>NC_071483.1:3642500-4242500 GCF_028500815.1 Rissa tridactyla
CACGGTCCAAAAATACTTACGAAACCCACAAAGGATTAACAGGCCTTTCTGAATATTTATGGTAAGACACACAAGAAAAATTAATAGTACAATAAACTTAAATTGATGAGAAATCACTAGGGAAAGATTTTTTTAAGAAATAGTTCTTGAGTGTATATGTATTTTAGCCCCCATGGTAGTTTTAATTTAAGTTTAATATAGACTGTATGTTGTTTTTTCAGATAACCGGTTTGTCTTCCTGTCATATCTCTTTGCAGAACCCAGATTCCAAAATGATGCAAATCAACCTGACTGGTTTTTTGAATGGGAAAAATGCTAGGGAGTTCATGGGAGAACTGTGGCCACTGCTGTTAAGTGCACAAGAAAACATTGCTGGTATTCCAACTGCGTTTCTGGAACTGAAGAAAGAAGAAATAAAACAGCGACAGGTAGGATTTTTTAATAGACTTGTGGATGAGTTGTGAGCAATGGGCAAAATCAGTGGCTGTACAACTATTGGTATTTCAGTAGATATCTTGTGTTCAGCAGAACTCTTCTGTCTGGGCAGCATATTTTAGTCCTGAAGCAGTATATTATTTTTTTGTTATTGTTGTTCAGCATACATATTTGATAAGGTCTTTATGATGCTTTTGAGTTAAGTGATGATATCTGGTTGCATAGATAGAGCAAGAGAAACTGGCTTCTATGAAGAAACAAGATGAAGACAAGGAGAAGAGGGATAAGGAAGACAAAGATAACAGGGAAAAAAGAGACAGATCCAGGAGTCCAAGAAGGTAATGAAAATGCACAGATGATGTATCAACAATACCCTAGAACAGAGTGAAGCACGCATGGCAGTGAAAAATTAATTGAACTTTGGAAATACTCCCCTTAGCTATTTTAGCAGGCTAGCTTGACTTACTACTGAGCGATAATTGCAAGTAGACTAGAGCAACTTTGATGCACATATTGTTTACACTGGGAATTTTATTTAATGGCTTATCCATTCCAGGCTTTGTTGGTTTCGGTTTTGGCGGTTTGTTTTTTGGGGTTTTTTTTGTTTCTTTGTTTGACATCTTAGTTTGGCTGTCAATTACTAGCAGAAAATATAAAGTAGTCCTACACATGTTCTAACTGCTGTGAACAGTACTGAGAATCTACCTGATTCAGAAGAGCTTTTATCTAATGAATATCAGAGGTTTTATTTCCCTATATATCATTTCATTATGTTATGCTGTTAAATGCCGCTTCTTTTTCCTAGACGCAAATCAAGGTCTCCTTCCCCTCGAAGGAGGTCGTCGCCTGTCAGAAGAGAGCGGAAACGCAGCCATTCTCGCTCTCCTCATCACAGAACCAAGAGCCGTAGTGCTACTCCTGCACCAGAAAAGAAAGAGGCGACTCCTGAGCCTGAACCCTCTGTGAAACCAAAGGAGACTGTTGTTCAAGAGGCAACTTCAAACAGGTAAGTGTGATAACTTTGTGTGTGGGACTATATATTGCCTTTTAAAAAATGGAAATTATCTTAATACACGTTTGGAGAGTGAGTTGGGGGAATGCCTGCTTCTCCCTGTCCCCCTGCAGCAGTAAAGGAATTTATTTAATAATCTTCAGTAAGATTTCTTTTTTCCTATGTGTAGAATTCTAAAGGTAAAATGCTTAGCTGCCACTGTGGTTTCATTGTCCTGGTCATCTTTTCCACCTCTGATGATGTCATCTTGTTTTCTAGCAAGTTGATATATAGCCTGTATATTACTTTTTCTTCTCTTTGACTCATTGTAGCATGTTCTAATTCTTTTCACGGTTTTGGAGAGGGATGTGTATCATTTTGTCAGAGGATGGGCAGTAGAATGTTCATTGTAGGGAATAGATTGGCACCTTCTAAATTGTTACTCCAGGGGCTGCGGTTTGTATGTGCTTATAAATTCTTTATTTTTAACAGTGATATCCCAAAAGCTCCTAAACCTGAACCTCCTGTACCAGAGACTAAGGAAACTTCACCAGAACGTAATTCAAAGAAGGAGAGAGAGAAGGAAAAAGAGAAGACTCGTCAAAGATCCCCAACTCGGTCCAAGTCAAGGTCAAGATCTCGATCACGTTCTCCATCTCATTCTCGACCAAGAAGGCGTCATAGATCACGGTCAAGGTAGGACTTGATTCAATTTATCTTGATTGCAAAGGTTGAGAAGTGAATATTTTCTCCTGACGGTGCCACTTAATGCAATGTTCTCAGTTAAAGTAGTGATGTTTTTAGAGATGTTGAGCTATGGATGTTTTACGCCAAATAAGAAAAATGCATTCAATGGATAAACGTGTTCAGGAGTTGTTTTCTTCCTGTCAGTTAGTGAGAAGATGCTCACAGTGACTAACACTTGCCTGGAGAAGGAATGGGGTATTTAATGCTGAGTATAGCACTGCTTACTTAGTGAGAACTGTGTAGTCTTTTAGGAGACAGCTTTGATGCTGAAGATGTAAATGATGAATTTTTTTTTTCCCTTTTGTTGAATTATTTTGCTTCTTAGTAGAGAGGTGTTGGTAAATTTTAAAGCATTGATTGTGTCTGAATGTTTCACTTTGCATCATAATCTAAGTGCTCTAATGTGATGCACTTGGAGAAAAGCAACTTTACATTCAGTGCCCTGAGGATAAATTTCCTCGCATCTGAAAATTAGATAGTTGCTTTTCATTTGAATTTTTGATTGTGACAGGTCTTACTCCCCTAGAAGGCGACCAAGCCCAAGACGACGGCCGTCTCCAAGGAGAAGGAGCCCTCCAAGGCGAATGCCTCCCCCACCCAGACACAGAAGAAGCAGATCCCCTGTGAGGCGGTAAGGTTCCCCTTTATGAGATAACTGAAAGCATTAAACTTTGAAAGTTGAAGGGAACATTAGTTGTGAGGAATAAGAGTTATCAAAAATACCTTGTTTGTCTTACCTTAGTACTGTCAGGTATACGATTTGAGTGATGTATAAACTGCAGTGTCATATTCCTGAGTGTGTTGTGGGGGAACATAATAGTAGCTGGGAAATGATTTCTTTTGAGTTGAAATGGTGATGAGAATTCCACCTTTTCAAAAAGCAGCAATTTCAGAACAGCAGTTTCTTCAGTTGGCTCTGGCTAGCTCCTAGCGTAGAGATTTACATGACATCTCTAACTACTTTTTTGCTAAAGTCTTATTACCTTTTTTCCTGCTTGGGGAAAAATTACAAGGAGTAACTGGATTTTACTTGTTGTGAGTTTTTAAATTATGACTTACATTTCCATCACAAGAAATTAAAATCAAAAATAAATTTTGACTTGAAATGTGTTTCTTCTTCACGTTCTTTTACTTAAAAATCTTCAAGGTCTGCTCTCTAGTGTTGGATGTTACATTTTTGATGGCATGAGCGGTTGTTCTAGTAGCAAAGCTCTGAGTTGCCTTGGAAAGAAAATTATGCACTTATGGCACTGTCAAAATAGACATTTGTCTTCATAGGAAGAGAATAGATTCCTATCCTCTTCGTAGGAAGAGAATTAAAGTGGTGCTTCCTGTGTACAGCAGTTGTTCTTTTTTTAGGAAGGAGAAATTCCTCCTTTTTATGGCAAGGTGATGACTATTCTTTCTTTTTTTTTTTTATCTGAGTTTGTAAAGACGTTCATTTCACACAGTTACTGGGAAAACTGTGAAAAGTATCAAACATGTATGTTGCAAGATGTACAAGAGCTCCCTTTCAGCAAATGTTTATCTCACTCAAGGTAGGGTTTCTTTTTTCCAGGTTCTCAGGAATTCTGCAGCCAAAGGTGGATTCTGCAGGTACACAATTGCAACAGAACTTGCCACAAATTTTGCCGCAGAATTCTAGAGGCCCTACCTTTTTAAAATTGCAAAGTAAAGATGAAAGACTAAAACATAAGAATGGGTAGATTGATTCTGAATTGTTGTTAAGTTGTCTGAAATTTTTACCTCCTGGTATAAAAACTTTTTAGTGTACTTGCACACTAAACTCTTAAACAGATCTGTTCTGAAGATCGTTAAATCACATGTGCTAACACGGACAATTCTCTTAACCGTCCAAAAGTTAGAGAGCCCAAACAAAACTAATTTCTCCCAGGAGAAAAGCTTAGTGTTGTAGTCTGTAGATTGACAGAAGGCAAGCAAAGGTAACACTAACAATTTTTTGCTCACTATGTAGTTTAAAAATAACTGTGAAAGATTGGTGGTTATTCTCCTCTTCTACAAACCAAGTGTTGAAGGCTGTCCACCATGTTTTGGAAGTGCTGTTGTATGTGGCTCTATATAATGTGCTTGCAAACAAATACAATTCTGTGTTCATGCTCAAACACTTCTTAAGCTGGCTAGTCAGAATCTAATGTAATATTTGATTTACAGGAGAAGACGGTCATCAGCATCCTTATCTGGCAGTAGCTCTTCCTCCTCCTCCTCACGTTCCCGATCACCACCAAAGAAACCACCTAAAAGAACTGTATCCAGTCCTCCTCGTAAAATGCGTAGGCTCTCTCCTTCGGCAAGCCCTCCTAGGCGGAGGCACAGACCATCCCCACCAGCAAGTCCACCTCCAAAACCACGTAGGTCTCCAACACCCCAGCAGTCGAATCGTGCAAGAAAAAGCCGTGGCTCTGTTTCGCCCAGCAGATCATCAGGTAATCAATTAAAAATTTGCATTCTAGCAGCTTTATCATTTTGCGCTTTTGTTTTCTCAAAGATGGTGTGTACAGTTTGTATGAGCAGAAAAGCATGCAAGAATGCAACGAATTGCAACTGAGTTATTTGACTTTGTCTTTTAGCACCCAAACATAAGAGTACTGAAAAAAGAGAATCTCCTTCGCCAGCACCAAAACAAAGGAAAGCAGAACTGTCTGAATCAGGTATGGCTCTCACTTCTCAACACTCGGTTTGAGTGGGGTTTTTAATCAAAGATACATGACAATAAAAGGCAGTGGTAAAGTGCTGAACCATCTCGATAGGCTGGCATTTAAAGCAAGAGTTTTCCAAAGTATAAAGATGGTCGCTTGTACTGCCTCAGTTATTTCTGTCCAAGCTTGCTTGGGAAAAGCTCAGGCAAAGCGTATTCCAGCCTCAGCGTTACCTTAAGATTTGGCGGGGGAAAGCATGCTTGATCATATACTGTAGCATGACTTTGCTTCTGCCTAAAGAAGGCAGATTTGTATCTTCAGTTTAAATATTCTGTCTGTGTATGTACCTTTTCAGAAGAAGACAAAGGCGGTAAAATGGCTGCAGCAGACTCTGTTCAACAGAGGCGTCAGTACAGGAGGCAAAATCAACAGTCTTCATCTGGTATGGATGACATAGGTTTCCTAAAACTGGACTGTAGTTTACTTCTGCAGGAAGTAGTTAACGTTAAGTTCAAATATTGATTAAAATTATTTGCTACGTGCACTGCAGTGCTATTGTAAACTTAATTATAGATTTACCAATCGTAATGAAGTCACTTTAATTATCGCTCATGAAGGATAAACTATAACTTTTAAAGGTTATGATACATCTCTTGGTAATGGGTTCTCATCTTCAAAAGTTTCACTTTTAAAATCTTAACATCACACACACAAATATTGTTTGCTATGGATTACTTAATCTGTTGTTGCAATAGGTTATTTCCTAATATTTTGGACTCTTGTATGCTTGAGATGAGTAAATTAACCTGGGCCTGGTATAAGTTTTTGTCTGCTTAATGTTTCTATAAGTAACTGCAGTTCACCTTATAAGTTACATGGCTAGTGAAATTTTATGTGGATGGTTAGGTTGCTGCAAATATTTTTGCCCAGCTCTGATGGATTTATCACTTCAACTAATGTTTTTAATTGAACTGCTTTTAAATGGAGGCTTCATATTTTGTGGGAGAGGAGGTTCATAGTTTAAAGTGCAGTATAAAACCCTATCAGTAAATGTCTTAACAGTGTTGTGAGAATCATTTTCCAGAGAGTGATTCTTCTACGTTTATAGATTCTGGTTCTTCATCTTCATCTGAAGAAGAAAGACCTAAAAGATCCAATGTGAAGAATGGGGAAGTTGGTAGACGCCGACGCCATTCACATTCACGCAGTCCCTCACCGTCTCCACGAAAACGACAGAAGGAATCCTCCCCTCGGTAATTTCTTCTTAAATTGGATGTAACTGATGTCTTTTGTTCTATTTAATGTTGTTTATGTGTTATGCAACTGTCAGCAAATACACAACAGAATTAAGTCATGTCCAGCTTGCCCAAACTTGTTATGCGCATTTGGTAAGAATTACTCTGAACTTTATCTGAATGTGTTCATTTTTGCCTCAAATATACGGCAGATAGATTTGTTTTTTGTTTTTCCTCCACTGCTATCAGGATGCAGATGGAAAAGAGGTGGCAATCGCCAGTGATGAAAAGGTTGGTTAGACATTAATCTGTTAAATAGGATTTACATGTTGAAAATCATTTAGTCAGGCTCTCATTTATTTTGTCATGGATAAGTACTTGCCATCCTTTGTCCTTTGGACTTGCACACTCAAAGTAGGTGAGGGAAATTCAGACTGATCCTTAATGTGTTGGATCTGGGACTGTTTCATTGGAAAGAAAAAAGAAAAAGAGGAACACCTGCTCTGTCTCCTTCATTGTTCACTATTTGTTAATTCATGTAAGCCTGTTACAGCTAATAACGTTAACATTATTAGCATCTTGCTGACACCTGAAAACAACTGAATGCTTGTATTCTTCAGGGGTTTTCTTACTCCACATAGACAGGCTTGAAAGCTGGGACAGCATTAACTTGTATTTTTGCTGCCATTGATGTTCTGGCTAAAACCTTCCTGTAGACTTGCAACAAGTGATTAAGATGTTCTGGGTCACAGAAAATTAGATTTTTTTTTTTTTTTAAAAAAAGTCACATTCCTCAATTTATTAGATATTTGGAAATATTTGTAGTAGATAAGTAGCAGACTAGTAGTGAACACTTTATTTTCTCATTTCTTGTGTAGGCAGTATCGTTAACACTTTTATTTGTGAAATTGTTTGCTCTGTGTTGATCTTGGAATATAGGAAGGTGCAGGACACTGGGTGCTTGATGGGTTTACTAATCTGATATAATAACCCTTGTGAGCAATCTGTAATTAAGACCTCGCTAGAATAGAGTCACAGCACGTGTAATGATGTGTGAGATTAAGTATGACTACTTCAACTGTAGACCATTCTAATTATGGATCTTCTCAAACAATTTTATGTAAAGCAGATTGGAATTCGAAGATCTTAATCTGTTTTGTAATATACTAAATTCACCTGCTGCCTATTGTGTTAAATACACATTTAATTAGGACAGCCATGACATTTGAAGGCTGGCATTCTTTCGGATCATAAAAGAACATTGTCTTTTGGCGCAAACTCTTATTTATAAAAAGTGTAACTCATTTCCTTGGAGAACAACAGCCAGCGTATTTGAAATCAAATCTCAGTTTATGTAGATGAGCTTTGCGTTTTCATTACTCTTAGTTTTTTTCCTTTATGCTGTCATTTTATCTTAGTTGCTTTTTAAAAAAAGGAATGTTTTACTTTACAAAATATACCAATATTCCTCTCCTTTAAAACTCTAGGAAAGTATGTGTTTGATTAAAATTTCCCCTCCCAGAAGACTGTTGTAAACCTTGCAGAGCAGAAAATGGCTCATTTTGTGAATAATTTTAATCCAGATAGCTGCAGTTTAGCAACAACTCTGATTTTTCTCTGCATTTCAAGAAATAAGTCATTTTTGGATTTCAGATCCATAGATAAAAGCTGTTTCCAAGAGTAGAGTTTCACACTGTTTAATATGATCTTAATCTGAGCCAACTTCAGCCTGCTGCCGAACGAACGCAGTTTTGTTCTGCCTGAAACAGCTGGGCATTCCCAGTTCCTCCCTGTGTTGGATCGAGCAATCGTGTCACTGCATGACAACAAAGAGGTGGTTTTGTTAGGTTAGTTTCCTGGCAGATCAGTAAATTGTTCCGACTCCTTAGATGATCACTAGATCCAGTGCAAGGGAAATAGCAGAAATGAGCTCTCAGAGAAGAAAATGGGAGAGTTGAGCTGCTGCTTTGGCTACAAGATGAGAATAGACCAGGTTAAGCATAACGTGAAGTTGTCTCCTGGCTGCTGTACTGGGCTCTGAGAATTACAGTAAAATACGTCTTGTCTCACACTCTCTAGAAAGACTTGAGTGTGTCTTTTTTCATCAGTGGTTCTAACAGAATTTCATTTTGAGGTGTATGAACAAGATGATTTTGTATAGTGAAAGCAGAAGAACAAAAAATGATTTCATGGCTTAATTGCAACTTCTCTGAGAAATCCCTTTATCTCTTTAGTAGGAGGAGGAGAAGTCCATCGCCCCCACCAGCCAGGCGGCGACGCTCTCCATCACCAGCCCCTCCTCCTAGGCGGCGGCGGTCACCTTCATTACCTCGTCGAAGGTAGCGTATTGCATTTCTGTCGTGAAGTGGTTGCTTTTCATTTGTTGACTTCCAACTGTGACATGTAAAAAGAAACACCATGATTGAGGCAACCAGTTCCTTGATTGACGGTTACTGAGGCGAGTGTAGTTTTGCTAGTGAGACTTTGTGTGGTAGGTGCATGGCCTGGATATCATTTGATTGCTGTATCAAATACTGAATAACACCCATTAAGGTGATTTTGAAAAAGTTTGGTATTAAGTAAGTTTTAAAGAATTTTTAGAAGTATTCTTTTTCCCCTCTTCGGGGGAATTGCGAAACACTTGTAAGGTGGCACCTGAACATTTGTTTTCTTTGTAGGTCTCCATCACCACCCCCACGCAGACGCTCACCTTCTCCACGGAGATACTCTCCACCGATACAGAGACGATACTCTCCTTCTCCACCACCTAAGAGAAGAACAGCCTCTCCTCCCCCTCCGCCTAAAAGAAGGGCATCACCTTCTCCACAGTCAAAACGCAGAGTCTCCCATTCGCCACCGCCAAAACAAAGGAGCTCGCCAGCCGCTAAAAGGCGTTCACCTTCGATATCTTCCAAGCACAGGAAGGGATCTCCTCCCAGTAGGTCCAATCGGGAAACACGTTCTCCACCGCAAAACAAAAGGCATTCACCTTCACCACGGCCTAGAGCTTCTCATACCTCTGCAAGCCCACCACCACCACGAAGGGGAGCTTCAGCTTCACCCCAGAGAAGACAGTCTCCATCTCCAAGCACTAGACCCATCAGGAGGGTGTCAAGAACGCCAGAACCTAAGAAGACAAAGTAAAAAATCCAATTTTGTTGTTGGTGGTTTTGTGAGGGTGGTTTGTTTTTTGGGTTTGTTTTAATGCAGTGGGTATACATAGGGAATCCCATTAAAATGGCTCCTGTATCTTGGCATTGCTCAAGTGTTGGTGGTTCTGTTCAGCTTCCACCAGCATAACATGGATTTTCAAAAGTTTGTTAGATTGGAAGTGTCTGTTACAATAAAGTGCAACATGGGGTGAAGCATTAAAGAGGGTTTATGTCATTTCATAAGTGGCCATCCATGAGGAAAAAAAAAGCATTTAGAATTTTAGCATTTTTCTTCAGTGTGATGCTGCTTTTGTGAGCAGATAGTCGAAAGTATGATGCTGGCTTATTAATTCTTTCAGAAAGAAAATGTAGCTGAATGTAATGTCTTGCACTCTTTCTTCATTGGCTGATAAAGTAGCATTGGTATTCTCTTGACTTTTAATGTGGTTATAAATTAGTCATATCGGAAGAAAGGTAGCAATCATTCCTAACAACAATAGTATTATTGTTTAACAAGCTATTAAGTTGCAATGTCCTCTTGCATTACAGATCCACAGAGGTATTAGATTGCTTTGCCTTTTGTAACATACGCCAGCAAAATAACTAATAATTCTTCAAGTGGCAGCTTAGCCAAGTTCTAAGCATATATGTTCATTTAGCTTTTTTGTTAATTTTTACATTCTTGTTTTGCCTCTTTTTATCTCTAATTATGGGCCTTCCATTTTATTTTTTTTTTTTAAGGGCTTCCACGCCAAGTCCACGATCTGCGAGACGGGTGTCTTCATCACGGTCTGCATCAGGATCACCTGAGCCAGCACCGAAAAAACATCAAGGACCTCCATCCCCTGCTCGGTCTCGTTCCCCTTCTGCCAACTGGTCACCTGCAAAAAAGGCTAAAAGCCCAACTCAGAGCCCATCACCTGCAAGGGTATTTGTTTGCTAATAAAAGCAGTACTGTTTTGGGTTATATGGGTAGTTATTTTCATGAAGTCTTGGCTGCTGAAAAGCTCTAAGCTTGTTCACAGGGGAGGAAAAATCCTTGGAGTGATTTTTCATAGTTAAAGACTTAAAAAGAATTTGCAGCACCTGCGATATTAATTTTTATGAAGAGCCTTGCCTGTCATTGCTATGACCAGCGTATTGAGTTTGCATGGTGTTATGTTCTGTCTGAAACAGACACAGCCTGACCATGCGTTACGATACCTGTCTTCTAGGATTGCTTCTATCAGCTGATTGGGAACGGGACTTCCCCTCAGTTCTGAAGACGGTGTTGAGTTTACTGAGTTTCAGATGTTGCTGAGTCCGTTCAAAGTTCCCGGGATGGTTGTGGGCTTTGTTTTAACAATGTTTTGAAGCCTTAGGAATGAGTTGTAATATCTGTTGAATTGTTTTACAGAACTCGGATCAAGAAGGGGGTGGAAAGAAGAAGAAGAAAAAGAAGGATAAGAAGCATAAAAAGGATAAAAAGCACAAGAAACACAAAAAACATAAGAAGGAGAAGGCTGCAGCGGCTGCAGCAGCTGCTGCTGTGGCTGTAGCTGATACCACCTCAGCACAGGAAGACCAGGAAGCAGAGACAGAACCCAAAAAGGTAGGAATATTATGCTTTACTTTTTCAGAGTCCGATATAAGAAAATAGATGGAGGCGAATGTGCATAGTGCTCTTGATGGTCTAAAGAGCATTCTTACTTCAGAAACGGTTCTTAGTGTCTCATGATTTGACGATTTGCACTGCGGGGAGGGCTGCAGCCTGGCTTAGCCTTCCGTGTCTGAAGAAATGCTTTTATCTTTGTTTGAAGGAGACGGAAAGTGAACCCGAAGACAACCTTGATGATCTAGAAAAACACCTGCGGGAGAAGGCACTGAGGTCGATGAGGAAGGCGCAAGTGTCACCACCATCCTAGGCCGAATCCTTTGATATAATGTACATTTTATTTGGTTTGTACTCAGAATTCAATTTCAAATTGCTAAATGTGTTTGAGCTTTAGAATATAACATTTGTTGTAATAATTGCTAGGTTGAGGTTCACCATGTACAAAGGGCATGGATTTACATTACAAAAGGTGTCCACAGTGTACTAGTGACATTCTTTCATTGACAGTCAGCATAATTTCATTTAGAGTGAGACTTTTTAGAAGCAGTAGGAATTTGTTTTGAAGGTTTTAAACATGACCGTCAATTCCCTCGTTTCTTTGAAATTCAACAAAGCCTTTAGCATAATTCGTGAGGGTCTCATTTGACTTCTTTTGTATCCACTTACATTATGCTACTAACCTTTGTGGTTTGTAAGCTTGCCCAGAAGTAAAACCACTGCAGAATTACCGAGGAAGTACATATATTTTAATGCTTTCTACTGTTGCCTGTATAGTCTCCATTAAAGCAAATCAAGAATAGCAGTTTAGAATGGTACATAAATGAAAGCATGTTGTTTACCAGGACACTGTGGGTTTATATTGATGTAACATGTTGATTTGGAACACTGGAATTTCATTTGTATTTTTATGTTCTTTTTTTAAAGGGCAGTTTCCATGATCAGCAGTCCCAGAAAAAAAAAAAAAAATTCCTTCAGTTACATAAATTTTGTTTGTGAGATGTCGTTGCCCCATTCATAAATCTTGTCTCGTTACGGTTCTTCTGAATGGTATAAGCAACTTTCAGAGCTGTGGTCTTTGAAAGTTTGAGGAACCTGAACTTTGGATATTGTCATGTTTTCACTGTTTTTTGTTTTTGTTTTTTTAACTAAAGCTATATAAAGCTTGTGGATTAAACAAAATAAATTTCTAAATTTAAACAGATGTTGGCTATTTTTATATGAACATTTACATTTGCTAATCAGCTTTCTTTTGTACAGGGTTAATGAATACAAGATATGAAAAAGTATTTGATCCAATATGCTGGCTTCTGAAAAACTGGGGCTTTTGTTTTTAACTGTCCTGGGGTAGCAGAAACAGCCCTTTGTTAATTCAGTGACGCTGCTGTTGTGTCTGGGTCGGTGTTCTTGCAAAGCAAGAGTAAATCAGTCTACCTGGTCAGCGCTCTGTTCGGATGGATAAGCTTGACACAAACAAAATATTTGCTGGTGAAAATCGCTGGTCGTAGCAAGTAAAATGTTTCAAGGTCCTGCCAAAAATTAATGGCAGGTTTGCATTCATTAAGTTACAGGCTTTCAGTCACGTAAACACTGGTTTCAGTGCTCTTCTGAAGAATCCTGGTGGCTCGCTGCCTTTTTCATAATCATATTTGAAACTTGCTGGATTGCTACCGTCGAATTTTTTTAAAAATTCAAGCTCTGTTTCTGAAATCAAGCCAATTCTGAAGTCTGAGGTTCCTCTGGAAGGAGGAATGGAACGTGCTTTTGAGATTTTTTTTTTTTTTTTTTTTGTCCTGCATCTGAAGTAGATGTTGATGTGCACAATGAAGTGTAGATATTTGATTAGTCTTTTTACTCGACATCGTGTAGGGTTTTAAAATAAAACAGGTATTAATGTAGATACTGGATTGAAGGGGATATCTTTAAAGTAGCTTCCTTCTGCACTTCCTGATATGCTGAATCTTTTGTTTCTTAGCATAAGTATACATTGTATGCTAAAGTGCTTGTAAACTTAGTTCAACAACACTTGAATGTTGAGTATCATCTGTTATTAAATGTGTATAATAAATTCCAAGAACTTTCTGGACAAAGACATTTTAAAAAGTACATCTGAGTGAATTTGGTGCTTGTGAAACTGTAGAACCCGACGCTGTGTTGTGCTCATCTCTTTGCCTCCTTCATTTGTTTTGTTTTCCTGGGACGTTCACAAATGATTCTGAAATCCAGTCTTAAAAGACTGTCCGTGTGTAGCCTTCAAGGAGTTAATGCTTTGTTCTTTAGAATCTGAATCTCGCTTTCCTCTGAATTTTGTGACCTCTGGGTGCCTTCTAATCTTAGGACTAGTAGAAGTTCTTGAAATATATTCTGTACCCGAGTCACTGACCGCTTATCTTCCCTTACGCCTATTTTTCATCTCCTGCCTGCAGGACTGCGCTCTGATAAAGGACCTGGCTGTTGATTTTGGAGAGCTCACGAAGGCAGCCCAGACTTTCCCAAGACCCAGGTGTCCCCCACCTTTTTTTCCTCCTTTGGAGTTTCTATGATTAGGTGCTCCTTCCTCCCCTTTTTTTAACATCTATCCATAAAGAGTGATTTAAGTTTAAAAAGAGCAATTAAATACGCTCTTTAAGAAGGGTATAACTTCAAAACTGTGTTTAGTTTAATATTTTCATTACAATTTAGCCGTTCGTTTCAATGCTGATATCGTCTCGGAGCTGTGAGGCTGTTCCCGCCGCTCTGAGCGCGGCTGCACAGAGACTTCGTAGCGCGGAATCCCCCGGCTGGGGTGACAGCCAGCCTCCGGCGGCGGTCTCGGTCCTGTCACACGTTGTCTGGGGGAACTGCTGACTTCCATCCTTGGGTTTCTCTCCTGATCCTCTGTAATTGAGATCTCCTCACCCAAACCCAACTGTTCGCCACTCAATCTTCTTGGTTGACCTCTTCTCTCTGTTTCTCAACCCTTGTATTTGTAGCCGCGCTGCTGCCGTTCGGAGAGAGCCGTGTGCGATGCCCTGGGCCTCTCCTGCGTGCATCTCGCTTGCTCTTTGTATTCTGAAACTGCCGATGCCGAATGTTTGCTCGTTAATCGAGGCTCCCTTCCTGAAATGACGGATACCTGTGTTTAGATAAACGACGTGCTGAAATAACCATATCTAACTGCGCACAAAATATTAAAAATGTGTGTTTAATTTGTCTGTGTAATTCAGATGACAGTGAGTCCACAGGAGTGGACGTAAGGATGAAGTGAGTCACTGGCAGGTCAAGATCTGTAGTTCGTAACAAAGATGTATTTGTCATGCCAACAGATGGACAAGGGCAGGTGTGTGTGCAGTAGTTTGGAGTCTGTAGAAGCTCAGGGTTGGATTATTAAATTTTTCCACTGTGTGACTTTGGGAGTTTGCGTCGGGAGTTCTGTGTGGATCAGCTTCCTGAGCTTCACGACTGCGGGTTTACGCTCTGAAACTAATTTAGGGATCGCCTTAAAGTTCAGGACAAAACCCGTTCTGCTGCTGCTTTGGAAAATGTCTAGCACTGCCTGAAAGCTGATGTAATCTGAATGATGGATAACAGCGGTAAGGCAGAGCCTTTCACAGTTTTACTGTAAAACTTTGCACGGTAAAGCTCAGCCTTGCTCAGCTCCACGTCGTCTGACGCAAATTAATCTTCCCAGCAGAGGCCAGGACTGGCTCGTGCAGGCCGTGGTGGGGCTGCCCTCACGGGGAGGAGCGGCTTAAACATCGTGTGCGTTTGCTCTCTATTCCTCCGACATCAAACCTTCGGATGCGTGTGTTCGGATATAGAGTAGCACTGTTGGGAGAGTGGCTTTCGGGAGGGCGTTGAACCGTATTTTGGTTGAGTTTCGTTTCAGTTGTCGCACGTGATAACTTACGTTTTAGTATGGGATCATCTGCTCATAAAATTGTTCCGTGTCGCGTAAGCACCCGGCAGGGCAGTCGCAGCACCCGCGACACCCCACTTGCTGCTCGGCCGGCTCCAAATCGGTAGGAGAGGCTTTGGCAGGGGAGGGAGAGCGGCTGCTCCGAGGTGTTCCCTTCCCACCTGGCTTTCCAGCTCCCTTCGCTTCCTGAGCAGCGACTCGGTTTCCCTCTTGTACAATTTTTTTATTCTCCCCTGTCCTTCACAGAACTTTCCAGTGGAATTACTTGTTTTTCTTGATCAGGTCTCACTTGTTGTAATAAATTACTGTGGAGGTACTATATCTGTTTAAGGATAATAAAAAGATTATTAAATCTGAGAACAACGGCGTGGGCAGTTGTGTGTTTCCAGATTCTACTCAAGACTTTGACTTTGGAACTTTCCTGCAGCTCTCCCAGAATGAGCCCAGGGAGGTGGAAACTGCTCCAGCCCCTTCAGCCGCGGCAGGAAGCGAGAAGGGAGCGATGACTCCGCACCCCGCTGGCCGGGGGTAGACGGTCTCCTCTCACGCTCTTATCTGCGCTCTTTCCGTCTCCGAAATCAGATAATCAGCTGCTTAAAGCACAGCAAGAACGTTGCCTCTTCCCCGCCGTGTGACGCTCTCGAATGCAGAACCGACAGAAACTGTCTCCTGTAACCCCGGCTTTGCTCCAAGCTCGGTTTTTGTTGAAAGGGGCAGTTTGATTTGCGCTTTCTCTGGTTCGGGTTTAATTCTGGCTTGACTCAGTGGCGTCTCCTTCTGCTAAGAGTGAAGCTCAGCTGCCATCCCTCAGGCTTCAGAAAATCTCACAGCCCGCTTGTGAGAGTCCGCGTTTGTTGCCTGGAGGCCGACCAGCCTGCAGACACGTGGGCAAGTTCTTTGTGTGCCCGAATTAAACCTTGGGAAGGTGGCTGGGAAGCGTGGGATGTAATTTAATTGGCCTTAAAATAGTAGAACCCCTGATGCCCAGCTGGAGCTGATCCGATTTTGTTCAGGGGGGTGTCCTCAATTCACCACCGTAAATTTATTAACGCGTTTGGCTGTTTCACAGGGGCTGCTGAGGGCAGAGTGCCGGAGGGAGCTCGGATGCTGCGTGTGCTCCACGGATTTAGCAGCTGAAGGCGCCTACGAGAAGAGGGATTCGGCTTAGGGGATCCCTGTGTTTTTGCCTTTAAAGGAAGGTATTTTGGTGTTTTGCCTTAGGCGCAGGCTGCCTTAGGTTATTGCGGGGCTGCGTCTTTTGGGCTGCCCTTGAAGAAGCGGAGACGGGAGCCGCCCTCGGCCGGGCCGGGATGGGATGCGCTTCCAGTGCCCTTCCCCGGTGGGGCTGGGAGCAGGAGGGCAGGACCGCCTCCGGAGCGGGATTCCGCCGTTCCGAGCGAAATTAGATTGAAGCCTGTTTCAGGAAGAATGACTGCTTAAATTTACATCTGTTAAAGCCCAATTTAGCGTTACCTATTGCAAAGTCACTCCGTGTAGAAACTTCCAGAAAAGGACGCTGGAAGTTGGGCATGAAGCCTCATTTTTTAAGAATGTCAGTGCAGAACTCGAGTCTGTGGCCCAAAGATTTGGGTGTTTTGGTGGGAGAAAAGCATTACTAAGGTTGTAAAATAGTCTTTAAGTAGGAGTGGGAAGGAAACGGTGCTGGACTCATCGCCCTGCTCGTTAAAGCATCAGCTGCTGCTGACCATTAACGAAGAACAGACGCGCGGCCTGGCAGAGCCATAAACATTTTTCCAAAGGAAAAAAATACAGAACATACACCAAACTTTAACAAAACTGGTCTAAGCTCTGTCTGGGCCGTCTGGAACTTGGAATGAAGAGCAAAAAAGGGCAAAAAAAGCGGAATTCCTCAAACGGACTCAGTTGCGGGCGGCACAGAAGCTGCTGGGCTGGGCTTGTCCACAAACCTCCCGAAATGGGCTGGGGATTGTTCAATTGTTCAGCTTTTGAAGAGGAAAATGGCTGTTAAGATCATCAGTCGCTGCAAAACAACTGGGGGGAAAAAAAAAATGTTCTCACGTTTTGTTGTAATTAACTTTCACCTGAATACAGCTGGGGAAAACGATGAGTAAAAATTGTAGTTGTGGTCACCAAAAAAAAAAAAAAGAAAAGGATGTATTTAACAAAATCTGAACACGCGTGTGTCAACTACGTGCGGTAACAGCTTAAAAGTGTAAAAGGGTACGGGGTGGTGCATCGAGTTTACAAAAAATAGCCTTAAATTTAGAGTTAAGAGGCTGTGGAAATGTAAATCCCAGCCTTAAAGGCTGTACCTATCACCTTCCTTCAGAAAAATGGAACTACAAATGCAAAATAGGATAAGAACAGACGAGTTGAAAAGATGCTACTTTAAACCAGGATGAACATTCGTGATTGCAATGAATTCCAGCAGGCTGATAGGAAACTGTGGTGCCCCCGCGCCCTTCTGGAGCCGGGCGAAGGCGGGAGCTCTCGGCTCCTCGGGAGCGGAGCCCGGTGGCTCCTCGGCCGACGCTGGAGGTCAGAGAGTGGCCCAGATGGGGACGGCCCCGTCCGTCGGGGGAATTTGTGCGGCTGGAGCAGCAAACTAGGCCCATTAATTAGATTTTTGTGTCTTCGCTTCTCATCGGCGCACGGGTTTGCCTGTATTTCACCAGCCTGGGGCTGAACCGAAAGCCGTTCCGTACTGGAGAAGGGTCGCAGCCCGTCCGTCGCGGAGCTCAAAGTGCTGCTGGAAAGGAGGTGGGGTTTTTTCCTTTCTTTTTTTCCCCCTCCCGAGTCTTTCATTTAAAAACACGAGCCGCAACCTGCTTCCCGTGAGGTTGGAGCAGCAAAGAGGATTTGTGCAGAGCCGGCCTCAGCGTCCCGGGGAAGGGAAATGCTGCGAAAACCCTTCCTTAGCTGGGAGTGTCGGATTTTACAATGGGACGTGGCCGACTCCCGGGGAGGTGAGTCAGGGTTTGACGCCTTGATCCGGCCGGGTGAAACCGGGATTAGAGCACACAGTGACTCACGGGGACAGCAGCCACTGCGTGCCATACGCACCGGCTTCTTCGGCCACGTTTTGCTTTTGTTTTCTGCTGACGTTGATCTGGAAAAATCTGAAAAATCCAAAAAATCAGTGCTGCGGTAAATTGCTCCCAAACCGGGACCGGTGTCGGTGCTGGGAGCGCAGCTCCGGGCCGGGGTTTGCCGCAGACTCTGAGCCTTTAGTGCCAGGTGTTTTAATCATGAAGTAATTAACTTTGGAGTTCGTATTGTGGCAGACTCCTCAAGAATGGTGCGTTTTTCTCATCCGGGATCACACCGGGTTCGCACAGTGGAGCGGGATCTGACCTCGCGGCCACGAGCAGGGACGGGGGGAGGCTGCAAAGCCCCGGGGAGGGGACAGGAATTGTTTTTAACTCCCCACATCTGTTTCCCAGCCTGGGCACGGCGTTAAGGCCTCAAAGAGCAGAAGGGACGCGGGGTCCGGCTGCCTCCTTCCTCCTACACAAAGGCAGGATGCCGTTGCCCCTCGGTGGCCATCGCTCACGAAACCGATGCCGCCTTCATGCGCGGCGCTGAGCACGGCAGCGTGCGTCGGGAAGAGCGGTCGTCCTGCGGGAGAAGGGAGACGAGACGGGAGCTGGAGTCCCCGAGGGCCGCGGCACCCGACAGCGACAAGGGAGCGTGGCGCAGCCCCTTGGGAGACAGCTCTCGTCACTGCGTTAAGGTAATAAATCCAGCATTTATTACCTTATTTAATTAAAATCAGCATTTCCCCTCCCCGGGACACTTGGGCTGGCCCCACACAATACCCGTTTGCTGCTCGAACCTCACGGGAAGCACGTTGTGGCTCGTGTTTTTAAATGAAACGGAGAGGGATGTTGTGCGACAGATGCTCGGGTGCTGAGGTCGCTCTTTCCAGCTGTGGGAGAGGGGCTGGTCCCTGGACAGGAGCCACCTCTGCTGGTCCCGCGCTGGGCTGGGCGACGCTCCCGGTCCCCAGCCTGGGAAGCTCCGAATCCTTCTGTTTTACTTAAAAGAAAACACGGAAAACGGCTATCTTGGGAAAGCAGCTCCGGGGGAGATGGGGGGGAAAGAATTGTTCAATTCCTCCGCAAAAGCTTTGTGTTACATCCAGGGGCAGAGCTGCAGCTTGTGTAAATTGTTGTGGTTAAACTAAAATAAACGGCGTTTTGGCTGCCGAGGTCAGTCCGGGGATGGCCCCCCGGGGACGCGCTTCAGCTCCTGCCACCAGCCTCCCCCCGGCACCTGCAGCACTCATCTGCTCGCCCACACCTTCCTTTGAGTTTTCTCCTCACCCTGGACCTCTGCTGCCGCCGTGTCCCGCGCGGGGCCGGCCCCGGGAGCACAGAGCTCCGCTGCCATCGTGGTGTCCCTGCCCTGACCCGGCAGCGGGCGGTGGGAGAAGGGAACGATCCCGGTGGGACGGGCTGTGCCGGGCTCCCGGCGCTGCTTGGAAAGCTCATGCCGAGGGGAAGCAGCGGCGTTTTGTAATTCCTCATTCAGGTTTCAAAAATAATTGGCTCCGCGCTTCACGTGAAACCGAAGCCCGTGGAGCCGTTGCGAAAAATGTCAATCCCTTTTGTGAATAACGCGCCCCCCCTCCAATGCCTCCTCTCTCCTGGAGGGGGGAAGCCTCCCATTAAAAATTGATAGTCTCTCTGTCAGCTGGATTTTCATTCCGCAAGTGGATTTGGCCACTGAGGTGAAAAAAATTGCCTTTGTCAGTGCGATGATATTTTTTTAATGAGACGGAAATGGTTTGGCGCCTTTCCAGCTTATTAAAATCTTTGGGAGTCCACACGCACGGGCGTGAGGGGACGAGGAGGGAAAATTGCGTTAGGTGCATGACTGGCAAAACAAAACTGAGCTCTTTCTTATTTATTTATTTTTAATCTATTACGAGCCTGTGAATGAATCCTTCTATTATTGATGCGGGAGGATAAAGGCAGCGGCTCCCACAGCTTCGGGACGAGACAGACTCCGCTTTCAGCTCCGACTCTTCTTTCCAGATGAGGAAAGTGGACACCTGGCCATGATGCGGGACAGAGATAAGTGAAAATATCTGGGAGAAAAGAGAGTAATTCGCATGTTTTGTGGGAAAACAGGGCATTTTCCAGGAGGAAGCCGTCTCTGCCGGCACAGGGCTCATGTCAGTGGTCTCTGGGTTCCCTGGGCCACCCCAAGGTAAATCTCACCGCTGGAAAAAAAAAAAAGCCTTTCACCCTCCTGAGGGTGATGAGACTATTTCAGCCGGAGCATCCCATGAGCTAAGTCACCCCGGCGTCTCCTTCCGGCTCGGGACGGGGCTGACGGGGTTGCTCCAGGCGTCAGCCCCAGCCGAAAGCGCTGCTCTCCGTCGCCTGGGCTCTGCTCCATCACTTGCCCGACGGCTGCTGCGTGCCCAGAGCACCTTGTCTCAAGGTCGCCGTGTTGCCCCAGGGGACTTGGCCTTTCTCCAGCTGCTGCTTCCTTCCTCCCGGCCCTCAACGCCTTCCACTGCCTGCGCCACAGCGAGGAGAAACCGCAGCAAACGTCGATCTGATTTACTGCTCAGTGTCCTTTTCTGGGTGCTTTTTGCTGGGGGAGGAGGAGGAGGGAGATGAGGCGGGTGCGGAGCTGGGGATGCTGGCTCCGTGTAAAGCCGGGCAGCTCATGGGATCCCTCCCTCCTGCCTCAGTTTCCCCAGCAGCACAGTGGGTTTAGCATTCCCTGGTGGCGTAATGAAGATTCATATTGATAAAATGCTGGGGGATGCTCATGCGATTAACATTGTTTTCTGATAACTGAGACTTCTGGCAGCTAAAGAGGCAACTTCATTGCAGGGGGACCAAGGAGCAGAACCCGTGAGTGCCGTGGCAGGGATACCCCATGGCTTTGGGATGCGTTCACTCCTGTAACACTCTTCCTAAAGCCCCCCGGGGCACCTGGTGCTGGGGTCCCCCATGGCCGGATCCCAAACCTGGATAAAGTTCAGAGTCGGGGGAAAACAGAGGAGAGGAACGAAGATTTACGGTCGCAGGGATACGAGCAAGCGGCAAAAGAAACGCCCTCCTGTCTGTGCCATTCTCCCCCCCCAGAAAGCGTGCGGGACGGGCTCGGGCCGGAGTGGCTGCAGCTCCCGGCTGTCGCCGCGGTCCTTTGCCACTCCCTTTGCCCGGGTTGGCCTTGCTTTGGCACCGGGCTCCGTCGGGACATTCCCCGTGTCACTGCGGCAGGACTGTGGCTCTAAGTGCTGCTATCGTGAGCCCCGCGGCCACTGGGCTCTTGCTCGGAAGGGGCCTCGGCTCCCCCCAGCTCTTGGGTGAGCTGTAACGATGCTGCAGGTTGAACGGCTGCGGTGGGAGATTCCCGGGACAAGACACGGATGCCGAGTCCTGCCGCCTCTGAGCCCCGGTGCTCCGGCCACAAGCGCCACCACGTTCTCCTGCCCTGAAGGGAAATGTCTGATCTCCGGGTTATAAAAGGTCCAGGTCCCCCCCACTCCTTCCCGCACCTGCTGCCATCCCCAGGGCTCTGCTTTGCCGTGGAAGTGTTACACCACCCGGTATCAACCACAAACATTCTGATTTTTGTCAAAAGAAATCAGCATCTATTGCTGGAAGGGAGGCCCCCGCAGGAAGGAGAAAATGCCCTGAAGCCCCTGCCCGCATCAGCCCCTTTTTTTCTGCAGCTATTTTCCCCCTGTGCTTTGCCATCGTGCCCGAGAGGTTTTCCAGTGATGCAGCAGGAGTTCTGGGGGGGCTCGGAGCTCTGGGACCCCACTTCTGCCTGTGCTGGACACCAGTTTTCCAGCTGGGAGAGCAGTTGGGTGGATCCTGGCATGGTGCCGTGTGGGTCTCCTCCGTATCAAGGAGGAACTGAGATGGAGTTTGGATACACCCAACAGCGCTGGTTTATCTTGGCCGACTGCAGGTGGGCATGTGCCTGCGGAGCCCAGGTGGCACCAGCACCTTCTCCAACTCCTCCCATGGTGGCCTCTGGGCCGTGTGTTGCCACCGTGGCCCATCAGTGTCCCCATGGTGGCCACCCTCGTCTCCCTGCCTGCGTGGTCCCTGGAGATGGAGATGTCGAGGATACAAAAAGCAAGGAGCAGAATTTGCCAGCACCAGCTGTGGTGGCCCCCGTGGTGACGTGCCATGTGTTGGACCTTGGGTGAGGGGACCGAGGACGGGTGAGCTGCCACCACCCTGCCTTGGGGTGGGCTCGATGCTCTGTGGTGTGCAGGCGCTGAGATGGAGCTTGCAAGGAAATAACCCCTTGGAGCCTTGTCCTGGGTGGGACGGGGCCCCTTTGGGAGTGCCGAGAGGGGGGATTTACACGGGTCTGGACGTAACCAAGCCTCGCGTGGGTTTGTTGCGCTAGAAACAGGGACTCGCCCTGCTGGGCTGACGCCCGAGCGGTTGTGCACGTTGAGTTTTCCCCCAGATCGTGCCCATCGATGTGAAGCAAGGCGTCTTCCGACGTGACGAGCGGATTAGCGGTACAATGCCCAGGCAGATGGTGGGGCACAGGGTGGGGGCAGCGGGGACCTTCCCGTACAAAGCACCGGGGGGGCTGCCAGGATGTTCAGGGAGTCTGAAATCTGTCTGCCCCGGGGGTGAGTCCCCTGAAGCCAGCCCGGTGTGGGGCTGCACGCCTGGCCCTGTCCTCCCGGGACAAGGGGTGTGCGGAGAGTGGGATTTCTGCCCGCTGCCAGCAGAGGATTTGGGTTTATTGTCTCGAACAGCACATCCCCGCGATTAATGAGCAGCCAGGGTGTCATTTGAATTTAAATGACATCACAGATGCAGCCTTGCTAATTGCTCGTTTGCTTACCCGGGGCAAGTGTTAAATCAGTAAAAGAAACCTGAATCCCAGGAATCCCGTGTGCGTCTCCTTGGGAGGGCTGGAGAAAAGCAGCTCGTGTTTTACCCACCCTGGAGCTAACGTTCGCCTGCTGCCGGCTCCGTTTCCATCCCGTTGCTCACCTCGCTGCGGCCAGGGAAGCGATGCAGGTCGCCTAGAAATCCTGCGGTTCATGGCTGGGACAGATGAAAAGGATTTAAAAGGGGAAAATCTCGGCAGCGCTGGCGATTGGAGAGATGCCGTGCGGGGCCTGGGTGGGCTCGGGCGGCCCTTGGGCTGCAGGCAGAGGGATGGCTCCAGCCCTCAAATATCTGTCCCCGTTTTGTGCCCAAACTGTTGGCTCTAAATGGCTCTTACCGTAACTTAGTCGGAGCCTGAAGAGTGTCTTATAGCGATCGTTACACAGAAAAACCACTGGCCTAAAGAGGTGATTATTAAAATTGCAAAATCAAATACCCGGTGTTCAGAAATACCAGAATTTCAGCCTGAGCAGGTAGAGCGCGTGCTGCGGATAACTGGCTCTGGAATGGGAAGATTTGGGAAATCTTTGCTCTGGTTCTGCCCTGCAGGATTGTTCTTCTCCCCACCTGCAGGGCCGACACGGCTTCGACGAGGACCGCAGCCGCTTCTGCGAGTTTTTAAGCCGTGACTCAGGAGGTTTCTGTTCAGGTCTCCGTCCTGCTGTCGGCACATCGGGGCGTTGGGACGTCATTCCCTTGGCACCGCTGTGCCACCGCGGGCTGCAAGGTTTAAAGAAGGTGGAGGAGTTTCTGTCACCGTGTTTAGAGAGCTGCTAGCATTCTACGTGCTGCTGCAATACAAATAAATTTATCAAAAAAAGATTATATTTCTAAGTCCTGGTAGAACTGCGAGATCTTGGCTTCTTGTCCCGACCGTGTTTCCTTTTCTTTCTCGAGCCCTTTGAAAAAAATCTGGCTCCTTCCACCGTGACTCAGATAGGAGGAAATAAAATCCACATTCATCATGTCACCGCTGGAGTCAGATCGGCACTTACGCCATCAGTCTGGAGCAGGTTGGCTCCGTGATGGGTGTTTGCTTTGTTCCTTGTTATGAATGTAATTAATCTTAGACGTGGACTTTGCCCAAAGAACCGCCTGGAAGGCTCGGGGGAATTCGGATGCCTCCTCCGCGGTGCATGGCTTCACCCCAGCGCCAGGAGGTCCCTCTGTGGAGGCGTGGGGCTGAGCTGGGAGAGCAGCAGCCTGCAAGGGACTCGTGTTTCTGGGGGAGTAACGTCACGTACCCGCTCGGCGACCACGTCTGGTGCTCCCTGCGAGTCCCCAGCCCATACGCAGCGCTGTCCTTGTCACCGCGGGCTTGGGCTGTGATTTATAGCCCCCAAGCAGCCCTTTGCTAGCCTCCAGTAATCCAGCTGTCCTTACGTGATAAAAAAAAACCAATTAAACAGTCTCATCAGCCTCTTGCTGCCTGCCAGGCCTGGAGGGGCAAATGAACCCAGGGAGACAATTTGGGTTCCTCGCTGCTTCCGATAGCTGCCTGATCCACTGAGGGATTTGGACGGCGCTTGTCTGACGTTCAGGGCTTAGCGCTGCGGGAACAGCCCGAGTCTGCTGCCCGGGGAAAAGATGGGGAGAGGCGGCTGCCAAAGCAGCATCGCACCACGAAGGGCTTTTGTGGCTGCAGCATGAGGGCGGGTACCCCAGTCCCCAGTGCTCTTCCCAGCGGGAAGAGGAGGGCACTGGTGTTTTCCTTACCTGGGGCAGGACACGAGTGATGGGGACACATCTCCACCCAGGCTGGAGCAAGGACCCGCCTCCCTCTTGCGTGTGATGGAGGAACAGGTAAGTGCTCAGGGCAGCGAGGGGGAGGTGGAAAATCCTCCCTCATGCACGAGGGTCTGGCAGGGACCGTATCTCCTGGCCACCCACCCTAGGGCTACACCAAGCCCAGCCCCGACTTCTTGGTGTAGGTCCATTTGGACCATCTTAAACTCCAGAAGAACAAACGGCTGAGGTCAGCGGGGCTGTGCCAAGGATGGGCTGGTGTTCATGGGGAGCAAAATGGGGCTGGACATCGGCACCTGGGAAGGAAAGAGAGTGAGCCTGGAGGGCCGATGCTCGTCGTCATGGGTGGAACGGCCGTGGGAGCTAGCAGCGACGTAGAACTGCCGATGCTGACTGGTTTCTACCTGCACTGCTGAATGATCTGCTGCTCTGCAGGCGATCCTGGGGCAAATCACTTAACCTCATCCAGCCGTTCCCCGAGGAGGAGGGATTAATTGCATTGTTTTGTTTTGATGGCCCCTCTGAAGCAAGCTGACTGCGATCGCCGCTGACACACCAGCCAGGTCAGTAGAAGACTCTGCCAGGTCGGGGCAGGGCCCATGTCATTCCAAGTGTGCAGATATGGAAATAAAGAGATTTCAGACCCTGGGTGCGAGTTGAGTCTTAGCACATATCCCAGCGAAATGAGCCGGGGTCCTTGCTGAGGCCTCGGAGGAGCTGTTTGGTTTGTCCTCTCCCTCCCTTGCTGGCTCCAAGCCCCGGCGGGGGGTAGCACCGCGCACCTTCATCTGCTCACGAGCAGAATGTAGCCCCCTGCTCGCCTTCAAGGGTTTCTCCCATGCTTGAAGCTTTGCTGAGGAACAAAGAACATCAGCAGTACCTTTGCTGAGAAGAAAACACATAGAGTGGTCTGTATTTTTAAAGGCTTGCAATAAATTGGGATGGATTATCATAGAGTGGTTTCCAATCTCATAGAATGGGACGGATTATCTCAGAATCATTATCAGGTGCCTACACTGATAGCACGGGTTTGGATCAAGCAAGCCTGGGGATGAAGAGGTTTTGGTGTCGGATTTATTATTTTTTTCCCTCTGATGTTAGCCTGCACCCCAGAGAGAAAATGCACTGGCATGGTGTCATTACTTTAATCGGACTGATCCTCTGCAGATGCCGTTTGGGGGCTGATGAAAGCTGGGGAAGGGGCGGGTGCCTCTGCTCCGCTCACACACAATGGCACACGCAGGACACGAGAGGCTGCCGGTGCCGCGCTGCCTTTCGACACCACATCTTCCCCCGGGGTCTTTTACAGAACTTGCAGACCATTAAAAAGCCACATCAAACAGCATTTCTTCCATTTAAGCTCCATGACAGAAGCCAGTCCGCGGTGTTGAAACCCAGCTGGGAGCTGCTGGGCTGTAATGGGGAGAGTTCATTAGGGGAGTCCCCAGCTACCAGCAACTTTCAGGTTTTTCAGCTGATGGAAACGCGGGAGGAAAACCTAGGTGGTGGCGTTGGATTGCTGTCTTCAGGGTAGTGTGGCTGATTTAACCCCCTAATCAACCAAAGCCAGGCAAACTCGGTATTTTTATTTTGAAAGAAGCAAGTTGTTTAGTGGTTTTTTTTCTTTAACCAAACCACGCTATCAGTCCAGCTCTCTGAATCACCCGGAGACTAACCTTAAAAGAAAACAGCAATGACCTTAATTTATTTACTTTCAGGCGACTTGTATACATATGGGTGGGGAAATACAGATTTTATTTAAGCATGCACAGGTAACAGTGTCTTTTTTTTTCCCCAAATAACTTTTAAAACCAGAAGTGCAATAGATTTGGGGATTTTCTTGATGAAACCCCAGGTGCCCTGGTGCGTGTGCGTCTGCGCTGTGCCGCTGTAGGGATGCGTCCCGGGAGGTTTCCCAGCGCCTGGACTCGGCTCCCAGTTCCCTTCACGCTTAACTGAGGCTCGAACTCTGCCGCTCGGTCCTTTCCAGGTCCCTTTCTACAAAAGGGCAAAGTTGAAATCTTTGTTTCTTGATGCTCACGGTAGAGAAAAGGCCAATATCTGAATTTTAAAAGTAGGGCAGTGAGAAATACAGGAAGAGGAGACAAGAGGCATGGCAACAGCCTCCTGCTGAAAGAGGAGAGTCGGGCATTCAATTACTCCTGTTGCATGTGTGGTCCTGAGAGCCAGCTTTCCTTTTCCCCTCCTTGGATATCACCTCCAAACACGGGGAGATGCCAAGCAGTTTAACTTTCCCAGTGTTTCGGCGGCACTAAAAGAAGTGAGGTGAAAACTCTGCCCGCGTCAGCATTCCCCTAAACCTGCCCCCACTGTGCCCCAATGTAGGGGACCTACGGCAGCCCAGGGAGACCTGCAGACAATGCTTGCTTTGTCTACCTCCCTTCTCCTCGGGCGCCGTGAGATGCTGAGTCCAAACATTTAACCACAAAATGCATTAATTACCGTCCAGTTCCCCGGGGTAAGGACCATATGCCAGTAACCAGAAAAAAAGCGCATGCTACCGCATGGAAAGTACATCGATTGTTAAATGACTCCAAGCTGCAATTACTGCCACTAAAAGTTCTTGATTAACATTTCCTAGAAACATTTAGTCCTCCAACCTCTCTGCTTGGAGCAGTGTTAACTTGGACCATGCAAAAAAGAGGAGTGACCCAGAAATTGTGGGATGAAGTCACCTTCCCACATAATGATACGGGATGTGTCCTCAGCTCCTGTAATTCTGCCTCAACCCGCAGCAGAGAGCTGTTTTCCACTGTATTTTTCACCAGTGGCAGACGTTAACCCCGGGTCCGGTTCCACGCAGCGCTGCGGCTCCTCAGCTGCTCGCTTCAGCGCCTTGTGAGACCAACTCCGTCAGCCTGCAGTTAATGCTAAAATTTGGCATCCGCTCCGGATGAAAATGAGCTATCGAGGGACAGCTGGTTGGGAGCTACAGCAAACTGCAAACAGTCTGACACAAGCAGAAGTTTGATTTCCCCCGCACTCCCTGTGAATCTGGCGGGCTAACAGCCTCCCATCAGCTTCAAAAACAAACGCTGCTCAACACGGGGGTAATAAAATACGAATGAGCAATATCAGCGGAACAAAATACTCCGTCCTAGGTGGCAAGTGATGGATGGAGCCCAAAAAATATCGCTTGGTGTCTGGATGGGAGGCTGAAGGCAGTTGGAGTGTATGGGGTTACTCCGCTAAAGGGGTACTGTTGCGGCGGAGCATCTGGGACACGTGGTCTCCGGGCCTGTGGTCACTGCTCTTCCGCTTCAAGTCTCCAGGGAAGGACTTCACAGCATCCCAGCCTGCAGACAAGCCCAGGAACCCGAATTAGCATCGGAAGGAGAACACTGGTATTTTTAAACCAGGGCGTGTCGTTTCTGCCTTTCTTTTAATAGGTGTCCGTGGGCAGGTTCTTCTCGCAGCTTCATCCACCATTGCTTTAAAGAGCTCTAATGAAGCCGACTCTCAGGCTGGGCTTTCGCTTCCAGCCGCAGCCAGCAACAGATGGGCCATTCTGCCTTCCAACCCTTCCTCAGCACCCTTCCTCCTCGAAGCAGTTTCATTAAAAGCCGGGATGTTCATACGGCATGGGGTCCTGCTCAGCAGCACCGTGACCAGCATGCTGAGCTCCTCCAGCGCCCAAAAAACTCCCTGTGGACATAAAGAGCCATTTCTGAACCCCAGGGTCACGGCGGCAGCGAATTCCGCCGGCTGAATGTGCACAGCGAGGGCCGGGGCAGGAGAACGCTTGGCTTTGATATCTTTAACATCTGATGCCTCCAGTTTCAAAAGCACTTGGAAAGTTTGAGATGGAAAATCGCTGCATAAAGGCCAAAAGTGCTAGAGAAGTGAAACAATAATATGCTGTTTTGCTGCTCTGCCAAATGGAAATGAGCCTTCTCAATACGGCATAAAATAATATAGAGGGAGTGACCTACTGATCTAAGCATAGGTGGGGGGGCCAAAATCGCTTTGTTCTGACTCCCTGACTCGGTGCAAATTTAGCTTTGAATAAGTCACTTAACTTTTCTGACTCATTCCTCACAGCTGTAAAAGGTGGGTAACGCTCCCTTCCCTATGGATTGTTAGGAGGACTGGTTATTTATTTTGTAAAGCTGGGGCAAATTAATTCTAAGTATTATTGCGAAAAAAAATAATAAATCTTCCGGAATAACATAAGCAGCAATTACAGAACTAGGAAAGAATCGAGAGCTTTTAACGTTCAAAACCATTCTGAGCATCATTAGAGAAAGAGGTTTCATTTGAATGGGGAGGATGAGGGGTTTAGTAGGTGCCAGCTGGAAACCAGGAAAATGTCATCTAAAAGTAAAATAACTGAAAAGATATTAAGCAACAGACGCGACTAGTGCAGCTGGATATAAATGAAATAAGCTAGCTATTAGCAGCTCTGCAAGATAACAGCATGCGAGCTCTTTTGTTGGAGAAGAAATTCAGTGGTAGTGAGGAAAAAAACACGTCCCTGGCAGCTCCTTTGTACGGCTGGTAAAACATAAAAAAGCACAAAGTGCCTCACAGACCTCAAATTTGTTGCTCCACACGTACCTTTAGTGGTGTCGTGGGAGAGCTATTGTACTAAAAACACTGCGTTTTCAAAAGTAGGTGGTTCTTTGCTTTGGGGAGGTTTATAAAGTATTTCAAGTTTTACAAAACCCTGTGATTTTGAAACTTTTTTGTGGAGGAGGATGGTGAAGCCCAGAGACGAAGGCTTGCTCCTCGGCTGAGCGGGGAGTATCTGTCTCAGCATTCCTTATCCTGGCACTGCTCAGCCCCGGTTCAGAGGACTCAGTTCTTGTCTTTCCCAGCTGACAGAGGATAACAGCTTTCCCCTGCCAGCGTGCTACAATGGCAAACTTGTAATAAAAGCCCCTCCGTTCGCAGTTCCCGAATCTACCGGGGACATTGGGCCCAATTGGTGCAAATATCTTACTTTGCCGTGTGGAAAAAATGCATGTAAAGCCCCAAACCTGCTGCTTCTGGAAGGTCTCTGTGACTTTCCCATTTAAGGGAAATGTTTTTCCCTCCCATCTATCCCACCCACGCTCTAACGACGATGTCCTTTGTGGTACAGGCTGCAATTAATTTAAGGGCGATTATTCAGGGAGGTTCCTGGACAGGGCTGGACTGCACGGTCCTGCCTTGCTCCCAGATCGGTTTGGTTACAGTGACACACCGATTTCCAATTTAAGACTGTCCCACCCCATGAATCAGCGAGATTCCTTGGACTTTCTGCAAAAACAGAAACGAATCTTCCACCCAGGGGGCTGAGCTGAGGAGGGCTGTGCAGAAGCTGTAGGAAAGGGAATGAAAAGGACTTTGTCACATCGATTGCCCAGCCCTATCAGCACCAGGAGAGGGGCTGACAGCCGTTTTTCCTGCTCTAGATGAACAATTCAAGGGCATTCAAAGATGAAATTTGCTTAAAGACATCCGGTTATGCAGAACTGAGGGTAGTAAAACGCCTGGAGAGATATGAGGCTTTGTTATTACCAGTGAAGGCTCTGTTGGTAACCATTTCATCCGGAGCCATTTCTGGCTGCACGGATGCATTTGAGTACAAATTACAGGGAGGTTCGTCCCAGTGCCGGGTCACAGACAGCATAAAAGCAGTTAAGAGCTGCGTCTGCAAGTCATTCAATGCCACCTCGGGGTATCCCACAGCCCCAGTGCATCCTACCCTGGGAACGGCTCTGCCGAGACATTCAGGTGCAGCTGAACTCAGACTATTAAAAATAGAGTCTGAGCTCCTGAAAAAACGGCAGGACTGGGAGCCAGGGCGGGTGCTGCCGAGGCATAAAAGCCGCTCTGTTCGCAGCGGCTTGGGCTCCGCAGGCCTGAAGTCGCATGGGGAAAATGTGATCGCAGGCTGTGTGCTGCCTTGTGCTATTTTGGTGAGAAGACTGGAAAAAAGGGCAAACGGTTTCATTTCGTTCTGACGTTTCGCCCAATTCTGTCCAGCTCCTCAGTCCCTGACCTTAATAGCGAGGGAGAAACTAGGCTGGAAACACTCCTCCTTACCACTCCAAATAGATTTTTCCCCCAGCCAGGAAAGAAGCTATTTCTGGTGCTCCGATCCACGGTATGGCGGGTCCGCGAAGAGGAAGTTTTAAGTTTTGAAGCTTTTCCCCGCATGCGATGCGGGCTGCAGCCCCGGGGCTGAGGCGATGGCGGCGCCGGGGGGGACGACACACGACACCCCCTCCCCGGGCCTGGCGGCGCCCACAGGGCCGCGGCCTGCGCCAAGGCCCGGCCCAAGCAGGCCGCTCCCAGACGTTAGGTCATCGGGCACCGCACCAGCAGCCCGCCTCACCCCGGGGGTGTCCCCCGCCGCCGCGGGGGTATCCCCCCGCCACCCGGGGAGCCGTCTCTCCGCCACCCCGGGCCCTGCCCGTCGGGGTCCCCCCCTTTTCCCCTCAGCGGCCCCGCCATGGAAACCGTTGCCCCATCAGCGCGGGCCACGCCCCCTCCGGTGAGGCCACGCCCCCTCGGTGCTGGTCCCGCCCCCTCGGCGGCCCCGGCGGGGCGGGGCGGGGCGGGGCGCAGTCGCGCGCAGGGCGGGTGGGGCGCGCGGCGCGGCGCGGAGCGGAGCGGGGTCGCCGTCCCGGCTGGTAGCGGCGAGAAGGCGGGCGGGAAGCATGGCGCTGTCGGTGCCGGTCAACGGGCTGAAGGACGGCGACAAGGAGCCCGTCATCGAGCTCTTTGTCAAGGTAAAGGGGCGGAGGGGGGTGTGTGTGTGTCTGTGTGTGTGTGAAGGGGGGGGCGTCCCGTCTCGGCGCCGCGCGCGCACAGACCGTTGGGCGCCCCCTCCCCCAGCCGCCGTTTTCCCGCCCCTGGGGTGTGTGGGGGCTCCAAGTTTCCCCTCAGCGAGTTGCTGAGGATTGAGGCGGGGGGAACGGCACCGCCGCCTCCGGCATCCCCTGTGTCCCCTCGCCCACTGCCCGGGCTCCCCCCACCGTGCTGGGCCCGGGGAGCTCCGTCCTGCCCCGGGAGCGGCGGGATTCTCCTCAGGGCGGCCCCGGCCCGGGTCGGCGGCGACGCCCCGCGGGTGGCGGCGGTGCGGGGCCGCCGCGTACAAAAGGGCCCTTTGGGCGGGGAGAGAGGGAAGGAGGGAGGAGGAGTGCGGGGAGCCGGGGCTGAGTCAGTGTGAGCAGATGGAGCCGGGCGATAACGCGGACCCGCGGAGAAGTCCCTCGGGAAAAGCGCGGCCGCCTGCGGCTGCTGGAAAATTCTCTCCCGGGAGCAAACGGGGCGGCGGGGGCCCGGCGGGGCGGGGGGCGGCGGGGGCGGAGGGGGGGGGGTCACTCGCTCCCTGCACCGCAGTACACGGCCCGCGCCCTTCGCTCCGCATTGTGCGCCCACCGAGGCCGTACAAAGACGAGTTACTTTTCGCTCAGTCCCCTGCCCGAGAAGTTCTGCTTTTGTGTGAGAAACTGAACGTCTAAACGCATCGCCTGTTTTTCTTCCAAACTAGAAGAATGAGCCTGTGTTGCGCTGCCCTTATCTGGCAGAGATCCACCATATGGTATCTCCACATGTTTAGCATTCACGTATCGCAGTATGATGCAATATTTTCATCTTCTGGGGCTCTAGTGATGCAGCATCTTCCTTTTACTTTGGAGTAAATGGTGCTGATCTTTCTGTGCTTAAGCTTACTTTGAAGAAAGCCTCGCTGGAAACAAAGTATTTTATTTTTCTTTTCAGATGAAGTTTCTTTAGGTTGCAGTGAGAAAATAATGGAAAGCCTCTGTCTCAAATCTTGGGAATGGCTTAGTATAAAAGCCATGATGACAAAGGTGAATATTTCCGGCAAGCTAGGTAAAGCTTTGCAAATAAGTTATTAAATATAGATTTTATTTATTAAACAATCCTCTAAAAGTATTGAATTTTCCCTGTTTTGGATTTTTTAGTAGTCTCAAGAGGCCATAACGGGACACAGAGGGAGCATTGCAGCGGAGGATTCCAGACCTGATTTTAGTCAGAATTTAGGTTCTTAGTGTAGAGGTTAGAACTTTTACTAGTACAGCAATTAAGTTACAGATTACTTTGAATTATTTATAGCAGTACTTCTTTAATATAACATGCTAACTTATCTTCATCTGTCCTAAAGTTTGTTGGACGATTTTTCTTATTTCTAAACAAATTAGAACAGTGATTGATGGCAGAAGGATTTGGGGGGAGGGGGAATAGGCTTTGTGGGTTGGTTTAAAGAGGATGTTTCATGCACGAGGAATAACATGCAAGAAAGTGTAAAATTGGTTGTGAGAAAAATGTATTGATTCTGATTAAATCAGTGTTGCGCCTATAAAGATGTCAGACTATGTGAAAGGGAAAAAGGGCTATATGACTAAGAAAAGACTAAGAAAAAGACTATATGAAAGGGAATTTTTCTGTCCGTTTCAATTGAAACTTCCTTATTGGCATGGATTTAAGAAGGCTATATTCGGGATTATGAGTGAGTAGTAGCTCCCTCAAGGAAGCCTTTTCCCAGTGTTATGAATGACTGCTGCAATCTGTATACCGTCTGCCTTTAGGATAGAGTTCAGGTTAAAAAAGGCGTTATTCTTGTCTGCCTTCATGATCTTCAGGTAAAGGTTATTTCCCTGTAAAATCCTGCAGAGGAAGAACAGCCCCCACCCCAGCAGACAGACCAAAACAGTTGTTTCATTGGGTGTTGCTGCCTGTCCCACGCTTTACTGAAGCTGTTAAGTATTATCGGAACAGTGTTTTTGTAAAGCTAATGTAAAGCTTTGTAAAGTCTTGTTTGCTACTTGTCTCATTAAGATGGTCACTTCATAAAATGCAAGCAGAATATTTATTTAATAAAACTAATAGTGGCTGTGTAGAAGAGCACTACATTTTCGTTTAGTCGTCTTTTTTCCCCCCTGAAAATGGGAAGCTCGGTGTCTGCCTTTGTCTGTTGCACAGTTTTCGCCTGGTTACGGGTGCAATCTAGAAAAAGTCTAAAGTTACGGAGTGAATGTCAGAACAAGATTTCACAATGTAGATAATCGCTTTTCAAACAGTATACAGGGTCTTGGTTCTACCTGTGCACTGTTAGCTAGCAAAGCTCTGAAGATAGAGGTAGTGGAAAGACTTCTTGACCAAAAAAGAAATCTCTGCCAAATGCCTGCGGCTGAAGGGCGGTAACTGTATGACCTGCGTACAAAGGATTGTAGCAGCCAGACTAAGATGAAACAAAGGTAGGGATTAAAGCTTGAGAAATAAACCTGTGAAGCAGGAGAAACCGTTTGGCTTCATGCCCCAAAATGTTGGGTTTGAATCTTATTAAATTGTGATCAGTAACAAAATAGGATGGGCACAGCATGGGGAGGAGTGCACACATGGGTAGGTTTCAATTATGAATAACTATATAGGGCTGTTTGTCACCAGCAAATTGCTTTGATTTATTCAAGGAGACAGTGTATCAGTCTGCTGTAACTTGTATTTTCATAGTCTGTGATAACGTATGTGCAGAATTAGGATACTTCAGTAAGAAAATGGGTTACAGTTCTGAAACTGAGGTGAATAATCTGTTTCTTGGTCTCATATAATGAGTCCCTTTATCAGCTTTTTCATTACAGTGCTGGTGGGCTGCCTGCAGTCTCTTTTAAACGATGTGTAAATATTTTTCAAGTCTTTCCTCTGAGGGCTGATTAGGAGAAACTAGTGATGTATCTGATTTCGTTTGGTTTCCTCATATGTTCACATCTTTTATTAATGAGGGAGGCCTGCTTCCATTGTCTAACAAGAATATTTTTATATGCCCTAGTGGCATTTTAGAGTAGTGAAGGCTGCATTGTAATGAATGTGCATGCAGAAACTCCAGCGTTGTGATCTGAATACAGCTCGTATACGCCACTTGCAATAACTCTAATTTAGTTGATTGTGTGTGGATTTTTGTTGTAAATAAACAGTGTGCTGGACTGACTTGGTCAAATAGATCCACTCATCTGTGGAAACCACAGGGCAGAGCTTACAAAACTACTTGTGCAGTTTCTTTATGACAGTGTACGAAGGAGATGGGGATGGAAGCTGCTCAAAGCTCAGCCCTTGGATTCTAGAGGGCCCTGAGTGATTGCATTCCTCTTGTAATAGCAAGGTGAAGACGCAGATGATCAACAAGTTCAGTGTTAAAGAAAAAACCCAACAAACTCAACAAACAAGAATTTCATAGTCATATATCTGTTGGCATGAGACAGGTTATAGTAGATGTAGGTAACTATTAAGGAAGGTGCTCTCTTCTTCAACTGTGTAACGTGTGTATACTTGCAAATTAATTAGACCTTGAATTTCTGGCAGCTTTCAAATAAGACGTCATTGCGAAATTGGGCACCTGTTTTGAAAATCAGATAGTGTCTGCTGTCTGTTTACCCGTGAATTGTACTGTCAGTAGAAAAAAACCTGTGATTTCACATTTAATAAATACCCTACTCTAAAACACTCCCAATGAGTGTAACAGAAGCTTGTCTACATTTTTGTATATCTGAATTAAACAGCAGTTTGGTAGGTGAACTATTTGAGATCTAGGTCCGTTTTGTTCAGTTAAATGTTGGAGCCCGTGGCAGGAAAGGTGTGTGCATCTGCATCTCCAGCAGCAGACTTGATATTAGCTCAGGGCTGGGTGAGAGGAGGAGGAGGAGGAGTGTGATTTGTCTGAATTGCATGTGTTCAGGTCTGCCTTTGTCTTGCAGTTTTTGTTACCTGTGAGTATCCTTACGTAAGCTCTGATGTGTCATTCTGGAGTAGTGTGGCTGCTGTATATTGGTTTATAACAAACCATCCCATGGTCTTGTTTGTCGTCATTAGGGTGGTGGGGTGGGGTTGGCAACTGCAAGGTATCTGTAAAATTAAAAGGAACATCAGTATAAGGAAATAACAAGACTAGAGACATGCAGTGTGGCTTCTCGGAGATGGTCTCGTCAGGGGCAGGCTTGTCACTTGATAATCTTATTAGATAAGTCTCCTCCTTACGTACAGTGTCATCCTTTGGAGGTTTTGATGTAATAACCTCAGCATCCGAGAACTTTCTCAGTCTGCCTTTGATACGTGTTTGATATAGCTAGCAAAATTTCATGGGTGGCTTATTTCTTGTGAGCAAATACTGGGGTATTGTAAAGGACTCCTTTATAAACTGAGGCATAACCATCTTTGTTATATCTTGTGCTTAGTTGTTATAAATCAGGCCTTTTCCTCCTTTGGCCGGCAAACTATATTCCCTTAAGTTCTGCTTGGGAAAGTTATTGTTGCCAGAAAGCTCCTCAGCTTTTTGATTTGAATCTGATTGCTAATACAGAAACTGGTGCACTTGGTACAGTATTGCTTACAAATACAGAGCTAGTCTCAAGTGTAAATGTTACATTTTTTGCAAAACGCTGGAAAGTAAGTTTAACTCCTAGCAATCATTTGCAAAGGGATTACACAGATGAGTTAGCTTTTCCTCAGTCAAAATGCTCCTGAATGCACTTTGGCAGTAATGGTTTTATTCACTGGCGTCTGTCCTACCCTTTCCAATGATTAACATCTAGACAGCGCACTTAGATTTTCAAGAAAACTTGTGTTTTACTTTGCAGTTGAAAGATGTCTGACACTCGTGCACTTTTCCCCCCTTCCCCACAAAGAGGTCTGAGAACTGGCCGAGTTCCTGAATTTCAACTCATTGCCCTTCTCAGGCTGCTCATCTGCTGGCGGGGATTGGACCATCATCTGCCGCGGAGCTTCTGAATCATTTTCTCCATGGTGTGGACAAGTGCTGTATGTCATGGATGCATTCTTTGAGCATGGATACTGCTGTAAAAGACAGATCTGTCCTCAGTTTTCCCAGATGGGAAAAGTCTCAGGCTGTGTATTGAAGGGGAAAGAGAAGCCTGTGTATTGGAACGCGTATTGTGGGGCACACTTGAGGGCCTGGAACCTACCAAAAGTCAGGGGTAAATGCACATCAAGGATGTGAGCACTCTGAGTCTTGTTCTTGATGCTTTTGTATGTCAGTCGATGGGTGTATGTAAGGAATTCACAGAAGCAGGGAAGAGTATACTTGACACAATACCAAAGTTCATGTGAAAATATTTGAAGAGAATGAAGATCCTCTTAAAAGTGATGTCTTGTCTGTAGGTAGTGATGGTGGAATGTTTAGATGTAACATGTAGGTATGAGGAATGTTTGTGTAAACTCGGTTTCGCTGTTAGGAAGTGAGTGGGAGGGTCTGATAATCTTTCAGTGGGCAGCACCATGACAGTATTGGCATCCTAGGAAATTAGTAATCATTACCCTCACGGCCTGAAGTGACTCAGTGTCACTGTCTAGTCTCGCACTGGTTATCCTGACCTAATCTTGTGGAAGGAAACAATGAGGAGAGAGGGAGTTCTTTGTTTAAAGAGTATTACTCTCTGTCCTAACGTGAACAGGGTGAGCAGAGAAGCAGTTGGTTCTGTACCTCAACTTGTGGGTTTTTGAAGGCTATGTTGTCTCTTAACAAAAATTTGTGTTTGGAAGAGTCTAGTTGGGCAATTCATTGAACTTCTGGCTAAATAGTAACCTATGTACTTTGAAAATGACTTTTGTGCTCTGAGATTGCAAGTTTTATTTTTAAAAGTGTACATTAGTTAAAAGGGACAAAAAGAACCCTGGGCTGTCGTTATTTTCTCACTAGTGTGAGCATGTTCAGATTCTCTTTTAAATTTATTGTGATGAGACTAACACAAGGCCTACACATGTTTATAACAGTGGCTACATCAGTTCCAAGTTCTGGCTGGGCTGGACGTACCGCTTAGAAATCCAGAAGAACTACTTTTAAGACTGGATAACTGTACTTGGCAGTAATTGGATTTGTTGTCTTTTTCTTTGGTAAATGTTCTCTTTTGCCCTGCGACTGATAATTGACTGAGCAGTGCAATTCTATAAAACCTTAACTGAACAGCGTGGGAGAAAGTAAGGTGGTTTTGTCTGCCAGTGTAGACACTTAGTTTGTCTAAGACACAAACTGTAGTTAATATGGTGGTTTGTTGTGAGTTGACTGTGTAAAAAGTTTACATCTGTACCTGTTATCCATCTATTTTGATTTTTATCTTCAAAGTTCTTTGTAAATAGCCTATAACAAATGACTTGCTGTCCTAATCAAGGGGGTTGTTTTTTTACCTTGCATATTCTTCACTTCGGAATGATATAGTTTGACTCCTAAAATAGATGCGATGTATTCACTCTGTGCTCATTTGTTGTATTAAGAGTTTGTGAACATCTTAACAGTTAAAACCCCCAAGCCCCAAATCATTATGCTGCCTAGACATGAGTTTAAGTAGAGCTTTGACTTCAGGAGCTTGAAATCCTTTATTTAGAATATTTTTTCCTAAAAAAGATAATAGTTAATTTTTTAAAAGCTTTTGAGTTGTTTGGTTTTTTTAAATTCAGGTCAAACATACATTTCTGGCACAATCTGATTTTTAGGGCTCTGAATGCCGTGTTTGTTTATGCTGAAGTGAAAAACATAAGCTAAAGTGCTCCTAATTACAAATGTCTTTGTGTGCGAGTTCTCTGAGAGTTCAAACTTATTCCTTGTATTGTTGGCTAGACAAAGGGCAAGGAACTTTACACGAGGAAAGGAAATGACTTACTTCTGTACACTGCATATCCATATTAGGTATAAACTAAATATAGCGTGTAATCCAGGAGTGAAGTCATATCTGTATATTTTCATGAGAAGGGCTAATGAGATCAGTCAGTGCTACTGGATCAGCTTCAGAGTTTTCTGGCTCTGTTAAAGCATTACTATTTTGGCTAGAGCTTGGTGCTCTGTACTTTGGAGAGCTGCTTTTCTTAAATAAAGGAAATAGCTTTTTACGTGGTTTTGTCTAAAAATAAAATCAAAGCAAGCAGAAGTGTATTTCTTTAGTCTTTCAAAGTGATGTATTAGCCTCCCTAGTGAGACATGCTGTACTGGAACGTAATGAGATAAGGCAAAATGTCCTGAAGGAGGAAGTTCTACTCTGCAACTGAAGAACTTGGATACCATCTCCCGAGGGGTGTAGAACACATTCATAGAGGTGCCTTTTAGTAACCGAGTTGCATGCTGCTTGCCTTGGAACCTGAAGTAACAGAGAGCAAGCCTTCCTCGAAACCTTTGTGCTTTAGCTGCTGTAAAATAAAAATTCCAACGCCATTTTCAGTCTAAGATAACATTTTTCCTTGCTGGAACCTTTGAATATGCTGTTAGCAGGGGGTACAGGTTCAAAACTGCAGCTGTCTTTCGGTGAGATTTGAGAATTTGAGCAGCACTCCGTTCATTGGCACATTCTTCTGTGGCCATTGCGGTTTATATTCTGATTTGGAGGCAGTTGTAGTTCTAGCTGTATTCCTTATTTTGTTAGAATTTTGACGCTCCCGGGTGATTGTTGTTGGGGTAGGTTTTTGACGTGAAACTCGTTTGGGCATTTGCCGTGGGCTCTTTTCCTGGGAGGGTTCAGTCGATGCCATCCTGGGGACTTGGTGACGTGGCTGTTAGTAGAGAAGGAGCAGTACGCGGGGGGAAGTTCCTCTCTGCTCATCTGTCCAACTCGCTGCTCATCTTCGCTCTGTAAATTAGGTTATGAAATACCATAAACAGGTCTTTGTTTTTCTGTCCTGCAGCAGTGATGCATGTTCAGGGGTTTATTTGAAGAACGCTTAAATGCCAAAGATAAAAATTTTACTTGGCTGTCTGAGCCCCAGTGACAAGGTTTGCAGTTCTTTCCTATAATTTTTATAGATTTTATAGATGGGTAAATATATATAGTTCTGGAAATGGATCTCTTGGGCTGCAGCCAAAGCACACACTGTACTTTGTTAACAAATTTATTAAGAATGGGGGGAGAGAATCATTGTCGTATACAATGCCTATTCCAAGTTTATATGCTAGGTACCCAAAGGCAAGTTTCAAGCACTATAAAAGAAACCCTTAATACTGTATAGTTAATTGCCTTCTTACGGTTTCCTACTGGAATATTACAAGAATTTGTCAAGCTGTTACACAGCAAATTTTAGTCAGTTTGTCGCTGTTTATCTTCTTGAGGTTTGTTACGACTGGATCACTTTGTTAAAGGTATTGCCACTGGAGTAAGAGGGACAGAAGAGAAGGGATGCCAGGCTTCTGCCATTAATGAATAAATTTAGTTCTCCTGTCTCAGGCTAGGAGGTGGTCATGTGCGTGGCTGTGCACAATAATACCAAGTTTATGTATTCATAACATTAAGCTAATTTCTTCACTGAAGAAAATGGTAGTAAGTATTTAATGCAGGTTTTCGTTCTGCCTCTTCAGCTAATTCTCCCAAAGGATGAACATGGGATAATTTCTTTTCTCCAAAGAACTAGAAGTGCTTAATTAATTTCCACTGAATTGTGAAGTTACTTTGATACATCATGAAGATCCCATAGCTTTTTTCCAAAAGCTTTACAGTGAGAATTGGCTAGCAGTGTATACAAGATGTGTGGGAAGGTGTAGAAGACAAGTCTGCTAATTATTTTGTTGGGAATAGCATCACAGAGCTCAAAATAGCATCATCCTAAAATGGTCAGTCAAATGTGGAACACAACGGTGGCTTATCGGAATGGTAATGATTTAAGAGGCTGCTTGAATGGGCTGATAAACATTCCTTTCTCTGGTTTAATAGTCAGATCTCAAGTAAATGCAGGGAGTTTGGTTCTTTTTTTTTTTTTTTTTTTTTTTTTTTTTTTTTTAGCTTTTTGAGTTTACAGGAATTTCAGCTGGTGTGGAAGATGGATTGATTGCGAATTAAGCAAAGATGATACAGCTTGTCAAGAGGCAGTGGTAACTAAGGTTACTTTTTCCCTGGGAGGGGTAGATGTCGATCAGCATATAGAAAATATAGACTAATCATCTCGGGCTTTTTGTATTTGCAGTTAATTCCAGGTATGAGCACTGGCCTTATAGGTTTTTGTTTTCTATTTTTCCTGTGTTTTTTTTAAAGAACTGTCTGTTTAAGAGAGCAGTGATTACCTGAATTGTTCTGTAGAACTAAAATTGGGGGGTGTGTGGTGGTTGTGATTTGAGAGTTTAAGTCCAACTTGATACGGTGTTACCAAGCTTTTTTAAAATTCCCCTATAAAGGTCAAATAAAGGGGTTACACTAATCAGTTTTGTTCATAGGAAGATAAGACTGTGTTACAGATGCTGTAAGCTTAATTTGCGGCTTTCTGAGGTCAGCTGTCTTCAGTTTGGAAATGAATGTACATTTGTTTCCTGGAAGATAATTTCTTATTTTTAGGTGGCCCATAATGAGATATGTGCTTATCTTGTCACTTCCTTTGTGGGGAAAAAAAAGCTACCTTTGGAGTTCAAAAGCAGTTGAAAGGTATTGGGAAAACTTATGATCGAGGTTAATTAATAATGGCATTAGAGAACAAGGTGATGTAGAAAAGACACAGTGGTAGTGCCCTTCTTGCAGTGTATGCGATGCTGTGGGCTCAGTTACTGACAGCACACAACGTGGTGAACAAAGGGGAACAAAGTAATAGTAAGGGAAGTTATAAGGTGCCAAACTGCTGACCTCTGAGGTGACGAGAATGATGCTGGATGTTTTATTTAGAATCTACTTAGCGTTGTGAAAGAATTGCAGGAGTTAGCCTGCTTGTTAGAGACATTTAATAGTGTGAATAAATCTTCTTAAGGGTTGCTGCAAGCTTATTTTGGTCTTAGACTGAATCTTGAGTGACTTTTTAACTTATGTTAGCAGTAAGTAAGTGGGATAAGTTTCAAAATACATTAGACAGGTTTGTTAAGAAGCTGTTCTGTGGTGTGAGCTGGAATACACAGGACCTGTGCCTTGGTACTTAAGATACCAGCAGCCTGAAGCTCTCTTGCGACTTGCCTTTGCTCCTGACTCTTTTTAAGAGGTTGACATGGATCTTTAAACGTGCAACAGGTTTTTTTTTTATCTGTTAAGAAAAGACACCACACAGAGACAAAAGCTCTCACGGGTAAGTTGGGGCACCAGCTATCCGCTGTGCTAGAGAGGGAAGATGAAAGGTGAACTGACAGGCGGAAGCGTCCCTTTCGTCTTGTCATCCCTCGGATTAAATCTGGTTGAACCAGATTTAGTTAGCCTCAGAGTTCAGGGCTTGACTGGAGTTTGCTCCCTGACCTGTTCCTCCCATAAAACCACAAAACAACTCCCTGCTCAAACTCGCTAGTCTGAAAGCAGGAGAAGGAATTGAACATTGCGTGTTGTAGACAACACGTTTTCAGTCCTGATCTCTGCAGCTTCCTACCTTGTCACCTGCTTTCTTCTTTTGAATGACGCTTTGTTAATATTTGAGACATTGGGAGCCTTTAAGATGTGGTCTGGCTTGCAGGGTGAGGGCTTACATATAACATCCTCGAAGCTCATCCATCTACTGCCCGAGCAGAAACACAAAGCAGTTGGTGTAGTGGCACCACATGGAGGAGGCGTTTGATTGGTGCTGCATCAAATATGGTTATAGTCCTTTCATGGAAATAATTCTTAACATCTTATCTGAAAACACCGCCCAATAAACAGCATGGAATTCTGTTTATCCAGCTTGGCAAGGTAAAGGTCAGAGTAGATGCTGCAAGGATTTAGACTGATATTACTAGACCACTTTCGGTATTCATGTGTAGAACATTAAACCACTCCTTTCTGTTTTCTTTCATCTCAGGAGTTTTGAATTGCTGCATGTTTTTCACTTGAATTACTTTGTTAGTTTACCTTAAACCATCTCCTCTCAAAACAGTAGTCCATATGGGATTGTTATTAATTTATGCATTTTTTGAATGAGCTTACTCTGCATGAAACATGCAAGAGTGATTGTTATGTGCTGCTTTAAGGTAGTGGGCATGCATCATGTTGGTTTTCTCATGTAGTTCCCCCAACAGATTTTTTTTGTTGTTGTTGTTGGAACTCAACATTGCTGAGTTCAAAATTTGAACATACCCTCTAATTTTCTTTTTTCCCCGATCTGTTTATTTGTTGGAACATTAATCTTCTAGACTTTGCAGATTGCAGATTTCTTATTCGAGGGAGTGCAGACTTCCTTGATGGTATAGTCAAATGGCTCCAGTAGTTGTCTTCGGTGAAAGGTCTTCTGTGAGGTATTTCTAAAATGCATTTTTCCCCTCTTCATTCAAACTTTTATCTTTTCCTGTTCCTGGTATGTCAAATCTGGGAGAGAATTCCCTTCATAGTTTTGGATAAATTAGGAAATGGTCTTCTAGTGTTCTGCCCTTTTCTTTTGTTGTATTTGTGTAGGCAGAGACTGAACTGTATTATGTTTCTCATCAGTTGCACTTTGACTTTACTATTACTTCTGCAGGCATTTGAGTTTGGGAAACTTGTGGTGCGCTCCTTTTAACTGGTTGCCGTTTGAAACAATTTTGCAGGTCTCTGGGACCAAAGATTTCTAGAATTGTGTTTTACTCCCGAGTCTTTCGGATCTGTGCTATATAATAAGGGCTTTGTGTCCTTTTAAGTGTTTCTTTGCTTGTCTGTTTTTCTTGTTAGTCTTTCAGTAAACTTCAGCACTACCTTGGTAAATACATGCGGGTTCTTGTGTTAGGAGTAAACTAATTTTTATGCAGCTGGAAAGACAAACATCTCACAATTAAATTTTTTTTTTTTTTCCCCTTAGCTTGTTTAGCCGCTTAAACAGATGTATGATTACTTATACTCTCTGAGGTTTTTTTTGGGAAAAACAATCTCATTTGAATGAAATCACTGCTTCAGGGGAAGAGAAAGGGAGGAGGTGGCTTCCGCACTGGCTGGATCAGCAAAGCTCTATCTTCCAGACAGTGGGATAAGTAGATTTTGGTTGGGGTTTTTTTTTTTTTTTTCCCAAGTAGCTGGCAGTCTTGCATGGGCTGAGCTACTTGGCATTGGGAGTTGCCAGTAGTTTTACTGTGGCTATGATAAACCAGGTTGACTTCTCAGCATACTGATTTGTTTTACTGCCTTGTAACTCCTTCATTCTTATTTGCACTTACCTTCATATTTAGGTTTCTTTAAAAAGCAGCCCTGTTTGGTTTTCGTATAATACTGTAGGGTGAGTGCTGCGCTGTGTGCACGCCCAGCTGTTTCTCCTTGTCACATCTTACAATTAACAAGGTCTGTTTTGCCACCTTTTCAGAAGTTTTTTAATTACAGTGAGTTTGTGGAGGTTAACACAACTTTGTTCAAGGCAACTGGATATCTGTAGTTTTTTCTTACTGCGATAAACCCTCTATGGTAGCTGTTAGCTTTTCATACTGTGTGGTGGCATCTCTAGCATGGCGGGAGTTGGCCATGGGTCATGGTCAAGTTAAACACTGTGTTTGGCAGCGTAAATAAAAGCCAGGCTCTTCAGAGCTAGTTCTCAATTGGTATAATCATTAAGCAAAATATTTACAAGTGAAAAATACCATGTTTCCTTGCTGTGTGTGGTGATGCCCTTTTTTTCTGTCTGGTCCTAATCCATAAAAGTAAAAACCTGGCATTCAGTGAAACACAGATGTATGATGATGTTCTTGAGTACATGTCCTTCAGTGGATAACGGTAGCTTGATGTTTTAGTGATAACTGGAAATTAGTCCTAATTGTAGGAAGGTTGGCATTATTTAGTAATAAAGATTTTTAGACTGGTTTTAGAAAGAATTTGAAATAAAGACTCAAAGCTTCTTGGTATACAATGAGTATAATCTTGTTGAATAAACAAATAATCTAGGCTGATGTTAGTATAGAGAAGTCAACATTTAGTATTTTCTTTACTGTGGTGCTGATGAGGATTAGACACCGAAGATACCCTGGAATATTATGGCCTGAATGCAAAGACAAGACAAGGACAAGTTTCTGGCTTCTGCTAGTGGGCTTAAGCAACAATTGTTTTATCATTAACCCCCTGCACGATAATTATGTAGAATTTCAGAATATTCTTGCAATATTTAAGGGTTTACAGTTACTGCCAGCACAGCTCTATTCAAGTAGAGAAAATCAGAGTCAAAACTGACTCTCATGGAAACATCTACCAAATATGTCTCTGTCTGGAAAAAAAAACCTTATGTGACTGAAGAAGAATAACGTGTTGCATCGCCAGCGTGGTGCTGCTCTTGGTGACTGGGTGTTAACAGAGCTGGGCTGTAGCTCTCGGTGCATCAAATACGAGAAGATAGAAAACGGGCCTCTCGGGCAAACAGTTACATAGCAGAATTCCTTGGCTCAAGAGCACTGAAGCCAAAAGTTTCTTGGCATTCTGACTGCATTCTTTTTCCAGTATGTGCTCAGAATAACTTGGAACTTTTTGGAGCAGAAGTGGGACAAACGTTTGAATGTAGACATAAAAGTCTACGCTGAGTTTAGCTGTTCAGCTGCAGCTTTGAAAATGCATTAGGTTTTGTTCAAAGCAGTGTATGTTAGCGGGCTATAATTCTTTTTTCCGATTCAAATAATCCAAAAAGCCTATCTTGCTTAAACAAAAGCAGATGTTATTCGTTGTTTGTTCATTTTGAATGTTACGCTTGTGTTAGGAGAGAAGAAAAGTTTCGGTACAAGTTGGCATTACAGTGTAAATTCATTTGACCTTTTTTGGTCCTCATTTGTCGCTTTGGTTTTGGTATTGGTTTTGGCTGAGGAAAATGGACCTTAATGAAGGCACAGTTCAGTGCTATGCCTTACATTTTAAACCATTTTTTGTTCAGTTCTATGACTTAAAAGTAGCTTTGCTTTGGGTTCCAGATGGGCCAAGATTTCTTTTCTTAGTACAATAAACAAAACTGCCTTCTGAATTTGAGTTTGGTTTATTTCAGTTGCAATTTGTAAATCTTCTACTAGAAATAATAAAGCCCCATGGTGGAATTATATCATACGAAAGAGGGCATAGGGTTTAATCCAATACCCTAGATTTTTTTCAAACTGTTTTGTTGTTGTATCTGATAAACGTTTTTATAGTAGACAGACTTAGGAATTTAACATCTCTGTCATTAAACACACACACCCCCCCGCCTTGGAACTTTTATTTTGCTAATGGAGCATCACTGCTATTCCCTATCATGTTGACAGGCAGCAAAACCTGGGCAGCCAAAGACTTGGTTGATGGTATAACTAACTCCTGAGCTCAGGAGAAGCCCTGAAGTTTTGTAATATCAAATTTTCATATTTGGCTCTGTCGGCGAAAAGAGTCTGTTTTGTGCATAGGGGAACCATTTTGCTTTTTCATATAAATCTTTTGCCAAAAGTTTTTTTTTCTCGGCTTCTGAGTAAGTTATTTTCTGTACCTGGTGATGGATCATATATCTTTAAAGCTCTTCATCAGACCTCTGCAGTGAGGTTTTTTTAAAGTCATGTTTTGCAATTCACAAATTAACAAAGTGACTTGGAAAAACTAGTTGGCTTCTAGGTGCTTGCCCATTGTCCATTAGGACACTAGTCATGCATTTTCAAATATTGGTTTGAAATTAGGGGAGCTGACTAGTGCTTATTTAATATTCCCCTCAGGAAATGCCTCACTTGCATTTGTTGATGTTGCGGTACTGAAGCCAAGCCTCTGCACTTCATTTGGTGCTGAGCATCATCTGTACGTTGGTGGCAGGCAGTTACATCCCAGTGATTCCTCTTTTGGTTACATGCCTTTATTTTTTCTATTCAAAGGTTTCCTTAGTCCATATCAGATGAGTTCTCAGGCAACGTATGTCATATTGCACCAGCTCTGGTCTCTGGTTTTGAGGTCAGAAGTGCTAAATAAAAGATGAGGAGTGAGGAGAGCTTATCCCAACTAGGTGAGAGCACTCGGGTGAGCCAAACAGGCTGAGGACCCTCTGAGCTCGGCAGCCGGTGGCAGATCCAGAGTCATTTGAGAGCAGCAGAGTGAACAGTTCCTCGAGGTATGGCTTGATGCTGGTAGATGTCCACATTCCTCCTTTCACTTTCTAGTAAACGTCTGGTAGCTTTTCCATCAGAGGAAGCGAGGTAAAGCTTAATTGGATGGGGGCATGCAGGCCTGTGCTGTTACTGCAGCATAACTCAGGTGCTTTGGTTTAAACAGTGTTGTGGAAGTTGCCATAAAACTTGAAGACTGAGCTCAGTCTACTTCAAAGTGTGAATTAGCCTGGGCAGTACAAACCATATTTTCCCTAGACGGGATGAAGTGCAGTCTTTTTCTATATTGTTTTTCAAAGGTAGGTAAGATCTTGCATGCGGGGCAAAAAAAAAAAAAAAAGAAAAAAAGAAAAAAAAAAAAGTAGATGAGTATAAATCTACATTGTTGTAATTTACCTGCAGGAAATGTCTGTTCCAGTGTAAACACAGTAATGTAACAGTGGTGGAAAATTCTGAAATATACGCTGCTATCTGGAGGGATGGCATTGCGGTTAAATATTAACAACCATAAAACCATATAGCTATTGTAAATAGAGTGCAGGGTGAAGTCTTTCCACATGTAAGCATCCCGGGAGGTAGGAACATTCTTCCGTACAGTAGCTGGAATCCTCACAGCAGGTACACGTACAGCAGAAAATTGCGGATTGAGCTAGTATGAAGCAGAATGCCCAGAGTAACCAAACTGACTGTTTTGTCCTTTTTGTAGGTGCTTTTAGAATTTAGTCTCCTGAACACTGAGAAGTCACATGCCAACTTTTAAGACAATCTAGTATCGTTAATCTGCTGCAAGTTTTACTTTACTTTCCAAAGATAAAAGAGAGAATTTGTAATTTATAGCAGAAAACCAACTTTTTCTTTCAAATCTTCATTAATGACATGGCTAAAAGTTTGAAGAAAAATGGCTCTACGTATTGTCCACAACAAAGTATTCAGAAGGATAGTCAGCTCTGACAGGAGGGATGCTTGTAGAAATGAGAACGTAAGTTTATGAATCCTCATGTCCTGGTATTTGTCGACAACTATTAAAGGAGTCTCAGCCTTATCTGCAAAGCCACCATAAGTTTTTAAAAAATAAAATAGCTTTCTGAATTTAAGACGGTTTCACTGAAAAGCTTTTTATTTTCCTGATCTTTGAAAATCCTGCTGCTAGGAAATCCTACTGTTACTCTTCTTAACTAGCAAAGTTTTTCTTTGTCTTTCTTCATTCTCCCCCCTGTGGCCCCCACTCAGTGCATGGCTGGGAACTGGCAGAGAATTGAAGAAAAAGCAGTTCCTTTGCCTGAGTGTCTAAACCTTTCTGTAGTCAGTTCTGGTCCTAAAGCTTAGTTCTCCTGTGATGATACTTTTTGTTGGCTTTTCTTCTCTTACCGAGCCCCTCTCACCCCTTCTTTTTTTAAAATGCTGGATTTCCACCAGTCAGTGCTCAGGCCTTGTGTTCAGCCCTTCCACTTGTGCAGCTCGGCTTCTAAATAGCCTGGGCTTAGTGAATGTAATTGTTTTCTGTCATTTCTCTGAAGGGTACAGCCAACATATCCTACAGTACGTTTTAAAACGGCTCAGGGAACGGTAATAGCAATGATGAAAGAACTAGCCAGGTTTTGAGAATTGTGCTGATTAAAATTATTATTTGAAGTTCACTAATAATGACTAATAATAAAAGCAAAATCCTTTGAAACTTGTCTGATGTAAAGTACGTGTCAAGATAATCTGACATACATGGCTTTTTTAACTACTGAACCAGTTTTCTTTTCAGAGGATTGAATTTTATAACAAGATTCAAGGTTTCGTGTGTCTAATTCTAGCCCACTAAAAACTAAAATTTTCCAACTCAGCAATACATAACTTCATTGTCAGAGCAATCATGAGATGCATGCCATCACTGGCTGCCCTGGAGTGGCTTACTGTTGCTATGTGATGGACCTTTGTTGTGGTAGGACAAAGAGTTATTGATAAATTGCCTATAAAAAATGGCTTTGGAATATTACTTTATTGTCAGTGAAGTCTCTATGTACTTACAGTTAGGTCTTTCCCTACAACACCTGCAATGTGATAGATTCATAGTTCCTGGTTGCAGTTGGCTTGCTGTAGCACTACACAGTGAGAGAGATAAGCAATAAACTGGAAGATGACTACAGTTAATTAGCTATGTCTTGTAGAAGAAGGAAAAAGAATAATAAAGAACAAAGAACAATATTGACATTGGAATACTGCCATCAAAAGGTGCAGCTGCTCAGACGAATATGATTAGCTGCCTTTTCTTCACTGCTAAGAGCAGTTGGATCACCTTAAGTGTGAAAGGTGACTTATTTTGTTGTCTGAAATCTTGCTTTGATAGATTTTGTGAGCAATTGTTAGAGGACATGACGAGTAAATAGGTTAGCTGACTTCGTGAATACGCAAATCCCACTGTAATAAAATCCTGGTTATGTCTGCAGCAAAAAAATCATTGGAAGGTGTGAGTATTAAAAAGGAGGGTGCTCGTCTTTGTGCATTATATGGAGATGCCTTGAGGATATCTGTTCCAGGTGTGTCAGCTGGACTTTGAAAGAAAAGGAGAGTTCCTGCAAGATGATACCGGGTTTGACTGTGAGCTTGTTAGGGCTTTGGAAGAGTTGGTGATGTGAAGACTGTACAGGCAACAAAACCTGTGAACTGTTAACTGAGTCTGTCTTTATTTAAAGGTCTTTTCTGAATTGTGTAGGTGACGTAGTCCTACCTTCTGATTAATGATCTGTTCTCTTCTGCAGGCTGGCAGTGATGGCGAAAGCATAGGAAACTGTCCTTTTTCGCAGAGGCTGTTCATGATTCTTTGGCTGAAGGGAGTGGTGTTTAGCGTCACAACAGTTGACCTGAAGAGGTAAGAAATACTTGATTTATCTGATAAGCGAGAGTACAGTACACTTGCTGTAACAAATGTTTGCTTGGGGCTTCTAGATCTTGCATGGCTTATCTTCTGAAATTAAAAAGGAAATCTGTCCTCATAAATACTAAGAGTTACCCTTGATGTAAATGGTGCATTCATGGATGGTTATTTGTAAGTATCTGTAATCAAGAAGAATTGGCTTGATAAATTCTCTTGAATTTGTTAAATGATGCACTTCTGTAAAACTAATAGCTGACATGAAGTCTCTTATAATGGAATACTGAATCTTACTAACTTCATATTGAGACCGTGCAAGTGAAGACTGCTGGATGGGTATTTTATATCAACCAATGTTTGATCAAATCTCCAATGATTATGGGATAACTGTCACAGATAATGTGCAACCTGCTCTTCTTTTTAAAGATTTCAAGGTAATACTGCTTATTATGCAATAAGAATAAAAACATTGTAAAATTATCTGCCCATGAGGTAAATATGAGTGAAATAGAAATGAAATGGGTAGGAATAAAATGTAAAATACTCTGCCTTTGTATAGTGTTAGCCAAATATATCATGATGGTGCGTGTCACCTAAATTGCAACTTCTCCATCTAGGAAATTAATAGCTTAGTGGGTAAGAAGGGTGATATGTGAATCCAGGAGTTGTGATTTTCTAAGGTTCGGTGTACTTTAGAAGTGGTAATGCTACATTCAGCAGAGGCCTTGTGTTTGTTTTTGGTGTGAAGTAATGTTTTCACAGCAGTAATGTAATGCGATGTTAGTCACTGAGCTCTCTGGAGAGAGGAGAGACTGCCAGTGCTTACAAACCATATTTTCAGAAATAAAGCCAATAGAAATATACAGCGTTCTCCAATGAGAAAAGTGTAAAATGTGTAAGAAAGAAATCACCCTGCTAGACTTAACCCCCTCTTGTAATTTTTTTTTTGAAGGAGGTGACTTGTTTGATTTTTAAAAAAATCACTGAAGTTGCTGCTTCAGCGCTGGCAACTCGTGTTAAATATTTCCATGTGTAGTAAGGCTGAGGCAGACCTTACCCTCAAACACTCAAACCGAGGGGGAGAAAGCAACTTTTGTCAACTGGGTGTGCATTTGTAGCAGCTCAAAGACTTTTTCTGGCTAATTCAGGATTTTACTGCAAATATAATTGTTGCTGCCAGCACACAGGAACCAAATATATCATATCTTCCCTTTAGCACTGCGTGTGGTTCGTGGAAACCTCAGGAGTTGTTCTTGCGTACCATTTGTAGTTTTGGACTTGATGGTGTTATTTAACCTATTGCAGTTAATTGGAATGGAGGGTGGGGATGAGAAGAAGTTTGAAAGATATTTTATACTTGGAAGCGTTTTTACTGCCGAACCAGTCTGAGAGATACCATTAAAATGCCAAAGATGCCTGATGAATTGGCTTTATTTGTGTCCCTTGGGCAACTTTGAGTTAATTGGTTGGAGGAATGGGATATAAGACTAACTTTTAGAATATAAATTGTTTGCAGATGTTCAAAACTGTCCTTTCTTACAGAAGGAAAGCTTTCTTTCACTTGGTTTGGTTTTTTTTTTTTTTTTTTCATATTGGGAAGGACAAAACATAAAATAAGTGCAAATTAAAAATGCATGGGAGTAGGTCAAGTGAACTCTACTTTTTTTGTTGTACACTGAATGTATTTTCTGGTAAAGGAAAAGGACCACTGAAGCAAACTCAGATTTGAATAGGCGTTGGTAACAAACTTAATTCCTTTTATACTTTATATAAAGCTTCATAAATACAAATTTCAGGTTCTGGATTGTCTAATACCTAGTTGTAGAGTAGTGTAGCTGCGCAATGTCACGTTCGGCTAACTGCTCAAGTGGAAATGTTTTGTACCAGATGGTGTTTTTTCCCCTGTTAGCATTGCCAGAATGATAATAGGTGCTAGATGTTGCCTCAGTGCTTCTAATACTGTCACAAGAAACTGCTTTTACAAGTATTCAAGCCAAATTTCTTTTTGTTCCTGTTAAAGACACAGACTTGTTGAAGAGCTGGGTAGTAATGGTTTTAAGCACCTGAATTTATTTTGCTGGCCAAGGAAAGACCATGCTGCTGCTTCACAGTGTAATTTCTGCCCAACAGAAAGGCGAGCTCGCTCTGTTTGTCAGGCTTAAAAGGTCATGGTTGGGTACAGAAGTTCACAAGTAACTTGGGACACAGGAAAAACTGAGTCTGATTTGTCTGACTCTGCTGTGGCGTGTATTTCTTTTTTTCCCTTCCCTAATTGCATTGGACATCATACTGTGCTAACAAAAGAACATTTTGCAGTTCTCAGTTCGATTCTTAAAACACAAAAATATGCACATAGGCAAACGAAGTGGGACGTACCGCCCTTTCAAAGGAATCGTGCACTTCTGGCTTCTGTTTAGTCAGACAGAGGCTTTATTCTTTCCCTTTTCAGAAGCGGCATTTCAGTGCTCAGAGATTGGACGTGTTCTGGTGACTGGAGCAGAGTTGCAGTACATAAACCATTTGTTGGGCTTGTAGCAACATTCAGGGCCAGCTTGCATTCAGTTAAGTTTTGAAATCCTATTTTAAACGTCTTTATTGTGTGGTTTTACAATTATGTTGACAGACAAAGATTAAATAAAGAGATTAGTAAATATTAAAAGACTGCCCAGAGGTGAATGCAACTTCAGCAGTGTAAAATACTGCTCAGGAGCTGGAGACAGGGGTATTTTTATTGCTGGCATTTTTTCTTTTACAGTACTCTTCAGACACTCATTGCAGTACTTGCATAAATTATAAATCACTGTAGAGCATACTGCATTTGGGGGCTGACTTTTGTCTGATCTCCAAGAAACTATTTGAGTGCTAATTGCTATTCTGGTTTGTGGCAAAGCCATAAAATGTTTATACCTTAACTCTGGTGTTAAAGAGCCTGTCCACTTCATTAGCTAGTGATAGCCAGATAGTTAAGGATTTGGTCCTACCTCCAAATACCCCTGTAAACTTTGGGGCAGGTACTGGCTATCATGGAATTGTTTTGAGTGGTTATAGAAGTTTTTGTTTTGTTTTGTTTTTTTATTTAAAGAAAAAGTTATCCAGTTTTATCTCCAAAGTAAACTTCACTATAATATTTTTAATTGCCATCTTGTTTGACTATTAAGGGAAGTTGTACTCTTAGACTTTTAAGGATATTCCTGTGTACTTGTGGTGCTCTAAAGGCTGTGGCTTGTATGTGGTAAACCAGGGTTTGTTTATCATCTGCTGGCAAGAGTAGCAAACTGGAAGTCAAACCCTGTATTATGTTTGGGCTTTGGCTGTGGGATGTTAATCTGTGCTTTCTTTTTTGTCAGAAGATACAGGTGGTCTGGCTGGAGTGGCAAGAGGGGTTAATAAAATGCTCTAGGATCCTTGAGATGCACTCTGATTCGTTGGAAAACTTCTTTTGTTGGTTCATTGGAGTGGTCTGTTTCTGAAATAAATCTTTCCTTTAATAGTATTGCTGCAAATCCGGTGGTCTTGCCTGTTTGTTTTTAAAATAACATTCCTTTTGAGGAATTTTATCTAGCCAACATGTGAAATTGGAAGTGAGCCACAATGACTTCCTGTAATTGTTGTGGGTTACAAAGCTGTATTTAAATGAAGTGTTAAGCTACTTAAAGCATTAACCGATGACAGACTTTAATAGTTGCCGTCGTCCTCTTACTCTCAGGATTTAGTGAGAAATAACTTCTTGGAAGCTTAAAAACTGAAAATGGTTAAATTCTTGTATTAATAAGAGTTCTGTCACCTGGCTAAAAGCAGAGTGTTTAATGTTCTTAAGTATGAAAATGGGTTTTCTTATTCAGTTTTACATATAGTGCCAAGTGCTTGTATCTGACGTAATTGTGCTTTGGCACTATATACTGTTGCTGTTTGCCCTGCTTCAAAGGCTCAGCAGGGGGCAGGACGTGAAATTCTGGCAGGAGTTCTTCATTTGAAAAGCAGCGTTTCTAGAGGATAAACTTGAAAACTGTGCTTAGTTTGCAGAGTCTGAGTGCTATCCCTGAAAACGCTGGTCCCTCGTGCTACCCTTAGTGACCATGGCTGTGTATATTACTAACCCAGTTTCCCTCTCCAGTGCTGTCAGGAGACTTTCTTGAACCAGAATCCAGTAAATCCAGTTGCTGGATGCCTGGTGCTGGCTCAGAAGCGCAGCCGCATTGTACAAAGTACAAACCCAGTTCAAGGGGTTAGGGTCCCGTTTGGATTTGTTCAAACAGTAACAAAGGGGCAACTTTATCTTGGCAAACTTTCTGCTGGCCGAGGTGCGGTTTGTTGTTCCTCACCTGGCACAATGGTAGCAGAAGGCGGTGGGCATCCTGTAGCCTGTGCTCTGCTCAACTTGACTGTAATTTTACGGTCATGCGTCATCCGGACAGCGTGTGCTGTTGGGTGTTGGTACACAGGGATGGTCTGAGGAACTAGGAGTTGCAGACTGTCCTCTCAAACGTGGAGAGGTTCCTAGAGAAGTTAGACTGCGTCCTTCTGAGCAGTCATCCTGGACCGTAGTCAATAGTTTCATCAGAGGGAAGTTTTAAGTGCTGCTACTGAAGAAGTGCCAAGTGGTACAGTAATTTTATTTCTGCTTGCACTGAGACGATTGCACTAGCCTGGGACTAACTAATACCGTGGTGATTTACTGGGGAAAAAATTGGCTGCAGCTTTTTAGATGATGCTTTGGAATTTATAGCTTGTAATGAATCCACATCTCATTACTGACTTCAACTTTGCATCTGAATCTGCTGACAAGGCAGACGTAAGAGCTTTACATTAGTTAGGCATTTTGGGGTGAATGTATATGTGCAGCTGACATATAGGCTTCTAAATAAATGCCTGCAGTGCTGTTCCTTGTCACTATAGCATCAAGGCACAGCTAGAGGAGAGAGAGAAGCCAGTTGCTTATAAAATAAACTGTTTTAGCTTGATAAGGGTTAGTATGAAAGGAGCTGGAGTGAATAGCAAGAGGTATTGCCAAAACTGACTTAAGATTTAGAAATGTCTGAGTATTTTAGCTTCACTCTGTTTCTCTTGTGTCTGGTCATACTAACAGGGGGGATTCTTCTCCCTTTGCCCAAGTGTGCTGCTTTTATTTGTAAATAGTTTTTTCACTGGAGAAAACTTCAAGCATCACTGTTAAATGTGATGTTTAAGCATCCTTCAGCTTGTCTGGAACCAGTTTGTGTGTGCACATAATAAGTGGTTTATACATACTGCTCTATCTCAGACTTCCTTATTTCCAGAGAAGCTCTGTGTAAAAGGGGAGGATTATCACTGATCGCAGATTATGCTATATATAAACTCTGTACTGCAGGTCTTGGGAAAGAGAGAGTGAGTGTGTGTGGTGTACATATATCCCCCCCCATCAACATTATATTGACTGGAGAAAAAGCATAGCCAGAGGTAGGACAAAGCAGTTGTTTTTAAGCATTTTAAATTAATTGTTATCAAGTATATATTCAAAATGCTAATCAAGCTGTAAACTCACTTTTAAAAAAGAAAACCGGTGACATCTTTTTGAAACTGCAAGGATGTGAAAACCTCAGGCAGTGCTTTTGTGATTGCAGCAATGAAAGCTAGAGTCACGGATGTCCCGTGCTTACTTTTGTATTGGTTTGTATTTCATCCTAGAAAACCAGCAGACCTTCAAAATTTGGCTCCAGGCACTCATCCGCCCTTCATAACCTACAACGGTGAAGTGAAAACAGACGTGAATAAGATTGAAGAGTTCCTGGAAGATGTTTTGGCTCCACCCAAGTAAGCGTTAAAATGATAATTTCTCACCGTAGATTGGATGGAGTGTTCTCAAAGGGGCTTTCTGCACCAATTAAGATGTTCTTCGGCATCAATAAACTGAAGATTAGACATTGAAAATAGCTTGGAGTTCTTGCTTGTCTCTCCAGCTCCCTCATCTGTATATTGAAAGTGCTTTGGTATTCCTCTGAAAAGTGATTAAAAAGTGTTGGGTTTAAAAATCTTAACTTAAATGGAAGTGTGTGATATTACACTTAAGAAGCAAATCTTCCATGTTAATCTGAAAATGGATAAATTGGTAAATGTAGATATGTATAATCTTTTTTTTTTTTTTTAAAAAGGGCCGTTTTGTGCTAGTTAATATACGATGAGCATCGTTCTGATAAGTGTGCTGTAGATCTACTTCTTTCTGCTTTTTAGGTACCTAAAACTTTCACCAAAGCATCCAGAATCAAACACTGCTGGAATGGATATATTTGCCAAATTTTCTGCATTTATCAAAAATTCTAGACCAGAAGCTAATGAAGGTGGGTTACGTGGGGGCCAATAGCTGTGCACGTGTCGTTTTATGGTCTTGTGTTTTTCAGAGCAGCTTCACAGTGAAGTGTCTCTCTGACAAATTTTGCTGCATGTCGATTGGTGCTTGAGGGATTCTCATTAAACCTTTGGTTATTTAAAGTTAATGGTCTGAGACAAAAATTTCAACACTTCCAAAGGGAACTTCAATTAAACAGCGTTCAATCAGAGTTTGAGTAGGGTATGCATGGTTTGTAAATATACCTGCCGTTGAAACTTCTCCACACAACAGCCACTCAAAAACTCTTGAACTAAGTAGAAATGATTTTAACATCCAGAAGGAAATTCCATGGAGAGTGTGTGTTGTGCCCCAGCGGTTGACATTCCACGCGTTTGCTGCGAGGCTGTTCTGCGCACTTGGTTATTTGACCTTTCTGGGATTGAGGGCTCCCATTTGGAGTTCTGAGTTAAGCTCAGTTCATGTCGCTTTCTTTAAAGGATTAAGACCTTTCTGTGAAGAGCGAACATAGTAGATGGAAGGAGAGAGGTCAATAAGAGATAAAGAACGCACAATTAGACCTTTAAATATTTTAGTACAAATCTTTTGTCCTCGGTGTACTTGGAGGCAAAACTTAAGCCAGGGAATCAGAATGCCTTTCTGCTTTATTTCAAATGGAGATAGGCAAAATATTTGTAAACGGTGGGAAATACGTTTCAATTTTGTGGGGTGTGCTGCCCTCTGCTGCTGTGTTCTAGAAAGCTCCTCGGTACTCTCCGTGCTTAGTTGTGGCTGTTAGCTGAGCACGTGACTTTAAACAGATTATGTTTAAATGAATATAAACTCTAGCATAGCTTAATTCTAATGAGTTTAAGCCAGTTAGGAGTAGTCTTAAGAAACTGACATAAGCCACTTTTTAAACCAAAAATAAACGCTTGTGGACAATCTTAGAGTATTTTAAATTAGTGCAAACTCATGTATAAGCCAGCCTTTAAATAACCTGCATCTGTGTGATATTTAAAGGGATTATAGTTTGGTTTCAGAGACCACGAAGGCAGCTCCAGCAGTAGTGTTGCCACAGAAATTGTACAAGTCTTAAAAATCCCTCAGTATATGGTCTGTTCTGGGTAGTACAGTATGTGGATTTTGTTTTTCAGAGCTACTACTAATATCAATATTCTAAACAATAACGTGCTTTGAAATTTGTGTGCTGTGGTTTGGTTTGGCTTTCTTTTTTGTTCTTAAAACTGTTCCTTCCTCCGTAGCCTTAGAACGTGGCCTCTTGAAAACCCTTCAGAAGCTGGATGAGTATCTGAACTCTCCTCTCCCTGATGAAATAGATGAAAACAGCATGGAGGATATTACAGTTTCTACCCGCAAGTTTTTGGATGGCAATGAAATGACATTAGCAGACTGCAACCTGCTACCCAAACTGCACATTGTCAAGGTAAGCGCCTTGTGTGTTGTTATTTGATAATGAAGGACAAAATGCTTATGGTTTATGACATTCTGGGGTCCAACTAATTTCCACCGTTTTTAAGCTCCCATGTAAGTTTAACTACAGCATTAACAATACGTGAAATTGTGTAAGATTTGGGTAATTCACAGGGGTTTTAAGGATAGAGCAGTTGAATTCAGTGAAGGTGTGAACCATTAGACAAATTGGGTGGCAGATGATAAAATGGCACAAGCCAAAACCCATTATACTGCACTGACCAATGTGGTCACAGAAAGAAGTTGCAATGCTTAAAAGAATGAGGTAGAAGAAGGAAGATGAGCATCATGTGACCAGTTAATGTGTGAAGCGGATGTCTTCTCACATCTGTAGGGAAAACTGCTCTATTAGCAACAAAATAAATGACACAATGTGAAATACAAGGATTGTATTAAAAAAAAAAACCTCTAGAAGGAGGTTGCTTAGGCTAACTATAGGAGTGAAGACGTGCCTGTATAATCGTGGTTTCATTTCTTTGCACTGTCTCCTATGATCTTTGTCAGTTTTGTACTGCAGATGGAGCCACAGATTAATTTTCTGCCTGGGTGCAGAAGCGTTTCTTTTGGTGAGGACAGTAACCCAGCCGGAGCCAGGCAGCCCGAGGGGCCGGCTCTGCTGACTTTAGCAGTGGCTCTGAGCGTACGTGTAGGAAGAAAAGCTTAACGAGAGAGCGACAAGGGATGGAAAAGTGGTTTAAATTGAAGGATGTAAATTCATAATCTAATTCTTTTGTTCTAGGTGGTGGCCAAAAAATACCGCAACTTTGAGATTCCCAAGGAAATGACAGGGATTTGGAGATACCTGACGAATGCTTATAGCAGGGATGAATTCACCAATACCTGTCCTGGAGACAAAGAAATTGAAATAGCTTACAGCGATGTAGCCAAGAGACTCACTAAGTAACCAGCACTTGCAAAAGAGATGAATGACTTCTTGCATATTCCGTAACAATGCTTCTAACAGACTGCTCTTTTCATATAAGATAGCAATTTTTTTTGCATGAACTTGCAGTTATTCAAAGTTATGGTGGATAGACCAGGTACAGTAATTACCTAAAGTTTGCAGACTTAATTATAGGCTTGTTTTTCCTTACCTCCTTTCACAGCAAGTTTGAATATCATTAATGCAGTTATGTTAATGTTGCACGGGGGTAACTCTGGATTCTTCAGTATGAAGAGTTATCTTGCCCCTACTACTTTTCTTTGGAAATGTTCGGTCCCTGTCTACAAATTGGTTTAGGATACTGTCTTGCTATATGGTACAAGGAATATTTATGTATTTTGGAATTTACTGCTTTTCCAGAACATCTATACACAATTGTCATATCTGTGACACGTTGAACTGTACCTGCCTGTCTATCCGATTTACATATAGAAGGGAACTTATTATCCAAAAGAGCCATTTGCAGAATATTTGGAAATGTTTTTAAAAATAGTTTCTCTTGTATTTGAAATCACAGTATTGGTTGAGAATGGACTCAGATGTGAAACTTGGATTTGAATGACCTCAGACATCAGGGAAGTTTGAATCTAGGCTTGAGCACTATAGCAGGAAGCTCACAGTTCCCAGTTAGTATGTAGTTGTGTCTTTGAGATCTTGGTGAGATTAAAAAAACACTTTTTTTTTTTTTTTTTTTTTAAATTGGCAACCTACGTTGGTCCCGAATTCTCAGTTGCAGCAAACGAATAATTGTCAGGATGCCCTTTAACATCATGAAACCAGAAGAACTGGATGCTTGCCATCTGTTCACCTTAAAAATTGCAAGTGGCTTTCTTTTTGGTAGTTAAGAGCCTTTGTTTCGTATAGGTCTTTCTGGTGATACTTACTTACAAAATCTGTGCTGTCATAAACAAAGTACACGTAAACATTAGGGTCCTAGTTGATAAATAGCTACTGTATATGGTGAATAGCAGTGCAATGATTAGTGATGCAAGACCGAACGCTGATAGCTGTTAACGTGGGAGTCTTTCTGGGAACTTTTTAAAGCTATTTCTTTCCTGAAGAAAGCTAAAGTGACCTTTAAAGATAACGTTTGCCTTAAATCATAGTATGCATTTTTTTTCCTGAGAGGGAATCTATTAATTACTCTTGTAAAGAAATGGTGCGTGAAATCCAGTCCTTTACATTGAATTTGTCCTAATTGCTTGTCTGTGCACCTGGACTGCAATTTTGCATAATCATAATCATTGCACTACTATACATGATCTTTTTACAGCAACACTGAGGAATAGCACTACAATTTTTTTAAAAGCAATTTTCAAATATTTCTAAACCAGGGAATAGTTTTCTTGCTTAAAATTAATGATTTTGATGCATGAAATAAACTGATAGGTTATTTTTAAAAGACCATCATAAACAACTCCAAAGAATGCTAGACTTATATGCCTATTTTTTTGTAAAGATACTTTTATATTTAACTGATTTTAGAAGCTGGAAAGTGCTATTCCTGGTAGGTTGTTCTTGGAATATTTAACGTTCTGTAATAACATGGAAATGCTCACATAAACACTTTTATACACTAATTTTTTTGGTAAGCACTGGCTTTATGAAAACCAGCCTGACTTTTCTAAGCATCCTGCTTTTGCTACTTTATATACCCATGAAGTTAGTTTGACATAGAAGAGGTAGAGTACAAGATCCATATTTGTATACATGGCTTGTGGTGCCTTGTCTTGCCTTTCTAGAGCTAGAATTCCAATATAAAGGCAGTTAGCAATCCTGTTGCATGTCTTTCGAAGACAACCATAGATACACTTAAACCCTATTGTGATTTTTTTACAGGGGTGTTTAGGCACAGAAAGAAAACTCTGCAGAGCGACCTGGTTAGGAAAAACATAACTGTAGCCTTTTAATAATTACTGTATTCTAATGTCACGTTCTCATCCTGAATAAAGTTTCTCAGCCATAATAACCCTCTGTAGGGGTTGAGTCTTTGCTACAACGTGACATCTAGAAAAAGGACTGACTTCCTTTTTTGTTAGATAGCAGCATTTTTAATGACACAGGATAAAGAAAACCCCAGCACTCATTGGTGTGGTGCTCTTTGCCATCGTATAGTTAGTTAACCTTTAAAAACAAAAATAGGGGAAGCGATGCGATTGTGGGCATAGCTTTGTTAAGTTTTTCACTCTACTTTAAAACCCAGATCAGGATGGCCCTTGGAAGTTGTCTGAGGTTGTAGTAATCAGGCCTGACTCCTTTTAAAAGCAAATTAGCCGTTGCGTGCACACTTCAGCAGGCAATTATGTGTGTATGAGCATGAAAGCACTTTGGTGCAGTTCTCTAGCATGCATGCTGCCTGCATATCAATGCGCACGAACACCCAACTTGTTAAAATACCAGGCTTGTTGTCTTTTATAGATAATGTATTCTCTCTCCTTTGTAGGCAATCTTCAAAAATTGTAATATGTTGTATTCAGCATTAAGTATTATAATGATTGTGTCTGAAAGCTTGTAAACAGAGTTAAAGCTTTTGCTCTAACTAATGTATTTCTTATCTCAGTACAATGGAGTATTGAGCGTCGGAGCCTTTCCCTTATAGGTGTGATTCAAATGAGGACCAGGTTAGCAATTCTAAAGGCGGTTACTCTATGAGAGCTCTCAGCTGTCCTGTGTGAAAGGAGTCGGTATCTTTCAGGCTTCCTATTGCCGAGTTGTGGCAGAAGCTGGCCACCCTCTCGCTGCCTTCAGCAGAGGAATCTCGTGGCGAGCGAGCAGCTTCCACCTCCGTCGGTGATCCCTGCAGAGCAGCAGAGTTAGAGCCGGGCCGGTGTGTAAAAGGCTCGGCGTCTGGTGTGGGTAGAGCACTTTCATCTGGCCCCAATCACCAGCGCTACATTAATTAAAAAAGCCCTTTCATAACTATGTAAATTCTTGACTTCTGTCAACTTGTTTACAATCTGATCTTTAAATGCATTTTTAATTTCATCAAACAGCAATTAATCTACCCCCTGTTTAAATTTAAAATGATGCTTCTAGCCCCTTCTACAATTTAAAAACAGCAGTTACCCTTTCAAGTAGGCATTCCAGTTTGCAAGTTGGTTGCATGTATTAGCATGCTGAATAACTTACTTTATTCTCAAGCTGAAATATGCTTAAATTCCCATTAAAACAGGTGACTTGCGCATTTCCTGAACATAAAGGGAAAATCCATCATCTTCACCCTGGTTTTGTGTGGGAGAACAGATTATACTATATGCATGATTTCATTTTTATTTTTTTCCCTTAACGAAGCTCTCCTTCTTGAAGAGATTCCTTCTGTGTAAGAGCTGCCTGTTGAACGAGAGGCATGTGAATTCTGAAACAATTTCCTGCACTCCGGAGCTTTCCCGTCCATCTACTGTTCCCTGCTGGTCTGTGTAAGTGTCCCCCACGGACAGTCACAGCCATGCAGCTTGTACGTTTGCATTTTCCCATAAAATTGGTGTTTTTTCCGCAATGGGCATGTCTAAACTGATTGAGAGTTGCGTGCAGTTCCATGATAAGAAGAGAGATGTAATCAAGTTTTTATGCTAAAGTAGCAAATTAGCATTTCGTATCAAAGGAGCACAGACATGAATAAATTGAAGATGCTTGAGCCAAACCCACTGATGCCTATCTCGATGTAGAACAAAAAGTGGCTAAGTACAGTCAACTTTTTTTTTTTCACTCTTTGCCACTTACAGTACTATCTGAACGCATCCAATTAATATTTTCAGAAGAAAGCTTTATCCCAAGTGAAAAATATTTGATCTGCCTCAGAACCTGTGCCACCAACTATTACATTTTGTTCCTGGAGGGGGTGGGAGGGATGGGAGAATAGTGGAGCAGAATTGAATATCGAGACTCCCCAGACAGGACATCAAGAATTGGAGCGTTGTTTGCAGAAATACTTGAAGAGTTGATACAATTTATTGTAGTTTGCTTATGTCTTTCACTCTCTGGAACATCTTTTACAGATATACCAGTATACTGCTGGCAGCTATTGTTAAAAATAAAATTATATTTTCACTACCAAGCAGATCTTTCTCTTATTTCTGAAGACTACAGTTCTCGCCTGTGTAAGCTACGACTTGAATGTGGTGTGCTAAACTATAGAACAAAGCTTTGCAGTAACTATAGTCGTGATTTTTGGCCTGCTGTTTGGGTTTTTTTTTCGGTGGTGGTGTGATTTAAGGCAGGATACCTGTTGTTTCTAGCTCTATACCTCGCTGCTGTGCCCCTTAACAAAGTTCAGAACTCTCTTAAAATTACGAAGAGGTTGAGAAATAATGACTTGTCCCATGGAAATCATGAAAAGTGGCGTTGGGTGTTTTGTTTGGGTCTTTTTTGGGGGGGTGTGGTGGTGTTAGATTTTGAGTGGAAACTCTTCAGAACATAAATGTTGATAGCTTGTTTTTCTGTGGAATTGCTAGGTTTTCGGAGTTGAACTGTGAAAATTGATTAAAAAAGACATCAAAAAAATTCTCATGTTTGGTTCAACTTGTTTCCACCCGGCTAATCCACCAAGTAGCCGCTTCAAGAGCTGAGACTGAATTGAGACTGAATTGCTCCCATCTACAGAATTCATGGATTTCAGCCTCAGTGCCCTTATCCTGAGTTTCAGCCGTGTTTCCCTACTGTCTTTTGCTTTCAAATGTGTCTCGACTAGCTGTGGGAAACACCGTACGCCCTTTATTTTATTAGGAGCACATTAACTAGGTACTAGGTCTTCAGAGCAAAGACCACCAGCCACTAGTGGAAGTTTTCTTCAAAACTTCCTAAGCGTTATCATGTCAATCTCTTGTCTGCCTTGTGAGTCTTTGAGGTGCATCTGGGGTCTGATTTGTGTTTTTTGAAAGGAAATTTGTGGAATCCAGAAGACATTCCTGGAGCCTGTAATCTGGGATGCCATCATCTGAGTTTAAGCATGTGCAGGAAAGTAACAGGCGTGCTTGTAGTAGTAGCAAATCCAGCAATTAAACCCTTGGTGTAGGATTACATACTTGCATTGCTGTATTCTCTTACTGCGATCAGCTTTGCAATAAGATTTGCAGTCACCTTATTTGAGTTTGGTCGCATCCTTGCAGCCTGGAGAGCCAACCGCATCCTGGGCTGCATCAAAAGAAGTATGGCCAGCAGGGCGAGGGCGGGGATTCTGCCCCTCTGCTCCGCTCTGGGGAGACCCCACCTGGAGTCCTGTGTCCAGCTCTGGAGCCCTCAGCACAAGAAGGACATGGAGCTGTTGGAGTGGGTCCAGTGGAGCCCCTCGGAGATGCTGGGAGGGCTGGAGCCCCTCTGCTGTGGGGACAGGCTGAGAGAGCTGGGGGGGTTCAGCCTGGAGAAGAGAAGGCTCCGGGGAGACCTTCCAGCCCCTTCCAGTCCCTAAAGGGGCTCCAGGAAAGCTGGGGAGGGACTCTGGATCAGGGAGGGGAGCCAAGGGATGAGGGGGAACAGCTTCAAACTGAAAGAGGGGAGATTTAGATGAGATCTGAGGAAGAAATTTTTGGCTGTGAGGGCGGTGAGCCCCTGGCCCAGGTTGCCCAGAGAAGCTGTGGCTGCCCCATCCCTGGAGGGGCTCAAGGCCAGGTTGGACGGGGCTTGGAGCAACCTGGGCTGGTGGGAGGTGTCCCTGCCCAGGGCAGGGGGTGGAACGGGATGGGCTTTAAGGTCCCTTCCCACCCAAACCGTTCGATGATTCCATGGACCAGAAGGTAGTGTAACACCCTCATGTGAAGAGCAGGCTGAAAGGCTGTTGAGCTGTGAAGGTGGTGCTCATCCTGCACGGCAAAGGCAATAGTCTTAGGATATTTTGTATAATTATGATTTGCTTCAAGAGCTGTTTTTAACTAGCTAATAACCTTTATATTTTTTTGCTGGATTTTGTTTTTAAGACAGCTCAGATGACTGCCCAGGCTGGCGTGGAAGGTGTCTCCTGGATGTCCTAGCAAGAAAGAGATGGATTTTTGGCTTCAGTGAAGGCCGTGGAGCCCATTCCCAAACTGTTCTGTGTAGCTGCTGACTGTGAGCAATGGAAGGAACGTAAGAGCTTGAGGGGAGCTCGGCGAGGCTGAATGTTTCGTACTTGGTTCTGACCACTGCGTTCTCCCTGTTCTCAGGGACGGCTCTGATCCAAATAGTTCTTGGCTCGACTCCAGGTTTCACAGCTCTGGTTTACCTCTCCAAAAACGCTCCCACCTTCCCAAGGAAAACTAGTCTGGAGATTTGTAATGAGCTCCAGTGGTTTAGGATCTGGACTACCAAGACTGTGATAAGTGGCAATTGTGAAAGCAGTCGGTGTCTGTTCACCTAGGCCGTGAGGACAGAGCAGGGCAGGCCGAGAGCTGCAGTGACTGCTGCGGAGTGTGTCCCCCCTCTCCTGTGTCCTGTCCACCCCCCGACACCAACATGCGTTAGCTAGACCCCGGTTGTATTTAATTGATCGTTTTCTTTCCGTTTGTACTCTGCCCTGTTCTGAGTGAGCCCAAGGATGGTCTGGCAGTTGCTCTCAGCCTCTGGTACCAAGCCAGGGGAGACGTAGGGATCTTGAGCCCTGGCTCACCTTGAGATGCATTTTTAATGGCACTGGCCTGGAAGTGTTGGCACCTTGTTCGGAAATACTGTTTCAGATAGTCATCAACTTACTTTTGTGACATTTCACTAAGAAGTTCCTAGAAATACACTTAGCATTTTGTTAGCCCTCCGTCAAAAATGGAACGCTGCTTTTGCGCACGTTTCAGAAGATTGATTTGTCTTTAGCAACTAACGTGCTTTATAGGAGCTCCAGTTTTCTTACTCCAAAGAGGCTAAAACATACTATTTGCCAAAAGCTTCAGTAATATTAATTGTGCTGTGGAATTCTAATTACTTCCTCAGTTTTCCTATAAACAGCAAAATAGAGTAGCTAAAAGGCCGAGGAGACCCTGTGAGTATTTCCTTCAGGTACTTGCTGGTGTAAGGAATAAACCAATTTGTCAGAGGGTAGTCGAGATTTTTATGGAAGGAAGAAGAAACCTGGACAAACCTTTGTATTCAGTGGGATGGAAAAGGAACTCATTTGACGTGGTTGCCTGAGGGCTTTTGGACACTCATTACAATGAAGGCTGAGTATGAGCTGAATGTCTAAACAGTTTTGCTGTCTCTGAAAGTCTCCAGGAGAAAGGGTGGATGTAGTGACTCATTAATCAAGAATACGTTTAACTCTAGTTCCCAAACTCCTCTCGGTGGATCGCAGGTGGTCCAGGAGGCCAAGGAGAGCCTTTGGTGGGCTTGTATGGAGCCGGGGATAGTGGTAACGGAGGGTGAGTGGTCCGTGAGAAGTTTGACTGACCTTTTAATCACAAACGTTCAGGAACCGCCGCTCCAGGGCTTTACTTCCTTCACTGAATTCATCCTGCAAAAGCAAGATCCACCTTGAACTGGGGATTCGTTCACACCCATGTGCCTGGGTTTGCGGTGGTCTGCTGAGGTCGGCAGGCATAGCGGGGAGGCTTCGAGCAGTTTCATCTCGAATGGAAAAAAATGAAAAGGAAAAAAAAAAAAACAAAAACCAAAAAACCAAAACAATGCAGCAAACGCCGGCAAATAACAAAGCGCTTTAGTCTGGGTGAGTATTTTTCCAAGACTGCCAAAAGCGTGTGGTGGCTGAGCAGCTTGGGGTCGCGATCGCAGCGTTCAAAAGTAACCAGAGACTGGGGGAGGTAAATGAGGCGAGTGGCAGGAGATAACTTTTGAGGAGCGTTAACTTAAAGAGCCAAGCTTTTAACCGTGTGTGAGGAATGAAAAGCCTGGAGGTAGGCAACCCTTCTCCCAGCACATCCTGCCCCGCTCCGTCAGCTCAGTTTCTGATGAGCTCTCAAAGCTGATGCTGGATGGTTTCCAGAGCTGGAAAAAGAGAACTCATGATTCTTTGACTCAAGAGAAGAACCGCTGTGTTCTTACCACTGGACAGAGAGATGAAAACAGTTGCTAAACAAAGATCAAACATGTGAACTTTATAAATAAACAAACAAAATTGATGCTAAGGGACGTCTCAACTCCTTTGCCTATGGCAAAGGGCTTGGCAGGACCTAGGAGAATGACTTTGTCAGTTTGCACATGGAATTCTTATTTTAAACAGTCTGATTAAAGTGATACTGCTCCTCTTAATGAGTTTGAAGGTTATGCTCGTTAAAGTGGCCTTTGCTGTCCATGAATGCAGGGTAGAGGAGAAAGCGTTTACGGTGCTGAGCTCTAGATGTGCAATGCGGCAAGATTTTAAATTATGTATGGTTTAAAAAGCTGGTCGTGAGAAGCTGCTGTCAGTAGTGAAACAGTCCAAGGCAGCAGGTTTGATAGTGTGCCGAAGAGGGAGCTCGGCCAGCTGCGAGGCAGAGCTCGGCAGCAGAGGGACTTCTCTTGTCCCACGTGCATTCCAAACCTCCTGTTCCAGTCCTTCCCATGAGGAAGGTGGGACTGTGGGTCGCAGAGGAGGGTTTTCTCAGTATCTTGTAAGAAGTTGACGGCTGGAGTGGGAGCAGAAAGCCATTATTTTAACCTTTTTTTCCTTTTCCTATCAAGTTTGAAGAGCGACATGAGCTGGGAATGGGAAGCTTGTCGATCAGACTCTTGCCTGGCAGATGGACCTTACAGTCTTGACTTCCCATTCCCGTTCCCAGCGTGGAGTATCTCCCATCCTTGACAGCTTCTGCTCCTCTTTCTCCTTTGGTTCGATACCTGCTGCAGCCTTTGCCGTGTGATGCTTTAACCTGGATGTGTTTTCCATGCAGGGCAGCCAGCTGCGGTCAGCCCAGTGCTGGTACCTACCAACGCAGCCTTCTCCCAGAGCACGTCGTGCTGCGTGTGCACCACTTTCCACGGAGAGATTAAACTCCTGGATGCTCCCGCAGTCGTTGTGGGGTGCCAGGCAAAAGATGAAGACCCCGGTCATCTTCCTGAACAATTTACTGTCTGAGGCTCAAGTCTCGTTAGAGACTTACTGCCTTTAAACCTAAAGCAGTAGAGCTGGGCCCTCTGACCAGCCTACAGAGCTGCTCCTCTGTAGCTTCGTGATCTTTGGACCTTGTTTCTGGGGTGATGCTCTTGTTGCGAAGAGTCTAATGAGGAAAAAGGATGGTCTAGACAAGAGTTCCCTGGACTTGACTCTCGGGGCCATGAGTTCATTTCTTGTCTGTGTTGGGCAAGCTGGTTCCATTTGCAGGGTCTCAGTTTTGCTTTCTTAAAAGCTCTTTGGACATTGTTCCTGGGGTGATGTCCTTCTTGGGAAGAGTCTAACGAGGAAGAAGGATGGTCTAGACAAGAGTTCCCTGGACTTGACTCTCGGGGCTGAGAGTTCATTTTTTGCCTGTGTTTCCATTTGTTAGTGTCTCAGGTTTGCTGTCTTAAAAAGGGGAATCGTTTCCTCTTAAAGATTTTGGGAGTGTTTTCCATCTGTACCTACCAAAGAGGAAACTTAGAGAAGAAAGCATCACGGACAATCATCTCCCTTTGAGATCTAAATGAAGACCCTTTGGAGGGCAGGGCTTAGCCGAGGTACTTGCTGTCTGGCGGCAGAGATGGATGAAGGACGCGCGTGGCTCCAGAGGAGTCTCTGCTGCTCCTCGCCTGGTGTCGGGAGGCTCCTGGGGTGAAGAGGGGAGCTGAGGTTGCTGCAGCGGAGAAAGGGGTGCTTGAGGACAAGGGCATGTGCCCTAGGGAAACTGGCTTTTATTAGCTCTGCTGGTCGCAATGATTTCTCTTTATCTGCTTTGCTGGCTCGCTGGGAATGAAGTTACATGAGGGTAACAAAGCTGCCTTAGCGTTCATACCCGTCCTGTGGCTTGTAGCTGAATTTTTTCATTTGATCTGCATGGGTTGATCTGTATCCACGGGCTCCTGCTGTGGATACGCTTGAAACAAACCCGAATGATGAAGCTCGTGCTTTTCTTCTTGTCCTTCGGGGCACTCACTCGGGCAACTTAAACTGCTCTTTGGGTGCCGGGTGACATTTACCTGTGACAAACAAACAGGCGTGTGAAGCCAGGATGCACCATGCAAGGACATGGGGTAGGGAAATGCTGAGAGTTTTTACGGCTCCTGCTTGTGTATGCGGGTTTAAGGTGTAGGCAGGCATATGCTGCTTCAGCTACTTCTTAGTTTTAATTTCCTCAGGCAATATTTCTTATAGGGACTGGGAGTTCCTGTAGTTTGTGTTTTTTAATTTTTGAAGGCAGCGGTTGGCTCTTTGTCTCGCTGCACCCACTCGCGAAGGATCAGATATGCAGCAGCACACGCGCCTTCTGCAGGCACCGTGCAAGGGGTTGGCGGGTTTGAAGTGTTCGGTGCGAGATCCCTTCACCGGGGGTCTAACTAATTTCAGAGCGTTTTGTGGACTTTGAGAGCCCGACTCAGCCATGCAGTAAAACCTGCCGTGGGAAGGAGCGTGAAATAACGCTGCTCTCGCCATGGGGGGAATTATTCTCCGCTAGGTTCTGCGAGGAGAGAAATTTTGCACACTTGCAGGCACTGCACAGGATGGAGATTGTCCCTGTGTCCCGGCCGTCCCTCCAGGCACAGAGTGCCAGACCAGTTCAGTTACTCTGAGATCCCTTTGTACTAGTGGCCGGTGAAGGATGCACATGAGCAAACTTTCCCACAGCATGACTAACCCGCCGGGCACCACGATCCATAGATATTAGTGTGCAAAATCCCTTCTCAGGCTGGCTCTGTCCTTCCCCTCCAGCCGAGACTTTCCTTCTTGGGTAGTTGACTCGTTGCAGCAGAACTGGCTCAGCTTTCCCATGAAACTGCCCGCTGCAGATTGGGTTTTGCGGTGGCTATTGCGTTGGTCCCAGCCAGTTGGGATTTTGTGGCGTCTTTGGGAGTGAAGGATTTGGGGGAGTCTGGGGGAAGGAGAAAGGGATTGTGGCGTTATGTGCTGTAGGCGATGAGGAACTTGCTGGGAGCAACTGAAGGGTGGCTCCTGGGGGCAGAATCGAGAGCCTGGAGAGCTGAGACGCAGGTGCTTGACGCTGGGTCCAAACGGTTAAGCCCGTGCTTAAGCAGGGAGAGGCTCCCGAAAGCGTTGGATGGTTGTAAGAGAAGGATCCCGAGTATCATAACGCGACTCAATGTATTGGAAGTCTTTGAAGTCTTCTCCTGACATCCATCCCGTACCAGCATCTTTCATCCTTCGCCAGCGCTTCCCCAGCTGAAGCTATTAAAGGGAAACTACAGAAGCCATAAATCCTGGCTGTTAACATCTCCAGCGGTAAGATTTCACAATGAGCCCAAGTTGCTGCAAAAGATAAGAGAAGGCCTTGAAACCGAGGCAAGTTGGGACTTGGTTCCCCAGAATAGCTGAGCTTCACAGCTTCGTTGGGGGTCCCTCCAGGTTACTCGCTTTCGGGCGCCGAAGCTGGTTCTGCTGCCGGGTCTCCGGGTGCCCTGGTGTGAGTCACCCGGCGTGTGTCTGCGCTGGGCAGCGCAGCCCCGGGAGGGATCCCCCAGCTCCGACCTGACCCCAAGGGGTGAAACACTATCTGGGGGGGCTGGATGTGGGCTGAAACCCCCGCAGCTGCAGCGCTGTCCTGCTGCGGTTACGCTGCTGCCAAGGGTTGATCTTATCACATCCGCGGGGAGCTGAGTTTATAAATGCACCCGTTCCAGTGCAGCGGGGGCACATGTGAAGGACCCCCCCCTGCTTTTGCATGTGCCTCCCCCAGAGTCTGCGGAAGGGCCAGGAAGGAATCCAGGAGTCCCGATTCCTCAGGATCCCTGCTTTGGCCACGCCGTCTGGTTGGAAGAGGCGATGAAAGGCGAGGTCTCTTTGTATCTTCCCGTTGAGGTGGTAGCCGGAAGGCTCCCCGCTTTATCGGCAGCGTTGGTTCAACAGAGGAGAAAAACGCAGCCCGAATTGCCAGACAGCAAATAGGAGCCATTCCTGGGAATGATTCCTTGAGTGAATGGGAACGTTGTTAGTGGGCAAACTGGAATCAATGTTACACTCATAATTTTATTTACACCCTTGCTGTGATCCTGATCTCTGCCCAGCCTGGAGCGCGTATCTGTACAGAGTTCACTTCAGTGTAAACACTTGGCTCTGCAGCATGTGTCGGTACATCAAATTGTCCGCCAGGCGCCTTCCTGAAGGATTCTTTTCATGGGAGGCTTTTTTTTTTCTCACGTCTTCTTCACAGCACTAGTCTAGCAAGTTTCCTCTTTCCAGCAGCAGGCCGGGAAGAAGCGACGGGTGTCCGCCGGGCAAAAAGTCCAGTTACCCACATGAGAGGGCCGGTGGCCTCGTGGCGCAACGGTCAGAAGGTCTTTGCCCTCTGTTTTCCCATCGGTATCGCTTGTTCCTGCAGTTCCCACCCGTAGCAGCAAAACAAAACCTGCCTCTCGGTGTGCTGGAGGTTGTGCTGGGGATGCAGCTGCTCCTGAGCCCTCCGAAGGGTGTTACCATCTCGCTGAAACGACTTTGGGTCGTTGTGGTGGGACACGACGTCACGGCGTCACTGCGGGACGACGGGGCTCAGCGAGACCCCACGGGGCTGGTCAGGGCGTGGGATGGGCTGGGAGGGAAAGCAGTGGCGGGGGGTTGGGGGGACACGGAGCAGCTCACACCACGTCTGGCCAACTTCCTCATGCGAACATCTCAGACCTGTGAACCACTCCATCCTGCCATTTCGTTGGCTTTGCTCTGCTCACTCTCCTCCTCCAGGCGTTACAATGAGTCTCTGAGTCTCTCTGAAGTCCTCCCCAGCGTCGCCAGCTTACAACTGCCCTTCTGGGGGGAAGCTGCCCACCGCTCCGGCCACGCACGGCTCCTCGGGGCCGCGCTTCTCCGTTCCCGTCACATGCTGTGCCCTGGGGAAGCTGGTGGCCGCCGGTGGGGCAAAGCATATGCGCTTGGATGCCGGCGAGCTCTTGGATTTGGCGCTAATGCCCAGACAAACCCTAGGCTTTGAGGAGGCAAACGCTGCGTCTAGGAATTCGGATCAACAGCTGTTAGGGAAAACCTCAGCAAGGCAGGAGGCTTCGGCGCTGCCGTTGCCCTCCAGGGATGACTTTGCTCTTTGTCAGGGCGTACGCGTTGCTTGCTCAGACCGTCTTGGAAAAAGAAGCCTCAATATCAGCTACACTGATGAGATCTGTTTTTTTTTTTTTTTTTTTCTTTTTCAGCTGAAAGCCAAATCCTCGGTGTTTGCTGCCCGACTGACTAACTGGAGACATGACGGACCCCCCCTGGGCATTGCGTTAGTGCGAAGGTGCAAACGACCCTTGTCTATCGTTGTGTTTTCTGAGCAGATGAGGTGGATCTTGGGGAATCGGGACTCCTGGCCCTGAAGCTTTATCTCCTGGGTGCAAAAGGGGGTCCTCAGGGCCCTGGAAAAGGCCCCATTAGACCAAAAGCTTAATGAATTGCTGTGAATCTTCCATTTCTGCAGCATCCATGTCCTTAGCATCCATGTCTCTTATAACCTCTTAATTTCTGGAACAAGGGAAGGCAGCAGTAAGGGAGATGTGCAGGAAGAAGCCCTGGATGAACGGGGATGATGGAAAGGAGAAACAAGCCCAGGAGCTCCCGTGTCCTGAGCTGGCAGCTCCCCTACGGACCTGTCCTTGCTGGGACATGGGCAGGCGGTCCCAGATCCCAGAGGTGCCCACTGTTTTGGGTTGGTTTTGGTGGGGAAAGGGGCCTGTTTGCACAGTTTGGGAATATTTCCCTGGTGCTCCTGGTCTGGTGGAGCAGCGCAGGGCTGTTATGATCCAGCTGGCCTGTGGAGGTCAGCCTCGGCTCAGGGAATCTCCCCGGAGCAGAAGGGTGGCCCAGCTCCTGCCCCTCTACACCCTGCCCAGGTCAATGGCCATCAATGGGGCTGCACCTTTCCCCCCACCCAGGGTTTGGTGGGTCTCTCCACCCTCCCGTGACATCCCGCTGCTCCTGCTTCATGGTCCAGAGGGGGAATGCAGAGAGGAATGTTTGACTTCTTGTGGGGTAGAGAATGAAAGAAATGAAACAACCAGAACACTCGGTTCTGACCCCATTTTAACAGTGCGGGTGTGTTCGGGCTTGCCTTAGAGAAACGTTTGTCCCCATGTCCTAAGAAGATCTGTGCCGCATCTCCAATGTGTTGACCCGTGTCTCGCGTTTCTGAGTGTGCAGGTCGGAGATGACCACAGATGGCTATCAGGACCCTTCTTGGTATTTTTCTGTGCTTTTGGTGTTGGTTGGTTTTTTTTTTTTTTTTTTCAGATCCCACCTCATCCAGCGAGTGAAGAGCACTGGAAATTGATGGGCATTTGTTTGCTGTTGTAGGAATCCCTACTCTTGGAATGCTACAAACCCCTCCGAGAGCTCTGCAGCATGGACAAAGCACAGCTCTAGAGGTAGGATAGTTTTTGAAGGACTTGGGGAGCTGCATGATGCTTCTCTCCAAATCCTACCAAGCAGGCCAGTGGGACAAGCGCCTGTTATTACAGCATTTTAAGACCATCTCTTTCCCACAAGGCATTTCCTTGGCCCATCCCTGATGGATCCCCACTGAGGATCCTGAAGCATGGTTAGATACTTGGGTGGTTCCTCTTGCTGCGTGCTGTCTGCACAGTGCCCAGTGCTAATTAGCAGAGCTGAGTTTAGGCTCCTGAAATGACCTCTGCTGCTGGGCTCCTGTCCTGCCCACGGGATGTGGATTTTATGCTGCTTTAGTCACTAATGACAGTGATTGTGGTCATTATGGGCAATTGGGTTGCTGGAGCTCTGAAGCCAAGAAGGTCCCCGTTGCAGGTGTGCAGTGAGGCTTCAGGGGCAATGGAGAACTGATGGAGAAGAAAAGTACATCTCACTCCTTGATGTCTCCCGTTGCACTTGTCAACCCCTTTCAGGAAGGCTGGAACAGTGAGATCTGAAGGTCTCATGTCCCTGTTTTTCTGGTAATAGATGGGACAGGTATTAAACCCAGCTTTCCGGAGTTGGTGCCTGGTGCTGCACCACAAGCCCTTGCTGCCTCCTCCACCTGACAAGGGCCATGTGGGAGCCTCTGCCATGCAGAAATACATTTTTTCTTTTTTTTTCTTTTTTCTTTTTTTTTTTTTTTTAATGCTGAATGAGCCTTGCCTATGGCAATACGGAATTATCTGACGTGGTAAGTTTGGTAAAAACCAAGGCCAAGGAGTCTGTCGGGCCTTTCTGCTGAGTTGTTCAATGCTGGACGTTGATGATGCCCTCTGGTGCCATATCATGGGGGATAAGAGCTGGGTTTAGGATGGTGTTGAAGGTCCTCGTCTTGCTGGTCGATGCGGCAGAGGTTGCTGCCAATGCCCTTCGCTCCAAGCCCGGTGATGATTTGGGTTACTGGGTTTTCCTCTGGGCTGTGTAGGAAATTCCCCTGGTGAAGATCCAGGAGTTTCCCTGGAGCTGGGCACTTTGGGTGTTATCAAAGCAATAATTCTTCCCATTTCCCACCTAATCGAGCAAGGAGAGCTTAAACGATGTGGATGCTGTTGGTAACCCCAGCAGACGCTCCAAGACTTGCTGCTGCTCCCCGGCTGGGTAACTGTCCTCGCTTTGTGCTCCCGGGGCTCCGTCACAGCCATTAATGTGCGGAGAAGTTGGATTCACGTTTTAGATGAGCTCAGGTTCTTTGCTATTAGCAGGTTTCTATAGATGCCACAGAAAGCGTGTTATTAAGGCAGATGAAAGGCCAAGGAACGAGTTTGCTGTGCTTGTGCATGCCCATGGGGTAAGCTTTCTGCCCCTCCCCCAGGTTTTTTTGGGTTGGGTGTTTTTTTGTTTTTTTTTTTAATTTTATTGGATCCATCCTGCATCAAAGTGGCTTCAAGAAGCGAGCGAGCTCCCCAGAAGGGCCCTGCCACGGTGGTGATGGAGCGAAACCACAAAGTGTTTCACCGCTTGTGAAGTCCCGGGCTGATGGCTGGGCCGAGCCAAGCTGGCAGGTTCATCTTGGGCTTCCTGCAGCCTTGTTCTTCTACCAAAAAAAAAAAAAAAAGAAGGAAAAGGCAGCCCCCCCGCCCCTCCCCTTCTCCTCCCCGGAGCCTCCTCCACCTGCCCCGTGCACTTGCTGACTTGTGCATTCCTCCTTCCACATGTTATAAAGATTAATCGCTCCAGTTGGAGCTCGGTGTGACTGGGCAAGGCGAGACATTCCTCTGTTGACATATTGCTGCTTTTGACTAAGGGAAGCCAGAGGTTTTGAGCTCACCCCGGCCAGTCCGCATGTGGGCAAGCTCCTCGGGGTGTTTGGCCACCTCTTGTCTCGGGCACGAAGGGGACTGAGCCCCCCCTGGGCACGACGCGGTCCCTGGCAGGAGGGATTTCTGTTTGCAGGATGCACGGCTGCCTCTTGCTGTTGCAGATCCCATGGTTTTGCTCTGGAGACCAAAGGGACAGCCAGGTCCTTTGGTGGCGGTGGTCTGGGCAGGTTTGGAGATCACAGAATGATGGAATAGTTTAGGTTGGAAGGGACCTTAAAGGTCATCTAGTCTAACCCCAGATAAACATGACTCTTTGCTTTCTGCCTCAGGAATGGGAAAGCGTTGCTGTGCCGTAGGGCAGGAGTGGCTGCGTTTGGGCAGCGGAGAAAGCAACATCTCTGTAGGACAGTGGGGAGCCTTGGTGGAACCATGGTCAAGGGTCTTGGGTCTGCTGCTGCCATGGTGGGCTGTCCTCTGGGCTGGCTTCTGCTGGCTTTGCCAGTGCTGGAGGCAGCTCTGCCTTTGTCCATGCTTAGCGTCATAGAGTCATAGAACGTGTTGGGTTGGAAGGGCCCTCTAAAGGCCATCTCGTACAACCCCCTGCAGTCAGCAGGGACATCTGTAACTAGATCAGGTTGCTCAGAGCCTCATCCAGCCTGGCCTTGAATGTCTCCAGGGATGGGGCCTCCACCCCCTCTCTGGGCAACCTGGGCCAGTGTCTCACCACCCTCAGTGTACAGAACTTCCTCATGTCTGATCTGAACCTGCCCTGCTCTAGTTTAAACCATTGCCCCTCATCCTGTCGCTACAGGCCCTTGCAAACAGCCCCTCCCCAGCTTTCCTGGAGCCCCTTCAGGGGCTGGAAGGGGCTCGAAGGTCTCCCCGGAGCCTTCTCTTCTCCAGGCTGAACCCCCCCAGCTCTCTCAGCTTGTCCTCCCAGCAGAGGGGCTCCAGCCCTTCGATCATCTTTGTGGCCTCCTCTGGACCCAGAGTCGCTGCTGGAGCTCTCAAGCACCTCACACCCTGGGGAGCTTTTGGCTGAGCGCACGTACCCTCTCTCCAGACCCAAATCAATCTCACAACCATACCAGATCTTCCTTCAGGTCCATCCCCTTACCATCTCCAGCCCTAAAGAGAGGAAAGTGGCTCCTGCCTTGCCCAGCTCCAACCGGGCACAGGGAGAGACGGGGGAGGCTGCGGCAGAGCTTCGGGAGAGACGAGGTTTTCCTCGGGGCTTCCTCTGGGTGTTTCTGCACCACCTCGTGCCGTCCTCTCCTCTGCACGTCGGCCCCGAGCTGGGAAGGCAGGGCTGGAGGCTGCGAGGTCAAACCTCAGAGGTAAGTGGCTATTTCTGGAATTTCACAGGAGAGAGGAGAGAGCGGGAGCGGGATGCACGAAGGGAAAGGGTCCATCACCTGAACGAGGATGGGGAAGAGGCAGAGGTCTCCCCGCACAGACGGAGGGGAACTGCTGTCGGGGTCGGGGGGAGAGGAAGCAAAAGCTGCAGATTCAGGTTAGATTTTAGGAAAAATAAAATCTCCCACCGCCTGGGCAGGCTGGGGAACGGCCGCCACGGGGGGTGAAGGACGTGTTGAAGCGCTGCAGACAGATGTTTGTGTAAACACCCGCCTGCCCTGGGCGAGGGAACAGGTTCGGCGGCTCCTTGGGCTCCAGCCCTGTTTCTCTCTCTCTCGGCGATTTGTGTGCGCAGCTCGCTCACCGAAGCGCTCGTCCCACCGTAAACACGCGTTTTGGATCTGGAACAAAAGTTCAAATACCCATTGCTTTTGTTGCATTTTGTCATCTATTTCTAGTCTCCTTGAGCGCTGCAAAACAGCTCCTGGGTACGAGCAGGATTATACAAATGAAGCTGTTGTAGGACTGTAATTTCAGAGCTTTTTTTTTATTACCATTAGTTTTTTCTTTTCTTTCCTTTTTCCTTTACTAAAAAAAAAAAAAACAAACACCCTTCTTTTGTGCACTTTGGACCAAGCTTGCCATATTTCTTAGAGTCTCCAGTGACTCCTTCATACTACAGACTTTCTGGAGTCCTCCTTGTTAGACCAAGAACTGCATGATTCATTGTGTGCTGGAGATTTAATACTGCACGTAAAACATTCCCGGTTCAAATTTGTTTTCTTTCTTTCCCCCCCTCCCCTCTTTTTTTTTTTTTTTCTTTTTTTTCTTTCTTGGCTTCTCACTTACATCCTGGAATTTTTTCACGCGATATAAAATAAATACATTCCCAAATACGTCCAGTAGGAAACGATCCACTTGGATTTTTCGGCTGCTGTTTTAAAGACCTTAAAACAATTTGGTGCTGTTCGTCCTTCTCCAGGGACGGCTGTGTGTTGGGAAGACCATCATCTCCCACCTCTCAGACCATCTCCCGCCTCTCGTGGCCTTCTGAAGACGCGCATCACTTCGTGAAGAGCTCGGCCTCTGCGTGCAGCCGGGCTCCTGCGTTTGGAGGCAGATATTGCTCACAGAAGACTCCCGGGATTTTTTTTCCAACCGTGAGATGTAGGTTTTTTTAGTGCCTAAATGGACCTTTTCGGTTATTCAACTTGGCTGAATCCCATCCTCTAAGGTCACCAGTGGCAGCATGTGCCCTCCTGGCGTTAATCAGTAGGTGGTTCGTGTCCGATGTCACCTGTGACTGGATGGCCATCACAGGAGCTGTGGCCGGGGTCAGCTTCTTCCGAGGACAAGGCCCTCTGACAGGCAGTTAAATTAATGAAAGGATGAGGGGGAACAGTTTTAAACTGGAAGATGGTAAATTTAAGTTAGATTTTAGGAAGAAATTCTTGGCTGTGAGGGCGGTGAGCCCCTGGCCCAGGGTGCCCAGAGAAGCTGTGGCTGCCCCATCCCTGGAGGGGTTCAAGGCCAGGTTGGACGGGGCTTGGAGCAACCTGGGCTGGTGGGAGGTGTCCCTGCCCAGGGCAGGGGGTGGCGCTGGGTGGGCTTTAAGGTCCCTTCCATCTCTAGCCATTCTAAGTGATGACCTGAACCCGAGAAGGATTAGTTGAACCCTTTAATTACAGGTTGCCTTATGCTTGCCTGTAGCGAGGTCTATCTGTCCTGCCCAGGCTCCTCTCCATCTGCATTTTTTAAATATATGGTAATGAAATTAAGTCCCTCTTAGCCATGTCCTGAGAATCAATTTTTCAAAGCAGCCCAAGGCTGCCTTTCCCAGGACTTGGGAAACGGGTGCTTAGAGCTGCTCTGGGCCTTTCACAAAGCCCTTGAGGAGTCTGATTTCCAAAGGGACCTCAGCACCCCGGCAGTTTCCATCAGCCTTGCTGTCCAAGGAGCCTGTCCCCAGGGCACAGGGTGCTTGGAGCAAGGTGGTCCTGCCTGCGGACATGCTGCCTGAAGCAGCGCTTGCGGCAGCGATGGAGTCACATCACCTACGGCTAAGGGTGGGTTAGCTTGGGTGTAGCAGCACATGAAAACTCCTCGACTTCTTGAAGGCCAAGAGCACCTCCTGGTTCTGCACCATGCCCTGGGGACACGTTACCCCGCTAATAACGGTGCTAACGATCTTCTGCTGTTCCCCGGTAGGTGCTTGCCTCCATCCCGCTCATTTCCCGATGGAGCGCTAGTTTGCATCGCAGTTTGGGCTCAGGATGCAAATCCCATGACTCCTCTCGTTAACGTGGCGATCTGGGCCCATGGCGGAGCTGGTGTCTCTGTGCTCGAGTGACTTGAGCAGCTCCTGTGTGTGTGTGTGAAGACATTTACAGGGCCAGGCAGCGTTCCTGCTTCCGTGCCTTGTGTAAACACCTCAGGGGTCTAATGCAATTCCTGGCTGCCATCACTCCTCTGCTCCGCTCGAGGAACTGCCTGGAAAGACGGCGATAATCGTACGGGTTTTGCTGGACTGATGCGTGCTGGGACAGGCTCAGCTTGGAAATGGGGACTGTTGGAGCCAGCGGCAGCAGGATGACGGGAGATGCTGCCATTGGCCCCGCACCAGCCACAGTCCCGGGGGACTCCTCCAGCTGGGACCAAAAACCGCCTCCGCAGAGGTGGGGATATTTCGGGAGGTCAGCTCCTGGCTCTCCTTCTCCGGGTGACCCCAAATGAGACCTTTGCAGCACCTCAATCTTGGAGAAGAGGGTTTGCTGTCCGCCTCTGAAGAGCTTTCAGCCACCATCATACCATCATACCTCCACGCTGGGAGGCCCCAGCTCCTGCTCCCACACCAGGCTACGGACACCCAGAGATGGGGGCTCCTGCCCCACGGTGCCATCCAAACCTGCAAAACCTGGGGAAAGGAAGGGAAGGTGGCGAGTGCTGGACCAGAAGCTGTAGGGTCAGTCTCGTGGCTTTTTCCTTTAGTTTTGTACAGGGTCTCGGCTTCTTGTTGGCCAAGGTAAAATTGATCCCAGGGCTGTGACCACCCTTTGTACATTCGAGAGCGCTTTTCCAGGAGAGGTTCTTCTGCAGGTGCATCAGCTGCATCTCCACCAGCCGTGCCGGCGGTACCCGGGGGCTGCAAACCCCGCCGGCCGCCGGCGCAATCAGCCAGCCATCGCGCCGTGGAGCCTGTGGATCCCGCGGTTCCCGGGCTGGCTCGGCGGAGGAACCCAGCGCCGCTTTCATTCACCAGCCTGTAAACACCCGGTGGTTCAGGCGTTGCTTCATGTGTGGTTCAGCCATGGCCGCTGTGGGGGCTGCAGCTTCCCGGCCGGGGTGGGGCAGGCAGCTGGGGGCTGTAATTGCTCCAGCCACCCCACTTTAATCCACCTCTGTTGGTGAGTCAGTGCCCCGAGGGGCTTAAGTTAAGAGCTTGGGCTCACTATATATAGTCAGCGGGGCTGCGAGGAGGCAATTCAGGAACCTGCCCCTCCCCGTTGGCTCCCCGGGTACCGGAGTCGGGAGAAATACCCCAAGATGGGGAGTTAAGCAAACCTGTTTTACTTAATGCTGGGCCCAGACAAGGAGCCCATCTGCGGTCAGTCGTTGCAGTTCAGCCGTGGCTGAGGCAACTTCTCAAACCACTTGAATTTGCTCTTAAGACGGCGTCTGACGGGGCCGTCTCATGGGGCAGAGCTCGGGGGCGGATGGGCCCCGGGAGCCAGGGTTTGTCCTCCCACCCCGCAGCTTCACGCTCTGCTTCTAATTTGGGGGGGGGGGGCGCTGCTCGTGTCTCCCCTGTCCTGCAGCCCCGCGGGCTGTTCCCGTGCCGGTGTGGGGGACTGGGTGTCCCCGTCACCCCACGGCATCTCCCCCAGCATCGCAGCTGCTCTTCATCGACTTTTGTTTCCACTTGCGGAGGGCAAATACCGAGCCCATCCGCAGCCGTGTCTCCTGCAGAGCCATCGCCGCACCAGACGCAGCTGCCCCGGGGGGCTGAAGCTCCTGAGGACCCAAACCTCCACCCCCCGCAAGGTGATGGAGAAGGGTGGCTTTACATCGGGGCTTCCTCTGTGCCCAGCTTGGCTGCGTTGGCTACCACACTTGGCTGAGCGCGGGGATGTAGCAACTCCCCAGCACACATGTTAGTGGTTTTGAGGGCTAAATTGGACCTTGAGAATTAGCAGCCTTGTAAGTCAATAACAACATGTCCTAATGAATGCAAGATGTCCCTAGGAAATGAAGGCTCCTTCCCTCGACTGGGATCCTGTGACTGGGAGAGGACCAGTAAACAAGAAGGAATGCTTCAACTGGAGATGAGCAGGAGATACAAAGTCGACATCTAGATCTTTCAAACACACCCCAAATGTGGGTGGCGGCGGGGGGTGGGGGTGGGGGGGAGCGCGAGCCATTTGCAGTTGTGAAACACGGCGGCGTCTGCCGCCTGCCCGTCCCCGGCATCTCCCCTGGGCGGGGTGGGCTCCCAAACCCGCCTGTTCCCTGCCGGACGGTGCCTCTTGCCCCTCGCCGTCACCGCCTGGGGTGGGACGGGTCCTGCAGCCATCCCGCCAGCAGCCCCCTGCAAGGGCTGCGTTTCCCTCTGCCCCTTCTCCAGAGCCTGCCCTCAGAACCTCCTGCGGCCTCCGCACGCATCCCCCGTGCCCGTGAGAGCTCCGGTGCATCCCGCGGCCGTGCCGTACGGGAAGGCCGCGAGCAGTTGTGAAGGGGTTTGGGGGATGGAGCGGCCGGGGGCTGGGTGCGCTTGGGAGGAGGTGGAAGGGGCTGGTTTGCAGGTGCTGCCATCTCCCCTTGGCTGCCCCCATGGCGGAGGCAGGAGCTGTGGGTGAGCCGTGCCGGGGGGACAGGCCGCGGTAGGGCTTGGGGGCTGCTCCTGTGCCACCTCCCCTGCGGGCAGGGGCCAGAGCGGGCCATCAGGGCAGAGCAGGAGAGGCGGCGGGTCTAGCTCAGCCCTCCCCTTGCCACAGCGTCCCCCACCAGCGGGGACAAGAAGCTGCCAGCCCCTGGCTGCAGCCCGGTCACCGCCAGCGTCCCCAGGAGCTTTCCTGGTCACGCTCTGAACCTTCCCACCCCCAGCCCCGGCGCTGGTTTCACCATTTAACTGCCCCCCATGGCAAAGCTCCCCGTCCAGGGGTTTGCAGACTCGCTGCCGGAGCCTCTGGTGCGTTCGCGCTGCTCTCGATCAGGAGTTCCATCCTCCTGATTCCTCCGTTCCCCTAATTGCACAGGACTCGTCCACGGGGCTCTGCCCTGTCCAGAAGCAGCAGGAATTTCTGTCCACGGCTCTGGGCCCCGAAGCGTTCCTCGCCGTGCTGCCTGTCGCCGACACCCCCGCCATAACGCATCCCGAACGTGGCCTCCATGAGGGACACACACGACGACGTCCTTGCGGCGCGGTGGCTGCTGGCAGCGCGCCAGCTAGCTGGGATTAACGCCCTGCTTGCAAGCGTGGGTGATGCTCAGGGGCGACCTTGAAGGAACGGGAGTCTGCACCCCCGGGGCAGCGGGATTTTGGGGTGTGGGTGGCCCCGAGCGGCTCAGCATCGCTGGGAGCACCGGGGTTCATGCTCTGCACGTGTGGCCAGGGCGAGCCGGCTGCGATGTCCCGGGTTGTGCTGTCTCTCCGTGCCTTCTCCAGCTCGACCGCACCGTCCTGCCCGTCCAGTCTGGGGCTCCGTGGCTAAAACCACTCCAGGAGAAGATCTAGGAAAAGGCCAGCCTGGTTTCACTGCCATCTCCTCCTCCTCCTTGCTCTGAAGTTGTCGTAGTTTCAGGTGAGTTTAACAGGTGTTTTATATTCACCACCCATTAAGGGCAGCGCTCGCCGCTCCGTCCTGCCGGCTGCCTGCCTCCCGCTGGCACACCGCAGGGAATTGCTCCTTGACCCCAAGCTTTCCTCTGCCAAATCATCCCAGTTTGCTCACACGCGGCCTCGGGTGCGGAGCATGGAGGGGCTTGGCCGCGTGCTGGGAGCAGGGTGCTGGGAGCAGGGTGCTGGGTCTGGGTCGGCTCCTGGCCGGCAGCAGCTCGTGGCAGCCCTGAAGTCAGTTGGGAAGAAAAAAGGACCGATCTCGTAACGCTCCTCCAGCACTTGCCGTGGTGTGCGGCAAACACCAACCGGGTCAGCATAGAGTGATCCCCAGAGTCTGGCTCGTGGAGCATCACCGGTGACGTGTCCTCACACCTGCAGATGACTTTCTCTTATGGCCGTTGGTGCGAGCACCTTGTGGTACCTGTGCCAACCAGCTGGCCAGAGGCCGGACCTTGGTGTCCCCTCCGGGAGATGGCACCTCTTGGGTCTCCCCCCTCAAACCAGCCGTTTTCCCCAAACCTGCAGGAACCTGCCACCTTCAAGACCTCACCCAGCTCCAGCAAAACCTGGGGCCGAAATTGTCCCATCTCTCTGCGTTTCCCACCCAGACGCCCCGACATGGCCACGGGGATGAAACCTGGGAGACCCAAGGGCTGGCGGTGGGTCGGGGCGCTGCCACCGCGCAGCCCGGGAGCATGCGTGGCCGTGGCGGGAGCAAGGAAGGGGCCGCGGGAACGGCGCCATTGCCCAATCCACGCGCATGGAAATGAACTGCCTTGTGCGCAAAAAAAAAAAAAAAAGAAAAAAAAAAAGAAAAAAAAAGTCATCATCATTTTGCAGAGGTGCTGGGTGTGTGCGCGTGTGGGTGTTCAGACTCTGCCGAAGCAACCTTGGATGCCTGGAAAAATCTTCTTTGTGCATTTAATTAGCGGTAAATCCGATTTACATGCGAGATGCCTCTTGGTCTGAAGCTGCTCGTTGATTAGCAATTGCAGCCAATTTATATTGTGTACTTTGTTTGCCTTAGACCACAACGGCACTACCTGAACGTAACAGAGCTTTCTGCCTTTGCATTTCAAAGCTGGGCTGGTACCGGGCTGTTATTGCACAACCCGCTGCCCCGGGACGGGGAGTTTGGCCCTCGCTCCCCCGCTGCCGGCCACGGCTCTCGCCTCCCGCTTTCCCTGCGATTTGGGGACGGTGCAGCCGCTCGGTGACTCACGTCGGCTCCCCGCTCCCATGGACGGTGGGTCCGGCAGAGGAAAACCGGATTGTAGGGCTGAGCCGGCTGTGTGGCTGACGGCAGTGAGGGGGGACGGCTGGGGACCACGCTGCTCCCCTGCAGCTGGCGACGGCTCTGCCCAAGCCAGAGGTGATGCTGCACCGTGGGTCTCAAACCGCGATGGGTCTCAAATCCCGCTGGCTTTGCTGGGAAAGAGCCACGCTGGGAGTGGGTAGGGGCTTCTCCAGGTCAAAAAAGCCTTGCTGAATTTTGGTGCGCGCGGAGGGGAATCCAAAGCCCCTCGGCAGCTCCGCCGTCGTGTTTTCGGAGCGGGGAATGGGGATGGTCCCATGGAGCACCCCCGAAGCGGTGGGGCTGGGCTCGGCGCATCCCTCCCGCCTTCCCCCTGCGTCTTTCCTCACCGGTGCCACCGGTGCCTCGTCCTTGGCCACAGGCTGGGCTGTGATCCCCGCGGCTTCTGCCCATCTTGCCCGCCCCAGCGCCGCTGCCCCATGTCATGGCCCCGCAGAGGCTGCAGGGCAGCGCTGCCCGGGCGCGTGTGTTGTTTCCTGTGGTCAATGCAAACCATTCCCGTAAACCAGCAGCGTGTGGGTTTGGTTCAAGTTCCTTTTTTCTTTTTTTTCCCCCTCCTCCAGTGTCTGTGCTAATAAGCCGGGTCCCCTGCCCAGGCTGCAGGGGGGGACGTGGGGTGTGAGGGGCTGCACTTTCCCCCTGTCCTGGCAAAGCCCAGGGGGGTGTCGGGGAGAGCCTGGTCCAGCCCACTCTCTGCCCACTCCATCCACAGCTGGGGGGTGGGATGGGTGCCTGCGCCGGGAGACGGGGATGGGCGAAGCACGGCCGGTGAGGAGCGGGGAGTGAGTGTGACCCCCCCCAGGTGCCAGCCCTGGGGTTTGGGGCCCGAAGGGAACTGCTGCTGCCCGCAGCTCCCTGTCCTGCTCCCTGACGCGCCCGGGTAGGGGGATGACTCTGCAACTGCTGCTCCATCCCGTGGCGATGGGGCGAGGAAGGGGCTGATGGTTAGCAAAAGAGACAAGGAATTCCGCTTTCATGCCAAAATTTCCTCCCACTCCTGAAAACCAGGGTCAGAACCAATTCTGTATTTCTACCCTCTTTTAGAGGAAACTGGGTTTTTTTCGGGCCGTTCCCAGAGCTGTGGGGTGAGTGGATGTGGTGTGTTGGGATGCCCGAGCCTGGTGGCTATCAAGTCAAACGGCACCTGGAGCAGCTCAGCCTCGGCACCGGCCCTACGAGGACCTGGGCGACAGCCCGTGCTCCAGCCCTTTTGCCATCTAAACAAACAAGGAGGGAAGAGGGGAGCGTTTAACCCAGTTTTGCAGAGACGGAGCGAGATGAAAGCAGTTGCCTGAGGTCATTCCATAAATCTGGGGCAGAGCTCGGCTCCGAGCATGCACCTTCCCCGTCCTCACCCCGGCACTTGGGGCAGGTTTGTGTCTGCTCATCCTCTCCCTTTGTCTTCTCCATCGCTCCGAAACGCTCTCGGGTGCTTTCATCTGCACCATGACGGCTCTCGATGCTTGGGGCCAGCATCTCCTGCGCTCCCGGGAGCCAGGCCGGCGGGTACAAGCCCTGCGCATCCCGGGAAGGTCCCACCGGGAAGGTCCCACCAGCTTTTTCCAGATGCCAGAGGGGTCAGGCAAGGGCTGATTGAATCCCGTGATGCTCTTTTGAAGTGGGTGGGAAAGCCACATCCTTGTCACCTCCATTGAAGAGGTGCCCGAGGTGGGTGGGATGCAGTCGAGGTCCTTTTGCTGAGCTGCGGGGCAACGGGGCTTTCTCTGGCCCCCGTGGCCAAGTGCTTTAGGCCCTTCTTGGGAAATAGGGGTGAGTCAGGTGCCTCGTTTGTCTCCCGTTAATTGCCCCTGCTGGGCTGGAGCGGGGCGAGGAGTGCTCCCTCTCTGCCCCGTGTCCTTGTCCTTTGCGGGGAGGGGATGGGTGGGCACCGACGGGGAGATGTTAGGCTCCCTGCAGCACCCCGAGGATGGTGACGCGCAGGGTGGGCTCCGCATCCCCAGCGTCAGCTCAGTGCCTGCAACCGAGCGGCTCGTCCCTGCCTCACTGGGAAAGACCCACCGTGGGCTCGTGGCAAGCCCTTGCCCACCTCAGCAAAGCTCTGTTCGACAGCGGTGCTCTGCCGGCTCCCTCCGTGCCAAAGCCACGGGAACTGGCTGCGTCCCCTCCCCGGGCCTGACACAGCCAGGTCCCAGCTGGGCTCAGCAAGGCAAAAATCCGTCCCTGGTGGGAGGGAAGGCTGGGGCCAGGGAGGGAAACCAGCCTTCCTCCCCCGGGAGCCCCAAACCCTGCAGAGATGAGTAATCCCCTCCCTCGCCAGCTGTCCTGGGTCTCTGCGCACTGGGAAACGGCTTCTCCGCGAGGCTGGTGGCCCTGGAGTCAAAGGGACCCCAGCAAAGCCACCGTGGTCCAGAGAGGGTCCCTGCTCCCGACTCTGCATCCCTGCCGGCTTTGCTCACGCTCCCATGGGAGGTTTGGATGCTCCTCCTCCTCCTGGAAGGTCGTTTGGGCCTCCACGAGCCACATCCATCCCTCAGCAGCATCCCAGCTGACAGACGCAGATGTCCAGGTCCTGTCAGCGTTCGTCCATGTGTTCCAGTGAGGCCAAGGCTGCCGTCTGGGCAGCCTTGGGGAGACAAAAATGGACAAAAAGGTCGGAGCCATCCCTGCCATCCCAGTGTGGATGCATCCCTCCTGCTCAGCCGAGCCTCTGCGCGGCACATTCCTTACCAACGTCTGTCCAGGCACCTTCAACATCTCCCTGCGGTAGCAAACAGATGGAGGGGGCTGGAATTTCCTCCTCCTGCTTGGTCCAGACCTGAGGTGGGTTTCCAGCACAGGGATGACACTGGCTGGGATTTGGCTCCCACCAAAGGAACAGCGCTGCGACCTTTTTTTTTGTTTGTTGGTTTGTTTCCCCTCCTTTTTCTTTTTTTAAACAGCTGTTTGTTTCCCTTGTGGTTTTGGCAACTGGAGCATTATTGTACCGAGCTCGCCTGAGCCTGGCCGAGCCGGGAGGGAGAGGCAGAGGCGAGAGAACCGGTATCTCACGGGCATCGGATGGTGGTTTTTTTGGAGCAGGGGCTGTGCTGGTGTCTGGGTCCATGCCCCGATCACCGTGGATGTGTGGTCCTCGAGCACGGCTTGTAGCTGAACGCATCCTGACGCGGAACGTGGGAAACAAACACAGGTCTCAAAGAGAGACCTTGAATTGAGTGAAAAGACACTGATTTCAGGCTGACAGCAGCGGGGTGGGAATGGGGAGCGAGTTTTGACTCTTGCAAAGCTCTTCGTGCTAGTGTGAGGTTCAAAAGGACCTTCCTTAGGTGCGCCGGAGCCGGGCTGCGGGACAGCAAAAAGCTCGTCCTAAAAACCTGCAGCCTAAGCAGACGGGAAGGCGAGGGCTGCACTGCTGCCCTGGCACAGCCGGAAAGGAGGGATGGAGGGAGGGATGGAGGGAGGGAGGGAGGGAGGCAGAGACGTGGCCAAGCCCCACAGGGAGCTGGTGGCCGAGCCAGAGCCGGCTGCTGCCTTTGCCAAGGAGCCGGAGCATGTCCATCCCCTGCCTGTGCCGCAGGATGCGGGCAGCCACGCGCCCGAATCGCCGGCTTGTGGTGCAGAATTCAACAGAGACCCCTCGTCTTTGCGGCTCCCGGGGTCCCCTTTAAGTGAAAGGCTTAGCCGGCATTTTTTTTTTTTATAATTATTATTATTATTTTATATTGTGTTTATTTTACTTCGCAGACAAGCTTTGGCCGTCAGGGTTGCTGGTGTTTATAGGCCACTCCGGTGGAAATTAAACTGGACTTCCAGTGCCTGGCTTTTCCTCGCCAAAGTGCCGGCTCCAGGCAGCACCGATTCTCCCCGACGCCTCACCTGGGGCTTGGGGCTGCATTTCCTTCCAGCCGCTCATTTTTCATCTCCAGAGCTGAACCTCTTAGTACTTTTGTTGGCAAATGCAAATGCAAATGCAAAAAAAAATAATATTAATCCTCTGCTGTAAAAACAGCTGATTCAGATCCGTAGTATCTTGATGTGGCAGAAAGAAATTAGTGCTTGCATGTGGGCTGAGAAAGGCTGTTTGTCCAGGAGAACGGGGGCGGGGAACGGCTTCCTTGATCCCTTTCTTTTATTTTTTTTATTTTTTTAATTTTATTTAAATGATTGAAATCTGCCTGCTCGCTGTACGGGCAGGGGTTGGTTCCTTCAGCAGTGAGACGATGCTGGGGAAACGTGCCGGGACAACCCCGCCGGAGGTGCCTGCTTCCACCTGACCCCCCCCCGGCTCCGTCCCCAGGCACCCTGGGGTGGGCTGGGGACCCCCCAGCCCCTTCAGTCCAAGAGACGAGAGGAGCCAATTCCAACAGTCCTGGTGGTTTTGGAAGAGCCCCAGCAGCATCCAAGTAGTGGATGGAGAGGAAATAACTAGGAAAAATAGGATTATTTATAATATATATAATAATATAATATAATATAATATAATATAATATGCCCAAGTCTTGCTCTCCCCCAGGGATGCTGATGGTGGCAGAAGGGGAGGAGGTTCCTGGCACCTCCCTGGGCACAATCCGGCTGGGCATAAGCCCAGTGGGCCACTTGTCACAGCCAAAGGTGGAGGGGCCAAGCACCTGAAACGTGAGCATCGTCCCAAGAGCAAAGCTCTGCCCCCCCCCCCCCCCCCCAGCCCCGGGGAAAGGGATCGGATGGTTCCCGGGGGAGTTATTCCCAAAGTTGGACCTGGTTTGGTGCATCTCCGTGGACGGGCTGGTTCCGCCGTGGGGCTCGGTGGGGACGGGACAGGACGGAGCTCTGCCCACGGAGGACCACCAGCACTGGCGGATGCCTCCCCATCCCTGGGCTTGGGAGAGGTTCAAGCCTGGCATCCCATAAATTATTATTACTACCCTTTTTTTTTTTTTTAAAAAAAAAAAACAAACAACCAAGAATAAAAATTCCTTTGCAATTGTGAAGCGAGCGCCTGGCAGGGCGTCCGCAAATGTGCTTTAAACTGACTCCGGCTGCCAGCAGCGGCGAGAGCCCATTCCATGGACAGACAAACCAAGGCACCCAGGGAAGCGGGGAGCCTCCGTCCCCTCCGTCCCCTTGTCCTCAGGTTTCTGGCAGCGGGAAGCTGGGGTTGAGCCTGATTTCCAGCCTTTTGCTTTGACCCAAATTCCTCTTTTTCTCTAAGCCCGTCCTGAGCATCCCCCTGTGCTGCCGGAGCGGAGATTTGGTCCCCAGCTGGGAACGTCGGTCCCTCCTGGAGCAGCCCCCAGCTCTGCGTTAGACCGGCAGCTTTCCGACTCAGAGGGGGAGGTTGGGGAGCAAAGAGTTAAAATTTATTCCATCCACCTGTATATTTTCACAAGCCTTCAGATAGCAATCAAGAATGCAGGAAACGGTGTATTTAAGGGGTCTGAATTTGCCAAAACTGTGCCACAAGTCAAACTTTTAAAGCAAAGTTTATTTGTAAAGTTACAGAAGGCCGAAGTATCTCCTGTGAAGGGGTAAGTCTCTTTAAAGCTATCCTATTTTTTTTTTTTTCCCACCTCTGCCTTTTAAAATGGTTGGGCTCAGGAAGAGGGAGAGGATTCATGAAGAGGGGCTTGGTTTTAATCTAATAAGCGGTTTTTTTTTTTTTTTTCCCCCCATAGGCAAGCGCTAGAGCTCATCAAGGCACAGATCAACCCCGCGCCGGGTTATAGAGGGGCCTTTGACGTTTGCCTTGAATAATTTCAGCTTGTTTGGAGCCACGCGAGGGACCCGATGGGGCTCGGCGATGCCCCAGCCGCGGCCCCCCAGCCCCGGGGGGGATCTCAACGCCACCCAAATCGGCATCCCCCGCTGGGATGCTGCAACAGTGCGCGGCCAGGACACATGCGAGGGCTTTGGTGATTAACCCTGCCCACCCCTGCGTGCTAATTAACGGGCATCCTCGGATCCGTAAAGGCTCCGCGAGGGTGTTTTACAACCTCTTTGCACGTGGCGTTGAAGTGACAGCCGCAGAGGCGGTAACTGGACCCCTAGCGCGAGGGTAACACATTAAAAGTTCGTTTATATATATATAAAAAAAAAAAAAATTAATCACGTTTTTATTTCTTGTGGTAGGTAGGCACTGGCTTTTAGTTGGCTACTGCTGCTCGGGGGGTCTCGGGAGGTGGCGAGGGGGCTGTGGGCATGCACAGCTTAACCCGAGGACTGGCCACATCTCCCAGTGCCGATGCCTTTGGCTCCCGGTGCCGGGGGAACGGGCTGGAGCGGAGGCAGGCGAGGTCGGAGGCAGCTCCTGCCTACGTGAGCGGCGGCAGGCAGCACGCCACAGCCCGGCTCTCCCCCACCTCCCGCACCCAGGGCAGGGCGCTGGGGTGGCCACGGGCCACCAGCCCCCCGGCCAGGGGCTGGGGGAGCCGGGGAACACCCCGGGGCGGGGGGGGGTGGCAGCAAAGCCTTAACTCCATGATGCTTCCCAGCCCTGTGATACCCTGCAGTCTGGCAACGGGCTTGTCCCTGCCTGCGGAAGAGCCCGCAGGCAAAGCCCCGTGGCCAGGCGTGGAGGACATGTCACCAGAGACCCCCCCCAGTGACATGTTGCTGGACCCCGATGTCATGTGGGGACGCTGACTTGGGGAGCAGCTACAAAACCATCCGTCGGCGGCTTTTCCGAGGGCGTCGGGTCAGCGCGGCAGGGCTGGAGCGCCGGCATCCCGGGGGTTTGGCAGCCATCGCCACCGCGGCGGCGTGCGCAGGGCTCCCATGGGTTTATCCCAATCCCTCGGCTGCCTCTAATCCCTCGGGAAGGAATCGCTGATAAATCCGGGGCTGGGAGCGCTGCAGGTGATCCCTCGGCCGGGCACCAGCGGTGGCACCCTGCCACCGCAGACTGGGTGGCCCTTTCTTGGGTGGTGACTAATGACTCTTGTAATTGAGATGAGGCTTTAATATGCCCCAGCAGGTGAGCTGACATGAGGGAGGAGAGGGAGGGAGGAAGAAAAGAAGCAGAGATAGGGGTGAACGCGGCGTGTCTGGGTGAAACGGGCGCTGCTCAGCCAGCCTGACCGGTCCAACCAGCCCGTGCCGGGGATGCTGCATTTCGGCACAAGCCACCCAGGGCTGGGCTCGCACCTCCTCCCCGCCGCCGCGTGCCCTAACGCGGCACCCAGATGCCAAGGTGCATGAAAGGGTTGGGTTTGGGTGTTTGGTTTTTTTTTCTTTTTTTCTTTGTAAAAGAAAGCACGAAGGCACCCAAGATGCCAGCTCTGGGTCGGGGTTTGCGTGGGGATTGCAAGCGCCAAGGGCTGGAGGGCGATGCTGGGGTTGCGACATGGCCCGGCCATGGAAAAAAAAAATAAAATAGCTCTTTGCAGAGAACAATGTGGGCGTCTGGGCCCGGGGGACGCCCGGCACAATGGGGCTGTGCTCCGTGGGACGAGCCCTGCCTCCGGAGGGGACACGCAGCCGTGACAGCCCGGCACCGGGGCAGCATCACGGGGCTCCTCGGGCATCGCGGGCACCGGCCGGGAGTGGAGGTGGGTGAGATGGGAAGGGACATTTTCCCCCGGATCTCTCCGAATCCAGCCCTTTAAGCCTCACCTTCAAAAATGGCCAGAAACCTACTTTACAGTCACTAAAAAAAATAAAATAAACTAAACGGCTGATGCCACATGAAGGGGCATTTAGGAAAGCCACCGGCTGGTGCACCCGGGCGCAGGGACGTAACAGCCATAAATCTCTTCAGACAATGAGCTCCACGAAGCCGGCGATGACTTCGAGGGCTGGAAATGCCTCTCTGCTCCCCGACGACAGTTCTCAGGGAGGTACGCAGGTGCTGCCAGCGCCGCGTGACCCCGCTTTCTCTCAATGAAAGAACAAAAATTTAAAAAAAAAAATTAAAAATAAATAAATAAATAAATCCCCCGTGAAGAAAATCCCTGCAGCATTTTCCACACGTGTCTTTTCCCTCCACGTGGATTATCCCCTCTGGTTCCAAAGCCACAAGAAAATATCATCGTATTTTTAAAACGAAACCTCAAGGTAAATAAAGGCAAAGGTTTGCATCTGCATTCGGCGCTCGCCACTTCTATCGCCTGGGCCGGGGGGGTTGGGAGAAAAAAACGCCAGCGCAGTTTTCTGCCGATAGAAGATAGAAAGGTGGAGAACATTTTTTAAATGTTCTGAAAACATTCCATCATCTATAGGAATCAAAGCCCCATTGAAAGCTACAGAACCCCTCACATTCGAGGTTTTTAATGAAAACCAAATTTTTTTGCATGCCCCGTGTTTTTCTTTTGCAAGGATTTCCAGGGGAATACAACTGGAGCGGGGGGCGGACGTGGGGAACTTGGCTGGAGTTTCTCCTGCCCCAATAGGGCTTTCACTGTGGGTTTTTTTTTTTTTTTTTTTTTTTTTAAATGGTTTAAAGATAATATGGCCCTCGTATTTTTGGACTTGTCAAAGTGCTCTCTCTTGCCCTGGATCAACATGGGGTTATTTTTCACTGGAAAATAAATGATGGAGCTGGGGAGGAGGGGTGATAGGGGTCTCAGTCGCTCGTGGGGAGAAGAGGCCTCCTGAGGCTGCGGGCAGGAAAGCAAAGACCAAATTTTGGGCTTAATATTTAAGGGCGTTGAGTTGGGTGAATCCTGCTATGGCGAGAGGGGTTGGACGTACGGGGCCTTCCGTACCCGGGAAAACATCCCACATGCTGCAAACCGCCTGGGAGCGCAAACCTCAGCGGGGTTTTATGTGTTCCCCCCCGCAAAAAAAAATCTGGGTAGAAAACCAGTTGCTTTGGGTCAGCTGAAAAGCCATTGTTGAGAACCATCTTTGTTTTAGTTTGGGGGTTTGTTTTTTTTTTATTTTTTAATTTTTCCCATTTGCTTTTAGGCTAACTCCACGTGGAATATACCCATCGCCGTGATGAGGATGCTGGCGGACGCTGGCGCAGGTGGGGGCATCGCAACGGTCCCGTCCCGCAGTGAGTGCCTTCTCCCGGCTCTCCCTTGGCCACCAGCGCCCCGAACCCCCCCCGGTGCCGCTCTGTGCCGGGGCTGGGGGGGGGCCTCGGCGGGGCGCGGGGAAGGCGAGTGGGTGATCACGGCCACCCACCCAGGCGGGGACGCCGGTGGCTTGGCTGGGGGCCGCGGGCGCTGGACCACACAGCTCCGAGGCGGCGCGAGGGAGGGGAGCGGGGAGCCCTAAAAGCACCCGGCGGGCAACGGGGGGTGGGCAGCCGGGGACCCCCGGGTTTCGCAGGAACATTTAATCCCCTCGTTAACGTCCCCCATTAGAACAATCCATTCTTTCACTCTGGCTTAAACACCCAACTTTACTTTACAGCTCATTTCATTTATGACTGAGAAATGAAATTACTGTATCGATTTCATGGCAGACAGCGAAAAAACCTGGGTGTTCCCAGCCGTAATAAACCCGCCGGCTGCAAAGACAAACAGCAGAACCTGCCAAACAGGGGGGGACGGGGACAGGGCTGCAGCCACCCCGGGGACAGCAACAGGGACGGCACCTCCAGGTCCCCTCTCTGCAGCCAAACCCAGCTCTGCTACGGGGTGGTTTGTTTTTTTTTTTTTCCTCCCCATCTTAAAAAATTAGCTGTATACGTTTGCAGGGACCCGGGGGGGCTTTGCAAGTCGCTGGGATGGAAAGGAAATACGCCGCCTGGTAGCACCGGTGTGAAATATCCCTCCTGGAGCCGAGCCAGAGCCCAGGCGGGGGCTGGAGAAGGGGTTCAGCGGAGGGGGATCACCAGGGCCCTGCGGTGATGGAGAGCCTGACCTCGTCCTTGGCCCCGTCAACCAAAGCGTGCACCACAGCGCGGGCAGAGCCAGCATTCGGGTAATCCAGCCCAAAAAGGTGGTTTATTGTCATAGAATCACAGAATGGTTCGGGTTGGAAGGGACCTTAAAGCCCACCCAGTGCCACCCCCTGCCCTGGGCAGGGACACCTCCCACCAGCCCAGGTTGCTCCAAGCCCCGTCCAACCTGGCCTTGAACCCCTCCAGGGATGGGGCAGCCACAGCTTCTCTGGGCACCCTGGGCCAGGGGCTCACCCCCCTCGCAGCCAAGAATTTCTTCCTGAGATCTAATCTATATCTCCCCTCTTCCAGTGTAAAACTGTTCCCCCTCGTCCCATGGCTCCCCTCCCTGATCCAGAGTCCCTCCCCGGCTTTCCTGGAGCCCCTTTAGGGGCTGGAAGGGGCTGGAAGGTCTCCCTGGAGCCTTCTCTTCTCCAGGCTGAACCCCCCCCAGCTCTCTCAGCCTGTCCCCACAGCAGAGGGGCTCCAGCCCTCCCAGCATCTCCGTGACCCTCCCGCTTTGCCCCGTGGTGGGGCTGCGGACACCCCGTCGCTTCCACCGCTCCCCGCCTGTCCCCGGTGCCGTCTCGCCGCCCGTTTGGTTGCCCACCGGTGGGATTTCCAGCATCCCTGGGGCAGCAGGCCATCCCGGCGGGGATGTGAGGGGTGGGAGGTGGCGGGGGCCGCCAGGCGCGTGTCCCCCCCGGCCACGCGGACATGCCCCGTCACGCGTGTGCGCTCTGCCCACGCGGGCAGGTGCACGCCCCGGGGGTGCTCACCTGGGGGGTGCGCCGAAACGGCACCTCGCGCACACGCACTCACACACACACTCCGGGATGCAGCCTCGTCTCCCCTGCCTGGCCTAATTAAAGCCCGCTATCGCCCCATCTAACGCGATTCCAAGGTTAATGAGTCCTCGCTCTCCATCCTCCCCTGCCCCGGCTCTTTGAAGTCGAGCTGCTTTCATTGCCCGGTGTCTGGTGGCGGTGGGAGGTGCTCGGTGGAGCGCGCCGGGATCCCGGCACCGTGTCGCTAACATCATTTTTAGCCTCTGTGGGTTAAGCCAAGAATAAAGACTCACAGGGCATGAGCCTATTTTAATTTAGGCTCGTCTGATCTCCCGGCCCAGCCCAACCTCTGCGCGAGAAAACACCTTCCCCGCGCCCCAGCCTGCTGCTGGCGGGGAATTCACAGTTATCCAGGCGGCTGGGGTTGCAGGGCTTAAATAAAAAAATAGCGTACGTTATTAAATTACAGCCCTCGTGCGGGATAGCACGTAAGGTGCTTCGGGGGGGGGGGATTTCGAGACGTGGCTGCAGTTCTCGGCGCAGCTGCCACTGGGTGCCGGTGCCATCGGGATGCGCGTCCCGGTGACATCCCTGCGGGGCGGGAGGGATTTCAGGAGGCTGATGGGCATCCAGGGAACTGGGTTTAAATCTGGCACCGGGAAAGACTCCTGAGCTGTGCAAAAGTATTAGTGTGCTTAATTCCCGTAGACATTTTTGCCTGTTTTAGCCCCACGTGCAGCCTTGATCCCAAACTGGCTTTAGGGAGAGATTTCCAAGGTGGGTACCTGGGAGGGCGGTGTAGAAGTGCCCCAAACTCTTCCAACTGGCCCATTCCCCACTGCGAGAGCCACGGTGCACCCTGGGTGGGGGATTAGCCCTTGGATCCCCATATGCCCCAGCATCCCTGGCCTCGGCTGTCGCCTCTTCCCGGCGATCCGGTGTCGGAGGCGCCATGGGGGCAGCTGCGACACGGAGCCATGGCTCAGCCGTGTTTCTGGCCAGGAGCGAGCAGGCGCCAGGGAAAACAGGCATCCTGGCACAAGCCGAGCAGCCGGGATTTGTTGTTGGAGCCCTATTTATGGGAAAACACGACCTGCCTTTTCTTTTTCTTTCAAATCGGCGAGTCTCCTCTGCAATATGTGGAGAGATTTGGGGTTGATTTTAGCTGTGGGTCGGGACTGGCCGAAGCTGGGGACAAATTGCTCGGCAGAGGAGCCATTGCAGACCTGAGAATCGAAACATCCTGGCTGCAACTGAGCAAAACCGCCCTTGCCACCCCGGAACGATGTTTTTATTGGGTTGTTTTCGTATCGCACCAAACTCGAGACATTCTGAGCGATCAGGAATGAAGGATTTGGGTTGTTTTTTGGGGCTTTTTTTTGGGGGGGTTTTATTGTTTGGGCGTTGAACCAGCCTTCCGCCTCCCCTGCTCTTCTCCGGGCTCCCATCCTCGCCAAGCCTCTTGCCAGCCGGCCCCCGAGAAACGGCCAGCCGGGGCTGGGGGCCAGCAGGTCCTGCCGTGGCTACCTGTTTGCCCTTTACGGGCCTTGGTTCAACAGCTCCTTGCCTTTTCCAGGCACGTGGGAATGGCGCCGGTCACCCCGCAGAGATGCTGAGCACCAGGGCTGGTGCTCTGGGCCAGGGACAGAGCCCAGCGAGGGGGGGCAGCTCCGCTTCAGTGGGGGGGTGAGTTTTGAAGAGCCTGTAAGAAGCAAAAAGGCTCGCTTTTTTGTGCCTGTCTGGGAATGGAAAGGAGAGAAAAAAAAAAACCAAAAACCCCACCAACCCATCTATTTAAAATATATATATATATATATAAAAAAAAATATATCTTTCCCCCAAGGCACGAGGTCCCGCTGAGTAAGTAAATGTGAATGACGCATAACCCAACGCTTTCCCAGACACCCTAATGAATTTTCCATGTTTTCCACCATTTAGCTTCTAAATAGGCAGGATTCAAAAAAAACCAAACAACCGACCCCAAAACCCAACACACAACCCAACCCCAACAGCCCCCCCCAGTCCTTCCCAGCAGGACGGTCCCTGCAGCGGGATTACCCCCCCCCCAGATGCTCACGGAGATGATGCCGAAGCGGGAGCCGGTGGCTTCGGTTCACAGTGGTCCAGGGGATGGGTGTCCACGGCAGGGGGTGACATCTATGGGTTCAGGGGGGTCCCCAAGGGTGCAGGAAGCACCTCACATTTAGCCCCACTGTTTCAGATCAACAGGATCGTGCCCTAATGATGCCGATGGCTCATTTGTGCCAGGTTCGTTAAGGGCTTGAGGAGGGAAAGGGACGGTGTGGGCCAGGCGAGCCCCCGCGGCACAAGGCAGGCTCCTTCCCCTGGGTCCTGCCGAGCCTAGAAACTTTTTGCAAGTTAAAAAGTTATTTAGTAAGACAGTTTGGAGACAACACAGTCATTAAAATAGAGGCTGGGGTTTAGAGTTTGGTCTGGAAAAAGAATATAATAAGATTTTTTGCTGAGACTTTGTTAGCTTTGTCCTCAAAGGAAATATTCTTCATTTTTCCTAGGAGATTTTTTAGCCTGAACTCCACTCAATTTAATATCTGAATGCTCAAAAAAATGTCAACCAAGCTCCAGCGATTTTTTTCTTTTTTTCCCCCTTCCCTTTCAGTTTTCATTTGCAAAAGAAAAAAAAAAAACAAACAAACATTTCTGCTGTGGCTGCCCCACGCTATTGCTTTCTGCCCTGTTTTTCAGAGCCCCACACCCCCCCCCACCCACCCCTGACCCTGGGACAGCGGGGGGTGCCAGGCTCTGCTCTCTGGCTGCCTGGACCCAAATCTGCGGCCGCTCTTGGCTCTCAAAGGGTTTTTGGGGGAGGCCGATGTGCCCCATGTCCCGCACCGGCCTCCAGCTTCCTCATTTAAATTCATTAAATTACCGCAAAACCTGCCTAGAAGCAAGACGCGGGAGCCGCCGCAGGCTGGGTGCTGCGCTCGGTAGGTGGCCCCTATAAAAATTGCACCCAAATAAAAATAACGCCTATATAAAAATGATGCCTATGTAAAAGTAACGCCCCTCTGGCCCTCAGGTGCTGGGTACGTTTCACACCACGGGCTCCCCGGGCCTCCCAGCTCTGTTTCAGCTGCTGCTGCGTCCTCCCGGCGCTGGCTCCGTCCCGCATCACCTCCACCGGCAGCGCCTGATGCAGCCACAGCGTCACTCCCCCCCCCCTCCCCCCCCCCCAGGCATCACCCCCAGCCCCAAAACCACTCGCAGAGGGGCTGCACCCCTCAAAACCCCCTTTTCCGCGGGTGACCCAGTGCACGTCGGTACCAAAATCCCCTTTTTCTTTGGCCTCTTTTTTTTTCTTTTCCCCTTTCCTCCTCCTCCTCTCTTTTCACGGCAGCTTTAACCGAGGCTGCGAGTAAAGCGGGAATCAATTCGGAGCAGAAAGTTCCTGTGAATAATAGCTACACCTCGGGGGTGTTTCTCTCCCAGTAGCTGTGAAGAAAAGGCGGGGACGTCGAGGGCTTGACTTGAAACATATTTCCACTGGCCAGGGCTGAGGAGCTGGGTTCTCACCCATATTAGCATTTATTGTGGTTTTGTTCGGGCTTTTCCTTTTTTTTTTTTTAATTATTTTCTTTTCCCCCCGTTCTTTCTGCGAAGGGCTACGCTGCGAAGGAGAGGCAGAGCATCGCCTCCGAGCCCTGCTCGACGGGCTGGCATCGCCCTGGCACGTCGCTGATGAATAACGCTGGCGTTGAGTGGCTCGGCTCCTCGGGAGCCGCCAGCCTCCAGCGCGTTGGCACCAGACGCTATTGTAGGCTGGGAAGGGTTGGGTTTTTTTTTTATATTTTATTTTATTTTATTTTCGCTTTTCAGCTGTCACTTGGGTTCTGGAGGCGAGTGGTGAGTGCTAAGGGGTTTGGGCCTGGACCGCCTGGGAATGCAGGTCCTGGTTAGGATTTGTGCTGGAGGTTTTGCGTCTGGGGAAGCGGCGCGGCGATGACAGGCAGCGGCCGGGATGCGGGATGCTTGGCCCGGGGATGCAGGGACGCTTGGCCGGGGATGCAGGGATCACCTGCCAGGTCTAGCTTGGCACAGCACGAGTGGTCCAGGCCCACCTCGGCGAAGCCTAAAGGGGTTTGCTGAGAGCTCAGAGCCCCGGGGAGGGGGGATCCCCCCGCACTGCACCCCTGTGAAGGGTCCTCCCTCCTCCCCAGACATCCCTGCAACGCCTGCTCAGGCCAAACTGTGGGTGAGAGCAGCCATGACCCCTCCCGACACTGGCTCCGGGCACCGGGATGCTTGGAGAGATGCCCAAAAAAGACCCCGGAGAAAGCGCAGCGTGACGAACCTTCCTCCGCACCGGGGCACAGAGCTGCTCCCCCCGGCGAGAACTGAGCAGGCAGAAGGCAGCGGGGAGACTTGTAACCGTACGTTTATTATTTCCACATGGAAAGTCATTAAAATGATTACACGGAGGCCTGACGATATAATCACGTACATTGGATAAGAACGTCGACACCGATAATAGAAAAGCAGAACTGACCACTTCGCTGTGGCTTCGTACCAAGGCGATTTCCGCAGAGGAGCCCGGCGCTGGTCTCACTGAAGCCAGCGCAGCAGAGACGGCTCCAGCGAGAGCTTCTTCCAATGACTTCAACGGGAGCAGACCCTCCTCTTCCTCTCCCTCCCTCCCCGCCTCCCCCCTCCCCAGTGACAAGTGCTACAGGTTAAAAAGATGGGCTACATATTAAATATAGGGCATTACCTTCAAGTAGGGCTGGCATTTTACACAAATAACCACATTATTTGGTATCACTAGCATTTTTTTTTTAATGTCCATCGTAAGACACCATTAAAAAAAACCAACAACTTTAGCCTTCTTTATCTACAAAGATCTTTGTGCTCATCTCCTTAGTCGTTTGTTGTTATTTTACCCTGCACATACAAGTATTAGAAGCATTATTAAGAATCGGATCCTTCAACACATTTAAGAATTATATTATTATAACAAATAAGACCAAAAATTAGATTTTATAGTTAAATATTCTGTGAGCCAGACAAAGGGGTTTTACTGTACAAGCGATTGTGCATTTTTTTTAAAAAAAGCAAATTATAGTGCAAAGCAAAAAACGTTGGCCTGTCTTGGGACCATTTGCATACAATAGAGGTGCATATATTTACACCTTCACATGACAATATGTCATAAAAATAACATCGTTGCCATTCTTTTTATTATTTTTTTAATATTTAAATTCGCTACGAACAGTCTTAAATTAACCTAAGTACTACGAATGCCTTGTTCTCTTTGTGCTTTCAATCAGTGGCGCGATCGGATGATAAACGTAAATGCATCAAAACACAGGCTGCCGTGGTCCAGTTTCTACAGCTGGCGAGCACCGGGGAGGCGCTCGCTGTCGCTAAGGCAAGTGAAGGTTGCAGTTTTGCTGGGGTAGGGCTTTTTTTTTTTTTTTTTTTTTTTTAATAATTATTATTATTTAAAAGAGTTGTTCCTGTTGCTTATTTAACTCGTGAGTGGTCATCGCAGCTTTCCAACGAAGGCAGGATGTCTTGCTCCAGTCTTTGACGTGGTAGTGCAATTACAAGGCTCTGTACCTCAACCGAGTGCTGACAAGCTGCCAGCTGAGATTTGGCGATGGGCGGCGCAGCTGCAATGGTGTCGCTTGGACGGAGGGGCCGGGGGAGCAAGGTGGGCTTTCAATTTTCCTAGGCCCATGCAAAAATAGTAATAAAAAAAAAAAAAAAAGGCTCGGTTACTGGTGGCGCTGGGATCTGGGACTGTCCCTGTCGCCCTGCTGCAGGGTGGGCTCTGGAGGGCAGTGGGTACCGCGGTTACAGCTCCTCGGGAACCTGCCCGCGCACCCTCAGCCCTGCCGGCGTGGGGAATCCCGAATCCAGCCCAAATTCCCACGCCAGCAGCAAGAACAGCCGGCTCACGGGAGGCGACGTAACCCTGCGGTGTCCCTCGGAGCCAGGCCACTAGCCAGGCCTTGGGGGAGCCCCTGCCGCCCCTCTGCCTGCCTCCCATCACGGTCCCGCTTGGATTGCAACCTCTTTGGTATCAGCTGTGAGGGTGTGTGGTGCCCAGGAGACCTGGTTCCTCCAAATGCCACGTGAGGCAACCAGCTACCAACGGTACCTTTAGTGCCCCTTCTTCAGCTTATTCATCTCCAGCAAGGTACCCCCGCTCTGGGTCACTCGGGGGAAAGGGAAGGAGGGTGAGGGGATGGAAAATGCTAGATAACGTCACTTCGCAATATTCCCACCACCAAGGGACTGAGTAGAAATTGCTCCTTTCTCCAAATCTCAGTTAGAGCTTTCAGTATGAACTAAGTCGTTTCTTAATTAAAAAAAAAAAAAAAAAAAAGTCATCACGTGTCAATCCGCTCTGGGTGAAAACATGGGAAAGAATCGTAAGGGAAATACGACGCTGCATGTGTCGCCACTCAGAGAGGATGAAAGGAAGACCCAGAGACCGATGGCAGGGTCACGCCAAAGGCTCCCGAGCCCCTTTTGCAGCTAACGCGCTTAGAAGTGCATCTCATACATCTGGGATTGTCCTGAATGCCGCCTTCGCTTCAGCCACCATCACTGAGATTTGCTAAGAGGAGCAAAGAATTGAATGGTGAGGTCAGGACAAAAGAGCAAAAAAACCAAAACAAAACACGTCTCGTAAAAAGTACATCTCATATGTAAACATACAGGAAAGGGGGGTCTGTCAGGCACGGGATCAGCCACGTTACTGTTTTAAAAATGACGACAATGAAAAAAATGAACAATACAACCTCTGTCGCCAACAACAAATAATAATAATCACATCACAGCTCTTGTTCACGTGGCTGATGCCGGCCGACCCGTGAGGAGCGCGCAGCCCCCACGCGTGCCCGAATCCCCGCGGTTGCGCTGTAAACCGGACTCTCACGTGCCGCGCACGGCTTTGGCGTCGTCCCGGAGCTCTTTGGTGGTCAGGGGCCCTACACTGGCGGAGAGGGAAGGAGAGGAGACAATGGGGTTTTTTTTCTTTTTTTTTTTTCCTTTTTTTTTTTTCAGTTCAATCTTCCTGCAGTGGCAGAGAGATGGCTTGGACGACTCCCTGGTCTTTTCTCTTCTCTGAAACATTTTGCAGAAGAAGGGTGAGCTTTTCGTAAGTTTTGAATGCTTTGTAGGGGAAGAGGTGCAAGTGAGATGACTGAGAAGTGTTCTGCAAGAAACAAACATCTGATTCCACACTTCCTTTTTTTGTTTTCCCCCCTATGTACAATCCACATACTTAAAATATATGAAAGGAACTACATCAAGCAACAAATTCAAGCCTTGTGGACGTTCATCTTGAAATGTAACGTTGGTCTTGGTCCGTCTTCGCTTGATGTTTGCCCATGTTTGCATGCAGAAGATCCTGGTTTGCTTTTGGTTTGGGAGACTTTGGTTTACCCTTTCCCTAGGCATCGTTTTGCTCTATTCACTACCGAAAGGAGTAACGTAACGGTGGCTGATTAAGTTAAAGCTATCGGTGCCCAGTTGAGTTCCTCCTAGTAGGGTCTCCAGACCGACTCATCCATCCTCCCAGTAGTCGTCATGGTCGTCGGCGAGTTACTGTGGCTCCCGTCTGCATCCACCCCGTCGTTCTGATTACCCAGGTTGGGATTCATTAAGTTGTTCCCCGCTGAGGCACTTGTACAAGAAGAGAGCATCCGGGTGGGGGAGCGCTCGCCGCCCGCCACCATGGAGAACTGGTAGGAGCCCGAAGACGTGCCGTAGTACAAATGGTAGGGAGAGGGGTTGGCCTGGAAGGGTCCACTTTGGTTTTGCGTGGAGCCGGGGTAAGGGGGAGGCAGGTAAGTGTGGTGGAAACGCGTCGTGGTGGGCATGCTGGTCATGCTGATGCCCCCGATGCCAGTGGCGGAGGGCGTCGCAGTGTAAGGGAAGGCAGCAGACATGGCGCCGGGGTAATGCATCCGCGGGTCGGAGAACCTGGTCTCGGTGAGAGCCGGCAGCGTCGGGAAGGAGCGATCAAACTGCCGGGGGTCAGAGAAGGGGCTCAGATCTGACGTGCCTGTTGGGGTAGAGGAAGAAAGCGGGTGGTTAGAGCGCTAAACTCGAGGCTTGTAGAGTTTGGCCTATAGCCTGGGCCATCCCCTGCCCAAGGAATTAAAGTCAGAGGGAAAAGCATCTCCTGGATCTGCCAGGGAAGAGAGTGGGGGAACTTAAATATAAAAATCCTAAACCCATTTGTTTAAGTTGTTCCCATTTCCTGTCCTAAAATTTGTTGTTTCCTATCCAAGAAGGGACACGGCTCAGCTAACTTCTCTAGGGGTCGATTCATCTCTGGCAGATTAAAAAAAACACACCCCATAAACACAGAAAAAAAATGTTTAGCCATTACATCAGCTGTGTAGTAAATAAATGGATGCAGGCCCCAGACGGCCGGTCCCTGAGATAGTCGGTGGTGTGTATACACACACAGGGAGACAGAGAGGAAAAGCTGGAGTCCAGACCAGCCTGCTAAGCCTTCTTGTGGGTGGCCTGTTCGTGCTGATACCATCAGGGGATGGAGCTGATAAACACACAGCTGAAAACTCCCAAGCTAGGAGCCACAATATCCCTCTGCTTGATTTCTCTGTGTATTTTTCTCCTTCCAAGAGGATAAGGAGAGTGAGAAATTCAGGGTTTCTTCTGCTGGGGGAAGGGAGACTTGGGTCAGCATGGTGGGGACGTTACCCAGCTCCCTCGGATGCTGGAGCCCCCCCGTGCCTTTTCCTGGGGGATCTGAACCCAAAGGGGATCACGGCCAGGCTGTAACCGGAGAGGGACCTCTGCCCAGTGCCGCTGGGTCCCGTCCTCTTCTGGGAAGCCTGGGTTAGAGGTGGGGAATCCACACCAGCAGATCCTTTGAGGACCTTGAGGCTTTTCTGTGGCTCTCGAGGCTGATGCCATTTCCTTACAGAGCCCAGCACGCCCCGGACCTTGGCACACCTGAGACAGAGAGAAATGAGTTTTGCTCTCCAAGGAGAGATGCAAAACCCCCGTCCTCGAGACCTCAGGAGCCCACGTCAAGCTCTGTCACTAGTTACACGGGAGATGGCTAGAAATGCTCTGCCTGCGCCTTTCTCAGCCTTTTAACACCCCTCATGAGACGACAGTCTCCAGAAACAGCAGTTCTAGCCCAAAGTGCTTGGCTGGGGCACCGAGCTCAAAGCCACCAGCTGGAGGTGGCTCTTCATCCTTTTCATTACTCCCAAGACCCCTGTTTTTCCCTTGTTAAAAGCAGGGGCATCACACCTTTCCGCTTCAGTAGTGGGATATCTCCTGGCCTCAGTGACTTTTTTTTGTCACTGCTGGATTTTGAATCAACTCACAGCAAGAAAAGGTGTGAGATGAGTAGGATAAACACACTTGTTGGTTTTAGATATGCATATGTATATAGACACACATCCATATGATTGTATATTTGCTATGCATGCATAGCCATGTGTGTTTTATATATATTTATTATGATGAAGCATTTTTTAACTTCTCAGGGCTGGTGTTCCAGGCCCTGCAGCATTCCCCTAGGAAAAAATACTCGAGCTAATCCCTTCCAGCTAACTAGTGGCAAGAGCATGCTCTGGAGTGGCAGAAAGGGAGGGGATTTGATCTGAACCTTCTTTCTCATCCCAGGTGAGTCCTTCAGCCATTGGCTGCGGGAAGGAGAAGGGGAAGGGAGGTTCCTCCCTCGCCTCCGGCCGTTTTGCGGGCGATCGGCAGCGCCTGCCTTCCCACGCAGGCTCCACGGAGGAGAAAGGCGGGGGAGCACCTGGTTTGTGAACGTGGCTGCGGCTTTGGTGCGAGATAAGAGAGGAGCAGCTCAAAGCTGTCACGAACCGCACCGCTCTGCACACACCCGGGGCTGGATGCAGCCGAGCCCGGCATGGAAGCGGCCGTCCCTCTTGCATGCCATGTGGAGGGGTAGCGTGCTTGGGCTGGCTGGAAAAGCACGACGCTGTGAAAAACGCTCCCAACTGACCAAACCAACCTGATTTCACATCTCAGCCTGCCAACGGGACGCTCTGCCCCATCCCAAAGCCGTGCTACTGCCAAAGCAGCACCAAAACTGCTGTCAGGCGTGCTGAGCTGAGGTTTGGAGACCAGCTCTGCAAGAAGCAGCTTGACCAGGGCCTGTAGCTTTAGCAATCATAGGATAAAGGGACAAAAATCCTGGCTGAACTTGGACTGGAAAGAAAAGGTGCTACTTTCTGAATGCTTCCTCCTTACGCGCACGCAGCCCGGACACTGTGGTCCAAGTAGCAGGACCTTTTTGCTATACACTGAGAGAAACCAGCCTCAAAATGCCCCCGAGGCCCCCAGAAAACCCAGACTGCTGCTCGCTACCTTCCCAAGAGCAGATGACAATCTCTAGCGACCAGACCGTGCTCCTTCGTTAGCTTTCACATGCCCATAAATAATATTCCATAAAATGCAAATCGAAATAAAACCTAAGTGCTCAGGGCACATTTCCCTTTTCCTCTGTAACACACTCAAAGGGTGGTGTTTTTGTGTTTTTTTTTTAAAGGCTATGTTTTATTGGCCTGAGCTTGCAGCGTTTGGCATTGGGTCCTTGCCTACTAATTTAGACGCAAGCGTGTCGGCGTGTTAATTGCAGGCGCTGTGTGTGACGAGCGAAGCACAGCGAGACCGTCGGCTCGGGGGACACTCCGGCCACTGCCGGCAGAACACCGGCGGCAGCAGGCGAGCTCTGCGGATGCCAGGCTTTAAACCCCCCGGTCTCTGACAGACAGGACTCGGTAAATCTGAGGGTGTGTCAGGGTGCATCCGTCGGAAAGCAAATTCCTCGGAAAGCAAATCCCTCCGAAAGCAAATCCCTCGGCTCTGCCTGCCCCAGTCAGGGAAACCCACGGCCCCACGGGGCGAGCGGGGCACCCAAGCAGCCATGACCAACTCACTTTCATCTTCGCTGCGCCTTGGGCTTCAAGTCTGGCCCTTCAGAATAAAGCTCCAGTTTTCCCCGACCAGTCTGAGGCTAAAATCCCCCACACAAATAACCCCAAAAAACAAAAACCACTTGCGTATTTTGTCTCTGTGTTATCTTGGGGGGGTGGTGTGTTCAGCCTTCCCAGGCTGTGGCAACCTGACACCGGGCTGCTCCGCCGTATAATGTCGGTCTCTGTTTTCCCGTGGAGCCCCCAGGGAGGGGAAGCCCGTCCATCCCCGCTCCCCGCCGCGACGCCCCGGCGGCACGGGGCTGAGGCGGCCATCGCCGGGCCGAGCGGCCTCCCCGTTAACCACCGCCATGGCGCCCACGGCACGGCCCGCCGCGGGGCTCGGCGGCGACCTCGGCTCCCCGCAGGGCCCGGGGCGGGGGCAGGCGGCCGCCGGCTGAGAGGAAGCCCCGGCCGCGGCCCGTCCCGCCGCCAGCAGGGGGCAACGGCCGCCGGGCCCGCGGCGAGAGGCGGCCGCTAGAGGGGGCCGCGGCCGCGCCGGCCTCGCCGCTGCCCGGGCTCGGCGGGGGGAGCCGCCAGGCGGGGACCGGCAGCCGGTGGGGAGGGAGCGGGCCCGGGCCGCCAGCGCGGCGGGGAGCTCTGCGGCCTCCCTACGCTCTCTCGGCGGGGTCCCTCCGCCACCTCAGCGCCATCGCCTCACGGCTGCCCCTCCATCCCTTCTCCTTCACCTCAGGGCAGCCCCTCCATCTCGGCACCCTCGTCTCAGGGCTGCCCCTTCATCCCATCTCCTTCACCTCAGGGCTGCCGCTCCATCTCAGTGCCCTTGCCTCACAGCTGCCCCTCCATCTTGGCTTCTTCACCTCAGTGTTGCCTCTCCACCTCAAGTTCTTTCACCTCAGGGCTGCCCCTCCATTCCTTCTTCAGCTGCCCCTCCATCTTGGCTCCTTCACCTCAGTGTTGCCTCTCCACCTCAAGTTCTTTCACCTCAGGGCTGCCCCTCCATTCCTTCTTCAGCTGCCCCTCCATCTTGGCTTCTTCACCTCAGTGCTGCCTCTCCACCTCAAGTTCTTTCACCTCAGGGCTGCTCCTCCATTCCTTCTTCAGCTGCCCCTCCATCTTGGCTCCTTCACCTCAGGGCTGCTCCTCTGCCTCACGGAGCTGCACAGGTCAGAGCCACACAGCCCCATGCCCGCCATCCCAGCTGGGGGGCATCATCCCTGCTGCCCTGCATCCAAGGAGATCCCTGCTGAAACAGCCCCAGCAAGGTCCAAATAAAACATCGCCATTATTACCCTCCATAACCACCTAACTCAGCAGCAAAGCAACCCTCCGTCACGCTCAGCCGGCCATCAAACGGCAACCCGGAGCAAGCACCGTGCTAAGCAAACGCCAGGGAAATAGGAGGTGGCGAAGCTGTACCCTCGGGCCCCGTGCTCCCTTGGAAATCACAGCCGACAACAGGCTATAAAAGCCGCATCTCGCTGTCCCTGTCAGAGCCCGGCGCATCTCACATACGCACACACACACACGCCTGCGTGGAAGCCCTGCCTCGGAGGATTTACTACGGCTTCCTCGCTCACTCGCCGGCCAGCCCCCATTTGCTTTTTTGGACCCTGGCAATCCGAGCTTGAGTATTTCAGTTGTCCAGTTGCCAATCAAAATATTTGAAGGAAATGTTTATTTTCTTCTCGAAATCGCACCAGCTGCTGCACTAACTGAATAAGCCCATTTAGCTGTAAGAATTTAACCATTGTAAGAGTGAATTGAGTCCCCCAACTACTCCAAAATCTGACCCAATCTATCAGCGGAAATGTCAATGTTTTGGATGGGAGTTTGGGGAAGTGTGGAATGTGTATTAAATAAAAGCCATGTAAAGGTCAAAGCCCTGATTAGTAATGCCACTGTCTCCTTGTTAGGGCCGTGCTGCCCAAGGGACCGCGGAGGCCGGGACACACCCCGGTATTTAATTGTGCAGCTGCAATTTGCACCTTTTGAGGACCCCCAAGTCCCCCCGCACGCGGAGCCGGATAGAAACAGGCTTTCAAAGCTGCTCAGCCCCTTTCCAGATAAAACAACCGCGCTCAAGTGACACAGCAGCTTTCTTTTCGCCCTCGGAGACAATACGGTCTTTTCTTGGGTGGCTGGCATGGAGATAAGGTGGAAAGGGCTGCCTGTGATGGGAACTGAACCTCGGCGGGTTGGCGGCAGAGCCGGGCAGGGCGGCCAGGGCCGGTGGTGAGCACGGAGGTGGGGAGGCTGGTTCGGGAGGCTGGCGACCACAGAGGTTTCTCTGGGTGTGTTCAGCCGCCTCCCTTACGACCACGCCGGGTTTGGGAGCTGCATTGGATGGACTGAAACTGGTCCCTGCGCCCGTGCTGGGTCAGGACTGGTGGAGCTGCTCAGAGTTCCCTGGAAGCCTTCGTAGAGCCGAGGCAATGGGTTTTAGGGATTAATGGCACTGACATGCATCCATCCCAGCAAAGCAGTGGGGGCTTGCACTGCTTCCTAACCCAGGAAAATACCTCTTCTGCCTGGGGAGAAGGAAGGGCAGCAAACATCAGGACCTCTTCAGTGCTGCAGGGCTCGATGTACAGCAGTAGGAGGAGATTATCTGTCATCTGGGGCCGTGGAGTGACGCATGGAACCTGAGCAATTCCACAGCACCCGAGACATCACTCTCCGGTCCCCATTTTAGAGATGTGGGGAACATGCAGTGGCTCATTGAATAAAGTCAGCAATAAACCTAAGCGCCTGTGTACATTACACAACACACACAAGTACTCATAGTGTGTGGTACACACAGAGAGAATAAAGGAAATTTAAAGGGAACTTGATAGTGTGGCACTCTCCAAGTGTATAGAATATATAAATACCTTCAGCCTGGCCATATATCACCGTTTTATTTATGTGCATATACGTGCCTTGCAAAATTGTCATGAAAAATATAGCCCGGGGGAAAAAAAACAGCCTCCTTTCCTGTCTTATGCCACGATGACTGACGACAATGTAAACACTAATGATACTTTATGCTTATGTATATAATACGCATGCACGTGTGAGATTGAGCGGGGACAGAAATTCCCTCTCTGTATATACCTTTGGCTATTTTTTCTTCACTAGTTTCTGTGATGCTCGGACCTCCACGTTGTCTTTCAGCATTTTTCTGACCTTTCTTCCTCTCTGCTTCCTTCCCTTGATCATAACGGCTCCATCTGGGAGCACGGAGAGGCAGGTTGCCAAAGATGGAGAGAATCTGCTCTGTACGAGGAAGGTGCACGAGATGCATTTGATCTCTTGAAGACCCAGCTCATCTCTAGAGAAGGCGCCGCTCTCCTCCCCACCCACGCATGCAGGCACGCTCTCACGCCTCTGTCACATATGTGAACAAGTTCATTCGTTTCCAAGTCAGAGCCAACTAAAAAAGAAAACGGCCCCTTCCTCCCACCCCACGAAAAACAGAGCAAAATTTATTTTGGGGGAGGAGGGGAGGCGTTGAAAAAAATTGAGGGTGTGAACAGCATCCGTTGTTACACGCCCATGGAGCAATTGTTCTGTATCTGATATAACCAGCTCACGAACTGGGTGCAAGTACTTCCTCTGCAGAGTTTGTAAAAAAAAAAAACAAAAAACACAACACCCAACCAACCCCGAACCAAAACACAACAACACACATGTCGCTTATCACAGCATCGCCCAGGCACCACCTCAAGATTGCCGAGCGCGTCTGCTGCTCAGTTTCCTAATTCTCTTCACGTACGGCATGCTGCTGCGCGGACACACGCTCAGCCCCCAAACCTACCCCTAACGCCGCTCTCCTGGCTCCTCTCCCAGCGCTTTCAGTCAGACCCCAGGTATGCCGGGCAACAGCCTCCTGGTCTATACAGGCAGGCAGGGCAGCGAGGCAGGGAAATTCCCGGCTGTTCCCGGCTCAGTGAATCACACACCACATCTCAACCTCCTCTGGGTCCACTGGGATGCTCCCAGACATTCGTGGGACCCATCTGGGGAGGACCCTGCTCCTAACATCCAGTCTAGATTTATTCAGGGCCGGTTCAGCCCCATCTCTTGTGCCAGCACTGTCCTTCATAGCTTACATTAGCTCCTCTCCCTCCCTGATGTTTACCCCCTGGATATATTTATACAGAAGCAATCAGCTCTGCTCCCAGCCTGCCTTTTGCTAGACTAAACAAGCCAGGCTCTCCCGGCTTCCTCTCCCGCCACAGCCTCTCTCTTCCCCTTGCCATCCCTCTGCCCGCATCCCCCTGCCCGGCACGCACCACATCGGGCTCAATCCCCGCCGCTCCATCCCGCAAAGCTAATGAATAAACTAACGGTGCTAATTGGAGCGGGTGGGTGGGCTGAACGGGAAGCGCTCCCCTTGATTGCAGGCACTCCCTCTGGCCTGCCTGCGCTTTGCTCTTTACCTGTATTCAAAGGGTATTAAAAAAAATTAACAAGCCCTGACTACATAAAAGGAAGTTGCTGGATTTACAACCCAGCCTGCAGCTAGACCACCTTGCCTGCCGAGCAGGTTTGGACCAGGCCAAGTCTGCCATGGGAAACCCACTGCGGAGCGGCAGGGTGATAGGGGAGGCTGACGGGGTGAGAGGAGACGGGGCTCCAGCCCGGCTCTGCACCGCAGCCCGGCAAGGCAGGCAGTGCCCTCCCGCAGCGGGACCCCGGGCTGCAGGCTCCGCATCGGCACTCGGAACCCGGATCCCAGTACGTTTGAGAATCCCAGCACACTGGAGAATCCCAGCACATTGGAGAATCCCACGTCAAAGGCAGGATGGCATCCCTGGAGCCTGAGGCAAATTCAGCCGGGCTCGTTGCAAGCTCGTCTGTTATTTCGCTCGTCTGCTGCCGTTTCGTAGGAACTGCAGCACCTCGGCACCCTGAGCTGCGGCTGGGGGACGGAGGCGGCTGCATGTCAGCGGCAAAAGCAGCGGTGGCGGGTGCCTGGACTCCCTCCCGGGGGATGCTCCCGTCCGACACTGGCCTGTGGTTCATCTTTGACCGTTACACGCCAAATTCATTTAAGGGACATCCACCGTGCAGCGGGCAAATGTAATTGAGAGGAGCAGAAAAGCAGTTTAAAGATAGGCACAGAAGCCTGCGGAGCCTGAAAGCAGGCAGGAAACCCATCTTAAGCGCGTTCCTTCCTTTGAGGCTGAAGCTGAATCCCACAATATGTTTTCTTCCCACTAATGCTTGCCTAGCTTCCTTTGGAAACAATTTAGTCTCTGCCCATGGTAGAATGTTTTTATCCATTAAGAAACGGATATTTTAAAGAAACCATAAGTCAATCTGGACAGGGATTAGGAAGCAGCAATTCAGTGTATTTGCTGGGCCCATAATTCAGGACTTAACCTCAGAGCAGCCACGTTGCATTTCGGAAACAATAGGGCACTCGCTGCTTATGCCAAGAGGCTTCTTAAAAGTAATGTAATACTTTAAAAATGTATATTTAAAAAGAAAAAAAGAGAGAGAGAGAGATTTCACTTTAAATGCATATGGTGAGGCATTCTGCTGATGACTGGCCTACGTTGAAAACGTTGCGCTGGCTTTAAGTAATGGATTGGAAATCAAGCTGGTTAAAGCTGAGCAGTTTCCAGATCAGGAGATCTGAAAGCTCTTCGCCAGCAAAGACAATGTCTCCCAAACCGTTCAGCAGACGCTAAGGCAGGGAGAGGCAGGATGGAGTTTGCAAAAGGATCCAGCATTTACTGCTCTCCCTGTGAAGTCAGGGGAATTTGGTTTCGCTGGAGCACTATGAAGAGTGTGCGAGGGGATGTTAAGCGCATTAATCAAAACAGCTTGCTCTGTAACTGAGTAGATCAAATTTAAAATCACTCTGCAATTGTCCTCGTGTACGCAAGGCTCCTACATGTTGCCGGACAATGCACACAATTGCTTTTGAGTGGTTGAAGATGTTTCCACCACAAAGCTAGAACACAGGGGCCGGCTGCGTGGGCGGTCCTCCGCTGTTGCAATGGGAATAAAACGGTTCAGCATGAACCACGGCTGCAACACGGGCAAGGGCGAAGCGGCGCGTGGAGACCTGGGGGCTGCTAGGACCATCCCGGTCCTCCCCGTGTGTCTGTCACCGTCCCGCTTCCCCAGAGCAAGGGCACCCGGAGAAGTAGCCGAAGGCGGGCAGAAGCAAGTTCCTTTAACATCTTGCTTCACTTTTGAGAGCTACTTGATTTTTTTTTTTTTTTTTTTTTTTTTTTTTGTTAAGAAGACAAAACTCGAAATGAAGCAAGCACGCAAGGCTCTGGCTTCGCGTGCCCCGTAATAAGGAACCATTTCCAGCCATCCTAATGACAGCTTGCTGTCTCGCTGCAGAGACGGGAGAGCCGGGATTTCAAAACCTCAGATTTTCCAGACCTCACTGGGGAAGTATTGGGCCAAATCCTCAACGGGGGCAAACGGCTCTGCTCTGCTGAAGCCAGGGAAGCAGCACCAGCTGATGAGGGTCTGCCTGCCCTACCTGCTTGGCTGCCGGGCCAGATTCACACCGCAGATATACCGGGGTGAACCCCGAATTACCCTATTTTCCCCCCAACAGCAGTGGAAATGGGAAAGAAATCCAGTCTGTGGAGGGACGCAAATGTCTGTCCCGTTTGCAGGCAGGCACGGGAAGGGATTGATTCTCTGCCCCTCTGCATGGGGTAAAGTAAGATCGAAGCCACTGAGATTCCCTGACACTGGGCAGTCGGAAACCAGCGCGAGAGCAGGATCTGCCCCCTCGGCCGCGGCGCTGAGCGCGCTCTCCTCCCATGTTTCCTGGCATGCCCTTCAGAAACGATCGGTTTTCTCTTACCGGGAGGTTTTTGGTTTGAGACCATTTAACCTCAGGATGATCGTTTTACATGGGGGCTATTTATAACCTCCAGGGGCTGCTTTACTGAAAGTCTTCTGCAAATGGCCGAGGGCCAGATTCTTCTCCCATTTACACCAGCGTCCTTGCCGTGATCTCCACTGCGGCCACAGCCTTCGCTCCAGGGGAGGAAAGATTGGACTGGGCCAGAGCAAACACATCTCCGAAGGACCCCAATTCCTCCCAAAGATCAACAGCGTCTCCTACGTGTCTGTCTGCTTCACAGCCCAAACCCCACGCGCTGCGTTCAGGGATTTGAGGTGCCCGAACCCCTCCTCGGTGGCCAAGGCTCCTTCTGAGCATCTCGCCTCCCCAGCCGGGTTTTGCCAGAAGCGGATTAGGAAACGATGGCTCAAACTGCTCGGTCAGCAGAACCGGGAGGCCAACCACCTCCGGCACACGAGCGGAGGGCTGCTGGGCGTAGGTGCTCGCAGAGGGAAAACCTGCCCCTCCACCCTCCCTGGCCCCCTTCTAATCCCTGCGCAGGGATGCAAAGAAGCTAAAACCGATAAAGTTGGGAAGCACCCAGGTAAAAGATAGCGGGGGCCGGATGATGAACTCCAGCCTGCCCTTTTCGTCCCTCCTAACCGATATCTCGTTAGGCTTTTTTGCTAATCGGCTTCTCATGTGTGTGTTACCTAAGAACGTGCCAAGTCGTGAGAATTACAGGCCTGTTAACTCCTGTGTTATTCTTGGCACGGGCCGGGCTCCACTTGCTGGGGTAAAAATTATGATCTTTGTGAATAAGCTGTGTGTGTGTGAGAGAAAGAGGGGTTTTTTTTAATTATTATTATTATGATTGGTTATAGCCGGTGCTGTGTCAAAAGGACAGGGCTGAGATTAAAATTACTGAGCCGCTTCTGCTCCCAGTTACGCTGGTAAGAGCCCACAGTCATTTTCAGGCAGTTCTTCCAACTTGGGAACGAGGGAGCCAAGAGCCGAGCGTGCACGAACTGCCTTTTGCAGCATTCCTGGTACTCTGGATTCACTCCGCAGGAATGATTTTAGATGGCTAATTTTGTGTGTCTCCACTCCTGCTGTCACTTGACATTTGGGAATTTGGCACAGACGGTAGCTTGTGGCCAGTTTCATTTTTTTTCTTGTTGAATTTGTGTCATCACCTGATTCTTTGCTCCAAACGACGCTCTTTGGGTTTCTGGCACTACAGGGGACCGGGCTAATTTAAAATACGCGTCTTTTTTTTTTCTTCCCCCAAGAATCTCTTTCTTTATTACACAGCCAATGGGACGAGCCTATAAAATTCTTTTTCTCTCTCTGCCTCTCGCTTTTTTTAACAAAAAATCAAATGATAATCCTCCACAAAATGCCCGGGTTCTTCTCTTAAACTGCGCTAATATCAATGAAAATTCCAAGCATAAAGATTTGCATTTCAATGAGAAATAAATTAAATTTTCGCTGTAATTTTGGGTTGGGAGGAGCGGGGCAGCTTTTACAGTTCAGGTAACGTTTTCGAACATGCTTTTGCGCCGGAGACACCCTGTTTTGCCAATGACAGCGAGGGTTTTTTTCCAAACATCTGCGTCACTTCTGAAAACACAGCGTAAAGGCGTTTGAAACTTTTCAGTCTGAACCCTTCCAATCACTAAAAACTCAAAAATGAAAACAGCTTAAATACTATCCCTTAAATCCCGTTAGTATTTCTGCCCGATTTTCAAGGGAAAACAACTCCGAGATGAAAGACACATGGAAAAGGAGCACGTTTCGCGCGCGGACAGGAGAACGCTCGCTCTCTTCACACATCGTGGTGGCGTCTGGCTGTGCTGAGAAGCGCAGCAAGCTGGGGGCAGCGGGGCAGCTGGATTGTTTTCAAGCGCAATGCTTAATTTGGGGGGGGGGAAAGGGCTGAAATTCAGATGCATGGGAATGAGCAGCCCGACCTCTCTCCTGGGTAACTCCGGTGGCAATTCCTCCCTCTTTCCTGGCGCCAAGCCGCGATGCAGATTCACGGGGAAGGCCCGAGGGGTCGGCTACGCCGATGGCAAATATGGGAAGAGCAAAGCCTCTGTGTGTGTGTGTGTGTGTGCGTGTGTGCGCGCGCACGCGTGCGGCCATGCAGGTGTGCATACGTGTGGGGAATTATGCTGGAGTCGGGTGATGGATCACCAGACTTGGCATAAACACAATGCAACAAGATAAGAAACCATTTGGATTAGCATGTAAAGTATAATACACCCTTTCTAGTTGACGCTTAACCGTCTACGCCTTCATGTCAAAGAAGCTACTGGATTCAAAGTATGTTGCTCTGATCTCCCGCGCTGAAACTGCTCGGTTTTTCCTAGATCTAATGGTGCACAGAGCAAAACCACCCGGATTTATGGTTCAGAAGCCGTCTGCTGATTTAACGGGTGCAAAAAGGCTTCCAGAGTCAAGAAACCCAACCAAACCTGGCCTGTCCCTGAAGCCGGGCTCCTTACCCGGGGGAGAGCTGGACTCCAGCCCTACAACACCATCCGGAGGGAAGTTAGCTCGGCCGGGATGGCCCTGCTCCCTGCCCGCCCGCGTCGGGAGCACGAAGGTTTGGGGTGCGACGCCAGGCTGGGGCACCCAGCCAGTTACCTTGTATTGGAGTTTGAGCCTGGGACCCAAAGTGGCTCGGGGTGCTGAGGGATCCGCGGGGGTTGGGTGTTGTTGGGGTGACTCTCATGGACTGGCGCAGCCGTTCCAGCTCCCCGTAGCGGTCGGTGAAGGGTTTGGCTTGGTCTTCTAGCTTTTGTCTGTGCCCTGGAACATGATAAGAGAGTCTGATATCTAATCAGTTACCCTTTGGCTAGAGCACCCTGGTTAAACACAAAGTCAGCGCAGTCGCTGTCTTCGTGGTTTGCTATTATTGGCATGGGGGTAACGCATGGCAGCCCCGGCAGAGATTGGCTCTCCAGGGGCTTTGCACAGCCCACACCCACGGGAAGACCTCGCGGTTCAGACAGACGAAGCCTGCTGAAGAAGGGACACAGCCTGGAGGTCCCAGATCATCCGACAAGTTAGCGGCGGATCAAGGAGCGGGATGCGTGCGCTGGGGTCAGGGTGCCCTGCGCCGTGCCCAAGCGACCAGCCTACACCAGCCCTCACTTGCTCCGAACAAGGAGGGGAGACACGTGCAAGGCAGGAGGAACCCCATCTCCTGGCAAGGTGGTGACTGGGGAACCAGCAAACAAAATGTTGAATTTTAAACATTTTCTATAGCGTTTGCTCAGTGCACAAAGAACAAACGCTCGTCTCGCTCCAGCCCCCTCCCCAGCTCTGCCCACCCAACGGGGCCAGAGCCAAGCAGGGCTGGAGGAGGCGCGGAAGCAGGGATGGGAGCCCTGGTACCACACCTTGGCCATCTCACTTCGCTTCTTTCTGTTCCTCTTTTCCTACCCGTAAAACGGGGAGACTATTCACCTACCTCCCCCAGGCAGGGCAGCAACTAATGAGCATTTGTAAAGCACTCCCAGCTCCTTAGGTAGCAGCTGCTGGAACAGGGCAATAATTATTAAATTTATGCTAATTGTCCTGAGGCAAGAGGCGCATGAAATACACTTGATACATAACTTTCGCATTTTACTATATTAATCATCGCCGAATGGCTTCACTCTCTCTGGGCCAGATTCCAGTCTCAGTTACACCCGCACAAAGCTGGAGGGACTCCAGAGGAGCCGGAGCTGCTTCAGTTTTTACATCAGTGCCGGGTTCAGACCTTGGACTCTCCTTGTTCTTTACCTGCCGCAGCCAGACGGCTGTGCAACACCCCCCAGCTCATTGCACCTGCCATGAAAGGACCTTCCCAAGGTGGCAAACGCCTTATCCCGGCATAATCGGGAGCAGAGCTCGGGGGCATTGGAGGTGTGCAGGCACGCCGGGGAGGTAGGAGAGGAGCTGGGAAGAAACCCTTCTGCAGCTCTTCTGAGAGCTGAGCCTTATCAGATCCAGCCCTCCAGCCCGACATCCACCGAGTCAAGCTCAGTTCTCGGTGGCTTTTAAGAAGAAAAGCGACGCTTTTGAAAAGCGCAAAACGCAGCCACCTCTTGCTCGCACCCCTCCTTCCCGCCCCCCCTCACATCTGCCGTAGCGTGAGCTCGGTGTCAATTTATAGCAAAGTAACAGAAAGTCCCCAGACTTCCCCCTCTTTAAATCTGATGTCTGATATCTTCTGATCTCGCGTTTGCTTGGCTCCTCGCGCTCAGGCTGCCCTTTCCTGGCTGCCCGTGGAGACGCCGGACGGCTCGGATGGGAGGAGAGAGCATCGACTCCGGAGGGGATTTCCCGCTCCCAGCTGAGCTCCCTGCCCCGGCATTGCTCCAGGGGCGTCCCAACAGCAAACCACCCCCAGCCACAGTTTTTGAGGGGCTGTGACCCTCCCCTGGGAGCTCCACATCCAGGTGAGCCCCACCATCCCCCCCAAACTCCATAACCCCCAGGCTCCCGGGTGTGTAAAACCCCAAACCGAACCACAACGTGCTGACACCAGCGAGCAGAGCTTGGTCAGGATGAACTCCCAGCAGAAAGCAAAACCCAGCGGTATTTTCAAAATAGATTTTCCCTGCTGTGTGAAGGGAACCTCAAATCAACACCCTAAACTATCTCTTCCAATCTCTGTGCATCCCGAGACCTCGGGCATCTCTGCGTTATCCGAGGGCCTTCGGAGACGCGCGCAGCATCTGTCACACGGTGTTTGCGCTTTCCCCAGGGGGGAACCCGTGTGCAGTGAGGTGTCGTGTTTTGGTCCACATTTTATTATTTCAGTATGCATTTGAGCCCAAAAGAAGAAAGATAGGTTTACGTTTTACCTTCGCCCAGTTTTCTCAGACAGAGCTTGGCGGAGAAGTCAAAAGGACTTCAAAGGCCAAGTTCCACAGAAATTTAAGGGAAATTAAATTCTCTGCCTCTATCTCAGCTGAAACCCTATCCTGCGGTAGTATCTGGCATGTGACGGAGAAAATCCCGAAAAATAAATCAAGTGATCTCTACGCTGATAGTGTTTTTAAAGATTGTTCAGCCGTACGACTTAACCCAGGGCTTCATGTGGCTGCATCATGCTGCAGTGTGGTTGCTCCGGTCCCCGTGCTGTCTGAATGCAAACGCAGCCCTGTGGGGGTTTTTAAGCCTCGAGTAAATAGCAGGGCTGTGCTCACACCCTCCAAAAGGGGCTGGTTTGTGGGGAGACCCAGCAATTACCAGCAAAAACCCCAAAACCCTGAAACTATCCTTGATAAAAAGAAAGTAGAAAACTTGATGCGAATACAAGTCAAGGCAGACGCAGGGGCTCATTTAGGAGCGACAACCCAGAGGGGAGCTGCGGTGGGGTCAGGACCCTTCCTGGCACTCCTAGACCCTCTCCGGTTCAGATCCCACTCCTTCTCCACTGGTGGGACCTGGCAGCGCTAAACCATAAGAAACAAGGCAGCGAACGAGTTAAAAAACCACCAGCGTGGACTGCCAACCCGCTTTGGTACAGGCTGTCTCCCCAGGACTTCCTGCCGCTTGTCACTTAGAGCTGGGGACGTCAGACTTTGTCACGCAAGAGAGAATCGCTATTAATGGGTTTCTTTCATCAGAACAACCTGAGCTTTTTAATTTCTGCAGTGGTTGGCTTCATTAAAAGCCCTTCCCCATCTACCCACAGCTGTCACGGAGAGGAAACCAATGCCGTCAAGTGAACAATAGCTCATACCTTAGAGAAGAGGAAGGTGGTTTCTAGATTAACCCAAGGACTGACTCAAAGCCTCCCGAAGCCAGTGGGCGGATTTTCAATCGACTTCGAACCGCTCCAGACCTCATCCCGAGAAATCTGTCGGAGAAGTCTTACTCACCCCGACCATGCGAATTTTTGGGGCATGAAACCTGCCGTTGGGCCGGAGCTTTTGCAGTGCGTTTCCAGCTGCGCTAGCACTGGCTTGCAGGTCAAGATTTACGGAAACAACAGTCCTCAGTGCTATAAAACGACGGCAGCTGCTGACCTTGGGCACTTCTTGTCAACAGTGCAAGGGTTTTAATGCTGGATTGGGTTTCCGAATCAGTTAACTCCGATATTGAGTATGACATGATGTAAACATTGACAGATCACCTACGATCCTGATGTAATAACAAGATCTGTATCAGCATATCAAACAAACGATCCCATTGAACACTTCCCAGCTGGAAGAGCCGATGTGAATTTGACACTTTAGGCCAGTAATAAGAAGCATACTGGAAGTTTTGGGTGTTTCCTTGGAATGCAGGCAGCGAAACAGTGTGCGCCGCACTGGAGCTCAGGCCCTCAAAGCTATGATTTAAAGACATGCTTTCCGCATTAAAACATTTCAAAGACCAAACAGATCCTGCTCTTCCTTCTACAAGTGTGCAACCTGACCTGGCTTCCGAAGCTGGCACCTGGATGGGGTTTCCAGGCAGTGGGGAGGCTGCCCATGGTGTTCACCAAAAGCAGCTTATTTCCCCAGATTACGGAGATGCAGAATTTAAAGTTGATCAAAGGTAGAAAGGGGCTCCAGGAACTTCATGACTTGAGTGATACCAAAATCTCAGTGCTGGCAGATTTGATTTGAAAAAACACCCTCTGGGGTGTCCTGATTAATCTGTGTTTAGATGTAGATGGGGTTACAGTCGGGAGAGACGAGGAACTACAGCCTGCTCTCTGCCCTCGCCAGGTTTGGATTTGGGTGTCACGTTCATCCCTGTCCCCGCCGTAGCTCCGTGCTACCAAAGGACGGGGGAGCAGATGGTGGGAAGTGGCTTGGCCCTCCCCAGACGTCTTGCTGCGAAACGCTGGCGGCAAGCTGGAGCGAAGGAAACGCGGAGCGTTTCAGCTCGGGGGGGGGATGTTCATTAACACACACATTTGCAGATCATTTCCTCAGCTCCGCCGAGGAGGAGACAAGAACCAGGAGATGGTAGCGTGAGCTGGGGCAGCAGCTGAAGCCGAGCCACCATCCACCTTCAAAGCAAGGCTCCATCATCCCACCGGCAAGCGCCCGCCATCCTCCACCCAAGGCTCTGCTCAAAGGCGAACACCTTAGCTGAGAAGGAGCTCACCAGGAGCCGCCTGTGCAACGATGCTGCACGCAACCCGGTGGCTTAGTCTCTACACGTCTGCGAGAACGGACCACAAGAAAGCAATCAGCAGTGGATAAAACTCCGTCTCAATGCGCAAAACACCTTTCAAATCCCTCCTGTAGCCCTCAAAATAGGTACTTCAGAGAGACACGCCAATCCTCTACAGAGGGTTGAATTTTTTCCCAGTCTGAGTCTCGGCTAGACTATCAAGTCCCAGCATGTGCTCCAGAAACAAGCCACATGTGAAATGCCTGTGTTATGGGAACAGCAGGCCTGTCCCTTACAGCAGATGTTGGGGTGGTTTCATCTTTGCACACCTATAATGCAAGATGTGAACATCCCTCAGGTTTTCCCTGGAAAACCCACCTCCGGCTCGAGACTCTCCATGGGAGATTCCCAGCCAAGAAGAATTTGGTGGAGCCCCACAGCCAGCGAAAGAGGGAGGGAGGACAACCTGGAGGGGAGGACAGCGTGGAGACGGGAATCGGGCTGCCCGGCAGCTGGAAGGGACTCAAACATGACATCTCCATGGAGGATGGTGGAGATGGACGCAGATGATGGAGATCTCCATCAAGCTCCGTTGAGCGGCAGCAGCTGGCAAGCGCCAACGCAACTTCAGCCCGGCTTCTAAAAGTTGAAGCCCAGAAGTTCACAGGAGGGAGCAGGAGGAAAATGTTAGAAGGAACCGTCTCTTCTGCTGCCGAACAAAGTCAAGCACAGATAACTCATTATTCACATGTTTGAAGTTGGCCTGCTTACGCCATTTGGAAAGAGAATCAGTCACGGCGAGGCTTTGCTTTGGTTTCCTCTGGCTTTCGTGAGACACTACCGCTACTGTCTTTCTCCAGCTTGGAGAGAAAGGGGAGTGTGTCGCAATGCGCCTCGGCTCGCATGTCCTGGCAGAGGATTTACACCGACTTGAACAACGAAAGGAAAATAATATTTAAGGGGGTGGGGGAGAGAATGAAAATAAAAATAAAATTAAAAAAAAATAAAAAAAAAGGGCTGCTAATTTATAAAGCTTTTTTAGCCGGTGGTGGTCTGAGATGAATTGGCTGCCTCTAAAAGGAGGAAAATAAATATCCCTCTTTTTGAAGGAAATAGGCTGGCTCCCGGCCAGCTGGCAGGAAGCAGAGAGATATGTTGCATTTACAGTAGGTTTTTTTACTGTCTGAAGCTCCAGCAGCGGGAGAGATTGTTCGTTCGAGGCAGCCTGGTATTGATTAGCTGCCTTTGCAAGCCCCTCATCTCCTCTCGCTTATGGGTCGGTCCCTTGACTTCGCCCCGGCCCCTCTCCCTGCCCACCCTGCGACGGGAGGCCTGGCAAGCGGGGGAAGCTTCTGATACACCCTCTTATTCCCCTGGGAGACCCCAAAACTAAGCCCTCCGGAAGGAAAACAAAGCAGGCCGTTAATTCCAACATTTAAACAGAAATCAAGGGGAGCACTCCCAATACGTCCTGGGCTGCGAGAGCCGTGGCCCGTGTTCACATCAAAAGGAACATCACACCCAAATTTCCACGCAACTTCAGCACAAATCCCTGAAGGACGCGGGCTCCCCATTCCCAGGGTTTCAGCGGGGAGACTCACGCTTTCTGGATTTGCAAAATACTTAGAGCACTTCCCGGCACAGGTAAAAGTGGGGGCATGCTCGGCAGCAGGCCGGGTAAAATTCATCAGGTTTTAGCATTCATCCCGCTCTGCCTCGCTGAAAACCCCGCAAGTTCTTTCCTGCACCTTTCCGTCCCCAAAGACCCCTGAAAACCTGACTCTGAGCCCGCAGAGGGAATTAGGTGGGTTTTAAAAGTTTCGATTTGCAGATCTGAAAATTTCACCCGGTGCGTCGCAAACGAGCAGATCGGTGCGCGTCTGCGGGAAACACAGCAGCTTTCATACCAGGGTGCAAAAACCACCAGCCCCGCTGACTTCTCTGCAGTTGCCCCCCTTTTCCAGGAAAAGGGCCAAATTCATTTAGGGGCCCGTGATCCAGTTCTCATGGCATCGGGCAAAACCCCGGATTCGAAGGTCTCAAAGCTGGGTGCTTGGGAGGGAGCAGCCAGATCTCAAGCACCTCCAGCTGGTATTGCCTCAGCCACGTCTGGGATCAGGTTTTCAGCTGTCGCTACGCAGATCAGTGGAGCGATGCCAATTTACAGGCAGTTAATGCCTGCTATCTAACAACCTGAAATGGGACCAGCGCGGCACCGGCAGAGCTGGTTTTTCCCAGTTAACAACCTGTTCCATTAGGGCAAGCGCATCAAATTCCTGTGGGTGACACTGGTTAAGGATACTCTGCCCGGGACGGGGAGGACCATCTGCTGGGTTCAGACCTGCGCGAGGAATGTGCCGGGGTTCAGCTAATGGATACGAGACGCATCTGGCGCCGCGGGGCCACGCAGCAGCCCGCTGGGTCCAGCGGCATTTCGCCAGCCGGTCCCGCGCCCTCAGTAACACCGCGCAACCCGCATCAGACCCAAACTTTCCCAAGGTTTCGAGGATGCTGAGCGCTGGGTTTCCCCTTTGCCCCAGGACAGAGCTGGAGCCGAGCCCTGACATTTGAATGTTAATATCCCCCGATCCCAGGATTGAGCTCCAAGCTCCATCTCCAGAGGCTGGCTGGTATGTCGGGTAATTACAGCTCCTGATGAGCTTTGCCAGCGCACACAACGCAACGGCTATAAGCGAGAGCCCCAGAGCAACGCTACCTGTGCGGCACCCTTAATCCTCTCTGCAACGCCGCTCCTCCAAAGCCAAAAAAGCGGAGCTGTGCACGGGGTAACCGCAGGACGGGGGTCTGTGCCCGGCTCCGCGGCTGCGGGCGGCACGGGGATGGGATGCGCTCGGCCGGGAAGCTTCGTGGCACAGGGCTCGGCTGCTCGGCCCCTTCCCGCTGCCATCGGCCTCGGTGCGAGGGCTCGGAGGCTGGGACGGGCACCAGGGATGCTCTTTGCTCGTTGGGTCCCTCTCCTTCCCTCCCCTCGCTCCCCCTCTCCCACCACACTGCGTAGATTCACTGGAAAGAGCAAGATAAAATAATGCAAAATCATGTCTGAGCACCTTCCGCTGCAGGATATGATTTATCTCTGGCTGATTGCAGAACAGGTGACTGGTCTCCGGCAGCGGAAGAGAAGGGTCTTAGGAACTAAATTTCATCTCACTCTGAGTCAAATCCTCTTCCTCCCTCCGCCACATCATTAAAGTGATTGGTTGCGCTGATAAGCCCTTTTGAGAGGGAGAAACGAGATGTGTCCTGCCCTGACATCTGATGTGATCTTGTGGTTTTGTTTGATAGTTCTGGTCCTTCAGCTGTTGTCTTCCCTGAAATGAAACTTGCCTTTTAGCATTGACTTTTTTTTTTCCCCTCCTCTTTTTTTTTTTTTTTTTCTCTCTTTTCCAATCCGTGACCCTTCGCACTGTCCTCCCGAGCCTGCAAATCCTGCCCGAGGGAAGCGGGGCCGCCTTGGATTAATACCCCAGTAACATGCAGTCCCATCAGCATGATAACTGCCCCCCAACGGCAGCCTCCCCGTACGTGCAACACTCCCACATCACCCGCGGGTTCTTAAATCCACTTTACAAATGGGGAAACTGAGGCACGGGGCAAAACATGCCCCCTTGCGAAGGAGCGAAGCTCACCAAGATCCTTGCCGCAATGCTCCCAAATTCTCCTTTTTAGTGCCGCCATATCCCGACACCTGCATCCCAGCCCAGGACCTGGATTCCTGGGCCACGCAGGAATTCCTTTCGCTATTTATCTGTACAGCACCCGGCACAACTCGCCCCCGGCATCAAAATGCCGCCAACGTCCGCTTCTGGAAGAAGCCTTCGATGAAACTTAATTCCCCAAACATCCCCCATCCCCCAGAGGACCCTTTTGCTCCAGTTTAATCTCTTCCAAAGACACTATCAATGCCCGCTTCTCCGATTCGGATTTAACGTCGAAGCCGGAGCGGGTATGCCTCTTCCACCCCAGCTGAGAATCATGCCCTGGGGTTTTCCCCGAAGCTTTCAAAAGCAGGAGGTGTTGCAACCAGTTTCAACAAAGATTTCTTTGTACAACGCGAGCAAAAATCATTTCCCCGCTCTGACTCCCACTACTGCGCCGCTTAGAAAATATTGGTCATTTTTAAGCAAAACGATTTTGAAGTTATTATGCGCCAGGTGATTATAAAAGGAGAAGTGGAACCTACTATACGTGGTGAATAAAATAATGAGAGGGGTGAATTTACTGGAGCACGTATCATTTTGATTGCTCTATTAATACTCTTTTAGGGGCCGGGATTACAGCCCGGGTGACGCAAACCCATCGCTTTATGCGCTGTCGGGCCGCCTTTGTCCCCGCTCCGCTCTCCCTGGGGAATACCCTGCAAGACCCGGGCACCGGGTGTCCCCCGGGGCGTCCCCGTGCCCTGCCGAGGAGGGGACAAGGTGACCCCTCATGGGGCTGGGGGGTCTCGCACAGCCCGACCCATGGAAAAGCAGTGCCGGGCTGGTTTCCTCCCCGAGGGATTTTTATCCACCCTCCGCAGTGCTGAGCCCCGACTCCCCCTCGCCTCGTCTTTGCAGGATCGGGCCCCGAAGGGGTTAAGTGGATAGAGGTGAATAGAAATTAGAGGAGGAGGTAGTTTAACATAATTGCTTGCGATGCATGTATCAACAGCGGTCCCGAACTGCCTCTGCAAGAAAACAATGCCCTGGACGGTCTCGGCAGATACCAAAGGGTGCAAATTTCCCCGCTGGGATCAAAACACATTTAGCGATGGGAATACAAACAGAGAAACCCTCCTTTCGCAGCAAGTACCGATTTGCAAGGGCTCCTGCATGAACTCGGGAGCCCCGAGCATCGCGCCGGCATCTCCTCATCCCTCCCCACCCCGGGGCCGGCGGCTGCCCCATCGCCCGCGGGACGACTCCGTGCTCCCAGAGCTGCGGCTTCAGCCTCGTCCTTTGCCTTCCCCCGGCCGCTCGCTGCAAAGGCCGCGGTGAACGGGGCGTTCGGGAGGTTGTTGAGGGATCTGGTGGACAGAGGGTGAGAGCGGGTGGTGGGTCGTGCCCCGCTGGAGCTGCCCGGAGGGGCGTGCAGAGGCGGCAGCGATGCCGTGCCGTCCTCCCAGCCCCTCGCCCCGGCCGGTGTTTGCTTTTCATTTGTCTCCATCCAAAGAACAAATGGGACAGGGAAGGGTGGGATGGAGCTGGACGGTTGGGGTGGCCGGGGCTCTTGGGTTCAACTCATGCCGGGTCCATGCAAGTGCCCCATCCCAGGCACCAACAACCCTGATGGCAGCCAGAGGGACAGCAGAGAAAAAGCCGATAAAACTAAAATATTAAAATACCTTGCATTCCCCCTGAGGATTTTCCAAACCTGCCTTGTTTCAGGACACCCCCAAAAATCCTACACCCCATCCCAAGCCCTTTCCCTCCTCCAGGTAGGACCCTCCGTGGGGCTGGGTCGAAGCGTGGAGAAGCGGAGACCCACGAGCTCTGCACAGGCTCCGTCCGGCAAAACCGGAGGCTGGAGCACGGCTGGGATTAGCCTGATGTCCCCAGGCCGTGTCATCCGCCTGTGCCCAAGGGCCACCGCGAGGAAGCACCATGGCAGGTCCCTCACCAGCGATGCCGGAGCTCCCAGGTGGCCGCACGGAGCCCGAGGGATTTCCCTAAACATCCGTCTCAAACGGCTGCAGCGTGTCCAGAGGAGAGCGTTAATAGGGAAGCAAGAAAGTGTCACTCAGGATTTCCTCCTCTTCCTCCCCAGGGAAGGGGACGGGTCTCGAAAAGTGGGAAATCAGCGTATTTTAAGCACCGCATTTTAAATTAGAACAAATTATAGCAATTTTACATTGACAAATGGCTGTCCAGGAAGCGGTGAGGTCATTTATTTATTTAAATGATCCTGTTGGTTTGATTTACTTAGTTTTCTTTTTTTTTTCCCCTTCTTTCCTTGTTTTTCCCCTCTTTTTTTATTTTTTCTTTCCCTAATTCCCGGACAAACCGGGAAACGTCTGTATATTTATATCTAGGCTAAGGACAAGCAGGGGAATAAAACAAAAGACCCAAATAATACCCAAAACTATCACCCCACGGGAGCACTTCAGCACTGAGCCTGCTTTTAATTACAGAAACATCTCAAGTTCAAGTTTTAGGCATCCCCACGAGGAAGCCTTTTTGCCAAGATAAAGATCTGGAATCGTACAATACTGGCACGGCGCAGCCCCCGTCCTGGGTCTCCCTTCGAGCTTCTGAGAAGCGCAAGACCCTCTAATAATTTATTATCTCTTCGCCAAGCGCTTGCCAAAGCCGTAGCAAATCTCCCGGGGTGGCAGCGCCCGGGGCACGCTGCAGACCGCGGGGTCCCAAAATTGCCCGTAGGAATATGGCAATAGGGAATTATTTTGCTCTTACTCCTCTTTGGCTCCCGTCCCATCCCCTCTTCCTCATCCTCGCCTATTTTAGGCTGTCCCTCACTGACCTGCGCCCGTATCTGCCACCCTGTAGATCCCGATTTCCCCAGGTGCCAGGAACGGGAGAGCTACAGATTTTATTTCCCCATCCGTGACATCCCGAAGGGCCACGACGCATCTCCCCGAGCCTCTCCGCAGCGCGCCCGAGCCCCGCACGGCTCCTCCCGCTCCCCGTCCCCTCTCCAACTTGCTTCCAATCAGAACAAAACCACGAGAAAAACTTTTTTCCCCCTGACCTGTGGATTTAGACAATTCCCGCCCCCCCCCCCCCCCCAGCACAGGTCCATGCGACAAAGCATCCCGAGACTGGCCCGTCGGGCTGGGGGGCACACGGCAGCGCTGCCGTGGGGTTCCCGGGATCACCTCCATTCCCAGGTGGGGGTCACACGGCGGCGCTGCCGTGGGATTCCCAGGATCACCCCCATTCCCAGCTGGGGGGCACACAGCAGCGCTGCCGTGGCGTTCCCGGGATCACCTCCATTCCCAGGTGGGGGTCACACGGCAGCGCTGCCGTGGGATTCCTGGGATCAGCCCTGCTCCCCAGGAGCAGCTCTGCCTTTCCCAAAGGTGCTGGCAATTCCCCTTCCATGAAGCTCAGTGTCCGGCGGGGCTGGGATGCGGTGGGTGAATTCATGGATCAGCCACTTTTCTCAAAGGTAACGGGAATGTTCCCACTTTGCCTTTCTCTCTTTTTTTTTTTTTCCCCTCAAAACGGTGCAAATGAGGGAAGCCCTGAAGAGCTGCTCTTCCTTACAAGCAATTACCAAGGAGTCAGAAATCCCTCCCGGAGCCACCGGTGACAAAAGCCATCACAACCAAGAGTTAGCACGGAAATCACCGACCCCGCAATATATTAAACACATCGTTTTGTACTTTTGATGGCGTTTAAGCCATTAAGGCAAGAAAATACGGCACTGCACGGCCTCGGCTCTGGGCAAGCTGCCTTCAAATAACTGCTTGGGGGCCGTGGGGGCACGGAGATGGTTGGGGGGGTCGAGCCCGGTGCTGAGCCGAGAGGGTGGCGGAGAGGGATATCGCTGTCACCTTCCCGGTTAAAGCACGGCAGCTTCCCAATGCGGGAAATGCAAATCCCGCGTGCTCGGCCTCCCGCCACGTCCCCCCCCAGCCCAAAATCTGCAGGTCAAATTGGGCGGGATGGGAGGCTCGAATCAGCGCGGGATCAGTTCATGGGGGTTTCCAGCTGTCAGCATCATCCCGGGGGCTCTACTGAGCTTATTCTGATTAACGGGGCGGAACGTTGGAATATTGCGCCTCTTCGCTCTTCCCTGAGTTAAATGGGGTTTAAGTTTTGCTATTTCTGGGAGTAAATCTCAGACTCCTCCACAGCCATGAGGGGAAGTAGCGGCGGGGTGTGTGTCTTGCCTCGCTAGCACAGTCCCCCGCATCCTTTTCCTCTCTAGTCTCAAACTGGAGCATCCACTAGGAGGAAAAAAGACAACCCACGGCACAGACTCCTCTGAACTCCAAGAAAAATGGATTCAGATGAACCCTAAATGAATTAAAATTTAAAAAAAAAAAAAAAAAAAAAGTGAGAAAGGCTTTTTCAGGGTGGTTTGCAGACGCGCCGGGGTTCGGGGAACCGGGGCGGCGCTGGGCGTGGGACGAGAGCCGAGATGGGGGTGAGATAAGGGGGTGTGGGCAGTGGGGCCGAGGTGTGCCCGGGCAGGACGGGGTGGTTCAGGGCGCTGCTTCTATCAGCAGGGCTTCGAGGTGGCTGGAGAAGCCGCAGCAAGGTATGTGTCATCCCCGGTAAGCGCTGGTACAAACCTCCCTCCTCCCCGGCTGCCACCGGGGCAGCGCAAGCGACGCTGGAAGAAATGCCCTTACAGCGGGGCTGGGGGCACCCAGGGCCACGGGCACCCTCCTTCTGCAGCCACCCCGGTGACAAAGTCCTCTTCCAGCTGGATTTACAGACAGGATTTTCCCCTTTACCGTCAATCTTTCTCCCAGTTTCTCACTTTTTTACCCCATATTGAAGCCAAGACCCCCAGCACGGGGTGCTCAAGGGCAGCCAGCACCCAAGCCGCAGCCTTGCGCCCACCAACTGCCACCACCCTGGGGACACAGATGCCACTGACACCTTACACAGGCACCGACGAGGGGGTTTCCACCCTCCGCAGATCCCAAACTCTTCATTTCCCAGCCGGGCCGCGGCTGGGGCTGACGTCGCGCGTGGGGGGCAGGCGGGGAGGGAAACCCTCACCCAGCTGAGGCTCTCGAAAATACGTAAGCAAAAAGCGGCGGTTCTTGGAAACGACTCAGAGCCGTGGGAGGTGAGAAGCCTTTCCACCCACCGGCTACGTGCCGCGCGAGGAGGGAGCCGGAGCCACGGACACCCGGCTGTCCCCTCCGGGGTGGCACTGCTCCCAGCACGGCCCCATCGCTCCCTCCCCAGGGTCATGGCGAGAAGGAGCCTTTTGGGGAGGAAAACCAGCCAGAGAGGGGATTTGTGCCTGTGCAGGATGGGGCCCAGCCAGAAAAGCCCTGCAGGGACAGGATGGAGAGGGGATATGAAATGCTCTTGTCTGGCTGGGGGGAGCCCACCCATGAGCCCCCTCCTCGTCCCAGCCCAAGCCCAGCAGACGCTGCAGCGTGGGGACGTGCTCCTGGCACTTACTGTGGTCACACTCAGCGGGGACACGACCGAAAGCACCGAATCTCCAACGCACGCACCCAAAACGAACAGGGGAGGAGACACCAACCACCATCACTGACACCTCCGCGAGCATTCCCACCCCCCCGGCCCCCGGCACCAGCGCGCGGGGCTCTGGGCACGCTCTGGGCACAGAGGGATGGTTTGTACCCCAGATGAGCAGGGCTGGGTATCGCTCCGCTTCCCCACAAGGGTTATGGTGAGTCATCAAGTCCCCTTGGTGTCCTTTTCCTCCTCGACACGGCGGCCAGGACAGCAGGGGTGGGGTGGCAACCAGAAACAAGGGGTTAAGGGCAAAGGGGATTTATAAAGGTTAAGGAAGACTGAATGGCAGCAAAAAAAAAAAAATAAGTCAAAGAGGAGGAAAAAAAAGGCATTTAAAGAAAAAAAAAAGGAAAAAAAAGACTTTACACAAGAGTTCCCAGGAGATGGGGATGAAGGGGCCGGTGCTGCCAGGGGAGCTGGGAAGAGGTGGGAGCGATGGAAGGGGAGGGAAGGGGAAGGGGAAGGCAGCCAGCAGGTGGGTGTGATGGGGGAGGCCCTGGTGATGCTCCCATTTACCCAGGAACAGCCTGAACATCCCTGTATAGCTTCCAGCTATTCATTTTTCCACGTTCTGCCTCTCGTGGATTATTTCGCCGGCAGCCGGGGATAGGAGAGGGCTTTGCACCAGGGCTCGGCCGAGTCGGGCTCTGGCTCAATAAAGAGCTGCAGAAAAGTGGTGGTGGGGGGAGAAGGAAATTCCACAGGAAGTTCAAATATTTTATTACTTCCTGTTTGTACAAAGTATGTCAACACTTGGCACCCGCTGCGCCATTTGTTTAGAGCTAAGGTGTCAAGTTGAAAAAAAAACCAAAAAAACCCAAACCCAAAACACATCCTTTTTCTTTCCAGATCTGACCCAGAAAGAGCCTGAGCACGAGGGAAAAAAAAAAAAAAAAAAAAAAGAAAAAAAAATCTCTCGGAGCGAGCAGGGCACGTGGAAGGAGCCTGGCGGGGGATTCCCAGGGACCATGGCGGAGCCACCGAGATGGTGGCTCGTTATCAGCCCCCAGCGCTGCTCCTCGCTTGGCTGCGGGTCCTTCAAACAGGGCGCTTGGGGGTCTTCAGCCCCACGGTCCAGCACTCCCGGTCCGTCCAGGCTCCATCCCCCAGCCCCGCGAGGGGCTCTGGCCATCACCTCCCTCCCTTTTCCCTGGGATTTCTCACCCGACTCCACTCGATTTCAGACTCCTCAGAAGTTTTTCTGGGCGCAGCTTTAGTTGAAAAGACTTGCTCAAGGGCTGAGATGAAGCGATGGGACAGGGGTGGGAAATTAATGGGATGCTCAGAGGTGGGGCACGGAGCCCAGCCGCGTTTCTGACCCAAAAACCCCCACGAGAACGGTTGCTGGAGGAATTTTGCCGCATCTGAGAAGACGATGCCCAGGGCTTTCCCAGGATACCAAGACAAATGGCCGATTCTTTCCACATTTAAGGGTGCTTTTCTGCCCGCTCACCCCAGCCCCACATCCAGCCTCCAGCTCCGGCCGGCGCCGATCCTGCACAACAGCAGCCAACGCGCACCGTGTCCCGCTCATTTGCAATGCTACGGCCAAGAAGGGGGGAAAAAACCCCCATATATTTTCCCGCACACACATACATATGCATTTACATATATATATATGTAAAAAAGTATATATAATATACACACACACACACACAAAAATTGCAATTCCTGCTGGCAGCTCTCACCGACCAAAGCCAAGCAGGGGACGGCAGCGCGAGCCGTCGTGTTTGGCCAAAGTTAGTGATTATTGAGGCTTTCCCGGCTCCGGCTGCCAGCTGGTGAGCCCATGGGTGCCGGAGCACCGAGGGGTGCTATGCCGGAGAGCCACCCAGTGGCAGGATAACCAGGAAAAACCATGTTGGTTTTCCACGAGCGAGCCCGGATCATTTTGCAGCCGGTATTTCCACGCCAAGAGTTTTTGTAGAAGACTGCAGGGTCGGAAGGCCAAAGGGCATGATTTCATTATTATTTTTTTTAATTTCAGGCTCATTAGAAAATGTAAACCAACACGGTGTGGCAAAGACGGGTTTTTCATTTTTTTTCTTTTTTTCTTCCGACGCAAGGCGCTGTGTTTTCACCAAACATGAATTTAGGCCCCAGGGTCAAACTGGGCACCGAAATGTGACGTTTTACTGCCAACAAATCTATGATCACGTGAAAAAAAATATAATCCAAAAAACCCACAACTTGGGTCTTAAACTCCTTTGATCAGCAATTTATGGGCTGGGGGGCTGCAGGGATGGGGGAAAAGATGGACCTTTGGGGTCCATTCTGACCTTTGGGCAGAAGCAGCGAAGAGACATCATACAGACCTCCCTAAGGAGCCTACACCTCCAGCACAAACGTTTTGAGGCCCATAAATCAGAAAAAAAAAAAAAAATTAAAAAAAAAAAGAGAAAACTGCTGACCTTGCAGCCCGGGACGGCGTCCTAGGGAGGGCATCCCTCGGGCACACCAAGCCAGAGCCAGGACAAGCCGCTCCATCCTCCGGTTTTGCCTAATTACGCCAAACGAAGGCACGGCCCCAACCCAAACGGCGCAGGGCGAGCGTGCCCAGGGCTCGGCCCCCTCCAGCTCCCTGGCCTGGCTACAAAGCCTTCGCCTCCCTATCGGAAAAATTAAATTAAAGATGGGGAGCGATGGGCCGAGGTGTTGAAATTCCGGAGGAGCGGGTGTGATTCAGCAGGGGTTTGGCGAGCGCCGGCTATCGCTGGAGTCAGAGCAAACCAAACGCTAAGAGTAGTAACTATCTCGCCTTGTATTATTATTTATGTATTCCTGATGATTATTATTATTAGAAAGGCGATCCGATGCGGCAGATAAAGGGCTGAGCCAGGAGTCAGGAGACCTGGTTTCTATTCCTGACCTGGAAAAGTTGTGAAATTCCCTGCCCAAACCCTGCCTAAACCCTGCCTGCTTCCCAATCCCTGGCTGAGCCCCTTCCCACCGCGACCCACGCCTGGGACCTGCCTTGGGTTTCTGGCTTAAAAGAAGGAAAAAAAACCCGACCCAACAGCGTTGCATCGCCTGGACGCCGGCTTGGCAAATCCAGCCCGGCAGCTCAACAAGGTTGAGCTCTCGCGCTCCAAAATTAAAAAAAAAAAACAACAAAAAGTCAAGGGGGAAGGAAAACCCAACGAGCCCCGATGCAAACCAAAGCCCTTCGCCGAGGGAGCGGCCTCCGCCTGGCCCGACATCAAGGGGCGCCCATGGCCCAACGACAGCATCAACAGAAAATATTTTCTAAAGCATATTTAGAAGGATCAAACCGTTTCCCTTCAATTTGGGCACTGACAGCTTTACACGCAAAGGGAACAAACTCCGCATTATAGTCCCCCCGGGGTGGTGCCGAGGGAGCAGGAAGGTGAAGCCGGAGCAAAAAGCCGGAGACGGAGGCCCTGGGGATGAGGTCCCGCCACACAGGGGGTCCCGCAGAGCAAATAACTCTGACGGGAAGAGGAAACTCCTCCAGCCGAGAGCACCGGAGCATTTCCCCCGCGCTCCTGGGATCGCGGGAGGTGCCAAGGTGAGCTCAAACCAGCTAAAAAACAATCCGACGAGGGCCGTTGGCAGCAAAGAGCCACCCTCAAGCCAAGAGGCACCGTCCTGCACCCAGCGGGGCCGACTCGGTCAAAACAAAATGACATTTCTTGCGGTTGAATCGTCTCTTTGGTTTTTCTCAAGCCCCGCAGCCCCCGCCTGCCGGCGCTGACAGCCGGAGCCTTCTGCCACCCGAAAGCGAAACCTCCGCCAACCAAAAGGGGAAGGTGCTCTCCCAGCAATCCCGGCAGGCAGGCAGAGAAAAGCATGGCGCGGAGGAAACCTGCAAACATTTTTCAATTTAATAATCGGCACATCAGCCTCCGAAGCCGGGCACGGCATCTCTGGCTTTGTAACCCCCCCAGCAATGCCCTGCGCCCCACCGGGTTTGAATCCTCTGTATTTTTGTTGTCGGAACCCAAAGTATCTTCCCTACATCCCAACCGTCGTGGGGACTGGAGCTATAAAACCACCCCTCCGCGATGGGGTACGGAGCGTGGTGAGAGCAGGGACATGCTTCTATTTAATCCGCACGGAGAAAATAAAAGCAGATGAGCCGTGGCCACCGCAGCGCGCGTCCTCGGGGCTCATTTGGCCACGCCGGCTCGTTAGCCCTGCGCCCTACAAATGATGCCGGCCCCGGCTGGCTTTGCCCAGCCGCAGGGGCATCCTGCATCCTTTGGCCACGGAGATATCGGCCCCCTGCACCCCCCCACGCAGCCCCTGCACTTCTCAGCGCCAGCCAAATAAAATACATCACTTACTTCGTGGCTCCCGGGGTCCGTCCACAGTCACTTTAATGGCTCGGTGGTAGGTGGCGACTTGGGTGGGGTTGGTGAACACGGTGATGGTCAGGGTGAAGCTTTTTCCTAAGGATGGGGGAGGGGGGGGAGAAGAGAAATGAGGATATTCAGATATTCACGTAGGCTCAGCTCTTGTGGGAGCGAAAGGCTCCTGGCTGGAGCAAGCTCAGACACAAATATCCACATCCACCGAACTCCAACACACACATCATTTAATTTTATGAGCCATTATTGCCGAGACACAAAGCTCGGCCGGCTCCCGCTGGGGTTCAGCCGGCTGCAGCGGAGAGAGCTTGGACCCGGTTCAGGGCAGGAGCCAGGACCTTCTCGGATGCAAAAGTCGCTTGTCCCCCCCCTCCCCTGCCCTGTCCCCATATCGACCCCTTCACACACAGCAGCTTCCTGGTGCCTTCCCGCTCAGATGCTTCCCCTTTTCCCGTGGGAATCCAGCCCTGAAACACGGCACTGGACCCCATCTGCGAGGGATGGGTTTGGGTCCTGGCGCCCATGGGATGCTCCTGCAGGAGGAGACTGGGGAGATGGCACCAGTCTGCAGGCCCCGGGCGCTGCCGTTTGCTGGGGAAACCTGGTGGCTTTGGCCCCGCAGATGCATCCACACGGGGACGGTTGGAGGGGAGCTGCACCGGGCTCTCGGCCGTACGGGCACCCACAGCCCACCTACGGGGGCGCAAGGGCCAGAAATTGGAAATTGCAAAATGGGAACTGAATCCAGACAGCTTTGGCCACCAGAAGTGGCCACCACACAGGTGGCCCCACCGGCTGCGGGGACTGTCCCCCTCTCCCAGCCCTGACCAGGCAGCGGGAACCCACTGCAGGGAAAGGGCTTGGATACCACCATGGGGGCTTTCAGGGACGCTTTTGAAGCACCGAGCTTGTCACCTTTCTTTTAAAAAAAATAAAATAAATTAAAAAAGGGGTAAAGCAGTGAAAAAGTCTCTGGGGAGGCCAATTTGGCAAGAAGAAAACAGTGACCCCTCGCTCCAGCAATACAGCGTCCCATCCGCAGCCCAAAAACGCTTTCGGCATTGTGCAGGGTGTTACCACCCCTGCACCCATGTGCCACCCCGCTCCCCCCCTCTAGCACCCACCCCAACCCCAAACCCACTCCCCTCCCGCAGCCGCGGCATCCTCATCCCGGACCCTTCGCCCTCTCCTTGCCCAATCTTGGCTGCCACCGGCCACTCAATGGCCAGCCCATGGGGATGCTGTGGGAGAAAACCACTCTAACCAACCCCCCCAAGAGCAACCGCTGTGGGATTTCAAAGGTATCGAGTATTTCCGAGGTGTAAACCCCAGCAGGAATCGGGCTGGAAATGCCCGTGCAATAGCCCTTTGCTCCTTCAGGCTTTATCTCACAAATAAATGCCGTAAAAAACCACCTCCTTTCCCTTTTCCCCCCCTAAAGGAATTAAGGGTTTTCAGATCCCGACCATCACCTATCTAGAGGGCTGGATCCGAGAATATCCGTAGCAAAACAAAACGGCGTTTATCCAGCTAGAAGGAAAAAAGACTAAACGGAAAAATGAAATTATCTCCTCCGGAGAGCATCCTGCAATTATCCCAGGTGGGCGAGTTTCTCTACGGGAGCAGCGGGGGGGGGGATGTGTGTGTGTGTGGAAATGCCGGCTTTAAAGCAGCCGGCAAAGCATCAACCCCTGCCCTGCCTCTGCTTTCAGAGCAGCACTACACGCGGCACAAAGCTTCGGCTCATTTTCTGCACGAAAAAAAAAAAAGAATTTTTTTTTTTTTTTTTTTTTTTACCCCTCCCAGATAGAATTTGGGTGAAGCAGCGGCGCTGGAAACCTGCAGGGAAAAGCCGTTTTGCCGCAGCCCGCGGAGCACGAAGGCTGCCGGGCGCCGGCACGGCCACCGAAAAAAACCAACCGACGCCGAGGATTTGTTTGGCAAAAAGGTTTGCAGAACCAGAGCGCGGGGCTGAGGATTATGAGGAGCAATTATTTAGCAAATTCCACCGGGGGGGTGGGGAGGGAGCCTCTCGGTTTTCACGCGTCCGGCTTGCGAGACGCGCAGCCCTCCCGCACGCCCGAGGAGCGGAGCCCAGCTCCGTCCCCGTCTCCTCTACTTACTAATACATCTGAGGGTTTTTTTTTAATTTTTATTTTTAATTTTTTTTTTTTTAATATATTCTCCGCGTGAAATAACTCCCCTGCATTTCAGCCCCCCTCCCCGTTGGCTGGAGATAACGAATATCACCGAGCAGCAACTCCAGGGAGCGCGGCCGCAGCGCGGAGCCGGCCGGGGCCATTTCTCCGTCTCTCAGCAGCTCTCAACAATCCTCCCATGAATCGAAAATGACAATTATTACTCAGCACCATTTTTACTCATTTCCCGCCTTCTCAGGAAGCCGGCCTGAGGTTCTTCATTCCCACCGCGCCCCGGCCCCAGCCGGCTGCGTGGGGCAGGATCCCAGCTCCTGGCTGGGGTTGGGAGCACCCACGGCTCCGGGAGGTGCTCCGGGGGGATATTCCAGCCGGGAGAGCAGGCGGTGGGGTGCTGTAGGCATCACTTTCATTTTAGACATTGCAATCTGAGCAGAAAAGGTGGGGTTTTGTTGTTTTCTTGGGGGTTGGTTTTTTTTTTTTAATTTAATTTTTTTTTTTTTTTTTTTTAGAGCAAAACTGGTCCTTCTACCCTCCCTTTGTCTTCCACATGGAGATGGTAGTTTTGGAGGTGGTGGGGGGGGTAAGGACCTGCTCGTCCCAGCTCACAGCGCTGGGGAATGATCCTGGACACGTTAATATTAAAAAAAAAAAAAAAAAAAGGACACCCAATTCTGAACCATTTCAGCCCATGTTTTCAAACCGAGAGCCCGGCTGCCTCTGTGGCGCAGGGAGGGCTGTGCACGGGGGCAGGCGGTGCGGGTTTACGGCTCCACGCACCCACGCTCCGCATTTACACCAACATTTCCCCACACACGGAGCTGGGCTCCAACAAACCCTCTTGCAACGAATCCAAATTTCTGCCAGAATAAACGAAACCAGCACCGGGCTTCCAGAGATTAAGCCAGACAAGGGCAAGCAAGTGCGACACCACAGAATAAAAATTCAATAGAAACGATTTTTTTTCACACTAAGCAGGTCTGAAAGAGCCCCTCGCCAGAAAAGCGCGGCCGGACACAGGGAACTAAGCACATGCTTCACGCAGCAAGAAAACCCCCCCGTGTCACCTCCACACCAGCCTCACAGAGACCCGATGGGGTTATTTCCCTGCAAATATTACAAAACCTTATCCCAAAATAACATATTAAAAAAAAAAAAATAACTCCTCACTCCGAAGCCCGTTAGAGGCAGCAGAAGTGTTTCCACTGCTGTAATGAGTATTTGCCAGGACTCTGCCGGCGGAAGGTGACTATTCACCCAAGTGCTTTCTGAGACTGTAAACTACTGTTAATTCAGAGCTTGGGACTGCAGAGGAGGAAAGTTAATAATGAATTCAAGAGTCAAGCTGAGATTGGGTTGCATTCAGTTTGGAAATTTGTGTAAGGAGGATTTAAAAAAAAAAAAACCAGAAAGAAAAAAAAAAGAAAAGAGCCTAAGAGAATAATTGATTACAGAAATGAAAGCTTAATTCATAAAAGAAAAACATTTTCCATCCATCAACCTGCAACCAGTTAAGTGGAGAGTTTTAAAGAAACTGCAACATGGAGAAGGAGCCAACAGGAAAAAGGAAATGTATGAAAGAATGTAAACTATTCAAGTTTCATAAAGAGGAACAAGTAAACAGTTATTACATGCAAATAATTCCTAACATCACTGCTTTTAATTAATGCAGAGAAGTCAAAATATATCTGACATTGTGTGTATACATTCGAAGCCTTTTGAGAATATGCTGCCATGTGGCCATTAAAATATAGTATTCTCATTTTTGTTTCAACGAACAATTAAGTGCTTCGGTCTGCGGCGTTTATTGGTGATGAAATGCTAAAATCCTACTTATTATTCTCTGAAATTCAGGTAGGGTTGGGCTGCGAGAAAGGAGGGAAGGACGGGCAGGGCTGGCGTTCGGCATTTCCAGGGGATTTATTTCCCTCTCCTCGGATGCCACAGCCCGGTTTCCTTGAGGGTTTGTTTGGGGCGGGGGGGGGGAACCACCACCAAAAAAAAAAACAACCACCACCCAGCAGCGTGATCCCTTTGGTTCTATCATTTAGCCCTAACCTCAGAAAAATTTCTCACCCGCTTTTCCGCGCAAAAAAAAAAACCCCAAAAAACCCGAATAAACCTTCCCCCAAAAGCCCCCCGCAGCTCTGCCCTGCGCCCGCCCGGCTCCCGCATCTCCCCATGGAGACGAACCTTTCTGCACCCCCTCCGTGCCGAGCACCGGCTGAGCATTTTAATTTCGACACTTGAATTATTTATTTTTTTTCCCCCCACCATTTAAAAAACTCAGCTGCCGGGTGGGGTGGGTTTGTTGCCCCTGAGCGCATTCACCTGCGGAGGGGATGGATGCACCGAGCCGGTGAGGGAAATTCGGGAGGATTTCGGCCAGCCCCACACCTGAGACGAATTCACCACCACGGAGCTTTTACAACAAGGCTTTATTTCCTGCCCCCCCCCCCCCGCCCCCAACTCCCTGCACCGGCCATTCCCGACACCTCGGTAGAGGGAAAAATCCCGGGAGGAGCGGGGCAGAGCCGGCGGGGCCGCTCCCGCATCCCGGCTCCTTCATCCCAGCTCGTTCATCCCGCATCCCGGCCGCTGCCCGCTCGGGAACCGCTTCAGGGATGGGGAGATTCCTTCCTGCGTGAAAAAGCTCAGCCCGCAGCAACGAAACCACCGGCCCGCGAGAAATACACCGTTAATATAAAATAAGATAAAAATAACGCCTTTTTCCCCCTTCCTTATTTTCTCTCTATTTTTTTCTTTTCCCAAAAAGCCAAATAAAAAGGCCAACCGTTTCCTGGCCGGTACCTACCCCTGCCGCTTCTCCCAACAAATCGGAGGTCGTTAAATCTCGCTACTTGGTTTTTCATCACGGCGGAGGCGTTGCGGAGCTCGGCCGAGTAGTTTTCGTCGTTCCCTGCCATCACCGTGACCACCGTCCCATCGGGCACGTCGCCGAGGGCTACGACCTGGGGCAGGACCAGAGGATTTTAGGCTAAAATTAACCGCCGTCGGACCTAACCTGCCCTACGGTTTCCCCCCGCCCCCAAAACCAAAGCAAAACTAAAAGCAACCCGAGGAAGGCTGGAAAATCGGAGGGGGAAGGGGGGAATGAGCTAAAAAAAGGGGTTAAAAGGAGCCAGGGGCTTCCGCGGGGTGAGGGGGGGGGGGCGTCAGCCCGCCCTCGGCCCCGCCGGGAGGGAATTGTGCTGTTATTTTGTTTGATTTAGGGGAAAATAATAATAATAATTAAAAAAAAGCGGTGACGAGCGCCGGGGCCCCGGAGCTCCGCGCCTGGCCCCGGGGAGCGAAGAAGGGGAGAGGAGAAGGGCCCTCCCCGCCCGGGGAGCAGCGCCCCGAGCCCCCGGGGATCCCGGTTTGCAACCGCCCCATCACACACCCGCCGGGCTCCCCGGGGCTCCGCTGCCGTCCTGCCCGGCTCCCCGCGTTGATTTTTGGCTGTCCCGGTCTCAGCCCCGTTCCTCCAAGCCCCAGCCCCGGGGGCGCAGCGGGGATGCCCGGCCCCGGGGGGGCCCCGTCGGGTCACCCCGTCCCGCGGGAGCGGAGCCGGGCGGCCGCGGGGAGCCCGGGCAGCGCAGCCCGGTGCCGGCGCTTCAGCTCTTCGCTTTTTTTTTTTTTCTTTTTGCAGATTAGATCTCCCTTCCCTGCTTCTCTCTCCCTCTCCCAGGAAGGTAATTAACCTCCACTCTCATTAAAACTTCAAAGTCGCCTGAGAGCTCCTAACTGTACGGAATATCTAAGATGCTGTGACCGCGGGGCAATGCGGAGACTTGATTAAAAATAATAAACCGGGCTCCCTTGAAGGTGATGTCAAGAGCGAGTTAAAGCGAAAGGGGCGGAGGGAAAGAGGCGAGTAGGTCGGGGCGGAGGGCAAGCCCGGAGCCGAGCCGGTCCCTCCGAGCCACCGGGGCTACCTGCCCGGTCGCAGCCCTCCCCGGAGCTCGGGACTTACCTTGAAGGCGACGGGCAGCGTCTTGTTGCACCTCCAGTGGGACGGCAGCACCGAGCACAAGAAGTTGGGGCTGTCGGTGCGGACCAGTTCGCCGGCGTGGTCGGCCAGTACATCCACGACGGAGCGGACCTCGGGGCGAGCCCGGGCGCCCGGGGCGGGGGCCCCCAGCGCCCCGCTGTTCTCGCCCATCTTACCGCAGGGGAAGGCCGTGGAGGGGGGTGTGAAGCGCCTGCTGGTGCTCGGGTCTACGGGAATACGCATCACAACGGCGGGCGTCAGGGAGCCGCCGCGGCCGGGGGGTACCAGGAGGGGCCCGGCGGGGCCCGGCGCCCACCGCTCGGCTGCGGCGGGGCTCGGCGGCGGGGCTCGGCGGGGGCAGCGGAGGCCGGGCCCCGCGCTGCCTCGCTCCGTCCCGGCAGATCGCCGTCCTCAGCGGGGAAAGCCGGGGGGTTGCGGGGCGTCCGCTGCCGCCGGGCTGCGGGGCTCGTCCTCCCCGCCGGTTTGGCTGCGGTTCCCTCCGGCCCCGCCCGGGGAAAGGCGGCGCGGAGCCCCTGCAGAGCCACGTCGCGGCCGGGCGCCCTCGGTTGCAGGCGGGTCCCCCTCCGCCGGGCGGCCCCGAAACCGGCTCCCAAGTGTCAGCCGCGCCGCCCGGTACCGTATTTACTGCCGGCCCCGGGGGGGGCGGGCCGCGCCCTGACGGACGGGGCGCCCAGCCAATGGGGAGGTGGAGGGGGGTCCTTTCACCCGCCCCCCGCCCGGCTCCCGCGGGGCGAGGGGGCGTGGCCACGGCCGAAAAGGGGCGTGGTCAACGACGAAAGAGGCGTGGACGTGTTTGAAGTGGGCGTGGTCACAGCGAACCACGCCCCGCCCCCCGGCGGGGCGGGCGCACGTCGGGGCCCCGGTGGCTTCTCGCCGCCGCGGCCGCCGGAGGGTTTTGGGGCGCGATGGGGCCGTTTTGGGGCCGGAGCCGCCGCCGCGCAGCGCGGTTGGGGATACAGCACGCCCCCCCCCACCGCTGCCGCCCCCCGCGATGGCTCGGCCGAGGCGGGCCGAGGGGGAGCGGCGGCCGCGGGGCAGCCGCTGGGGGCGCCGGCACACGCGTCCCCGACGGGGGGGGCTCGCCCCGCGGGCTCCGCTGGAAACCGCTGATCCCCAACCTCCCCCTTCTGCCCTCTCCCCCCCCCCCCCCCAAAAAAAATGAAAACCGCCTCCATCTCCGGCGGTCCCGGGGCGCCCCCGGCAGCTCCCCCGGGGCTGCGGCTGCGGGTAGGGCCGGCGGCTCCGGCCGGAATCGTTGGCGAGAAAAATTCGTGGCGAAGCCACCGGTTCTGCGGGAGCACAACGAAGGCGGCGGTTCACCCCGCTCCGCGGCTGCCCGCGGAAAAGCCGAACCGCGGGGCGGGAGGGAGGCAGAACCGGGGGCCGAGGCGGAGATTTCTGTGCCCGCGCTGCCCGGCTGAGCTCCGCCGGTGGCGTTTAGGGACCGGGACGGCCCGTCGGAGCGGGGCCGGCCGGGCCGCAGCGTTCCCGGCTTCAGGCTGCGAATTTTCCTTAAAACAACCAAAAAAAAATAATAAACCCCAGCACCCCCAAAAATTTCTCCTTTTCCCGACTCCCCTCCGCGAAGTAATGAAACGTTTTCCTCCGAAATGCGGGCCGGGCTCCGCATCCCTCTGCTCGCAAGACCCAAACACCGTGTTTGCTCAAAATAAAAACAAAAAATAGAGATATATATATATTATTTTTTTTTTAACTCGTAGGAGCGGAGGTTCCCTCGCTGCAGCGCACCGGTAACAGCGCGGGTGGCTGCGCCGGCCCCCAGGGGAGCCGCGCCGGGAGAACCGGGTCCGTCGAGCCGGTGCCGGGGGCGGCTCGGAGCCCACCCGGCCCCGGGGGGTGGCGGGGCGCGGGGGGACGGCCTCCAGCCCCGCGTGTCGGGCCGTCTCCCGCAGTTACCGGCGCTGAAATCCTGCCCTTTTTAGGTGAAAGCGGCCGCCGGGTTTAGTTCTATTTTTCACCCCCCGTTCAGCAGCCGGGGGGGACCCGGACAAAACCCTGGGGCAGAGCTGCGGGCGGGGGGGACCTGCCGGGCCCGGCTGCCGCGGCCCCACGCCGGGGTTTGCCGGGGGATGGGGGGCTCCAGGTACCCCCCTTCCCTCCCCGGTACCTCCCCGGTGGGGAAGGGGGGGCACGGAGGGGATGGGGGGCCACACCGCGCATGCGCTGCAGTGCGGGGCCGCCGCCGGTAGTTGGCGCCGAGGCTCCGCCGTGGCGGCTCCGCGACGGGGCGGCCCGGACCGCTGACCCCCCCCCCCCCTCCTCCCCGCCCCGTCCGGGGCCTGCCCCGGCCCGCTGCAAGGCTTTGCCGCTCCTGCCGCTTCCCGCTGCCGAACCGACCCCCCAGGACACACCGCCTTTGTCCCAGCCGCCTCCCTGGGTAGCCCCGGGGGTGTCACCCCGTCATCCCCACTCCCCGGGAGCTGCACCCCCGGAGCCGTGCAGGGCGGGTGAGCCCCATCGTGGCTGCCCAACCTGACCCACAACACCTCCATGGGGTGATTTCAGGCTCGGTCCCAGCAGGACCGAGCTGCCTCCCTGCAGCACGATGCTTGTTTCCAGCTCTATATTCCCCGTTTGGTTGCTGTGTCCCTTCAGCGTCCCCTCGCAGCCCTGCCACCCACAAATTCCTCTAATCCCTTTTCATACTGTTGGAAAGGGCACCTAATTACACCACCTCGGTGTCCTCAGAGCTTCCCCGAGGTGCCGCGAGTCAGTCACCGATGTATTCCCAGATGCGCAGGGTACCACGTCCCGCTCCCTCCCCAAAAAACAGTCTCTTCGGCACCCTCTGCCCTCCCACCCTGACTTGTTCTTGCCTTCAGGGTGAGGGGGTGCAGACTCGCCCCCATAGCCCATTGCGTGGCCCTGCACTTCTCTGCTGTGCAGGAGCAAAGCCCGTCACCGACTTGCAGCGATACAAAACGAGACCCAAAACACAGGGCAGTGACAAACCAGGCTCCCCCCAACCCCAAACTGGCTGGTGACCCCCAGTCCAGCAAAGCAACCCAGCGGCTGCTCCCACAAAGAGGTGTTCAAGCGAGCAAAACCATCCCAGAGCTACGGGGACCTGCAGCACCGTACCCTCGCGGGAATTATTTTTATATTTAAATTATCCTTTCCAGCACAGCAGGATTCAGAGTCTCAAACAGGGGACAAATCTCTCACTGCTCTCGTCCTCCACAACCCAGGGGACATTGACGCGTGGGGATTGTTCCTCCGCCACCCTCCCTGCGCTCCAGGGGACGTCAACAGAGTGTAAGACCCAGGATTTGCAGGGGCCTCTTTTCAAATACTGAAAAGCTACTGTTCGCATCGCAGGGAGGTCAGCGGCTCTTTAAATCATTACTTGCTGGGATTACTTCCCTTACAGGCTCCTCTGTAGTTTGTAATTCGTTTGAGCTGCTCTTTAGCAGCAGAGCCACTCGTTTCGACGGCAAGGAAGCGAGCGCAGAGGCTTTATAGGAAGCTTTCTATTAAAAATTCATCGCAAACTCTGCCTCAGACCTCTCAGGAGCACGGCGCTCAGTAGGGCCATGCGGGTGTCTGGATCTATTTTGTAGTTAAGGGAAGGGGATCTGAGAGCAGCACGCAGGGAGGGAGCGTGCTATTCATTCATAAATCAAACAACAGATGCCGGGTCCAATGGGGTGCGCGATGGTGACAATTTTTAACCCCTGCGTGTCACCGCTCAAAAGGGGCTCCCCGGGGGCGATTACAGGCGCTGCAGGCAGAGGTTCCTGCGGGAGGAAGCCGCGGGGCTCAGGGGAAGAAATAAGGGGAAACTTGGGGCTGGCGGGGGGATGAGAAAAGGCAGCGGCTGCCCCGGCCATAAATCAGGGGGAAGGACGGCTGCGCTGGGCCGAGGGACCAGCTGCGGGACGGGCCTGTTGACGACTCCAGCAGCGCTGCACCACGCGCCCCGGGGCTGGGCGATACCCGCAGAGGGGGAAACCCTGCTCAGCGCCCGCTGCCAGGGCCAGGGCTGCAGCCTGGCATCAAATCCCAGCCTGACATCGAATCCCAAGCCGGGACATCCGTTAACCCCCTGGGAGCCACGGCTGCCCAAATCCACCTTGCTGTCTGCGTACGCAGCCCCGGCGCCTGGCGTCCAGCATCCTTGCTTGGGGCAGAAAGAGGAGGAGGAGGAAGAGGAGCAGGAAGAGAAGGAAGACTTTATCAAGAGTTTCAGATCCTGGCATGAAATGCTGTCACCAGGGAAAATCAATATGAGATTCCCACCTGGTTACCTGGGGCCAGGTTTTGTTCATCATCATTTGAACGGCTAGAAAGGGCTGGAGAACTGGTCAATGACTCTCCTCGCAGCTCTGGGGGCTCGCGTCTCCTCCCAGTTCTCCCCGTTTTATCCCAGTGCACTTTATTACCAGTCCTCATTTCAATCAGCATCTCCAGGGAGATGCCCCACACGCATGCGCATCCACACACGCATCCTCGGCCGCTGGGGGGACCAGAGCCGTGACCCCCAAGCGTATGCACGGGGTGAATCAGGAGGGATGCTGCTGCCGTCGTGCTGCCATCGGGGGATTTCTCATCCCTCAAAACAGGGTGCGAGGGGATCCAGGACCCACCGCTCCCCCGGTACCAGCCCTTGGTGGCACCCTCTGCTCCGGGCGTAGCACAAATCCTCGAGCGTGCGCAGCGCCGACGGGATGAGACGGGGTTCTGAAAAGCTGCGAAGTGACTTAGGAGCACGAGGGCGATTGACGTGAATCCTGCGGTTGTGAAGTCACGAAAGTGCCATTCTTCATTGTTCGGGACCACGATGCTCCTCTCCCCACAACGGCCCGACAATGAGGAGCATGTTCAGGGCTCACATCCTCTGTGCTATTGATAGCACCGCCGAGCTTTTTGGAGCGTGGGTCCCATCTGCCACTTCCACTCCTTTTTAAAAGATCCTAATGACTGTCAGATCCTTTTAGTTCTTAATTAATTTCAGAGTTCAACTGCAAATAGGAAACAAGGCAGCTTTTGCCCTTACGCATATGAATATTACTGTTCCATTTAATGTGGTTACTGGTGGAATGCTGTTATTCATTCCTGCCTGCAATAAAAGCCACATGTTTTTAAAACTTTGCACTTGAAAAAACTTTTAGGAAAGAAATCAAGTATGTTTTGTATGCATGGCATGAGATAAAAACTAGTCATAAATATTCAAAGAACAGTTAGAGCTTTATGCTTGATTTAAACAAGTGAACAGAGAAGTACGACGGTTGGAGTAAGTGGAGAATGAAAGCCCAATGCTCCTTTAAGAATGTGCTTATGCAGAGAAAAAGAACCATTCATGCAAAGGTTATGGAGCACCTAAGGACATCCCATCTCCTCCAAAAATGCCCAAAGGTGGATAGCACAACTGGAAACACTGGGCTTTGTTCACAGCTATTCCAAGTTCACGGGAGTTTCTCTCTCTTTGGTGGTTTCAGAGGGGTTTGAGAGGGGTGCGATGCCTTGTGCCAGCCCCTCTGGGGAACGAGGACTCTTCTTGCACGGAGACATCTCCAACGTGTCTGTTCCCCACGTTGGAAGGCAGATGGTTGAAGTCGTGGTGAGCGTTTCATGGGCCACCTGGGACTCCCGGACAGACCTTCCCTGGAGGCCCCGGAGCCGAAATTCTGAAGGAAGGGACTGATCATCAGAGCCTTGGCCAGTGCCTGTCGGTGGCTGTGCCACCGGAGCCCAGGGCGGTGCCGAGCCCTTCAAAACCCAAAACGCGACAGGGGGAGAAATAAAAAAAAATTCCAAAGGAAAGAAAAAGGGGAAACGTCTGGATGGTGAAAAGAGGAACCGAAAGGCACATGATGACGAGAAAAGTACATGGGGTGGACGCAGAGGAACACGATGGGATTTCTAATTTCGAGGAGAGGCGCTCCGAGGAGCTGCTCTCACGGAAGGGCTCCCAGGCCGAGCGCCGGGGCGCAGGGGAACCCTCCCGCACGTGCCGAGCAAAGCGCTCTTGCAACACCAGAAGGCTGCAGAAAGCCGGTTCGTGCCTCAAAAGACAGACGCGCCTTGGGAAAACTACCCCATCGCTCGTCCCCGTCCCTGGTGGGGTGGGAAGATCCACCTCCCGTCCCCGTACGGCGGGTGAATGCGTTTCCTAAAGACCGTTTTTCACGGCGGTCCCCTACAGCCTGGCACAAAGTGTTGGGGCGATGCTGGGTATGGAGCGGGTGCCTGGTGCTCCGGTGCTATGCCCAGGGCAGCAGGGAGCCCGCGGGGACCCGCGGGGAAGGGTCTTGCATCCAGGCAACCGAAGCAGCGGCCGGGGTCCGTGCTGGAGCCCCGGCAGGGTGGAGCGGGGCTGCGCCGAGCTCCGGCTGCCGAGTCCCCAAAGGGGATCCCTCTGGGGAAGTCACAGGCGAAGAGAGAGGGAAAGCGAAGCCTCACGCTCCTGCACGCTCACGTACCGCCCTGCCAAGAGCACCCGGCAGCTAGAAACCCCGGGCAGAGCTTTAGCTGCTTCAGGGTGCAATGTCTGCAAACACCCCTCAGACGTGGGGGCAGAAATGGGTATTTTCCCCCCCCAGGGAGGGAGCTGGCAGCTGCCTGCGACAGGCGCTGGCGTCAGACAGGGAACTCTAATTTCCCTTTTGGTTCAGGTCTGATAGAGCATCTCAGGGTCACGTCTCAGCAAAAGCAGCTTTACAGGCGAGTGCAAACACACCATATCTCTTTAACTTCCCTGTGGGAAATCTGTATCGCAAAGGGAACCCGGCTTGGTCACCCCGAGGGCACCCCGCTGAGTCGAGACCCTCGGGCACCCCTGGGACCGGCCACCCCCCAGATGTGCTTTCCCCAGTGGCCTTGTGCATCGTTTGCACCTTGCTCCGAAGAGGATGCCGGGGTGGTGCCACCTCTCGCCAGCTGACCACAGGGCAGCGGAGATGCCTCGCGGCAGCTTTGCTAAATTTCCAACGCCCTTCCTGGAACAACCTTTTGCTGAAGGTTGAGAGCTTCCCCCCAGAAAAAACCTCAGCCTGCGACGCCTCGGTGCACCGGTGGCCGGCTGCGGTGGCCGGCGGTGACACCATCACGGGCATCTCCTCCCCTCCTGCCTCAGCCCCGACGCTTTCCCCATCTCCCCCTGGAGGGGGTCACCCCATTTCTCTTCCCTGTCAGGCAGAGCCAGTGGGTTGGGAGCGGGGGGACAGGTCAGAGGAGGTGCTTTATAAGCGCGTGGTTCCGAAATGCACCTGATCCAGCAGCTTTCATCCACGCGAGGGCTTTCTCCACCTGTCTGCAGGCTGATGAGCTCTGCAGAGCGGCGCCAGGGCAGGCCGGCTGATGGTTGTTCTCCTGTGAGAGAACGGTTCGGAAAAGACCCCAAAACTGATATTTAAAGGGAAAGGTCAGGGATGGGAAGAACGGGACCGGCTGGGGCAATGGAGCCTGGTGAAGCTGCGAGGTCTGCACCAAGCGGCACCACGTACAGCTGAAGAAATGGGAACAGGAGGCCGGCAGAGGGTTTCTCCAGCCCATCGTGATGCCGCTCGGCCTGGAGCGGGAGCAAACGGCCGGCAGCGCCCAGCTCGTCTGCAGGCAGCTGCTGCCCGGCCCCGCGGGCACATCCCGCATCCCTGCATTCGGCCGTCCCCCCACGTCCACCACACTCGGGCTGCTCCTCGAGCGGCTTGGCCATGAAATCACCAGCACTTGCAGCTCGACCTCAAGGCAGAAGACAACAGATGAGGTTTGGGCTGGCTGGCAGCAATGCCAGTGCCGGGATCACACCCCAAACACTTCTGTCAATGCAACACGTTGGCCCTTTGCCACAAAAAATGAGGTCCTGGGCAAGGACTGGCTCTTCCCGTGCCGGGTGTTTATCATCCCTATGTGATCTATCCCCGATTTCTGCCGCCCCTGCCAGCCTTTGCGGGAATCCGCAGCAGAAACAGTGAAGATCCTCCATCAGCGACATGGAGCAACCTCAAACTCTGCCGTCAACGACTCGCCTACAGCAACGTAATTCTGAGAAAACTGGCCTCTGGTTCCAGTTGCAAATTGTCCTGCAGGCCCAACACCATTTTTTTCCAGGTTCGTTTGCCTTTCGCAATTGTTCACTACTTTCACTTCTATGAGTAACTCTGGGCGATGCTCTTTTGCCGCAGGGCTGTGGTTGGGCTGCTTTGACTAGATGGGCTCTGGGTTGTGTTGCTTCTGCACCTTCCTGAGATTATTTTTTTCTGGTGCAAACGTTTGCTTTCATATTTGCCCTTCTGTAGAGACTCTCATCGACGTGAGTTTGCACGACGTCCCCGACCAATAAGTCTGGTGGTTGCAGAGCGGCTCCAAAAAAACAAGCCCCCGAGGGGGTTCAGCCGCCGAATTCACCCGGCATTTACGCATCCCTCCAGGCACAGAACAAACCCCCGACTTGGAGGAATTAGTCACAGGCTAAAAACGACGCAGAAGGTCCTTTGCTGGTTTCTGGCTATGAACTCAGACAAATCAAATGCGATGTTATTTAGGAACTGCTGTTAAGTCACTCTTTGCTCCTCATCCATCTCCAGCGGCTTGGAAAGGGAACTGTACCCGCTCGCCTCCATCAAACCCCCGGCCCTGCGCTCGTGAGCGTGAGCTCATTTTGTATTTTTGCAGCATTTTTCTTCTAAAAGCCCGTAAGCGAGCAGGAGGTGCCCGGGTCGGCTGGCCGACACCGTGAGCAGGCTCCTCGCCCCGGCCCAGCCAGCGGCCCCGGGAAGTTGGAGCGGTTCAGCAGCAGGTTGGGGCTGGAGACAAGAGAAATGGAGAACTTGCCCAGACAAAACGGTAGCGGCTTTCGGTCTCGCACGAGCAGCCAGCTCTGCAGGGAGAGAGGGGGGATCTTCCCTGCGCAACCCAACCTCGGACGTGTCCTGGGGTCTGAAGCTGCTCCGCACCTGCCTGATCCTGCAAAACTGGTGGTTTTGGAGAATGGTTTTATGTTTTCTCCTCCAACCGAGCAGTGGGTGCCTCGCTGGCAGGAGGCATGGGCTCCAGGCGAAGGCATTGGGAGGGAAGCGAGGTGTCTGGGTTCAATCCGCGGCTCCGTCGCAGCCTTCCCCAAGGACCCCGGGGATGCGGGGGGGCTCCCCGGCAAGGTCCCCCATCTCCCACCCCTTGGCCATGGCAAAACTCCCCCCGCACCATCCCCTGCCCCGCAACACGGTCCTGGCACCACGGGCGCGTCCCACCTGCGGCACCGAGGAGCTGAGGGCGCTGGGGGCTGCCAGCGTTGGTGGGAAAGCAGAGCTAACAGGGAGCAGAAATATGATATTTTGGGGTAAAAAACCAAGTGAAGCCAAGCTCTGTGCCCAGCTCGAGGCACAAAAGCAAGCGCACGCCACTAAAATGGGGTAAAATCGGGTCTGAAAGGCTTTGCCACTTAGAAGTGCCAAGTTGCAGCAGAGGGCGGGAAGGTTTAAAGCACGTGGATGGGATCCAACCCCCAAGGGGACGGGGATGGGGACGGGACACCACTGGGTGTCCCACCGCCCCGCTCAGGGACGAGGAGTCAGGGCCGGGGCTGCTCCTCCCCGCCTCACACTTTTGCTGAGTTTTATGGGAAAAAAAAAAATAAAAAAAATCGGTGGGCTCGCTCCTTCAGTGCGATTTTTCCAAACGGACCCAGGGCTAATAAAAAAAGGTGTTTAATTACAAAGTTCAAGGTAATTGGTCACAAAAGTGGCCAGTAAAATGCAGCGCGGTGGAAAGGAGCTACAGAACAAGGGCTTAATTTTGGAACGGCACATCGGATTTATTCTTTACGCTCGCTGCTTGGCACTTTCTCTCTCCTAATGAGGGAAAACAGCACAGCCTTTCGCAAATCCCCACTAAGTAGTTTATTCCTGACTTCAAGTCACTGCAATCGCGGCACCGTGCTCTGTCCTTAAATTATCTCCATCCATATGCTTCCAGTTTAAAGGGAAACGGCGCAGCCCATGTCTGGCATTTAATGTCTGCCAGGCTGTGAAGGAACAGCCTCCCCGGCTTTTCCGTGCCCCCCATGGATGCACGGCCCCGCTCACAGCTCCAGCATCTTCTTGCCACTCGCTTGCCCCCACCATCCCCAAGCGCGGGATACGGGGAACAATATTCCTTTAAATATTTCGTCGGCGATCCGAGCAGGAATGGAAGTAGGCATTTTTAGCAGCAGTTTTTTAGTATTTGTAATTGAGTGTAGCTTCCTCCCTGGCTTTTCGGCTTCTCGTCGGGAGAGAAATCGAGCTACAGCTGGGGATATTCCTGTCACAGCCCCGGCAGCGGCTGGACGGGAGGCGTGTGCGGGTTGGGGAACGTGCCGCTCCTGGGAATAACCCACGTGCTCGCTCCAGAGATCAGAAAGCAGCCGCTCCCGTCGCTTGCTGAGGTTTTCCTCCCAAAAAACCCCACCCCTCCCCTTCCTTGCGAAGCGAACGCGTGAACCTCCAAGCTGCAAGCAGTATTTAACCCGCACCCACCTAACGGGCGCGCGGAGCCCGTGGTGTCGGGTCCATCCTGGGATGCTGGTCCTGCAGCCAAAGCAAGGCAGGAAACCTCTAGCAAAGCCCTAAGGGAGGTTTATTAACATCACAGAATCACAGAACGGTGGGGGCTGGAAGGGCCCTCTGGAGATCATCCCGTCCAACCCCCGGCCAGAGCAGGGTCACCCACAGCAGGTGGCACAGGAACGCCTCCAGGCGGGGTTGGGATGTCTCCAGAGACGGAGACTCCCCCACCTCTCTGGGCAGCCTGTGCCAGGGCTCTGCCACCCTCACAGCAAAGAAGTTCCTCCTCGTGTTGAGGTGGAACTTCCCATGGTCAAGTTTGTGCCCGTTACCCCTTGTCCTGTCCCTGGGCACCACTGAGAAGAGCCTGGCCCCATCCTCCTGACACCCCCCCTTTCAGTATTTAGCAGCATTGATGAGATCCCCCCTCAGCCGTCTTTTTTCCAGACTGTAGAGACTCAAATCCCTCAGCCTTTCTTCATCAGAGAGGTGTTCCAGTCCCCTCAGCATCTTGGCAGCCCTTTGCTGTCCCCTCTCCAGCAGTTCCCTGTCCTTCTTGACCCAGGGAGCCCAGAACATCTTTGAATGACCAGCTTGCCCTGATCTGCGCAAAGGGTGTCGCAAACTCTCTGTGTGCCGATGGAGAGCACACCGGCACTTTGTCTGTCTGTCTGTCCCCGCGCCAGGCTGAGCCCTGGCCGGGGCCCAGGAGGCGCCGGAGGATGCGAGAAGCCAGGGCAGACTTTGGTCCAGGATTGTGTCGCTAACATCATTCCTACCATTTTGTTTTGATTTTTTTTTTTTTAAATTCTTTTTTTTTTTTTTTAGAAGCTATTTTAACAAAAACCATGCCGCCTTGTGAAATCGCAGCCCGATATAGCTGCCATAAACACACACACACATCCACACAACGACTGAGAAAAACCAAAGCGGCCCCCAGGCCCTAAATCTCATCGTTAACAGGAGCAAAGACCCTCGGAAGGTGCCTCCTCCCGGCTGGGCTCCTCCCTGCGCCGACGGCTTGTAGTTACGAGGTCAAACCCCACCACGATACCAAAAACACTGGTAAAACCGCAGTGAGGGCGGTGGGTGCCCTGGACCCCGGTGGGTGCCCTGGACCCCGGTGGGGTGGGCTTGGGAGGGGGACGACACGTGGCTGGTGCTGGCAGTGATTTGAGGCACATCCCTCACCAACCACCGGCCCAAAACGCGGTCGCAAAGCTGGTGGCACCTTGGGGACACAAATCCCTCGTGGGACGCTCCTCGCCAGGGTGATGGGACCATCCAGGGTGGCAGGAGGTCCCTTCCCAGCCGTCACGGGGAGGGGGCTGCATCACCCCAAGGGGAAAAACAAACCCAGGAGCCTCCCACCCCTCCATCCAGGATCCCGCCATCCCCGGGGTCAGGTCTCTACAGGACCCTCCTACGCGAGGGAGTTTGTTGAAAAAAAGCCCATTTTTCAATGTCTCCCTTCCCAAATGAGGCCTTTTCTTTTCTTTTTTTTTTTTTTTAAATCTCTCCCTTCTCCTCCTATTTTGGTTGTTTTTATATTTTGTTTTACAATAGCTTGAGTAATACATTCCTCATGTTCCAAACGCACTCGCTGCTTCCAGTGGGAATGGAAAATCATTGTTTCTTTTTATTTTCCCTTTTCTTTTTCTTTTTAATATGTTTATGTTATGGAAAATACCCCCAGATTGCAGACGCGACGGCTGTCCCACTTTCTTAAAAAAAATAAAATTAAATAAATAAAAAATTAAAGCATTTTTAGAAAGGCAAGGGCCGCGGAGGAGGAGGATAATGCTGCGGTCGAAGGCTGTGCCTGGCACCCCGTGGACGGCTGTTGTGGCCAGTATGGGTGTCGCTTTGGGCTGTCAGTGCATCGTGGCATCACTATGGTCCACGTACAGTGCCAGGCGCGCTGGGGCCGCATCCTGCCCTCTCGGAGCAGCCGGATTGGGATGCCGGTGCCCTGCGTGGGAGGTGGGTGCTCTCTCCACCCTTTTCCCACCCCCTCTTCTGCGAGCAGGGGTGCCCAGGAGGGAGCTGCTCCCCCAGGGATGCTTCTGCAAAGGGCTTTGCCGTCCCCACCGGCCGGGAAACCACATCCACCGCTGGCATGGCAGCTGCTCTGGCAAGGCCAGGATGGCAAAGGGAAGAGGCAGAAATAGATGGAAACAGAGAGAAATTTTTCCAGACAAGTCAGGGAGCAGCAACAGGTCCAGAGGGTGGAGGGGGGTTTGTATTTGCAACCAAAAAGGCTGAAGCATCCGTGGTTTCAGCCAGCACCAGTGCTGGGGATGCTCCCCCTGCTCCAGCAAGTGTCGATAGCCGCTATATAACCGGGGGGACCAAAGCTGGCGCACCCCAACACCCCTAACAACGCAGGGCTCATCCCCACCCTGAAAAGAAGGTCTTCCTTCGCCTCTCCGCTCCCTCTGCCTTCCCCAGCAGCGGAGCATCGCAACTCCCCAGCCAGCAAGATGGTCAGCCGTGGTTACGGAGCGGTGTCGGCAGCAGCCGGCCATCAGTGCGGGGTCTCGCCTCGCCCACGCCCACCACAGGCTCCGCAGGGAGCCCACGGCCACTCGCTTTGGTTATACCGGTGGCAGGGCTAAAGCTTCTTTGCCAGGAATTGATGCTAAAGGCTGCTGGGATGTCTGGGACGAAAGGGACGGGAGTGTGGATTCAGGCCCAGCCTTTGCGTCAGCTCCATCCCCGGAACATCAGGAACGAAACGCCGGAGCCAAGGAAAACGAAAGCGTGATGGGAAGCCCTGGGGGAGAGCTCAGCCCTCGAGATCCACACCTAATGGACATCACCCGCGCAGCGACAGTTTCTTCCCGCCCCGGATATACCCAGGAGAAAAATGGGGAGCGGAGGCTCCCTGCAGCAGGAGGGAGAGGGGATGCGCATCCTCCGGGATGAGCCCCGAGTTCCCAGTGCCACTGGAGACCTGCTGGCGGGTTTTGCCATCTTCTCCCCTCCCTTGCCCAGCCGCGTTCGGGGAGTATTTACGGCGTGGATTGGGCTCGTCGCTTCGGATGGGAAGTCGCATTCTCGCTCCTAATGCCGACCATGTGTGGATGTGAGCCTGCAAACATACGGCTCATTCTTTGTTTCCCAAACCATACGCGGCCAAAACAGTGGACCGCAAACACTGACGACATTTCGGAGGAGATCAAGTCAAAGAAATCATCATGAATTAAAGTGCTCGGCAAAGGGGAACGCTGCTGTCTCTCTACCCCTATTAGATCATAACAAGGTGATGAGAGACGATGGATTTATACTCTTTCCCACACACACACAAATATATTTTTAAAAAAAAAAAAAAAGGGAAAAAAAAAGACATGCCACCAGTCAGCAGGGTGCCCTTGGAAAAGGCAAAGCCACTGACAGTCAATCAGGAGCCGGCGAGCTCCAAGCGCACAAGCCTTCCCCGGGAGGGGAGGATGAATGGAGGCAAAATGGATTTCATGGCCACGTGGTGCTGGGCAGACATCCCCGGGGGTGTCCCTGCCTCTGCTCCCCACTCCCTCCTCTGCCGTGCTTCTCCCACCAGCAGACACAGATAACGTACCCGGCCGCGGGCAGGGATGGTCCGTGTGCTCATTCCTCCCACCCCGTGCCCAAGCACCGCAGATCCCGGTGCAATGCACCGCCTTGGTGCTGCAGGTTGCCCATATGTAAAAAAAAAAAAAAAATTAAAAAAAAGTCAGCTTGGATGCTCTAGGATGAGACAAACCACCTGCATTTAGGGAAACGCGACGGCAAAGCTCGGTGACACCATTCCACGTGCACGCTGTGAGCCGGTGCCCGCTCACCCAGCCTCTGCCGGAGGCATTGCCCGGAGCACAGCGTGGCAGCAGGAGGAGGAGAAAACGGCTCAAAATACTGTCAGGGTTACAGTTTTCTGTGGTCAGGAGGAAACACAGAAATCCATTAAAAGGAAGTTTGCCGAGCGGGAATCCTGCGGTGGCCAGTTATGGGAAGGGTGGAAAAAGAAACCTCTGCTTGGGGAGAGCTGGGGCCACCACCTCCGGGAAAGCCCCTGGCGACCTGGGGGCGCAGCAAGGAGAGGCACCAGGCCAGGACACCGCTGGAGCACCGGGGAATAGCTGGAGAACGGGGATACAACAGCCCCAGCAGGAGCCCGAGCCCCCAACACAGCGATTGTGAAACTCTGACTAATCCACGCTGGTGGCAAACTGGGGAAAGGCACGGACTCAGTGACCTTCCAGAGAAGAAATAAGGGCCGCCCAACGCACCAGGGCCGTTGGCATCATCCACTTTCAGAAGCCAAAGGCAACCGGCACTGCCTCCGCCACCGCAGGGTTTCCTCCCGCTCCTCCTCCAGCATCTACTGGGGCAGGGCTGGGGCCAGGAGAAGTCACTTTGTCCATCCCAGCACCGCATTCCGGGGATGGGGTGGGTTCCCCATGGGCTCGTGGTTCATTTCTTCCCCTGTGGGGCGGATGATGTTCTCGGGGGGATTTCAGACACCCCGGCAAGCAGGGGACCACAACCCTGCTGCCTTCCCTAGGAGCAGACCAGCTCCGCAGGGACCCTCCAAGCCCCCATGCTCCCTGCTTTAGGTAGAACCTCACCTGTTCGTTAGGCTAACGAGGACATGGAGGGTCAGCAGAGACCCTCAGGCTCCCCGTGCCTGCATGGGCTGCCCGCTCCCTTTAGCAAAGCGGCGAAGAAGGTGCAGAGGCAGGAGGAAATCTGCCACGACCAACCGGAGGCGAGGACCTGGAGAGCCCAGGAGAAGCGGCAAAGCAGGGACTAAACCCCAGGATCATTCCCAGCTCCCTCGGAGCAGCACTGGGCACTGCGTCATGGCCCAACAGGGCTGAGGGTGCGCCTACGTTCCTGCATTTGCAAAATAAACAGTAAAATTCCCTCCCTGGATGCCAGGACTGAGGCTCGATGCTCTTTGCCTCCCACTCAAGGGCACGAAGCCACCTGGGGAAGGCGGTGGGTCGACAGCAGCTGCCCATGAGGGCACCAACATGACGGAGAAAGAGGCCACAAAAAGCGATAAAACACCGTTTCGTTTTCACCGGGGAGCACGGATAGACGGTGACGGTTTATGAGCTGCTCCTGAACGCTTGTAGATTTACAGAAACCAAGGGAAAAAATGTCAAACATCACCAACCTGAGCTAGGGAGAGGTGAACAAGCCCGGCGTGGACACCCCAAGGAGCCAGCCCGTGTCACCAGCAAGCCTTCGCAGGGCTCAACCCCACGGCAAAACAACTCCCAACCCTCAGTTGAAAGCTCCAAGAGCATCCGAGCCACCGGCGCCTCGCTCCTCCCTCGGTGGCCCCACGGAGCATGGCACCCCGTGGCCGTCCCTGCAGGTTTCCATTGAAGATGCGGCGGTGGCTGCTGAGAAACCCGCCCCTGTGGCTGAGGCCTCCTCGCCCCGATAGCCATCGGCAACCAAGAGCTGACTCACGGATGTGACATTTGTGGTTTGATGACTTAGAGCCAACCGGTTGCCACCAGGACGGTGGCTCCGGAGGTCCCAGCCAGACCCAAGAGCTGAGCCGCAGAGTGCTTGGATGGACAGAAAAAGATGCAGTTTGGGGTTGTTTTTTGTTTGTTTCTTTTTTTTTTAAAAAAAAGATAGAAAAGTGTTTGGCAGCCCCACGGGCAGCTCGGTTGGGTCCCATGTGCTGCACCAGCAGCAGGGAAGAGTCCCCCCAGTTTAACCCAGTTTATCTTCCACCTTCTGGCTGGTCTCCAGGGGAAACGAGGAGGCACAAAGGCAGCCCCCAGGTCAAGCCGGCGCTGGCCGCCAAAAATGGGGTTTATATCTCCAAAACTGTCAACCAGAGGCAAATTTATTTCACTCCCCGCCAGATATTTTACTCGGCTGTGAATCTGGCATGTGCGAGCGGCGATTGGTGCCGCTCTCCCACGTGGGGCTCCTCCGCCCGCCCCATTGGAAAGCTGAAAAAAAATCCCTTTTCTATAAAAAAGGAAAAAAAAAAAGCATTTCCAGACTAACTAGTGAATACCTTTGGGATTTTTCCTTTCATTCCTTAAATATTTGCACAAACAAGCACCCATTTTCATGGATGTGCCCAGTAAAAGCAAACAAAAACTCTGAATGCGGTCGAATCCCCCAAAGCCATGAGGAATTTAAATGAACGTTCATGAATGTTTCGCGGCGCTCACCCAAATCTAGCCAGGCAGGAGAAGACACAGTGAGCTCCTTAAGGAAAACAAGGATTTCTTGTCCTAATACTAACCAAATGTTTCACCATTTGGCCATATTCCATCCTCGGTGCAATCATTTAATTCTCCCCCGTTTAATAAAAAATTATGGCCGAAACAAAGATGTTTATTGCTTTTATGAGTTCTTATTTGTATGGAAATTGCATACAAGACGTGATATTTCTGTTTCTCGCTCCCTTTTTATTTTTAAATGAGCGAGCCCAGTTAAACCCCGGCATTTCTTCATCTGGCTTGCGGAGGGAGAAGTATAGATTAAAAAGAACCGTGCAAATGTTTTTTATAAACTTCTCTTATTTCCTTGCCATGGGACTGCCTTTAATTAGCTGCAGGGAGTACAAAGGACACATTTATAATGCCACCGTCTCCGAGCGGAGGGCATTAAGATGAACGTGGCTATTTTGCCTATTCGCCCTCTTTTCCGGCGTGGTGTCTCCAGGATGGGGCCGGGGAAGCTGGTCTGGGATTTACCCCCCCATCCCTATCCGCGTCCCCATCCCTGGCTCTTTCTGCTGCCTCTCCAACACCCCCTGCTCAGAGGACGGCTCAAAGCCAAGGAGATGTGGTGACGCAGGTTGACACCACCGATCCGTCTCAGAAGGACACGTAACCTTTTGAGTTCTCAAAAATAGGCCAAAAATCTGGTCTGCAGTGACACTTTTCTAGAAGACCTGTTGCATGGCAGCCTCCCCGTACCTAAATGGGGCCTGAGGGAAGGATGGGGAGGGACTCTGGGATCAGGGAGTGTAATGATAGGACACGGCGTAACGGTTTCAAGCTGAAGGAGGGGAGATTTAGATGAGATCTGAGGAAGAAATTCTTGGCTGCGAGGGGGGTGAGCCCCTGGCCCAGGTTGCCCAGAGAAGCTGTGGCTGCCCCATCCCTGGAGGGGTTCAAGGCCAGGTTGGACGGGGCTTGGAGCAACCTGGGCTGGTGGGAGGTGTCCCTGCCCAGGGCAGGGGGTGGCGCTGGGTGGGCTTTAAGGTCCCTTCCAACCCAAACCGTTCTGTGATTCTATGATTTTCTCTCTGGGTAGGGATTTAGAATCACCCTGCCCTGACCTGCTGGGGCTCAGCGTGCCGTGCCGAGCCATCACTCAGGACCTGCGTCCTTGCAGCCATGACCAGCTCAAGCTTTTGCTTCTGACCGGCCGTGACAAACTGGGGAAGGGAAAAGGCGAGGGTTTGCCAAGCTCTGCCCCATGCGTTAGCAAAGCCCCAGCTTCTCCCCAAAAAGATCTCGGCAGACACCTGGGAGCCGCGGTCCCAGCAGCTCCAGCCCCATCCACCCCGAGCAGCCCCGGCAAGAGGACGGCGGTTGTGAAATGAAGGCGGCTTCAATTCTGGGGACGTGAGATGCTGCTGGGACCAAGCAGGAGAGAAATTTGGGAAGAAGCCACCCCCTCTCACAGGCAGTTTGCCCATCCCGAGGTGGCCAGGAGGGACGAGAACATCGTGTCCCAGGATGTGCAGAAAGGCCGGGAAGAGCAGGGTGAACAATACCCAGTTATATATTTAGCAAAGCATTACATGCAGTTTCTGCATGTTTTCATAGAGTATTATATATAAGTAAACATAAAATTGTAAGCTGGAATGCTGCCCTTATCTCCCTCAGCTCTTCTGCCCTTGCAAACTGGTTTCTCTTTAGAAGCAATTTCCATTTCCGCAGATTTTTGCTGCCCCCGCGCATCACCCGGCCAACGACTCGGACCAACACCTCGAATCAATCCCGGCACCGCTCGGACCTTGCCAGCACCGCAACGCAAATAACACGGCCAAAATAAACGGCAGCAAACCCCCAAACCCACCCCAGAGCCGGAGCACCGCAGAGCCGGCAGAAAACCCCGGCGGGGAGCGAGGTGCCAGCAAAGCCGCACCAGAACCCACTGCCGGTTTGCTTCCTTGAAAAAAAAAAAAATAAAAAAAAATTAAATGAAATAAATACAAAACCCGACGATGTTTCCTGCCGCCCGAGCAACGAAAGAGCCCAATCTGTACTCACCGCGCAGGAAAGCGGAGGAGTAGGTGGCGAAGGAGTCGAAGATGCTGTTGGAAGCCATCCCCGCTTCGTCCTGTGTCCCGGCTCCCCTGGAGGAGGAAGAGGAGGGATGGGAGAGGCGGCAGCGAAGGGGAGGAAGAGGAAAACCCCACCGGCAGCGCAGGTAGCCCTGGCTGGCTGGTGGTTCTGTGGTCGGCACGGCAGAGCCGCCGGCTCGGCATCCGCTGGGTGGGAGAGTGGCGTCACCTGATCCGTGGCGTCAACGGGCCGGAGATATCGCTGCAGACTCGGGGTGCTGGGGATGGTTTTTCCCCCCCCCCATTTTTTTTTTTTTTACTAATAATGTTACGGTTTCTAGTTGGTGGTTCATGGGAGGCTCGCTCGGACTCGCGGCTGAGTGACAGACGGGAGCAGAGGAGACATTTCCCTTTAATTAATTATATTGTTGCCTTAGAAGAAACGAAGACGAGAGCCCGTAGATTCCTAATTGGGTGATTGAAGTAATAACCCATTTACATGCCGTGGTTTTCTCCTTTTAACTGCCTTTTCTCCCACATTCACCACTTGTCTGTATCCTAATTTCGAGCTGTACATGGCTTTCCGACTCCCAGCTGGGTACGGGGACTGCGTGCCGAGACTGTTTCCATATGTGTAGATGGGTGGTTCTTCTTCACAGGGATTTTATGTGAATTAGTATTAAGCAAAAATATGAAGCACATGCAGCAGAATAAACAGCGCTGGCTGCGGAGGGGGAACCGGGGAAGGTGGAGAGGAGGAGGAGGAAGAGGAGGAAGGCAGCAGGGATGGCTGGCCTCCTGCTTTGCCCAAATAACAGCAGATCATTTTTGTAGATTTTTTTTTTTTTTAAAGTAATCAAGCCAATCCAGTAATACAGACGCAGCAAGTTTGCAGGAGCACCTAAAGATGCTGTTTCTGCTGGACCACGGAAAGGCCAGCACCCAAGGGGTGCTCACATCTGGAACAGGAGCCACCATCAGGCACTGCCTCGCCTGCGGCTGACGGGTTTTCTCCTAGAAAATTGCCATTATCACCCTCGGAGATGAATTTTCCCTACATGGGAAGAAATGCTGAACTGAAACATGAGATGATATTTGGCCTTTCCTTTTTTCTCCTCGTAAGAAAAAGCAAAGGGAGCTCTCTGATGGAGAAAAACGGGTGCAAACTAAGCCTGAGCGACCGAAATCCACAGGGAAATAGGTCCCAAGGCAGAAGACAGTGGCCATCGGGGCACACAAGTACGATTTCAAGGTATTTGGAAGGTTTGGTGTTCCTCACACCTTGCTGCTCACCCCTGTCATTCTCCGTTGAGTTTTCCATCTGATGGATGTTGGCGGTTGGACGTATCGAGATGTTTTCAGCTGGGATGTTACAGATCCTGCAGCATCATTGGAGGCTGGGGGCGGGGGGGGGGGAGAGCTGCTCGCATTTACTGTGGCTGAAAACCCCTTGTTTGCTGCTTTTAAGCAAAGGCGGGGGGGGAAAAGTGGTTTCAGAGCGGTGAAAGGGGCAGAGGTTGTGCAAACGTTGGCACAAAAGGAAAGGGAAAAAGCAACCCAGCCTGGAAAACACCCGTCGCCGCACAGAGCGGGGTCTGTGGCACTGAACAGCGTCGCCTTGTCTGGCCTGCCAGACACCCACCGCGGCCACAGCGCCAGCCCCGGGGTGCGAGGCCACGGGCAGCGACACTGTTTCTCCCGGAGCGGTGGCATCGCCCCCCTCCCAGCAACACAGGGACACGGTCCCCCGGCCCCCACCGCTGTCCCGAGGGAGCAGGGTGGCTCAGCCCCGCAGCATCCCACTTGCCACCCCTGCCTGCTTCAGTCTCACAAGCCTCTTGGCTTGTGTCTGCATCCGCTTGGGTGACATTCAGATTTTTTTTTTTAGGGAGGGAGCTATTTTCGGATTTTTGCGGCTCCTTCCCCATGGAAGAGTGCTGGCAGTCTCAGCCCCTACCTGGTTTGGCTTCCACTGGGGGCGATGGAGAGAGGAATCAGGAGGAGGAGAAGGGGAAGGTGTTTTTAAGGTGTCTTCCCCCTCCCACATCGTTAGGTGCCAGGTGGGAGCTCTGGTTCAGCTGTGCTCATTTACACACTGACCAAACATCCTTCAGCAGCACTAATTGGGGGAGGCTCTAGATGGGGCTTTTCTTCTCCATTCCCCTCCCATCCACCCCCCCTCTGCCCTAAGTCACGGCTCCACCACCCCAGGGACACGGTCCTGAGCCCCTTCGGCGCAGCCAGGGCTTCTGGTCCTAGTCCTGGTCCTCATCCTCACGCCATCCACGGAATCAACCTTTGTCAGAAAATTTCTCCTCCTGCTCCTTCAAATCACAGGTTTTTTCCTCGTGTGGGGCTTTAAATTAAAATACTCCCAAATTGTTGCTTCAGTCAGATGTGAGGGATGTTACGGGGCTACAACCGGAGGGGTTTTCCATGCGTTATCCGGGCACGGTACCCGCATGTCGGGGAGATTAACGACCAGCCCAGGCAACGCTCTTAATTACACACGTTTATTGGCACCTGGGTGAGAGTCACGGACATCCCCCTTGATTTAGTGTTCACCGGTACTCGTGGAGATCCAAAATTCCTCCCCAAAACCCCAAGAGGCTGCAGAGCGATTTGAGGACCAAAACCACGTTAAATTCTTGCCCTTTTACATCCGTTTGCAAAAATAGGTCCTTTTTCGTTAGCAGCGTTACCGCGGGAGCTACGAAACGGGGCCAGGATGAGGTGAAACCCCACAGAAACCCCATAGAAATTCCCAGACAGGGGAATACAAACCGATCGAGGGAGCTTCTGGGATTAAAGATGCAGCTCTATTTGTACTTGCAAAACACGGTTTGGGAATGGGCGTGTTTTAAAAATAACTGATTAACATGCAATTAATCCACCTCTGGGATGCCCCCGCCCGGTGCACGGCTCACCCCGGCAGCCGCGGTGCGGGGTCGGTTTTTTGGATGGGTTTGTTCCCTGCATGTCTGGGGTGAGCTCGGTGCCGGCTAGAGGCAAGCGGGCACGATGCAGAGGGCGAATATTCCCTGATAATAATAATAAAATTTATAGAAAAAAAAAAAAATACCAGCGACGCCAGCCCCGAACCTTCCCCACTTGCTCTCACCGCCCCGAAGCTCTGGAGTTGCTTTGTGGCCATCGCTGCGAGCGAAGGGCAAACCCAAAAAGCCACCGAGCCTTAATGCTCCCCCCCAACCCTTGCAAACATCTTCTTCCCCCGGCCCCGATCCACCCCAGCGTTTCTGGTTTAGCAAAACCACTGCATTTCTCCCCCCTTCCCCCCGCCTCTCCGCCGGCTTCTAAGAAAGCCGTGACGATGGTCCCTGCGGCAGGCGGGTGGCCGAACGTGGGCTGGGGTGGCAGAGGGGCTTCGCAGCTCAGCCCCGTCCTCCACGGCTCGGCCAAACCCGCGGCCAGACGCAGCCCCCCGCCTCACCCTGTGCCACCGGCTGTCACCTCTGGGAATGGGGCAGCCAAAATGGGCTCCCAAAGGTGCCTGTGGTGGGTCTGGCAGCGCCGTACACACACACACCCCCCCCACACACTCACACACCTCCTCATGCAGCCCCAGCGCCGGCAGCCTGAACACCAGGGAAATGCAAGAATTAAGGGTTTTAAGCGCCCGCGGGTCTGCTCCGTGCTTGGCGCTTCCCAAACAGCATCACCACGTGCAAGGCGGGACGGGGCTTTCACTTTGTAGATGGGAAACTGAGGCACGGGGCGATGGGGACCGAAATACCCATCAATCTGGGGAGATGACTGAAAGAAGGTAAGTCCTGCCCTTGGTGCACAGCATGGCACCTCTGCCATGCGCCCTATCATTTCGGCACGCAGTGTTTTAGCCAACCCAGCCCCCAGCATCTCGCCCAGACATCCCACAACCGCTCATCACCCTCTCCCACACCCGGCTGGGGCAGGACGCGGTCGCCTGAGCCATGAGGCCACAATGGCGCATCCCTGCTCCGCCGCCAATGCCGGCATCCAGCCCCGGCTCTGCCCGAAGCCATGGGAAAGGAGGCATGTGATGGGCTCCATAAAAACTGTCTGGACCCAGGAACAACTCCCGGTTGTGTCTGAGCTTCACCCCAGCCCTTCCTCACCGGCGCCAGGGCGCTCCGGGAATGCCCATGGCCGGTGGTCATTGCCCGGCCGCGCGGAGCCGCGGGCACGTGTGTGCGGCGAGAGGCACAATGCCGGCGTTGTCACCCCCCACCACCAGCGGAGCAAATGCCTCCTGACCTCGGAGCAGGGACCGGACACAGGATCTCTCCCATCACAGCTGCCTTGTTTTCCCTGATAAGCATCACGGGGGGTGCAAGGGAAAGCACCCGAGCGTGGGAGCTGCTGCAGTGGTCCGGGGTGCCTGTGCCGAGCTGATGGTGGTGCCGGAGCCACGGAGCGGTTGAAGTCGATGCGGTGGAGCTGATGGTCTGATGGAGCTGCCGTCTGGTGCCTACAGCAGCAGCCGGGGAGGGACAGGCAGGGGGACACTGCAGGGGGTTGTGACCACAGCCCAGGGAGGAGGGGGAAAAAAAAAGAGAAAAATGAATAAAGCGAATTTAAGAGGAGATCAAGCCTCTGAGGCAACTCGGTGGTGCCTTTGGGGACAGACCCAGCACCTGCCTGGACACTGCCAGAGCCTGGAGGGGCGTTGGGGACAGTGGTGTTGGCAGGGTGACGGGGACGGTACGGGCTGGCTGTGCTCCTGCGGGACCCCGCGTCTGCCAGGGAGGGGGTGCGATGCCAGCAGACCCCGCGGGACAATAAGCAGCTCCTTGGAGTTGTTTCCAACACCCATCCCCACCGAGCACCCGCTGAGCCATTGGCAACCCCCTGCCACCCCACCGCGGGCAACCCAGGGGTCCGGGGGCATTTGATGGGGTGAAGGACACACAGCCCCCCCCCCACTGGAGGTAACATCCGAGCAGAGACATTGCAGCAGGGGCGGACCCGAAGGGAGAACCCCGGGATTGCGCCATCGCCAGGTCACGCCGCAGTCACACGCCGGCGGAGCGCGGTCACGCCAGAGCCCTTCGCCTGACCCAGGGGGTCACAGACAGGCTCCGGGGAGGGCTGGTGGCACCCTGGGGGGTGACAGCCCCACCCTGCTACACACCCCATCCCGGCGAGCACCATCCACCCACCGGCACTAAGGGTTTTGTTGCTTTTCCAAGTGGGATGAGCAAAAAAGTGTGGCCGACGCCGCTTCGCATCCATCCCCGCGGAGAGAAAGTCTAAAAGTCCCCCAAACCTCAATTCATCCGGGGAACATGAGGAAATTCTCTTTCCTTTTTGGGTTTAAATCCATCTGCCTGTTCCGAAATACCCGGGGGATCATACCGTGATCGGCCTCTCCCAATTTTAACAGTCACTCTCGCAAACGGCGACGCAAAAACAAACAATTTATGGCAAAGAACGTGAATTTTTGTGTCTGGTCTGTGGTCTCGGAGCGTACGTTCTCCAAGAAGAGTTTCCTGCAGAATCCAAGGAAGCCGAGGCCGTCGCTGGTGGGTTCTCACTTGACACGTCTCCCACCGGGCATGACCCCCCCCAGAAGCCAACCCGGGTTCATCAGCACGGAGGAGATGAGGAGCAGCCTGAGGTCCGTTCCCCACCGCGCTCCGAGCTGTGGACCCACCACGACTCCCACCAAGAGCAGGGGGGTCCCGCAGCGGAGAGCACAGAGGGGGGCTCCAGGCTTTCCTCATTTTGCAAGAGTGGGCATTAAATAAGGAAAAACCATCATCTGGAGAGCTTGGGGGAGAACGCCGCCACCCTCCAGCTCTCTTCTTTCCCTCCCCAGGATTCAGGGTTGGATTTACCGTATTAAACAGGAGCAATAATTCACATTTCAAGGGGTAACAGGGAAGCACATTTCAGGGGAGGCAGGGGCTCAGCCTGGCCACGTTTTGGGGCAGCGATGAAGAGGAGGGCTCCCAGGAGGGTCAGGATCCCGGCTTTGCCCCCAGGAAGGACCCGCTGCCCTCGGTAGGACGCGCCAGGCTCGCGTTGGGCGGCCGATGGCTGCTCCTCTCCGCGAGCCGCGCGCGTGGGCTGCAGCTCGTTATCGGGGAGCTTTTGAAGTGGTTAGAAAAATGAGTACTATCCCCGCAGCCTGTGGGCAGAGGTGGATTCGGAGACGTTTTCCACCTTGAAGAAACAAAAAAGGAAAGACAAAGCAAACCAAGACGCGGAGACGTCGCCACCCACGGAGGAGCTCAGCGGAGCGCGGCCTCGGTGGGGACCGAGCATCCATCCACGGGCCATGGAGACCCCCCCGCCCACCCCGCACCCCTTCGGATTCCTGTAAAACACCAAAATAATTAGTCTGGACTTCGGGGGAAAGGTGGAAATTGCAACCCCTGAACACTCGGTAAATCAAGGAGACAGTGGAGGGGGGACCCTTAAACATAGGTGTGTATATATATATTTATACACATACATAAGTTCATCCCAGTGCCCCTCACGCTCCTGCTTTAAGGATCTGATCTATCAGACTCCTCGTTCTTTCCAATTTTAAAATCCACAATCAAATCAAAAGGGAAAGGTGTGCTGGAAAATTTGCTGATGCACGGTCGTAACAGAGTAGAAAATACTGGGATGTTCATGCAGCCACGGAATTGTGGAAAAGAGACCTTGAGGAGTCACCCAGCCCCTTCCTATGGTGTGTGTGTATATACATATAAATATATATATATATGTTTGAATTTCCCCAGAATTTCTAAGTGATCTAATTGGAATTATTGCCTGGCATTTATGGAACATTTCACAATGAAGGTGTCTCCATAAATAAGATTTGCATCTTTTTTCATTAAAAACTTTTAGCTGAAAATGGCTCATTTAATAAAAAAAAAAAAAAAAAAAAACAAAAAACAAACCAAAACACAGGTGGCAACATGGCTGAGATCTGGGGTTTTTTCCACAAAACCCTCATTCCCCCCCTCAACCCCCGCCATTTCTTTCGCTTTTAAGTAGAAAGTTTCACCTTTTTACACTGAAAACCGAAGTTATTTTTGTTGGTCGATTAGCTATTGCTCAAGTAATTAAAAAAACATAAAGTACCCCCCCACCCCGAGGCAGCCCGGGGGCCGCTGCCTTCTCCGTTTGCAACCTGCGTCCAAGCCCGAGGTGTTGCAGAGCCCCCGGCTCTCCAAGCCTTGTCGGGGGGGGACAGGTACAAATCTGGCTGTTTGAGTAAATCCTGCAAATAAAGCTGCCCACGAAGAGGGTGCGTTGGAGGGGAGGGCAGAGCTGTATCCCCACAGCTGCTGGGGGAAGTCTCTCTTTCCCACAGGGGCCTGCAGGAGCCCCCCCCCCCCACTTTTCAGCCAAAAAAATTTTGCTCCTGAGCACTTTTGTTGAGATGGGAACAGCCTGGGAGCAGAAACATCCGAGCGCAGGGAAGAGGCACGGCCGGGAGAAGGTGTTGTCCGTTGGAAGATGGTGCAGAAGGCATTGGAAAAGTCGGGCTCCTGCTCCTCACCCCAACCAGCAGCGTCTTCAGGCTGGTTTTCCACCCCAAATCCAGGCACACCACAAGCACTGGTACACCACCCCGGGGAGAATATCCACCTGAAAAGGGGCTTGTAGCCCTCCATGGTACCCAACACAACGGTTTTGGCATCACGGTAGTTTAACTTCTCTCAGGGTTTCTCTTCTAAGGCCAGTAAAACCAGTAGAGGACACAGACGTGGCGGGAGAGCTGCCTGGGTTACTGTTTTGGCACCTGCTTGTACATCGTGGTCACCAAAGGTGCTGTTAGCCAGATAGTGCCGTTATTTTGCCTTCCAGAATAACTCTCATAGAATCATAGAACAGTTTGGGTTGGAAGGGACGTTATCACCTTGTCCCACCCCCTTGCCCTGGGCAGGGACACCTCCCACCAGCCCAGGTTGCTCCAAGCCCCGTCCAACCTGGCCTTGAACCCCTCCAGGGATGGGGCAGCCACAGCTTCTCTGGGCAACCTGGGCCAGGGGCTCACCGCCCTCACAGCCAAGAATTTCTTCCCAATATCTCATCTAAATCTCCCCTCTTTCCCCCTTGTCCTCAACGCAGCGGTGCCAAGGGACAAAGGCCCAACCATGGCTGGTGCAAAGAGCCGTGGGCAAGGCAAGTCCTTGGAGCTGCCCTGCGCCAGTGGAGTGAGGTGTCTCTTCTTTGAGGTTCAACCTGGGTGTTTTGGAGGTTTTCCCCTGTCTGGCTTCAAAAGCACCAGCGGTGCAGCAAACCGGGGTGAGCTTTTACTGGGGCGATGGGTTGGGATTCAAGAAAGTGGGGTCTGACGCCCAGCCCAGCCGTGACCTCGGGCATCTGCTCTCAGAAACAGGATCCTTCTTCAATCCCACCCTGCGGAAAGCAGCCCTGAGAGCAGCGCGGGGTGGGGGCTGGCATGGGGTCAAAGCCCCGAGTCCCGCGAGGGTTCGACCACGACCAGCTCCGACATCCAAGTCTCCAACACAGCAATGGCTCTGCCGGCTGTAGGAAAGGACCCCGGTGCCTCCGGGGTGGGGGTGAAAGCTCTTGTAACGCCAACGATACACATCATTTATTACCAGCTGCTCACCGGTTCTCCCCTGCCATCCATATTGCAAGTACTGCGTTTTATTTCAGAGACAAAAAAATCTTTATTAGGATTACTACCGAGTTACTTGCTTTCCTCCAGAGAGAAGAGATTCAAACCAGAAGAGCTAATGGCTTAAAGACGGGGGACGAATTTAAAAGGATTCAACCCGTGGCGTTCTGCTCCCATTCATGCAACACCCCTCTTGCTAAACAAAATAACATTGCCTCTGTTTCTTACTTTTTTTTTTTCCCTTTTCTGGTCCTTTTTTTTTTTTCCCCTCGTAGGCAGCTGTTTCTCTTGATCACATCTGTAGCAAATCTGCGCTTAATCCCCCACTGACAGAAGCGCAGAAGAGGGTGGAAAAATGGAAGGGCAGATCCCAGTGCCCGGGATGCAGCAGGGAGGGAGGGAAGGGCTGTAATGGGAGCAGGAGGCTCCGGATGGGGTGAGATGCTGGGAGCGATCCCTGCTCCTGACCCCGTCCCCCATCCCCGCCCCATCCCGTCGTGACTCCGAATATGCAGAGCCGCAGGATCCAGCTCCACCTGCCTCGGGGAGCCGTGGTTGCCAGCACAGAGAGATGCAGCTCCAGGTTCTGACTCATGGCTTCCATTTTATTTCCCTTTATCCCGCCATCGGTGGTCTGAGCCCTTTGCCAGGCTGTGCCAAAAGCAGGTCGGCAGGAGGTTCCTCCGTGTCGCTTCACCCCACGGTTTAGTGGTAACTCGGCGGTGCTGGGTTACCGGTCGGACTTGATCATCTTTAAGGTGGCTTCCAATGATTTTATGATTCTATGCGAGGTGGGAGCTGATGTTCCGAAGAGGACGGAGAGCTACCGCTGCCCAGGAAAAGCATCCCCAGGGTGACCCGCGCTGCACCCGCAGCCCTCCTGGCCAGGGGAGCAGGGGGTGGCCCCCCATTCCACCGCTTCGAGGTTATCCCCGTGTCACCTCGGGCAGGTTTCAATTTGAATGTGGCACCTCGGGGTTCCTGGGGTTCCTTCAGGGAATGTTGGGATACAGGGTGTTGTTTGATGGGCGGATTCTGCAAAGCCTCATTCGCTTGCACCGGGAAACAACGATCAGACCCGCCTTTCCCACACCTTCGTCCCGCCCAAGCGATGGAGACCCACCAACACAGGCAAGAGGTGGCTCAATGCCGAGGAGCATCATTCAGCTGCAGAAAACACAACTGAGGACCGAGCCTGGCTGCCCGGGGGATGCCGGAGCCGTGCCCGGCGGGGTGAGGAGCGTCGGTGGGCGCAGCCCCCGGCGGGTGCTGGGACAGTGGGATTTTGGCTGGCTCCTGCCAGCCCCCAGGGATGTGCCCGGAGCGAGGAGCATCCCGGGCAGGGAGCAGCCAGGACGCGGCGATGCCAGGAGCCGAGACCTGCGTGCAGCAGGACAGGGGCACTTTGCCACCGTCTGCCAAATTCTGCAAAGTTTCACCCGCCGTAAATAGAAATAAAGCAATTTTTGGCCTAAATTGGGATTGTTATCATTATTATTGTTGGCGTCTCACCGTAGCCAGCGCGGGGGAAGGTTGAGCACTTCACCTGCAGCATCCCAAAACACGAGCGCAGGTGAGAACGCCCCGAGAGACGTGGGGTTTTGATTCTCCTCCACAGTGTGTGGGGCAGCCGGGGAGGGCTGGGGGTCCCCGGGGAGGGCTGGAGTCCCCGCAAAGGGCTGGGGGTCCCCACGAAGGTCCGCGGTCCCCAGCACCCACGGGGGGGACGGCGCAGGGGGCACGTCCAAAGTTTCCCTTTGGCCCCCAAAGCGCTTGGCGAGAAGCAGCAGCGCCGGGGGGGGGAGGCTGGCGTGCAGGAGGGGGCACGGCCCCCCCCCACCTCCCGTCGCTCGGTTTCCCCACCGCCGCCTGCTTTCACAGAAACCCTCTTGCCCCCAGGTGCTCCCTCCGCCTCCCCCACCACCACGGGCTTCTCAGAAGGGCCCGTTGCCCCCCCCCCGGTGCTCGCCACTCTCGCTTACTGGAAAGAGGTGCGGAGAGGGCCCCTGGCACGCTCTTTCCTTTCTCACCGCTATTTTTTTCTTGCCTTTTCTTTTTTTTTTTTTTTTTTTTAATTTTTTTTTTTTTTTCTCCTTCGAGCAGGAGCTCGGCGGCGTCATGAGAGTGAGCCCCGGGGTTGGGGCGGGGGGGCGGAAGCGGCAAGGCGGGACGCTTGTCACGAAGGCGGGTGGCAGGTGACGGAGACACGGCGCTCGCAGGCAGGATTTGGCAAGGGATGGCTGCGAAGCGCCGGGGCTCGGCTGCCAACTCGGGCAAACAAAATCAGGGAGAACCGTAGGGTCCCCGGGGGAGGGTGCTCAGGGCACCCCTGAAAGGTTTGGGGGTGACGCAGTGATGGGTTCATGCTGGGAAAATTCCCCCCCGCCCCCTCCATTAGGGTGTTTTGGGGGGCGATGGGGGGGAAAGGGGAAGGCGTGCGGGAGAGGAAGAGGATGGGGGAAGCGATGCTCGAGCACCGGCGGGGTCCGGCCACGGCTCGCGGCAGCTATTTAAAGAGCAGACCGTGGGAAACTTCTTCAGACGTGCGGTTTCTCTGAAACGGAGGGACTTGTGTCTTTGCTGCCGCTGGGTGAGTCACAGTCAGAGCAAGAGAGAAGGGGGGGGGGGGGAAGAAACACACACCCCCCCCAAAAAATAAAAAAAAATAAAAAAAAAGAAAAAAAAAGAAAAAGAAAAAAAAAGACGAAAAAAAGGAAAAAAAAAAAAGAAAAAAAGGACCCAGCCCAGCCCCCAGCGGTGGCAATTAGTGCCGCTGCCTCCGAGGAGCCACAGCACTGTTACCTCCCGCGCAGGAGATCAAGGTCAGATCTTTTAAGAGGAGGAAGCTCCAAAGAGGGGCTTTTTTTTCCCCTCTTCAAACAGGAAAACTGTCCCCCGCCTCAAAACACCAAAGAAAGAAACCCCAAACCTCTTATCTGAAACGCTATCGCCTGGTGGGGGGGGGGCAGGAGAGATGCTGAGGGCTCCTCTGACCTGGAGGGGACCCCGCAGGGGACCCTGCGTGGCTCTGGGACCTCGGGCAGCTGCGGAGGTCGAGCATCCCCAGCCCCGTCCCCAGGGAGGGACCCCGGAGGTCCTGGCCACCAGCCTGAGCCAGGAGGGCCCCAGGTGTCCCTGAGGGAGCTCGGCTCTGCCCCTGACCCCACGGTGGGGGGCACAGACACACACATCCAGGATTTCTAAAGGCCTTTTTCCCTTTCCTTCAGGAGCCATTCGCTTCCCTGCTGAGGGCTTCAGCCGCTGCCTGAGCAATGAGGGAAACTGAGGCACAACCCAGCGCGCGCTCCCGGTTCATTGTGGGTTAGCAGCACCTCTGTAAACCAGGGCCGGCCCTAGGCTGGAGTGACTCCAGCTGTTGAAGCAGCATTTTTCCGGGTGAAAAGTCCACATTTCTGGTTCTCTCAAAGCCATCCTGCGTGCGATGTGAGATCCTCCGAGCCCCGGGAGCGGGATGAAGCAGGTGGCTTCAACCAGCGAGGAGTCACAGCGGGAGCTGGGAGGTGGCTTTGCCTGGGGACAACGTCAGTGCGGAGACACCCGTGGGGTCGCGGGGTCTTCGGGGGGCACTGCTGACGCAGGCAGGGGGCACAGGCAGCTCCAGGGCGGGGGTCACACCTCCCCGCAGGCGTCGCCGAGTCTCCTCCCGAAACGAAACCACTCCGAGATTGAAGTTTTGAATTCTTGTAATTTGCTCTGAATCATTTTGGAACGGCCTCTGCAGGTGACTCAACCTGGGGCGGTGGTGGAGGGGGGGGAACCTGAAAATAAATGACAAAGCCACATTTCATTCACGTTTGGGAGAGACCAGGGGGGAAGGTCAGGGCACGTGCGGTGTCGTGCTGCCGACAGCGGCGATGGGTGACGGGTGATGGGTGACGCCAGCACCGAGCCAGGGCGGCAAACGGGCGCTGGCTTTTCCCCAGCAGCTCTGAGCGCAAGAATCCGTTTTTTTTCCCAGTTCCTGAGCAATTTGGAGAACCACAGGAGAAAATGTTGGACTAGATGACCTTTAAAGGTCCCTTCCAACCCAACCCATTCTATGAGTCTATGATTCTATGAAATACCCAGGGCCCAAACCCCACAAAGCAGATCAGAAATGGGGAAAAAATTACAGCGAGGTTTGCGTTGGGCTCGGGAGGAAACGCTTCACGTCAGGCACCGATTTTTCTTAAGGTTTTAATTTAGAAAGTAACAACTTTTAGTGTTGAAGCTACTTCCTCCAGGCTGTCCCGGCAGGCTAAAGGGAGATCCAAGCCCTTTGCTGCGAGCCCTCGGGGCTCGATCTGCACGTCCCCCTTGGTGCGGGCAGCCGAGCCACCCCGGGGTGCCATGGGGTGGGTGGGGGGGGACGCGCTGGGGACAGCGGCAGAGCGAGGTGCGAGGAGCAGGTGCCACGCGGGGACGGGGACGGCAGCTCTGGCTCGGCGCCGCTCGGAAGGATTCGAAACCCGGCGCCCGCAGACGCTGCTGAACTTCGCAGGAACCCTGCGGTGACACAAAGACATGGGCCAAGAGTCACCTTATCTGTGACCCAGATAACTGATGTGAAACAAGCCCCGCGCGGGGGCGGGGGGAACGGGACCCAGGTCACCCCGAGAGGCGATCGAGCTCCCCCCCCCACTGCAGCCGTGCTCCCTGCAAGAGAAAAGGGCTGCGGGAAGCCCCAGCCCTCGCTCAGGGTGTCCCTCCGGGGTGACACCGGTGCTGGAGAACCAGCGCAGTGTGGACACGGCTTTTACACCATTTCTGCCCCAAAACTGCTGAGGGTTTTTGCTCTGGGGATGGCGGAGAGAGAGGGGGTGATGGGGATGGGGGAGCACCCCCAGAGGAGGGCCAGGCTGCGCTGCAGGACCCTGGGGCTGAGCATCCCCCCGCCCAACGTGTCCCCCGCTCCGTCCCCCGCCGTCCCCACGGCCGGGAGGAAGCGGAGGAGAGCGTTTTTCCACCCACCCCCCCACCCCCCGCCACGTCCCGCTGCATGAAATCATGAAATCACCCTTTTTTTAATTTATTTTTTTTTTTCTCAGCAATGCAGCAGACACAACACGCAGCAGCTTCCGGCGTCGGGGGTGTGTGTGTGGGGGGGGAGAGCCGCGGTGCAGCGGCTCACGCACCCCCCCGGCCGCCCGCCGCGCTCCCCAAGCAGAAGTCTGCATCGCGCTGGGGAAGTCGGCGGTGGCCAGTGGCCACCCAGCGTGGTTTGCAGCCCCCAGCGTGCTGGCGTGGGAGAGGATGCTGCCGAGGCCAGGGGGGGGAAGGCGACGGGAGGGAAGGAGACATGGCTTCCAGGGTCCCCCCCCTCCACCTGCAGCTCTCTGGGGCTTGAAGAAAAAGCCAGTGTTGCAAACCCCACTGGGGATTTTTCTTTCTAGGGAGGATTTATGCTGAATTAGTCTTTTAGCACTTTGCTTCTCTCTTCCCCAGCCCGCCGTGGGGGCCAGTGGTGGTGGGGGGGGGGATGCCAGCCACTGCTTTGTCCTTGCCCGCCAGGCGGACGCGGTGCCGGCCCCCCGTGGCACTTGGGGTGGGTCCTTGTTGACCATCGCAGAGCCCCAAGACCACAAGTCCGGGGCTACGTGCAGAGGGGGAGGAACAAACCCCAAATCAGTACTGGCTTTGCAGGAAAAAGCAAAAGGAAAAAAACAAATCACAAAATCTAAAAAAAAACCCAAAACACCCAAAACAAAAACAACCTCACCAAAAAATAAAGCAAAATAACAGTTTTTGATGGTTTCCAAATCTAAGAGGCACGCCAAGCCTGGGCTCTCTGCTCCTCCTGTGCTACCCAGGAGCATCCCAGTGCTGCATCCCCATCCCTGGAGCTCGTGGGTGATCACAGGGTGGTGGGGGCCGGAAGGGCCCTCTGGAGATCATCCCGTCCAACCCCCTGCCAGAGCAGGGTCACCCAGAGCAGGTGGCACAGGAACGCCTCCAGGCGGGGTTGGGATGTCTCCAGAGACGGAGACTCCCCCACCTCTCTGGGCAGCCTGTGCCAGGGCTCTGCCACCCTCACAGCAAAGAAGTTCCTCCTCGTGTTGAGGTGGAACTTCCCATGTTCCAGTTTGTGCCCGTTACCCCTTGTCCTGTCCCCGGGCACCACTGAGAAGAGCCTGGCCCCATCCTCCTGACACCCCCCCTTTCAGTATTTAGCAGCATTGATGAGATCCCCCCTCAGTCGTCTTTTTTCCAGACTGAAAAGACCCAAATCCCTCAGCCTTTCTTCATCAGAGAGGTGTTCCAGTCCCCTCAGCATCTTGGCAGCCCTTTGCTGTCCCCTCTCCAGCAGTTCCCTGTCCTTCTTGACCCGGGGAGCCCAGAACTGGACCCAGCGCTCCAGATGTGGCCTCCCCAGGGCAGAGCAGAGGGGGAGGGTGACCTCCCTCCACCTGCTCGTGTGATGGGGACGGGGCGCTTGGGGTGGGCGCTGGGGCTGCCGTGCCATGACAGCGAGGACAAAACCGCAGCGCTCTCGGCCCAAAGAGCGGCAGATCCCTGGCCCAAAGCTCCAGGCCGCCTCCCCATCCATCCCCCGGTCCCCGTCTCCTCTCTCGGGATGGATCCCGGGCGGGCGATGCGGATCGTGGGGCGAGGAGGTTTTTCCCCGAACACCGTAGGAATAATTCACCGAGAAGCTCATAAACACTTGCAACCGCGGCCAGTGCATTTCCTTGATTACCAGCCTGAAACTTTTCATTAGAAATTACTTATTAAACAGGGATCTAGCCTTTCTCCCGGCTGGCAGGGGATAACGAGTGTTTTATTAAGTCGTCAGGAGCGAGCGGCAGCTAATGCAAGCTGCATCCGCTGCATTCGTGGGGCTCTGGACTTCATTAGCCACGGATTATTACGCCATTTATAATTAAACGTTCCATGCTTTAAAATACGGCGTGGCAAGCAGTGGTGGTACTCACCGATCCGGCGGAAGGGATGGGGGAAGGCTCCTGTAAACGCTGCATGCCGTGCTGCCGAAAACACCTTCCCGTGGTTTTGGCTACTGGGTGATTTGACCAATTCTCCAGTTTTTCCAGCTCTTCCTCACCAGCCAGGGGGTCTCCGGGCAGGGAATATCCAACACCCAGGGGTTTCTCCGAAGACCACGGCCACAAGCTCAGCGGCAGCATCCCTGCCGGGCGCCGCGGCAGCGAGCGGTGGGATGGCACGGAGCAAAGCCCCAGCCTTCCTCCCCGCCGTGCCTGGGGTCTTCACGGAGGAACCCCCCAGAGCAGCCGCTCTCCGGCATCACCCATCTCCGTAACGCAGCCGTTTCACAGCAGCACCGCGGTCTGGAGCAGCCTGGCGTTTTGGCTTGCTTTTAACCCAAAAGAAATGTTTCGTTTCTGATCGAATTGGCAGGATTTTTCACAGGGGAAGACCAGCCTTCTCTGCCCCACCACAAAAAGACAAACCTTATGGATGAGCCGACGGCCTGTCATCTCCGCTCCGGGTTTTGCCAAGCCTCTACGCTGTTATTTTGCCCCAGAAGTAACTCGGTGCTTGTGCCCGTCCCAGGGATGCTGCCGAGGGGGAAGACAGCCCCGCGCAAAACACAACATTTCCCTTGGCGTGGGTCCGTGGTGTCCTGGAAAGCACCCAGCCAGGCTCAGATTTTGGGCTGAAAGTTGCATCTGGACCAGCATTTGCAAACCCAAGACCCTTCCTGAGCAGCAACGGCCACAGGGACGGTCCCAAGCGTGTTCGAGAGCAGCAGAAATTAAGAAGAAACAATTAGGAAGGGGAATTTGGGTGAGCGACAGGCTGAGCTTTTCCCTTGCCTGGGAACGATCCCATAAATTTCAGCTGAGTGAATTAAGTGCAAATTGATGCCCAATTTGTTACGCAGCTTCGATACTTCAGTCTTGTCAAGAAAGAGGATACATGAGAACGGAGGGGTTTTCGAGACGGGTTTTAGGGCAGGGAAAGAGGGGAGATTTAGATGAGATCCGAGGAAGAAATTCTTGGCTGTGAGGGCGGTGAGCCCCTGGCCCAGGTTGCCCAGAGAAGCTGTGGCTGCCCCATCCCTGGAGGGGTTCAAGGCCAGGTTGGCCGGGGCTTGGAGCAACCTGGGCTGGTGGGAGGTGTCCCTGCCCAGGGCAGGGGGGTGGGACTCGATGATCTTTAAGGTCCCTTCCAACCCAAACCATTCTGTGGTTCTGTGTGATTCTGTGAGAGGAATGAACGCTTCCCTGATGGAAACCGAGTCGCAGCACGTGAGCGCTCGCCGTGGCGCGGAAACAAACCCAGACCAAACCCAAACTTGTCCCAGTGCATCCCAGACCGGGGCAAAACCTCCCAAAGCAGCCGCTCACCCTGAAGGAAGAAACCTCGAACGAAAAGACTAATTAAAAGAAGATGTTACCCCTACACATCCAACGCCGGCAATTTAAACCTGACGAGCGGGGAAAGAAAGACAAACCACACTCCCATTATTTCAGCCTCGCTAAGTTGGGTCAGTTGGGTTGTGCTTTTTCATTAGGCGCTCCCTCTTGCAATAAGTAATTTTCCTTAATGCCTCGAATCACTCTTGATACCGCTGTGGTGCGCCTGTGGCCGATGTGAGGTATGAGGAGGTCACAGCTGATGTGTCTTCGTTGGGATGGGGTTTCATTAAATGTGAGTGACCACAGAATTTAACGGTGGAGCCCAGCAACACTGCCCACTAATTGCTTTAGCGCGCTGCTGGTACCACCACAATTTCCCCTCCTCGGTATTGGGATTTGTCTACTTAATCCAATGCCCTTCGTCAGGATTGTAGGGAGATGTGGCCTCGTTACGTAAATACGGCTTTTCCCAAGTCTTCGCTATTTCTTCAGCATTGAGAAGAAGGACACAGCCCTGCGCAGGACACATCTCGGTGCCAGGGGAGCATCGGCGCCTGCAGGACCTCCAGCTCCGTTCCCCAGCACTGGGAAGTGACCTGCTGGTGATGCCGCTCAACGGCATAACCCACCGCAAAGTGTCACTGGGCCCATTTCACAGATGGGGAAACTGAGGCGCTGGCAGGGAATTGCCCGAGGGCATCCCACAGCCTGATGCGCATCTGGGAAAAGGCAAAACTCGTGAAATCACACCAAAAATCGGGGCATTTTCCAGGTGCCCACAGCACTTGCAAAAATGCAAATGCCTTTTAAGGCGAGTGGAGCCGAACACCCCACAGTGTCCCCGCGAAGCCGCAGGTGAATGAAGCAAAGCCCCATCACGGCCGGGAAAGGGGTGACCAAACCAGGGACCGAACCCGAACCCCGTCCCCGTGTCCCCAGTGGCTCCAGCCCCGCGAGAGGCTGCCTGCGGCCGTCTCTGCTGAGCGGCGTTACGCCTTGTTTTGCCTGAACTAAGTAAAATCCGTCCGCTCTATCGTGCTGTTTCTATTCCTAAATCTTGCATTACATTGAAAGCCTTTTAAACCGGCTGCACAAGAGAACTCTATGCGGTTTCTAGGGCATTTTCTGTTTAACTTGCATTAAAGTGTACCGAAGAGTTACAAGTGCATTAGCGGTCCTGTTCCCAAATTGCTGTTACAACCTTTGCCCCCAGCCAATCAATCTTGCTGACACCCATTAAAATGAGCTCATGGTGCCGTTTTTATGGCCGGATTAAGTGGTATATCTGTAGCTCAGGCGGTTCGGTAAGGGCGTCACACTGCTAATGATTTCTTTATTGATCTTTAATGATTTCCTACATTAGTACAAGCAACATTAGCCTCAACAACATGCTCCGGGACAGATTGACTAAATAATTCACTGCAGCAAACTGTGATCACATAACTGCACATTCCTCCTTTGTGTTAAGAAACAGGGGTGGAAAATGCATAATTATATTCTCCGATATAAGACAAAAAGCCGTTGCCTCCCCCCCAGGTTTCTCCCAGCCGTGCCCCCCCCAGTGCCACCCACCGTCAGAAGAAACTTTCCCATCAGGGGCCGATGATCCGCCCCAAGTTACTCACCGGGAGAAGAAATGCATCGGCGCGATTGAGGCTTTGCACCGCTTCTGCCCGAGGAAACGCAGTGCTTGGGGGGCCGGGGGGGCCGGGAGGAGCCGGGATCCGGTGGGTCTCAGCTTCTGTAGGCTCAGAGGGGACATCACTCACGTAAGGAGCTGCCACTTCCCCGGCCGTCCCCCTCCCCACACGTGTCCCCGCGGACACCCCGCGGCTGGTGGCTGACAGGCGACTCGCGTTTAGTCTTAAATATTAAGACCCCAAAGCCCAGGGCTCAGTTTGCAGCCCATGGGGGTACCCGAGGTGTGGGGAAATGCCACCCCATGGCTGCCTGCCAGGGGGCTGAAGGCTGCCGGCCCCCGCGGAGGCAAACCTGTCCCAGCTCGCTCCGCTCCACCTCCGAGCATGCCTGGAGCAGCGAAGGAGAAATGAGAGGTGCTGAGGTCCTCAGCGGACCGAAACGAAGTTTTAAAATCGCTGGGACCAGTCTGACTTCCATTGCTACCTGGAGGATGGAGGGAGGGAGGGAGGGAGGGAGGGAGGGATGGATGGATGGAGGGATGGAAGGAGGGAGGGATGGAGGGAGGGATGCCTCCCTGTGCCACCAGTGTGCACAGGGTGGACGGGATGGTTTAAAGGAAACCTTTTGCCGAGCCCAGCTGTAGAGGAAGGTCCAGGGCCACGGCCAGCACAGGCGTCCCTGCAGGCAGAGCACTCTGCGGTAGCAAGAGCGGTGCCAGGGCCTGGCAGAGGGGGATGAGGGGAGCTGCTGCGGGGCTGGGAGCTGCGCAGCACCAGCCACGCTCCCCTCCACCCCCTTCCCGGCTGCCAAACCCCGGGGAAGCCCTTCAAAAGCCGATTTTGCAGCATCGCTTCGCTATTTCCTTGGTTCAACCTACCTGGGAGCTCCTTCCATTGACGGCACGCTGAGGACCGAGGCCAGGATGGGGACGGCTGCTCCCCGCCAGCCACCGGCCACGAAACCATCCCACCCGGCCACGTGGCTCGGGATGTATCGAGGGTCTCGGGTGCCGGGAGAAACCAGGCTTCAACCTACAGCCTTCCTGCTGGGAGGTAACGGGGGAGCGCCGGTCCCGCCGCCGCGCCGTTTAATTGGGGAAAGCACTTGGGTGGCGTGGGTCAGATTCTCCACGGGGGCTGGCGCGGAGCCAGATGAGGCTGGGCACGCCACAGCCTTCATTAGCGTAACTGGTTGCAAACCACAGCTCTTGACCTGCAAATAGAAACGATTTCTTCATTAATGGAGATGTCAACAGTGGGGAACCTGTGGTTTCTAACGACGCAGCCATTTTCATCGAATGTACAAAACTATTAAGAAAACAGAAAACCGGAGCCTTCTCCCCTCTCCCCCGACTCAACGCGGGGATTTTTGCCGTGGAATGCGAGGTGGTGCTTCCGAGGCCCCGCGGCGGACGAGCTCTCTCCTGCAGGGAGGCTGAGCTGAGCGTCACCGTCACTTACTCCTGTTGGCCAGAAAAGCCCTCCCTGATGTTTTCACCAGCACATCAGTGCTGGGAAAGGCTTTGGGGGGCACCTGGGGGTGTCACGGCTTGGCGGTCCCATAGGACAAGGCTAGAGGGACACGAGGCGGTCAATAGGGGCTGCTTTGGGGACCTCAGCTGTGACTAATGAGGTGTCTTAATGATGCTCCAGTCCCCACTGCCCCAGATAAGTGCTGGGGGGAGCTGCCTGTGTGCCACAGCCTGTGCCCCCCCCCCCCCCCCGGCTGGCACTTGCCTGGCACGGAGCCCATGGTAGCCAATGGCTTCACTGGGTGGTCTCAGAGCCTAGGAAAAACATCCCAGAAAAAGATTTTTTTTTTTTCCCAAATCTTGTTGAAAGATTTCAAAAACCCGGTACAGATGGGCCGCCTAAACAAATGAGGCTGCTCGGACGAGTCCAAATTAGAAGCCAGAAAAAGACAGGCCGTGGCTCTAAACAAATAAACAAACTAAAGCAAGAGCTCGTTTGCATCCCTCCGCCCTCCAACAAACCGCAGAGGATATTCTCGGCTGAAACGCAGCGACAGCGTCTAACACCTGGCCCGAACGCTGCCGTCAGCCACCGCTTCAAAACCCTCCCCCCAAAAAAAATAAAAACCAACTTGCCGAGGGCCGTTTTCCACCTCTCCCGCCTGGAGATGCCGCAGCGCGGAGGACGCGCTCGTCGCTCTAATTATTATTTGCAGGAGCGAAGCAGCGCCGGCAGCGGTGGGTCTGAGTCGTGCCAAGCGGAGACGCTGCATCCCGAGCCAGCGGAGCGGGATTTTTGCCGTGGGCCCGTAGCAGAGCATCACCTGAGCATCTTCACAGCGGTTCAGAAAGGAGAGCCAGTTTCTGGCCTTGTGGTTGTGGGCAAAGAGTGGAAAAAGGGAAGGGAAGAGCCTCAGCTGTGCTAAGCAGAACAGCTTCTGCTTATTTTACTTATTTTGCTGGGTGATTTTTTTATTTTTTTTTTCCTCCTTTAAGGCCACCCCGGGTGGCTGGGCACGCAGGCTGGTAACGCTGCGGCCTCAGGAAGAGAAAGTGGGTTTTCTACGGAGCAGAAATAGAGCAAAAAGCAAGAAAACAAACAAACAAACCCCACCGAAACAGAGTACTTGGGATGGGAAAGGCTCGGACCAAATCTGGCACTGGACAAACAGCTCTCAACGCCGGAGAGATTCACATGGAGAGCTTGGAGCAGAGACACGGGGTGGAGAGATGGGCTGCGGCCCCAGCCCTCCCCGTGCAGATGTCCCTTGTCCCTCCAGGAGCCTTTTCCCGATGGTGAAAACCCCCACGGATCAGAGAACGCGGCTCCTCGGAGCCGGTTCTGCTCCTTCCCAGCCCGAAACACCTGCACAGCCCGGCCCCTGCCCCTCCTCGCAGTGGACATCCCGCAGGCGCGACTCCCGCCTCGGAGCGGCCGTAAGACACCGTCGCGGTGAACTCGTCAGCGGGAAGATGTAAAGGATCTCGCTAAAGGGTCCAGCCATCAGCCAAGGCCTCCACGGGGAGGAATCAGCATCGCCCCCGTGCAGCCAGGGAAAGCGACGTCCAACGTTACTCGCTGAAGCTCTGAATTTCCACTTGCGTTTTGGGGGGGCGGGGGGGACAGGCGTGCTGCAGTTGGAAATGCCACCTCCTTGAGTAACTTCTAGTTTAAGGTTTGGTTTTTTTTTTTTTTTTTTTTTTTTTTTTTTTTAAGGGGGGTGGCATAAAGAATAAATAAATAAATTTGCATGTCATCCCACAATCTACACACAAGCAAAACCAAGCGCCAGGTAGGCGGGCAGCCTCGCTGCGCCGAAGGGAGGTGACGGGCAGAGATGGATTACAGCACAAAAAAAATCAAATATTTTTGTTCTCACTCGTACCCGTTGCATTTATTCGGCACAAAACACACTCCGGAAAAAGAGCATCCCCTTGGCAGAGCAGTAATAAACCATCATTAAGGGACAACCTCCTGCCAAGGGGCTGCCTGTCTCCTGGGCTGAGCAGAAACCCAATCCCGCGGGTTTTCAGCCTGTTAGACCCCAGGAAAACCTCACTGGTGTGCGGGCAGGACAGGCAGGCGGGACAGGCAGGGATCCCTGCCCTGGGGGAGAGAGGACGGTGCTGGCGGCTGCGGGAGCCCCGACCGCGCTTCCCATGTGGCTTCGGAGCCTCCAGCCGCTGCCGGCCGTGGCCAGTGGCTCCGACGGCGAAGCCACAAACAGCCCCGTCTCCCAACCCCTAATGCCTATCGACCGGGGACCCCGCGGGGTGCCACGGCGGTTGGGGACATCGATCGCTGTCGCAGCGGAGCAGCAGCCAAGGCCACGCAGGGTGGCACAGGGAGCACAGCCCGGGCACCAGCCCCGCGCGGGAAAGCCACGTGCCATGGCGTGTCCTGCCAAGGGACCACGGCAGTGGGTGCCACCCCGTCCGCCGACACCAACGGTGACCAGGCTGGGCTCAGCTCACCCACAAATCCGGAGCTGAGCCCTCGAGGAGCTCCCAGCTCCGCGCGGGAACATCCTGGGTGCTTCCAGCTGGATGCTGTGCTGGGAAAAGCCCCAGCAGCGCTCGCCATGTGTCCCCGGTGGCAGGACGGGTGTCCCCATCCCATGGGGCACCCAGTCCCACCGCGCACCCTGCACCCACCAGCCGAGCGTGGGGCTTTGTCTCCCTCTAGTGCACATGGCTCCGGAGCAGCTCCGTGATGGGACGCAGAGGCCAGGGCACCCCTGGACATGGCCGGACCCCCAGGGCCGGGGGGCTGTCACACCATCCAGCCACCGCACCCCGCGCCGGCTGCGCCCCACGGCACCCACTTCCCTGGAAAAAAGCTGGCAGCAGCCTAACGGCAGCACTCACGGCGTGTCCGGCTCATCCTGACGTACGGGAACGGGTCCGAGCGGAGGCTGCCGTCCTCTTAGGGCGCAGCTGGGACACGGGACCCCGAGAAACCACCTGCCTGAAGTGACACCCGGAATTTCTCTCTTACAGTGACGCAACTGGGAGAGTTTTTTTCCTGTCCCCACGCACCTTCTGTATTGACTTTCGCAGTTTGTCCTGTTAAACGAATACTCCGGCAGGGGTACAGGGTGACTTATTATCCTTGCATTGCAACATCTAATCCACCGATATATCTATTATTCATTTATTTTTCTATTATTCATTTATTCACTGGGAATTTAGAGGCAATCAAAAAGGCACTCTTGGTCATTTTGCTATAAAAGCATTTTTGATCCTCCTCCTCTGCCAACGCGAACTTGTCTCTCTCGCTTAAAATACATTAATGACCCATTACAGGGATGGGATCTGATGCCCTGCTTATATATAGGAGCGTCTTCGGAGATTTTGAAATTGATATAAATAAACAGGGGGCTTGTTGTTAATGCGCTCATTAAGCAAGGGGTGGGCTGGGATGAGGAACACAATATTTTCCACTCCAACCTCCCCCGGGGGCTCCGCTATCGTCGACGTTAATGCCTAAAAACCAAGTGACAAGCCGGGCTCCGCTCCCCTGCTCCAGCAGCCAGGAGGACCCGAACAGCGCCAGGGAACGCCACGACCCCTTCACCCACCCCAAATCGCCAGGAATTGCTCAAAAGGTGGTGGGGGCCACATCCAGCGCGTTTGGAGGATGAGGTGATCGCCCACGGGAGCGGGAAGGTCCAATCCTGCCGCTGCCCCCTCCACCCGAGGCCGGGATGCTGTGGCGGTGCTGCCGATCAACTTCCAGGTGCATAATTGCGATTTTAATGGCGGCACACAGAAAACCTTGCAAGGGATCCTGGCCGGGGAGGCAAAACTTTACTTACCAGAAAAACAAGCAAACAACCAACCAAACTAAACAAAAAAAAATAATAATCCAAAATTCACAGAGTAAGAACTAACAACCGCTGATGATTTAGCCGGTGCATCTCTGCATCACGGCGCTGAGCGCTGCGCCATGCTGGCACCCTCCTTGATTTTACTGGGGCCAGCACCTTACGCCAGGATCTCTGATGGGGGAGATGCCGGGGCTTCTCCGGGTGCAGCCTGGGACTGGTTTGTACTGGCCAAGAATTGCCTTTATTCGCCAGCAATGAGAGTGGGTTGAGCCCGTCTTGTCCTGCAAGCCATGCACAGCCTGGGCCGCGGCATTCTGCCTCGCCTTCAAGGGCCACGCATCCCGCCAGGGTCCGTATCCTACTCTTTTCCCGGGAGCTAGAGGCCCCCTCTGTTAATTAGGGGTTGGATGTGAAATAGCTTCACCCACCGCCGCGCCGATGCCAGTCTGCGGAGGGCAGGGCTGGCTGCACATCGTCACCTCCGCTTGGCCCCAGGTTGGGAGTCGCAGGGGAAACGTCAGCCAAGAAAAGCCATCGGCAACGGGAGAGCGAAGAGGAAGAAGAGAATTAGAGAAGGGTGATCTCTGCCTCTGTGCCACCGCTCCCATTGCCCATCCCCAACAGCGTGGGGACAGGAAGGTCCCTTCCCCAGGGCTAGAAGTCACCAGGATGATTGAGCCAGGCGAAAGGCTGCCCTTGGCCCCTGGCAACCCCAGGAAAGGGAGTCAGTGCCCGGCTGGCCCCGACCCAGCCCTCGCCACCGTGCTGCTCCCAGGACGGACCAGCTGCAGCCATGGCCACCAGACTGTCCCAAACCCTGTGCCCCACTTGATGGAGCAGGGAAAGCACCGGCGCAGGGACCGCACCCCGGCAGCCCTCGCAGCTGTGTGACAGCCCCTAGCTTCTGTTTTCCTGTTTCCAGCAGCGGTCACCCCGTGGGGTGGCCTTTCCTCACTTCTCCCTTCGCTCCTGGCCTGAGATGACGCCGGTCCCCAGCTCCACAGGTGCCATGACCCGATGGCTTCACTCCCAGCAGCTCCTTTTGCACAGGCCAAGGGCAAGCGCAGGCAGCTGGGCACCCTCTGCAAAGGGCTCCTCCTCTCCCTTCCCCAAGGGAACCAGCCCCAAGCATCGCCCAAAGCTGCTCAGCAGGGCAAGGGTACAACAGGGCCACTGTGAACCCAAAACTCATCCTCGACCACCAGCGTGACTTCCCTCGTCTCCACCGGCTCAGCAGAGCCTACAGGGACACGGTCGCCCACCGCACGGCCGCCTCTTGGGGTTGCGCTTTGAGACGAAGCCAGACGAGGTGGTTTGCCGACATCCTACTTCTTCTTTAGTGTCTCAGCTTCTCTTCTCCCACTTCCATAAGCAGCATCCTCTCTGCTTGTGAGGTGGGGAACAGGCTCAGCAAGTGCCTCAACCCACTGTCTGGTCCATCTTCCAGGAGAGCAGGTCACCTCTGAGCATCCCACCCAGGAGGAAAAACGAAGGCAGGGAAGAGGCTGGAAATGAGGGCTTCACCCAAGCCTTGACGTCAGCTGGAGATCTTCTGTCTCTTCCAAAGGGTGCTGGATCAGGCGTCCCCACGCGATTGCCATCGCCCGGTCACAAGCTCCGGCGGTACCATGCCAGTGGCAGAGCCGAGAGCGGCTGAGGGCGCCATGCTGGCGGACAGCCCAGGTTGCTGGGCCCTCCCCCAGGCCCGCCGGCTTTTGAGATGAAAAGAAGCAATAAAATCCCAACGGGAGAAGAAGTGGCCGGTCGAGAGCCGGGATGTGAGTGGCTCCCTCCCATCCTGGCCGTTAAACGGTTGTGGAGCCCCCGCAAAGGGCAAGTCCTTCACGGCACAAAGGGCCCAATATGGATTGGGGACGCATCCCACAGCAGGCGTTTGACCCTAGAGGATTCCCGGGGACACCGAGCTGTCCCCAGGTGCCCAATCCTGCCCTGCGCCAGCTGCACATGGAGCCACACGGAGCATCTGCATGGAGCATCCCTGCTGCACTAACCCCCTTGGCACCTCAACAGCAGCTCCCAGCAGCTGCAAACCCCAAAACACCCAACTTCTTTTCCATCACTCAGTCCTCCAAATACCCACTTATCCTCATCCTCTTCCGAGGCCACTGCAGGGCACGGCGGCTGCCTTAGCGAACCCCCACGGCGGGCACGATGCCCCTGGGCCACAGTCAGGGCCAGGCAGAAGATGTTAATTATTGCATTAGTGAAACACATTTAAAACAAAACCAAAAAAAAACCAACCCAAAAAACCTCCACCAAAAACGAAAACAACCCCAGTCCCTCGCCAAACAAATGGCACCAGCATTATGGAAAAAAAATAAAGTTATTACTGGCTGCAAACATTCAGGCTCCTGAGCAAGGTCTTTCATAGGTAATTTCTGTTGTAATTAACATCTCTGGGGTTAATGGATCCGAGTTTCAGGGGATAAAGAGCCGCATTGTTAACAGCCCGCGCTCCTGGCTGCGTCCGTCCAGGCTGGGGCTGGACCGACCGGGAAATCTCCACTTTCATCTACCATTAGCGTCAACCCAGCTGTTATACCCAGGAAATTAAAACTATTCACTGCAGTAAAGTTTTAACGTCCGCGGTTTTATTTGACGTCCCGTGACTTATGGGCTGGACTGAATCCCCCTGCTCTGATCTCTTGGATTTATGAGTTTGAAAAAGGCACCGAGCGACGGCACCCGGCCGCTGGGCAGGGAGTGACACAGGGCCCTGAGCTGCCTGCGTCCCTCCGACGGCTCCCGGCGTGGCAAAACACGGCAAAACACATGGCAAAGCTCGGTTTGCAGCTCGGCACCTCCGCGCTGCCTCTGTCCTCAGGAAACAGCTGCGCGCTGGCCTGGGAGATGCTCGTTTTTCATATCCATCAACAATTCTGTGCAGGGCGGCCAGTGTGGAGCAGGGCATCACGAGGAAAGCCAGGAGAAGGGATGGGGACGCCGCGGGGAGGGGGAGAAGGAAGGGATGGGGACGCCGCGGGGAGGGGGAGAAGGAAGGGATGGGGATGCCCTGATGCAGTTCCTCCAGCACCAGCCGGCACCGGAGGTGGGGACAGCCCTTTCCAGGAGCAAGGAACCCCCATTGTGTAGCTCATCCCTGTCTCAAACAGTCCCATGTGTTTTACAGCCTCCCGGCCAAGGGTAACTCCCTGTAAATTTCCGTGCTGGTCCGTCCATCAGCGATTTGTGCGCTTGGGAACACAGGACCCTGCACCAGCCTCCACTGATGAGTCTTCACCGTGGGCAAAGCCAGCAAATCAATAGCGCATCCGAAGCTTTAGGGAGAATTACACTTGGTGCCCCATCTCCAACCCCCCCCAGGGACAAGGAGCTTCGAGCTGTGGGAAGGGAACATGGGGGTGGGAAGAGCCGAAGCGGCTGCTTGGTGTCACCCGGCTGTGCTGGGAGCCTGGAGCTACTGCAGCAGCATCCTGGATTTCAGCAGGCAAAGAAATGCTTAACGGATGGATTTTGCATCCATCCTTGTGGCTCCTAGAATATCTTCATAAGCCACAACGTGCCCTTAATCCCACAACAAAATCAAGTCAAAGAGCAATTAATATTCTGATACCTGTGGCTAGCTGAAGTGATATAGAGCTGAAGATTTCTTTTTCCATTTCACTCCAACTGTGGTTTTGTTTTTTTCCAGCCATTCTCTGGTCAGTGGTTTTAGGGGCACCAAGGTTCACTTTTGTGGGTAACCTCCACCGTTAGCTGTTGATTTAATTAACTCAGGCTCCTCTGCCTTCTTGACCATACCAACCCCAGCAGGGCTGGATTTCAAACACAAGCCATGAGTATTTCTCAGGGCTTAAAAAAAAATAAAATAAAAACCACCCTGAGAAATTAAAAAAAGACGACTCTGAACGACTGGGCTCTGCAGTTCCAGGGCAGTGATATTGGTTGCTTAGTCCTAAACCCAATTAACAACGAGCACTTGTGACTCGTTTAGCCCCTGCTTGAACCGAGCGTTACTGAACGCGTTCAACAGCTAAAAGTCAAGGCACGACCACGGGGATGCTCGTGGCATCTCCTGGAGGCACTCACTCCTGGAGAAACTCTCATTGCACCCCAAAAAAAAAGGGGAGAGAAGAGTTTCTGGGCAGGTCAGGCAGAGAGACAGGGAAGAGACCCACATTGCCCCACAACCACTGCCCCCATGAGCAGCATCTGCAGGGCCAGCTCCAGGGGGGGTTTGGAGGAGGAGAAGCCTCCGAGTCCTCTGGGTCAGGAGCGACGGGAAAACAACTGTCACCTACAACGGCGTTTATCAACAAAGCCACCAACCCGGACCCCAGCGAGAAACATGGTCCCCAGCCTCCAGGGAGGGGCCGGCACCCAGAAACCCCCAGCGAGACCCGGGGATGTCCTCCGTCCCCGGCTGAACCTCCCCGACCTTCGCCGGCAGCCGAAACCCCGGCTGAGTGATTGGCCCAGGCAGGTGCTGCCTTGTTTTTAGCAACCTCGTTGAAATTTAAATTGATTTGTTATTTATCCAACTGACAACAAAGAGAGAAAAAAAAAAAAATAGTCCTAACGCTGTGCGCTGGGGAGATTGGATTCCTGTATCACTGTCAGCTGCATTAACTTACTTCCTGGACCTAAATTCAATTAGGGCAGCATTCCCTAGCATTAATAAATCAATACCAATGCCATTTTGATATATTTTGAATGTCTTTCATTATATATTTCAGGGCAGGGATTAGTGCCGAATTCGAAGTTAATGGGACGTGACAAGGCAAATCAAGTTGGGGAGGTAAAGCCTTAGAGCCGTGAGCTGTAATTGCTTTCTGTTGCAAAAGATTGCGGCGGCAAAACAAAGAGCTGCGGAACTTTTCTTGCCGGGGAGGAGGAATCCCAGCCAGGGACCGTCTCTCTTTGGGAGGGGGAAGAGGAATTAAACACCAGCAGAAAGTCTCCGGCGGGGATTTCAATAGGAACACGGCATTGGGTCCCTCCTGAGCAGCTTTTTGGGATGGTTTCGCACCTTGCGCATCACCCCCCACCCCGGGGACTGCCGACGGCTCCAGCTCCAGCTACCTGCGCTCTAGGCTGGTTTTTACATTAAAGGATTGCGGGCAAACTGTACTGGTTTTGAGGCTCAGTTAAAAAGGGCGAGACAACGGTGCCCCAGCAAAGAATTTGTCCCCCAGCCCCTCTGAATGGTCTTTCGAAAATCAACGTCAACACAAGCCGTTGGGTCTGTACGTGCACCCCGGCCCGCTCGTCTCAGCCCGGCCACTTTTCACAGCAACAGAGCGGTCAAAACCCAAATAATTTCTACTGCAAAGGTGATGGGAAAGACTTTTCCTGGGGCGAGGAGAGTTTCTGGGCATCAGGAAGAGCACGAGCAACAGGTAAGCACAGTGGGGCCGCCGGTACGGCTAAAGACGTAGCAGAGCATCCTTGATATTGGCATCCTTAAGCCTAGATATAAAAGGCAAAAATCCAGATACAAGAGGCAAAAATCCAGATCCTCAGCTGGGATTAACCTCGCCGACTCCCGCAGATGACCCAGCCCTGGTTTTGGCTTCTCTGGGCAATATTCCCTCAGCAGCCGCCGCAGCAAAGGTAAATCTCCGCCTCTCCTCCTCCCCGCCTCTCAAATTGATCGGGACAGTCCTGATTGCAGATTAAGTGACCGGCTATCAGTGACTTGAATCCTGTCCATCAATCACTCAGTTGGGTCCCTTGCAAAACATTAGTGAAGTAATTTCTCAGAGCGACTCTTCCAGACAATAAACCAGGCACCTTGCAAAATGGAGCGCGCGACGGTTAAAGGTCTTAAAAGCCTTTGCCAATTATGAATGGCCTGAAGGGAGCCATTCTTGCTGCATCTGGGGATGAATAAAGATGGAAAATAATAGTATATCAATGGCATTGCAACTTTGCTGTATTAATCTTTTAAGAATTAAAGTTGCTTGGCCCTTCCAAATGGGAATGGCACGAGATACCTTTGGGTTTTGATGCATTAAGAGTGGGAAAACGTGTAGTTTCAGACAACTCCTGACCCGTCCCCACCGAGTTTGTTGTGGTCGTGTCCCTGAAAAGCTGTTGTAGCCTGTGCAGGGGACAGAGACGCATGAGGAAGGGCCCTGTCCCCTCCACCAAAACCCTTCCTCCTCCACCAAAAACCTCCCTGCACTCAAACTTCAAAGCGTCAGAAAAGCCCAGCGTTTCCTTTGCCAAGCAAGCCAGCTCCCGAGTCGCATTATCCTGTCCATAAAATCAAAATATGCTGTTAAGAGCAATTAAGAGTCAGGATCGCCTTTTGAAACCAGGTGTTTTCACTTTTGGGGGCACCATAAGCTGCAAGAATTGGGGATTTATATAGATTTTCCATAGCTGACTTGGAAAAAAAAAAAAAATAAACGGAAGGAGCCCGCTAAAGCGTAGCCCCGAGAAGGCAGGTACAGTCGCATCCTCTTGCAATTCATTAGATCCTTCCTCCTCCGGAGGCAGGTACTGATCTCACCCGCGGGTCAGGCGAGGGAAGGAGGTATAAAAAAATGCCGCGCTGTTGATTAAAACCATTTAGCCCCGACAGAAAACAAGTAGCTCTTTTTTCTGAGTGGGCTCCAAAGTCTCATAAAAAGGCACCGAAAGGGGAACGACCTCATAAACCTCAGCCCCGAGCGCCTTTGGGAGGCGGTTCAGGTCGGACCACGCCATCAGATGAGGGACCCAAAACATCTTTGTCCCTAAAAGACAGCGATTGCTGCCCTCCAGATGATGCAAAAAGCCAAATCTGGCTTAACCCCCGCAGGGGAGCCGGGTCCGGAGGCAGGATCCGACGCCCCCGGCCAGCGCGGTTTCCCAAACGCCCCCATCGGGGCCGGGCTCCCCCGAGGTCCGTTCGGCCGGTGGGGGTCTGGCTCGGCAAAAAGCCAAACAGAGAGTTTTTGGCCATATCCGCAGCTTGCCAAATTAAACAGGGCATTTTCTGCCCACTTCTGAGCGACTATAACGCAGGTTTATGACTCCTGGAGGGTGTGGAAAGTCGGCTATCACGGGTTTTTATTTAACTTGGCTGCGAAGACTGAACAAAACCCCAAAATAGACGTTCAATTAGCACAAGGAGCAGGGAGGATTTTTCCACCTCGGTCACAGGCAGCACACGCCCCCGGATGGGTTCCACTCATCAATTCAACGGGTAAATCCGGACCAAACAGACCCAAAATACTATCCAGGCATTTCCAGCGTCACATCCCGGGGTCCCCTACGAGGAGAGCCGAGCGGGCGGTGGGTGACGTGCCACCCTCGCCCCTGTCCTGCAAGGGCCACCCGACGGTGCCCACGTGCCGATGGGTTTTCCTCGCCTGTCCGTGGTCTCCCTACAGCTTCCCTCGGAGCCGCTTTCGGCCGTGCCCTCCTTCCCGCAGGCAGCTGAACTCCATCCCGCACAAGGCGGCAGCCACATCCCAGCCAGCAGCTCCAGGAAGCCACCCCGCAACGCACAAAAGGGATTTATTCCCCCTCCCAGCCTCCAGCTTTTATTTTTTCAGGCTCAAAACCTTTCCCGTCCGCATAACAAGCGGCTCCCATCCCTCCTGCAGCCCCATCCCGGCACTACCTGCCTCCCCCCGGCCGCGTTCGTGCCAGGTGAGACCCCAAAAGCAACCACCATCTGGGCTGGTTTCCCCCGACTTCCTTGTCTCTCCCGCCCCGGGGTGGTGGGGGGGGATAAAGGAGAAGAAGAATCAAGAATGGCTCTGCCCAGATGCGTTGCACAACCTTTAAAAAAAGCAGAAGCCTCGCTCGCGAAGAAACCTGCTTTGGGCAGCCCAGACGAGCCCCAAACCTCGCTGCCCACAATCTTGAGCAATAATTTATCGCAGCCACGCTGGGGATCTTCTTCCCCCGCGCCGCAGCCAGCCCAGCGCAGCCCAGCCCCCGGGAAGGCTGGAGGTTTGTTCCTGCATCCAGCTGCAGGAGCTTATTAAGGGATTATCCGGGTTTTATTAAGGGGGAATCTTCATCCTGCAAACAGGACACGGTGCTGCCGACTCGCTCCTCACCCAGGGGAAGGAAGGAGGAGATGCAGAACGGGGGCTGGAAAGCTGGAAGACCCCACATCTGCCTAAGGCATGTTTGATTTTTCCTATATTTTAATTAATTACAGATGTAAAGCCAATGGCAATGAAGAGCCGGGGCTGTCGAGACCCGGAGCTGGTACAAAATCCCACGGACAAATGTGAAAATTAGACAAGGCGTTCGATGACCTGTGGGGATAGATGATAAAAGACACCACCAAAAAAAAAAAAAAAGATATTTCAAACATTCCAGAAATAACACAGGCAGTTCCTGAATTACCACCGCGTTAATGGAGACTGCTCCGCCGGCAAGCCACCAAAATCTGCCGTAATCCCACAAAAATCAATGCAGCCATAGTGCTGCCAGCCTGCCGGAGCGTCGGCATCTTCCTCCAACTCCTGAGCGGCGTTTTTCCGAGGCTGCTCCGACACCGCGGCCGTGGGGCAAGCACCCGCTCACCCTCGGCATCCCCCCGCCCGCAGATGCTCCGGATCAAGATAAGAGATCACCGCGCCAAAGCCGTCGGGCCCAGGGACTGAAGGCAGCGGGGCAAAAAGTCACGCAACCTGCAACGCGACCCCTAACTCTCCTTTTCTACCCCAAAATAAAAGCTCTTATTTCCCTCCCTGGAGAAATTTGTGAGCCTGGCGGAGCGCCGGCAGGGCTCATTTCAGGGACAAGCCCATCTCCCCCGACTTCTTGCCTTTACTTCAGACGTGACCTTTTGATTTCTCGGGTAGAGTGTAAATTACATGTCGCCAGCATAAAATATTAAATCCAATTTATATTTAATTATTGATGTTATTATGTATTCCATAGTAATGGCAGCAGGAAAAAAAAAAAAAGAAAAAAAGAAAAAAGAAAAAAATCCACCATCCACCCCACCATTAAATAGCTCGGTTGCATTAGCAGCTTCTTGAGGTTAGATATCTTCCTCCGTTCCTTCTTAACGGTAAGATTGATGGCTATGGGGAAGTTTGTAAATAGTCTTCCAGAAATATTTTATCTGATTATTGTACCTATAAAAGGGAGCAGGGAGGGGGAGAAAGGGCCCTTTTTAAACCGCTACTAATTATTTGCTCAGCTAAAGGGCAAACAGCTCGGCGAGCGGCGCGCGTCTAATGCTCTCCAGCAACCCCACTGGAGGTCGGCAGCCCCAGTAGCCCCCACAGGCAGGGATGGGGCCGTGGAAACCAGTTAAAAAAAAAAAAAAAAAAAAAAAAAAAGGTGGAGAACCACAGCGGGGTTTTTTTTCCAGCTGAGATTTAACCAGGATGTTAAGCTTGAGTTTGACATTTTTACTAAAATATTAATCAATTCTGTTTTCAACTTGATTAAGCTAATTCTCTCCCCATATATATTTAATGCCAAAGCCACCCGAGGTGCGCAGGGCTCCGCCGCCTTGGTTTTGCTCCCGCGGTTCTCACGTGGGATGAAAGGGATTTTACGGACGCCCAGTACAGACCGGGATCCCGGCGGGGAAAAGCTCATCCCACCACCCCAAAGTGCCGCGGGACCGAACCACCCAAATCACCTTCACCCCCCGCCACGGCGGCTTCGTCCTCACCGAAACACAACACTCATCCCATTTCTTTCTGCAGCGCCCGCGCCCCCCGCCAGCGCCCTCAGCTCCCCGCTCAGCACAATAAAAACAACATTATCCCCCTCACTTAAAACTCAAATCAATAGACCAAATGGAGAGGATCCGACTCAAGAAAAGTAAAGAGAATTAATTCATCCGGGGACTGACAGCAGGCCACTAAGTGCTCGGGTGTCACCGCGCTGGGTGACAACCTTTGGGACCGGCCAAGCTGCGGACACCGGGGGGAAAGTTTCTCCAGCCCAAGCACGTCACGGAGCTGCTCTGATTAAAGAGCCTCGTTGGAACAAATAAGCGGGTTCCTTGGTGTTCCCCCCTCCTCCTCCGGAGGTTCGGCAGAGCCGGGGAGCCACTCGGTGCATCCCCCGATGCCGGCTGCGGATGATGCTCCAGCGGGAGCTGCTGGGCTGAACCTGCACATTTAGCGACACCCAAATACTCCCCAAGCTTCTCTCCCTCCTCTATCGTCTTAAAGATCGAAACCATCCAGCACTTCATGTCAGCGTTTCAAAACAAAGGGCTCCCACTTTTTGATGGGAAAGGTGGTTTTTTTTTTTTTGCGTAGAAACGCTTCCTTAGCAGCTCTCTAAAACACCCAGAAGCCTTTTCCAGCCAGTCCAAAACACAACGCTTTGATTTTTATTTTTTTTCACTTTCAGTTAGCTGAAAAGCTTTGCAGGTATTTCCAGGGAGCCAAACACCAGACGAGCTGCTGCCCACCCCACCCTTGCACTGTGCGGAGACCCCTAAACCTACTGGGCCAGAGCCCCCAGGGGACGACCCCATTCCTCCTCCACTCCCCAGTGCCAGCCCCGGGCCGGGGCAGCCCAAATTTCACCCTCCGGCTGTCGGCCAGCCCTTGCTTTTCCCAGGGCTCTGAGCTACCTCAGCATCCCCACGGCTCCGAGGAGGACCAAGACTCACGTTTGCCAAAGCAGCCCCCGCGGTTTGCAGCTCGGGAGCAGCCGAAAGCCCCTCCGCCGCCTCTCGGGAGAGATGCTGGTGTGCAGCACAGGAGCCATCACACCATCCCATAGCACAGCATCCCCAGCAGCCATCGCCTCCCCTCCCTCCCTCCCACTGCAGCTGATTAATCCCTAATTGCCTGCACCCCATCCCGCCCGCGGGACAGCTCAGGTGCCGGCGTTCGACCCTGCCTCTTGTCACTCCCCTGAACTGGCTCCAAACTGTGGGTCTGGGCTTCAATTCTGAACGCCCAAAGGGGTTTAACACGGGGCTGGGCTGCGGCACACGCTGCCTCCGCGTCCCTCCGACCCTGCCGAGGGGTGCGAGAAGAAAAATTCACCCCAAAGGGAGCCGGGGGCTGGAGCTGCATCGGGAATGTGCTGGCTCCCGGAGCACAGGAGCATCCCTCAGCACGGGGCAGCTCCGCGAGGGCCGCAGGGTCCCAGCGCCGTGGTGAGGCTGGAACCAAGGGAGAAAACAAGAATATTGGGTCTTTACATCCGTTTAAATGCTGAAGTTTGGGCTTTCCCCAGGTTTTTGGCAGGATGGAGCAGCTGGGAATCGCAATGCTGTGTGTCCCAGCACCCCGACGCTCCCGGCGACGGCCCCTTCCCTCTCAGCAGCTCCTCGTTTCAGATATAAACGATCCCCCTCTCTCAGGGAACCGCTCCGCCTGCGAGTGCTGCCCATCCATGGAAAAGTGCTGCCCATCCATGGATAAGCGCATCCAGCCGCAGGCAGAGGAGCCAGCGAGCATCTCCCTCCCACCCCATCGCCAGGGTCTGCCCCGCTCCTGGCACTGCGCAGCCTGGGTCCGGCCCCTTCACACCTCTCATCGCAGCTCTCCGCTCGTTGCTCTTTTTTATTATTTTTTTCCTTTTTTTTCTGCTTTAGCTATTTTTTCCCCCCTCGGGGCCCAGCGGCAGGGCGGGCGAACCCTCCGCCACCCCATCACCCAGCCCCACGTTGGTACCTCCAGCGCCGAAACCCCCCCCTCCTGCTCGGCCGAGCGCTCGGTTGTGTTATTAATTAAAGCAAGCTGTCATGCCTGGGAGATTTATTTTCTTTGCCGTATCTTTAGCAGTAAACGCCACTCGGAGAGCTCAGAAGACCGTGTCAGATCCAATCAGCTTCTGAACAGCCTTGTTTTGTTCCTTGTCCCCCTTGAGTTTGACCGATCCCTCTTTTCCATTCCCGGGAAGGAAGCAAGTGCTGTGCTGCGCCCGCGCCGCTCCCACGGCCACCCCTGCACCCTTGGCACCGCGGTGCCACCCCTGCGCCCGCCCGGGCACCCAGCTGTCTTAATTACCACCCTCCCTTAATAAACATGGCCTTTGTATCCTATTTGATCACTCCCCTTGATGCCTAAACCAGTTCCAGTCGAGTCCGCTGCCCAGACCTCCGACCTGGCAGCGTCGATTCCCAAATCGCGTTTGTCCACGTCCTAATCTCTGCATTTACTTTAATGGACATTTATATACAGGAATCATGGCCCAGCCCCTGATGTTTCGCAGAAACCCTCAGAGCAGCGCCCAGCAAGCGCCGCACACGGGTGTCAGGGACCGGCACAGCCCCACCTTGGCGACCCGGAGGGATTTCTACACCTAAAAATATACAGCCTGGATTATTTTTTAATTTTTTTTTTCCCCCCCTCCCCCTGAAGACCCAAATCCAAGCTGCGCCAGTACATTTTACAGGCACACACAGACAAACCCCTGCTCGGCCGTTGCCTGAGGACAGCCAGCCGCCTGCGGGGATGCAGAGGGACGGCCACCACCGATGGCAGCGCCAGCACGGTGACAACCGTTGGCAGAGCCACCGCGCCGAGCTGACGCCTCCTGCCAAGACATTGCTTGTAAACAACAAGTGAAATAACTGCCCCGGGCGGCCGGGGAGGGCTCGGCCTCCCCGCTCCCCAAAACGGGGTCCTGGGTCCGGGAGAGGCGGCCGCGGGCGCACGGCTCCTTCCAGGAGCTCCGCTTTGGGAAACCCAGCAAAGACGGGATCGATCCACCCGGTTTGGGGGAGCAGGCGGGGAAACAGCGCAGCTCGGAGGGAAGCAAAAGACGACGGGCCCCGGCTTGGGTTTGGAAGGGAGGAGAGCTGGCAAGGGAGAGGGATGGGGCGGCCGTGACCAGCAGAGCTGAACCCTCCGAGGGGGCTCCTCCAGGGCTCGGCCCCGCTGCGAGGGGCGAGCGCTGTCGGCATCCCACTCGCTCCGTACAGACCCATCTGGGCTCCGGAGGCGTCCCGGGATGAAGCCGTTTCCCCCCTTCTCCCGCCTCCTCGGCTAATTTTACTCCGTCTGGCCGGAGCTCGCAGCCCCTGGTTCTCGTTACGCCCCCCGCCGCGAACCAGCGCCGGCACGCAGCATTTTTGCAAAGTTACAGGGTAGCAGAAATATCCTTGTTTTGTTTTTCCTTTGGCCACTCTGTCGCGCTTCCAAAGTTGGGAAAAAATTACGAAGTAGCAAAGGGGGGTGGGGGGGGGGGAACAACAACCCAAACCCAACCACCAACAAACCCCCGACCAACACAGATTAGACACACGCAGAAACAGCCTCTGTTCTTTGGGGGTTGATCGTGCTCCAGAGCGGAAGAAGGGGGAGGACAGGAGGAGGGAAGAAATTCAAAATCTAAAAAATTGGAGTTTGTTTATTAAAAAAAAAAAAAAAAAAAAAAAAGACTCCAAAATCCGCACAGGCGGCGACGCCAGCCCCAGCCAGCCCCTCGCGCTCCATCCCTGCGGAGACGACCCGTCGGCTGCGGTTCCCCATCACCAGCCCCAATGGGGGGGTCCCTGCCCCACAGCGGGAGCCTTCTTGGGAGGAAAAAAAAAATAAAAATCCATGTTTCCTTCTCCTTGCCCCTCCTGGCAGATCCACCCTGGGCTTGGATGGGGCACGAGAGCCCGTCCCCGCATCGTGCCACCGCACCGAGCCCTGGACAGGGCAGCACGAGGGAGGGGGGTGAGGACGAGGTGAAGGTGATTAATGGCATCTGGGAGAGATACAAAACATCAGGGAGAGGGAGAGCAATGAGGTCAAAGAAAAGGGATGGCGCTGGCATGGGAAGGAGGGGGTCCGGCCCCAAAAGGAGGGCAAATAGCGCTGCTCAGAATGGCTAAATATGCACCTGGAGCTGTACGCGGTGAGCTGGCGGCAGCAGCGAGCAGGACCAGGAGCCATTACTGGCCCCCACTAAGAGGGTGGGCTCTGCGGAGCCGCTGGGGCCGCAACTGCCCACATTTCTGCATGTCACACGTCCAAAAATCCACGGCCCCAAGGGCTGAGAGGGAACCTGAAACTGAGCTGCAGCCGAGGGAACCCAGGGCAACACTCGATCCCTCGAGGTTTTCATCGCAGCCCTTCCCCGAAGGGCAAAACCACGTGGAACGGAGGGTATAAAGCACAAAATGTCATGTTTTCCCCCCAAAGCGTGAGAGCTGAAGCTATCACACCCCCGGTGGACGGGTGCAAGGTGGGTGCCGGGAGGAAATCGTCCCAGCGGCGGGTGAGGAAGCTGCGGGGCCGGGTCTGGATCCGGCACACAGTCCTGGTTAACACATGTCGCAAAACTGAAAGCCAAATGGAGAAGGAAACAGAAGGTGACAGTGAAGATACCGTGACTAACGGGATCTTCCAGGGCCGGTTAGAGGAACTGGCTTTGCCTTGAGGTGGTCGGGGATGTGCTGGAGAGCTACGGGCGGCCCCGCAGATACCATCGAAATGCCACCCAGGTGGTTACGAGAATGACAGATAAAGGCGGCCGAGCAGGAACAGATTTGCAGAAGTGACACCCTCCGGCGCTCAGCACCAGTTTTTGGCCGGGGCTGGTGGTTTCTCTGTTTATTCTCCAAGCAAACAGCTACAGCCTGGCTCCCGCGCTGCCGGAGAACCCTTCCCAAATCCAGCCCTGGACGAGCAGCCTCTGAGGGTTTCCTAACGCCCACCGAGGTTCGGAGGCGGGCAGAGCGCCGGTGCGTGGCAGCAGCACGCCTCCGAGGTCTCCCCTTGCTGAGAAACCACCTTTGGGGTCCTGCAGTTAAGCACCTTGTTATCACGCTTGAACACCCAAACGCTTCCGCATCGGAGCACTTTTTGCTTTGGTGCATTTATCCCCTCGCACAAAGGAGGAGACGACCGCTCCAGGTGCCTCCAAAAAAAGGAGGGTGGGGGGAAGCCATTCGCACCCCCCCAGCAAAGACCAGCATCACCGAGCCCTCCCAGCACCTGCGGGTATCCTTGGGGAAGGGATGCTCCGGGCAGCTCTCCCGGGAGCATCTCCCATGGGATGATCACAAAGGACTGAGACGGGCCGTGGCTTGGGGGGGGGGACTTACAGCACCGGAGGGGAAGGGACCTGAGCATCCACCGCCCCACGGGACCGAACATCCCCATCGCGAGCATCAGCTGCCGGGTTTGATCCTCGGCAAGAGCTGAGCAAACCCAGCTTGCTCCCAGCCCCTCTCCGCTCCTTTCACCAAAGTTTCACCATATTAAGCAGCTGAACTGCATCATCCAAGGAGTGTCAAATTGGTTTTAAATGGTTCTAATTATAACCAGGAAGTTTTAAAGTGTGTGGGTGGAAAGGAATGCAGCAGATTAATTTAATAGCAGTTACCACGGCACAATAGTCCTTCAATTAAGAGTTCTTTCTGGCTGGGTTTTTTTTCTTTTCCCTGTTAATAATAAATGTCACAAATGAGAATAGACATATTACTTCATCAGATGCTTTGGCATATCTTGTCGCCGAAAGCCTTTTGTGCAGAAATAGTAGCTGAAAGGGTAATTTTATAGGGCTTAGCACTCACTTAACACTTTAGGGGCCAAAATCAGGCCTCAGAAGAAACCCAATAAGCTGCACCTGTTTACATCCCAGCAGAATCCCACTCCACAACCACAAAAAAAAGCCCCTGGTGCAGTAGCAGGGCTTTGCTATGGTGTGTCAGGCACGAGCCTGGCTGGGGAGCATCCTGCTGCCAGCGGCTGGAGAGAGCCGGGGGGCGCGGGGAGCTGAGCTTTGCCCCCCCAGAATGCTCCCACTCTTCTGCTTTTAGTGTCCCAGCCCTGTGAACCCCAGTCCTGCCCCATCCGTGGGGCGGCTTTGCAGGGCGCGGAGGGAGCAGGACCCCGCTCCGGCTCCCTGTGGTCAGGGAAGGGGCCGGCTTCCTCCCCTCTCCGGCTTTGAACCGCGTGGGGGTTCCTGAAATCCAGGTGTCGAGACGGGAAACGACACGTTTCCCAGCACGTTTCTCCTCTGCAAAGAGAGAGGCTGGGGAAGGGGGGGCTCGGGGTGTCCCGCGAGGAGCCCCCCGCGCCCCGGCTCCTTCCCGGTGCTAACTGGCGGACACGGTGCGCCGCCTCCCCGACGGCGAGCAGCAACGAGCATCTCCCTGGAAAAGGGACGTTGTGGCCCCATCTCTCTGCTCTGAACTCCCCTCATTAGAGACGTCAAACCCCATCCCTAATTGCCTCACACCTGAAACGCAGGCTGGCTTTCCGGCATCCCTCCCCGGAGCCGGGCAGCGCTCAGGGAGAGCTCCTGCCCCCCCGGCCATGCTCCCCTGCCTCTGTAATCTGATTTTTCTTCCCAGGTCCTGGCTACGTCCAGGCGCAGGGTTTCTCTTTGCACCTGGAATTTTTCCCCAGATCCGTCTCCCAGCGCCGCAGAGGGGAAACTGCCGGCCCTGGCCCTGCCTGAAATAGCCTTTACCGTTCTTTTTTTTCCTCTTTGAAAGGTTTATTCTGGTGGGTAGTGATGGGGGAAGACCACTGGGATAGGGGAAAACCACGGAGCAACCCAACCCAGGCAGTTAATGACGAGGGAGGATGCAGCGGCCACGGCCAGGAGACAAAAACAGTGGGAAGAGCGACCAGAAGCATCTTTAAAAAGAAAAGCTGTGGCTGGTGGGAGGCTCAGGGCAGGGGCAGGAGATACCCCGACACCTCCGGGCTCCCCGGGGCACTGGGCAGAGGATGGGGCTGAGGGGGACACGGCCCCTCCACTGGCATGGGTGCCCCATGGCCCCCCAGCACCTCTGGGTTTGCACCCAGGGATGGTGTACTGGGAGCACTGGGAGCCCTGGGGGGAGCTGGCTCCTGTCCCCCCAGCATTGCCGATGAACCGCAGTTTGGGGGTGAGGTGCCTGCTGCTTACCAGCACCGGCCGCCCTTTAATATTTGATGATGGGTAAAGTGTGCTGCCCGCGCGGGGGGGGTTACAAAAGGCGACGATCAGACTCGGGGAGCTCCATCTCTGCGGTGGCAAAAATACACGGGCAGGGGGGCAGCAAGGCAGGGGCGTGAGGCATCCAAAAATGGTCGATGGGACCCACATGGGACAGGGGTGTCCCTGGGAGCTGCAGTGGCATCGCCTTCGCCCAGCACTTCCCCATCCCCGCTCAGCCCCGACTCTCCTGCCCTCGCCATGGTGGCCGGCGAGCCCACGGGAGCTTCCCTGCACACTGCCAAGTGCTGGAAAACTGCAAAGACTGACTAATATTCCCCAAAATCCGGCTTCGTCTGTGTGATTTGTGTTCGCTTTTGGCCGATGCAATATTGAACAGATGCCTGGAGGGACTTTGGTACTTAAAAACAACGCACAGGAGGTAAACAGGGAGATTTATTATTTTACTTTTGTGGTTTTGAGATAGTTTATGACACCAGGCTAATAACTCACAAACCAAAATCTTCATTGATCGAGGAAAACGTTACGTTATCCTCCCTCCGCGCCCGGAGAGGCTGCTCCCCTGCAGCCACCCCCTGCCTCACTGCCCACGGGGGACGGGTCCGTCCTGGCACAGGATCCCGGCGGGATGGCCGTGTCCCGGGCCCCGTGTCCCACAGCAGGGAGGGAAGCGAATCCCCAGTGTCCAGGGCAGCCTCTCGGGATGCCCACGGTGCTGCGGACTCACTATAACTCGTGCTGGGACCAGCAGCAGGAGCGTCCCCCGCCACGCTGCCCGGCATCCCTCCCTCTGGCCTCCTGCTCCCTCCTAATCGCAACAGCGGGACCGCAGGTCCCATCCTTCCCCGTTATTGACAGCTAATTAATTGCCACTTGTCACATTCCCCCCGGGAAATGTCCGCCCCCAGCGATCAATCCCTGCCGCTGCTGGGTTTTGGGAGCCTCGATCCCCATCCCGCAGGAGCCGGCAGGATCCATCGCTGTGGAGAACCAGCCTGGCGCCTCCGGAAGAGTGTGGCCCCGTGGCACGATGCTGGGGAGGGCTGCCGGGGCGGCCGTGCCGGCGGGCCATGCTCGAGGGCAGCACGGTGGCCGTGCCGCTGGGCGATGCTCGAGGGGACACTCGCCAGAGCCCGGCGAGGGGAGAAACGCAGAGACGAGCACCCCGGGCCGCTCTCCCGCTGTCTCACGCCGGCATATTTCTGTGATATATACTGTAAATCTGCTTCATTTGAAATTCACGGTTAATGACTGAGGTGCTCTCATCCAGGAAACTCCGCGAGGTTCCGGCTTTTAAGGGAAAAGATGTAACCGGGCAGGAGTTGAGGAGCGCTGCGGAGAGCTGCCCCGCTCTCCAGGCACTTAAGAAGTCTCCAAAAGAAACATCAGCCTCCCCAGAAGGGCTGTGATTTATCAGCCCCTGGGGCTGCGAATCCCAAATCATCCCACCCCGCATCCCCCAGCCCATCGTCCCAGTCCGAACTACCATCCCGGACGGATGGGCTGGAACACGGACAGGACTCGGGCAAAGCTCGCCCGCAGCCCCTTGTTTCACTGGCACCGGGGATGCCCAGCGGGACCCTCCGCGTGGTGCCGGGGGGGGGAAAACGGGGTGGATTTTCGATTTTGCCCACCCGCTCACCGCCAGCATTAAAGGCAAACCGTTGCCATCATTTGAACCCTATGATCAGGAGCCTAATTCAATACAATCAGGCTCATTGTTGGAGGGCCGAGCATTTAGCTGAAACCCTAAGCCAGCCCTGCAGTAATTTGGCTGGGGAGGAATTGATTTTGACCATCAGCACTTTCTCATTTTCAATAGAGTACGAACGTAACCAGGTTAATTTCTGTTAAGCGCATTACCCAGGTACTTTTTGCTCTCCAGCCCAATGATTATGTGTCTGATCTGAAAGATTATAATTGCAACCCGACAGGACACAAACAGTTGTCCATGATTGAAAGGAACCGGACTGACAGAAAAACAGCTTCTCATCTACCTAAAAACCAAACAATCTTCACGTTTCCCCTTCTTCATGGGTAATGACTACATGCAATAAAGCAATACATTAGATCTATTCCAATAAGTAAATATGCTCTAATTAATCTTAACCTCCAGTAGTCCAGGATGTCGCCGATCTCGCTGGATTGATGCAGTTACTGCAAGTTTGATTTGGTCCTACACAAGTTTTAGGTCTGGTTTTCCTCTTCTTTGGCCAAACCAGCGCTTCTGCTGGCAAAGGCCTTCCCAGCACCGTCGCTCACAGCACCCCGGGGCTCCCGGCCACGTGGGCAACCCGGGTGCTGCCTCTTACCCCGTCCCCAGTTGTCACCCCGGTGACAAAGGAGATTCTGCCACGGGTCTGAGATGCCGAGGAGATGTCGACACGCCACCGGGATGGCACCGCAGCGAGCCAGCCCAGCGGGATCATGGTGAACCAACCCCATATGTGCCACCCACGCTCACCCCTGCGGTTCCCCCCAAAATCAGAGGTGGGGAAGGGTCCCCGCGCCCCTGCCCGGCTGAGGATGTCCATCCCCCCGCCGCCACCACCCATCCCAAGGGCTGGGACTGCGATGAGCGCCGGCTTGCCTTGTCTCCAGCCCTGCCTGTACATTATTTCTCCTGATCATCATAACTTTCTTCCGCTTCTAAAGCACCTTTCATCACGAAACAGGATGGAGCGCGGCAGCTGTTGAACAGCATGGAGCTGCGCTGCACAGGCAGGGACGGGCAGGAAGTGGAAGCGGCTCCTGCAGCTGCTGGGACCGCGCAGGAGAGCTGTACTCACGCCACCGCATGCCGGGGCCTTATCACATCCCCCAGCACGCTCACGGCTCCCGCCTGACACGCGAGAAGCCCATGTGGCAGGTCGCACGTGACGGCACCGATGTGACACGCGGCGGCTGGGGAGGGGCGAGCTCTGCTGTGGGACCAAGGGGGGAAGAGCGGTCCTTGGGCGCAGCCGAGCATGGCACCTTCCCGCCCTCTCCAGCGGCACCTACACCCGGAGCAGGGACCCGCCGGGCTGCGGGGCTGACCCACGGCAGTGCAGGTCCGAGTGGTAGCATTGCAGGTCTGGATTGTGGCATTGCACACCTCAGTCATGGCATTGCACACACAAGACATGGCACTGCCCATCCAAACCATGGCACTGCACACCCAAACCACGGCATAGTACACCCAAACCATGGCACTGCCCATCCAAACCATGGCATAGTACACCCAAACCATGGCACTGCCCATCCAAACCATGGCACTGCACACCCAAACCATGGCATAGTACACCCAAACCATGGCACTGCCCATCCAAACCATGGCATAGTACACCCAAACCATGGCACTGCACACCCAAACCATGGCACTGCCCATCCAAACCATGGCACTGCACACCCAAACTACGGCATTGTACACCCAAACTACGGCATTGTACACCCAAACCATGGCACTGCACACCCAAACCATGGCATAGTACACCCAAACCATGGCACTGCCCATCCAAACCATGGCATAGTACACCCAAACCATGGCACTGCACACCCAAACCATGGCATTGCACACCCAAACCATGGCACTGCACACCCAAACCATGGCATTGCACACCCAAACGAGATCATGGCATTGCAAACCCTAGCCATGGCATTGCACACCCAAACCATGGCACTGCACATGAAACCATGGCATTGCACACCCAAATTGCAGCATTGCACACCCAAACCATGGCATCGAACACCAAAACCATGGCATTGCTCACCCAAATCCACACCACGGCATTGCAAACCCAAGACATGGCATTGCAAAACCAAACCATGGCATTGTTCACCCAAATCCAGACCGTGGCATTGCAAACCCAAACCACAGCACTGCACGCCCAAATCATGGCATTGCAAACCCAAGGATGGCACTGCACGTGAAACCATGGCATTGCACACACAAATTGCAGCATCGCACACCCAAACCATGGCATTGCACGCCAAAATCACATTGCACACCAAAATCACAGCATTGCACACCCAAACCACAGCATTACACACCAAAACCATGGCATTGCTCACCTAAACTGTGGCATTGCAAAACCAAACACCATGGCATGGCTCGCCCAAACCCAGGCTGTGGCATTGCAAACCCCAACCGCAGCATTGCACGCCCAAATCACGGCGTTGCAAACCCGAGCCGTGGCACTGCACATGAAACCACAGCACCACACACCCAAGCTGCAGCACTGCGCGCCCAAATCGCGGCATTGCACACCCAAACCATGGCACTGCACGTGAAACCATGGCACTGCACGTCCGAACCATGGCACTGCACACCCCGAACACAGCATCATACACCCAAACCACGGCGTTGCACGCCCAAACCATAGCACTGCACGCCCGAACCGCAGCGCTGCACGCCCAAAACGCGGCATCGTGCACCCAAACCGTGGCATTGCACGCCCAAACCATGGCGCTGCACGCCCGAACCGCAGCACTGCACGCCCACGCTTTGGTGTCGCAGGGGGGCTTGGCTCACATCCCCAGGAGCCCACTGTGGCCTCTGTCATGCTGGAGCCACAACTATTTTTCTGAGAAACGACACAAAGCCCTCTCTTCCCCGCTGCCCCGACTGTCTGAGCACCCCGAGGAGTTTCGCGTTGCAAGGACGCCCGGGTGCCTTCATGGGGACACTCGGCCGCGCGCCCAGCGGACCCCTGATAAAAGCATCACGTTTGCTGCGGTGGATGGGAGATAACCCATGCTGCTCCCCCACCGCCCCTCGACCAGGATCTTCCCCTTTGAAAAGGACAAATATAACCGAGATGAGTCAGTTCCTCCGAGCTCCCAGCCCCTGTACAATATGTAACTGGAATTTTTCATTTCGGCACTGCAGGGGAGGCATAACTGGAGAAGACAATGGAGTCAGCTACAACCCAAAAAAGCAGTGCCAATTCTGTGTGCATGAGAAATAAAAACATTTTTTAATCTAAAAATAAATTAACTGTAAGTGACAGCCAGAGCAGATCTGCATGTACTCACTGTCAGCCCGCGCAGGACCCGTCCCTGCTCCTTGGCACGAGGCGGGTTTGGGTGAATTCTCTGCTCTTTCAGGCCAGGTTGGGGATCGCGGCAGCACCGCTGGGGAGGCACTCAGCACCTGTACCAGGAGCCGGGCTCCCTGAGCTGGCATCGGACCCAGAAACGAATCCACAGAAGCCAGGGGGAACCTCTGGGGTTTGTTTTCTAACTGCGTTACGGCTGTGAGATGGGAAAAGAGGCTCCACCAAGCTCAGGGCTTGGCTGGGCCAAGGCACTGCACGAGCCCATCAAACCCATCCAGCTTCCCGTCATTAAATAAAAGGGTAGCGAGTACGCAAGCGGCTGATGGCCCCGTTCTGCAGCTGAGCTGTGGCCACCTCCACATCCCAGAGCAGAGCAGACACCTGGCGCAGCCCCTGCCCACAGCCCTCCCTCCTCCCCAGCCGCTCGCCCCTCTGCTTGCTCCTGACTTGTGCTGGGAGGAGACACGGAGCGACCCGGCGCTCAGGAGTCCCAGGAGATTGTCCGGATGCTCCGGAAAAAAAAAGGGCGGTCAAGGGACCACAGGCGGGAGCTGCAGTGGGGCGCAGCTGATGCAGTGATTCACGCCCCCGAGAGCCAGGCCAGCATCCCCCCCCACTCCTAAAGCTCCTTCGATCCCAAGCATAGTGACCTGTTCTCACACACGAGGGACATGGAGCAGACCCTGAAGCAGAGCACCATCTCGTGAGACCCCACCTGGAGTCCTGCATCCAGCTCTGAAGCCCTCAGCACAAGAAGGACACGGAGCTGTTGGAACAGGTTCAGCAGAGGGCCATGAAGATGCTGGGAGGGCTGGAGCCCCTCTGCTGTGGGGACAGGCTGAGAGAGCTGGGGGGGTTCAGCCTGGAGAAAAGAAGGCTCCGGGGAGACCTTCCAGCCCCTTCCAGTCCCCAAAGGGGCTCCAGGAAAGCTGGGGAGGGACTTCTTACAAGGGCACGTAGTGATAGGATGAGGGGTGATGGCTTCAAACTGGAAAGGGGGAGATTTAGATGAGATACTAGGGAGACATTTTTCACTCTGAGGGTGGTGAGCCCCTGGCCCAGGTTGCCCAGAGAAGCTGTGGCTGCCCCATCCCTGGAGGGGTTCAAGGCCAGGTTGGACGGGGCTTGGAGCAACCTGGGCTGGTGGGAGGTGTCCCTGCCCAGGGCAGGGGGTGGCACTGGGTGGGTTTTAAGGTCCCTTCTAACTCGAACCATTCTGTGATTCTATGATTAGGGCAAGTGAGCAGGGCCAGATCCTGCTACTCTTCTTCACAAGCACCAAGGTGTGCTGGGACATGGCCGGGGTTGTTGCTGCAACAGCAACAAGATGTTTCTCACCTTCCCTTTGCTCCTGCCACACACTGATCACCTTTGCTAAAAATCATTTCCATGGGGCCATCAACACAGGCAGTGGGACACCCCTCACTGCAAAGTGCTCAGAGCTGGCGAGGACAGGACCTGAGGGACAGGGCAGAGGGTACGGGAGCTCCAGATGGAGCAGAGGGATATTGGTAAAGCCGTGGCCCAAGCACGTAACTCAGATTTTGACAGCGCGCTGCCCAATTTACTGCGCAACATCAACCACTTCGCTGGCTGCTTCTTTCAGAAATCCCCCCTCTTCCAGCACCAGCGGTCCCTGTCCCCGCTGTGGTGGCAGCTCGCTCTGTGCGCATGGAAATCTGACAACTCCCAGCCAAGCCGCGAGGATATGGAGAAGGCAGGTGAGGAGGGATACCCAAAAACCAAACCACTTCGGGACAATCCTCCCCTTTTTCTTAAGATATTGTCAAAAGGGCCATTCAGGAGCCTTCTGCCGCCCATTTTTTGCCCCAGCCTGCTCAGTTTTACAGCACTGGGTTTCACTAGGTTGGGTTTCTTTTTTTTTTCCCTCTGACTCGACTCCTTGCTGGGTAACACTGTATTTGATATTTTTAATCACTCAGCATGCATCAGAGTTTGGCAGGGGAAGAAAGTGAAGTTAAAAGAGAACAGAGACAGTCTGCATTTGCCAGGGCTGCCTGCCATTGCCACAACCCCTCATCGCTTGTGCTGCGTTTCCCTCTGCTGGAAAGTCACGAGCCGCAGTTGACAAGGTCGATTTAAAAAATGTCATCAGCCGGCAATTCTTAACCTTCAGGGGTTTGGATCATTTTTTTAAAGAAAAACAAAAGTCCTGAACCCTTCTCCCTTTACTGTATAAATATGAAGACGTTACACATACATATACATAGATGCATTGGTATGTATATATCAATATTGCTGATTAACCATTATAATAAACCTACATTTAGCTTTGTAAGGCTGGAAGATCCTGGTCACTCCGGCAATATTATGCAAATTTTTAATTTCTTTGCTCAGAAGTTGCAGCTAAATTTTTCGTTTCCTGCGAGAGCTGCAACTTTCTCCCTCTTGTGGGTAACCCGAGTGATTCCCGGAGGGGTCGAGCAGCTGGACGGCAGCCAGAGGGATGCTCTTCACGGGTTTCTCATCCCACACCAGGCTGTACCCTTGGACCTCGCCGGAGCTCCCAGGTGAGCTGAGGCACAGCAGAGCCCAGCTGCTTCACGTGCCGGTTCCTCACTTCGACTATAAGGTTTGCATCACTCCATCGATTCCTTGGAAGAAGAGAAAAAAGGTTGATTAACAGTGTTTACTAAACCACGGAGTCACTTCAAGCCTGCAGTAGGTTGTCTGCATGGACATCAGTGTCTGGAACTGAGGGATAATTTACGGATTGCTCTCCAGGCGGCTCCGAGATGCAGCGACAAGGCTTTAGATCTGCTTCCGAAGACAAGAAAGGAGAGTCACTGCTTTTCACCTGCTTCTCCCTGCTGAGGAAAGGCTGAGAGAGCTGGGGCTGTGTAACCTGGAGAAGAGAAGACTGAGAGGGGATCTCATCAACGCTGACCAATATCCAAAGGGGAGTGTCAGGAGGATGGGGCCAGGCTCTTCTCAGTGGTGCCCGGGGACAGGACAAGGGGTAACGGGCACAAACTGGAACATGGGAAATTCCACCTCAACACGAGGAGGAACTTCTTTGCTGTGAGGGTGGCAGAGCCCTGGCACAGGCTGCCCAGAGAGGTGGGGGAGTCTCCGTCTCTGGAGACATCCCAACCCCGCCTGGAGGCGTCCCTGTGCCACCTGCTCTGGGTGACCCTGCTCTGGCAGGGGTTGGACGGGATGATCTCCAGAGGGCCCTTCCGGCCCCCGCCAGCCTGTGAAGCTGCCGTTCCCCTCGTCACACCGCAATGAAGCCCGCACCGGGGCTGGCCCGGCCTGGGCCGCGGAGGGTGCCCTGGCCCCGCTGCGGCCGTGAGGGGAAAGCAGCGGGAAGGGGCGGCCGCTCCTCCCGCCCGCTAGGGGGCGCCCGAGCGCCGCGGCCTCTCCCCGGCAGGAAGTGCGGGAGCCGGAAGCGGAAGTGTTCACCGTGCGCGATGGCGGCCGAGGTGGCGACGGCGGCGCTGAGCGGCTGGGCGGCTGCGGATCCCGATGGCGGGGTGAGGCGGCAGCGAGGGGGGCCGGGGGGAAGAAGGTGTGTGGGGGGGGTGTTCCCCGACACCGTGCCGGTGTCTGAGCGTGGGTTGTTTCAGGGCTCGGGCTCGGAGGACGAGGCGCGGCCTAGCACGGCCGCGGAGGCAGCGGCGGCGCAGAAGCGGGAGGAGCGGCTGCGAAAGTTCCGTGAGCTCCACATGAAACGGGTACGCGGCGGCCGGAGCGGGGCAGCCCCCGATAATACCGGGAAATGGTGTGGAAGGGGCGGCGGGGCTTGCCCGGCGCTCCCGGGGAAGGTTGTGTCACCGATTCGCTTCTCCCACCCCAAAAGCAGCGTTTGACGCGGTGGGATCAGTCCCCAGCGGCCTGGCCGCCTCCCAGGACGGGTGCCCGTGGTCCTCGGGGGTTCCCTTGCTCTCGTTTCCGTGATGGAGGGTTGCCCTGCGTCTCCCAAGTTGGGTAACAAACGGGTTTTGTTCCTAGAACGAGGCTCGCAAGCTGAATCACCAAGAAGTGGTGGAAGAAGATAAAAGGCTAAAATTGCCAGCAAACTGGGAAGCCAAAAAAGCTCGGCTGGAGTGGGAGCTGAAGGTGGAGGAAAAAAAGAAGGTAAGTACACAATTGCAGCCACCGGTACATTCAGGTGCTGGCAGGGAGGCTGGGCCACCTTCACGGGGAGCTCCTACAGATATTACCCCCAAAAAATCCGTCTGCTAATTAGACTGCCAGTGATCTAAATTACTGTCTTGCACTAGAGGGTGACAGGACTGATCTAGGCAGTTCTAAGTTTGATCATCAGCTGCTATCTTGTTAAAACCAAAGTGTTCTTTGTGCGGCGTTAGGAATGTGCTGCGAGAGGAGAAGACTACGAGCGAGTTAAACTGCTGGAGATCAGCGCTGAGGATGCCGAGAGATGGGAAAGGAGAAAGAAGAGGAAAAATCCAGATCTGGGATTTTCAGGTAATGGCTTAACCGCATTTGTGATGAACCCCTTTGTTAGTATTTCTGCTGCAAACAGACCTGCGAAATAAAAACCTTCACCTCGAGACAAATTCCTTTTCTTCCCAAGATTACGCGGCTGCACAGCTGCGCAAGTACCAGAGGCTGACGCGGCAGATCAAACCTGACCTGGAGCAATACGAGAAGCTGAAAGAGCAGTAGTAAGTGTGATCTCAGTCACCCGATATTGCTAATAATGTAGAATTACCACAGACAAACACTAAAGACTCAGACTAATCCTTTCTGTACGTGCCTATTCTCATATACACTGTAATATTAATTAGTCTTTAAAACACATGTGTAAAGTGCTTGCCCTCCTGTTCCTTTTGTCCAGCGGCGAAGCGCTGTATCCCACGTCTGACAGTCTTCTCCATGGAACTCACGTGCCGTCGAAGGAAGGGGTGGACAGGATGGTCGCAGATCTTGAAAAGCAGTAAGTAAATGCTAAGATAAAACAGATGTGTCCAACGGGAAAGTTTTGTGTAATCAGAGCCACAGGAGTCACCCCCAGGTCTTCAATCGCTGCCCTTTGCCTTACAGAATTGAAAAGCGTGAAAAATACAGTCGCCGGCGCCCTTACAACGACGATGCGGACATCGACTACATTAACGAGAGAAACGCCAAGTTCAACAAGAAGGCGGAGAGGTTCTACGGGAAGTACACAGCCGAGATTAAACAGAACTTGGAGAGGGGAACAGCCGTCTGAGCTGCCGTCTCCCGCAGAGCACGCAGAACATCTCCCAGCATTACTTACCTATTCCTTTGGTAGGGAGATTTCTGCAGGCAATTTGCAGCTGTAGAAGTAATTTGTGTAACAGATACTCGTGGAAGTGACCAGCTTGTGCAATTTCATGTTTTAAATAAACCCGAACTCTTATACTTAATTTAGAACACAGCTCGCCTTCCTTCTTCAGTGCCTGAAGACTGGCAAGAGCTACCCCCAGCTGCCTGTCCCGTGCCCGAGGTCAGAGTTCTCCTGGGGGCAGCACTCACACAGCACAGCTGTCCCCTCCCCAGGCAGCAAAACTGGCTGTTCCTCACCAAGGGGGCAAGGAAGAGGGTTTATCTCAAGCATTAGCCTCAGGTTGCTTAAATACATAATTCTTAGTCTGTTTGCCATAATTTCTTACAGAAGCTTCAAGACAAGAAGAGTCAACAAGTGAGTTTATTTTATTTTTACAAAATACAAGTTTAACTGCTCCCAAAAGCACGCAACAGCACATTGACATGCTTGCAATACTCTTCTTCACAAAAGGTCGGTGCCAGCCATGCAGCTGAGCGCACTGTACTGCTACATTCTGCAGCTACAAGCAGCATCACCTGTACCCTTGGTGTCACAACACCCCCTCCACCAGCTTCCCGAGCTGTTTTTAAAGCAACCTAAATCACAACACAAGGCAGCACCAAGTCAAGCTCAGCATTAGGAGTCAGCAGAAGTGACAGCCGCTCAGGTGCAGGGCAATGGCTTCGCACAGAGCGGTCAGGTTTACACCCCAGACACACTCTCCACATGCAGAGGGGTATCTGGGGAAGTTCCTCCAGAGGCCCTGAACCAGCCCCAGCAGGAGCAATTCCAGAATAAAGGTTTCCTTTCAAAACAACACAGAAGTTACATTCTGCTGCACTCCCGGATAGCAGTAGGGGAAGGAAAAGCTACACCTGGAAATACCCACGTACAGCAGAGTCAGCATACCACCAAACACAGATCTAACACTTGACACACAGAGAGGCCAGTGAAAAACTAAAGTTTATTTACTTGAAGTAAACAGTTACACAATGTAAGTCAAGAGTTCAAAATAACAGCTACCGAACCATTGTTTAGAAAAAGTTACCCACCTGTAAGTTCTAGTCCATTAAAGCAATACAAAAATATTTACAAATATACACAAGATTCCCATCTGCGGCTTCTGGATCACCATGCTCTACATCTGAAAGAGAAACCTAAGATTCCAAAAATCAAGATCTCAAAATAAATACTCAGTATTAACAAGTCTTCAACCTGATCAGAAAATGTCAGATCTCACTACTGACATATGCATAATGCTGCAGTCATGAGACAGCGAGAAAAAAAAATGGCTAGCGTGCCCGGAACAGTGCACTTTTGGGTGAGAAGTTTAAAAATGTTTTCTTCTCCTCCTTCTTGACAGGAACCCATTGCCCATAGGGGCTTCCCTTTTTGTCCTCTTCTCTTCCAGGAGAAATCGCAGGTTCTTTAACAACATGGCTCACTGGCTTCTGCAGTACTGGTTTTGCCATTGTATTCTGGAAAAAGAAGTTGCCTTTAAAATGCTAGAATGAAAAGGAACATACTAAGACTTGTCAACTTTAAGGGGTTTATCTGTGCTGATAAGACAAATGTTTTCATACACTGTGTTGACACAGGATTCTGTGAAGTTGCTTTTTTCTTAGTTCTGCATTATTAAAATGTATCTAAACATGAAACTTGCAGCACTCCACTCCTGGGGCAAGCCACTGTCCTGGTTTCACCTGGGACAGAGTTAATTTTCTTACTAGCAGCTGGTACACTGCTGTGGTTTGGATTTTGGATGAGAATTATGTTGATAACACACTAATATTTTAGTTGTTGCTGAACAGTCGAGGACTTTTCAGCTTCTCATATTGGCCAGCCAACCAGGCACCCGAGAAGCTGGGAGTGACACAGCCGGGACAGCTGACCCCAACCGACCAAAGGGATATTCCACACCGTGAGACATCACGCTCATATAAAGCTGGACAATGAAGGAAGGAGGGGACATTTGGAATTATGGCATTTTGCCTTCCCAAGTCATCACTGCACATGATGGAGCCCTGCTTTCCTGGGGATGGCTGAACACTGTACCCTATTGGCAACCAACACTGGGAAAAGCCTAACACCAGGGGGTGCGAAGTACTGGAATTCCATCTTGGGAAGTCACACTTACATTAGGACTGAAAGAAATGCTTCTCTGTATGGTTGCTCTCTCCATCCCACTTTTGGTCATGTCTTCTGCAAGTCTTCTGGGTTGCTAGAGAAGAGCACAACAGCTTCAGTGGGAGGATACAGTATTCCATGTGAGTTAAGGCAATTACTACAGAGTATGAACTTTCTGGTAGAGCTGATTCAGTTATTTACATCAAAAGTAGCTGTAAGCTACTAAATATGCTAACAGATTAATGTGGAACTCAATTTGAAAAGCATTCAGTATTGTTACCAATGTCATTGTGCCAATTCACATGTGACCTGATATCCATGCCCCAGTTACAGTTTCAGAAAGGATTCAAACGGTTCAGAGCATGGACTGCCATACAACGACATGTAGTGGTGGAGTTAAGTTGCATTAAGTTTTGCATATCCATCCTGCAGAGCTTTGGATAATGACAATAAACTTATCTGCAAGTGATGCAGGCCTCTTCTTCTGTACTCTCTCAACATCTGGAATATATTGCATATATTATGAAAGGGATGCCTGTACCATTTGTCTAAAACCCTTAGTAAATTTACTTCCATTTGAAATAGCAGTATCTGATCGATGTAACAGTTATTGCAGCTTTGTATTTACCATGAATCAGGTTAACACGCTATAACAACAGAGTCAAACTAAAATTCAGTTTTAAGCTGCTCAAGTTTCTCCCTCCCTTAAATTCACAGCAGCTACAGCCCACAAGTCCCTTAATTACCAACAGATTTTCTTCATCATGTCTGGAACCATAGTCATGATTTCTATAAGACAGAAATAAAGTATGTAAAATGCATTGTGTGCTTGGGTATGTAACTTCTGGGAAACAGTTTGTTGCACATGAAAAGCTTTTAACAGTTCAAAGGGTTGAAAGATTTAACCTTTAAAAAAAAATCACCACAACATTCACTAGGTTTGTTAAGGAGACTCCTTGTTTTAGGCCAAAACCACATAAACTAGTCTCATTAATGGGCAGTACCTTATTAGAAGAACAACTCAAAAGAACAAAGTAAATTCACCTCTCCTTCCCAACCTATCACTACTGGAAAGCCTGCAGGCACTCAGTGGCTTAGCCACCTCTTAGGAGTCCATAGTCCTTACAGCTTAAAGCAAAGTCTACACTGATTTTTGGAGTAGTTTTTAAACTCTCTGGCAAATCTGATGTTTTTGTTCAAGGGCTTGAATTCATAATCACTGACTCCACAGTTAAAGACTATGACACATCCATGCAAGAGACAAATTTTAATAAGTGTTTACCTTTTCATTGAGAATACTCCAGTTCATACTTACCTCAGCTGACTCTCCAGGATCCTCATGTTCTTGTTTTTCATTTTTTATCTCTTTGGAAGGAGTAAGGATCTTCAAGCTTGCTGGCAAGACTACGTTATCTGTTCCCAGCGCTTTTGCAGCATTGGCTTTCGCAATTTCCAGGAGTTCCCTCTTGTCTACAAGAGGAAAAAAGAGTAATGTAATTCTCTTATGTTTAAATCAACACATACCTACCCATGCAAGCCCAAAAACTGCAGGTTTACTATTACTAGACCTATGTAAGCATCAACTGTGATGAATTTCCATCAGAACTGAAGATTTAGCTTCAGCTCAAGTGCAAAGAACATGCTCTGAACTACTATTTTTTTTTAAATACATTTTTATAACCATGCAGAATTTCCTTCCACACTGCCACTACTAGTTACAGTCTATAAAGCAAGTAAACAAATGAGAATTCGACTGCTTAAAATAAGTTGTACATTTTGAGGTTCTTAAAGTCTTAAAAAAAAAAGTACCCTTTTCACTCAAATGGAGGGGTGATCTGCTCCGAGATCTTGTTCGTGACCTGCTTCTCCAGCTCCTGTAAGCCTCGGGATATATTGTTCGCCCAAATCCATAGTATCTTCGGCCTCTTGAACGTGATCTGCTTCTCGAATAGGACCTTCTGTAATACGATCTTCCACGAGACCATGACCTGCTGCGTGATCTGTATCTTGGAGGAGAGCGGTGGTACCTCCTGTAGTGCCTGACATGGTACCTTCCTCGGTACCTCCTGTAGCCACGTGATCTCGACCGGCTTCTGGAATATGAACGAGAGTATCTTCTGTACCTTCGGGAACTGTTTCTTCTTGTCCATGACCTTGATCTGGACCGGCTCCAACTCCTGGAGGAAGCTGAAGAGGAACTACTGGAACTGGACTGTGAACTGCAAGAAGATCTGCTAGATGACCTTGTTGATGACCTATCACAACTTCTCTTGGATCTCAAAGACGACTCCCTTTTCTTCGGTGAGCTGAGGGTTAAGTCATCCATGAAGCCTGTCATATCATCAGTTTTTGTAACCACCGTTTTCTCCACGCAAGCACTTTCAGAAGCTGTTTCTGTTTTTATTGTTGTTCTCTGATACCCAGTCTCTGTTCCTGTTGTGGTGAGGAAGGGGAAGCTAATCATCTATACAGCAACAACAGTTATGATACACAGGCAAAGAGTTCAAGGATAATTAAGCACACCAACAATTCTCATCCAGTTTATCAGCATATTTTGCACATGACATTTTTAAGTTTTGTCACTTCCTCTCCTGTAGCCAGTCTTCTATGTGGAATAAAAAAAGGCTTCAGTTTAAACCATGAGTAGTTCTATGTGGAATTTTGAAAAGAGGTTTGTTTGTGGAGTTTAATGTTTAATACATTTCATTTGCTAGGTAGGCACACACCTTTGTGAAAAGGATGTGAGTTAACATCTTTTATTCCTCCTAACAGAATTTTCAAGGTATTTTATCTTCAGTCTATTCTAAATGCAGTCTATTGCATCTACAATGCAAAAATAACCATTTGCCTTCCAGATCAGTATGAACTGAATGATTTTCTCCTGCAGTTCTAGGGAGGTTAAGTTTCAACTGTTTTCCTCCGACAGGAAAAAAGAAAAGTACCTTCAAGATACAAAGCAGCCACTTCCTTGACTGTATCACATTAAAAAACAACCTGCACAGAACTCCACACACACCAGCAGAGCAGGCACCAAGCTGCTTTTAAAAACATTCTACATAACTAGCAAAAAATACAGCTAATGTTTCACTGGATATGACTCGTAGAGGGTGTAATACATGTTAAGGTTACATATTAATAATTAAAATGGCTGTCCCTTGCTAGTGGCAGCCATTTTATATCTACAAAGGTTACTGTATTCTAGGGTGTAACTATCTTATCTGCGTTGCTTAAACCCTGCATTATGTCACCACTTTGCAGTTTAAGGAAGCTTGCTTCATCACAAAGTTTCCATCGTTGTAAACCAAGTAAAACTTACAACCTTACTGAAATCGATCCGGGGTACTAGGTTCTACACGAGTTTGTAAGCAACATTCCCCTTGCTGCTACTAAAGCTAAAGTTTCACTACTTCACCTCTAAACGAGGGCCAAGGGCACGCACACTATACAGGGCGCAGCTACGACGAAACAACCGATTAATTCCGATCTGAAACGCCACCCCACCTCCCATCGTTAAGTTAACAAGACACCGGCGTTTACGACACATCGGGCACACCTCCCGTTATTCTCACACAACCGGCCGCCACCGGGAGAGCGGCGGAGAGACCGCGCTCCCCTCCCGCCCAGGCGTTACGGGGCTGAATTCGCCTCAGAGACCGCTTACAGGCACTTACCGCTCGGAGCCGCCGGGCACCCCCGGTGCCGGTTCCCGTGAGAGACCAAATCGTTTCTGTAAATAAAAAAAAGCCGTGAATAATGCGTGTCCCCCACCCCGCCATCAGCCCGCAACGGCGGCCCCCCAGCACGCCAAATAAAGCCAAATAACAGCCTCCCCCCTGCCTCCGCCCCGAAGAACCGCTTTTTGTGAGCACACCCCAGCCCAAGCCAGCAGCCGCAAGGAGCTGCTCCCGCCGTGCCCCACCGACTCACCGCCGCCAGCCAGTCGGGCTTCCCCCGCACGGCTCCTGCTCCACCGGCGACGCCTGAGGAGACAGCCCCGCTTCGTGAGTCACCCCCATAGCGACCGGCCAGGCTCCTTCCACCCGGGAAACAAGCCGCAACTGAGCCCCGGCAGAACACAGCGCTCGCAGCCGCCACCCGCTACCGCCCCTCAGCAGCGACTGAGGGCAGCCCAGAACCTTCCAGAACCCCCCTCCCCTTACGTAACGGCACCCAATGCGCGTGCGCAGAGGGCCGGCGCCTTTCCCGCGCGTGCGCGCTGGCAGCCACCGCCCCCCTCGGCCCCCGGCACCGCGGCACATGCGCAGAAGGAGCTGTTTGGGCCGCCCCGTCTCGGGGCGCGGCGCGTGCGCAGCGCAGGGCGGCTGGGCTGGGGCTGCTGCGCGCGCCGGTGAGCCGCCGGCCAACGGTCCCTCCCCGCCCTCAGGTAAACGCGGCGGGCGCGGGGGGGCGGGGATGGTGGAGCTCGTGGAGCTCCCCGGGCGGGACGGGAGGCTCGGCCGACGCCTTCTCCCCCTCCCAGATGGCCGTAGCCCCGGCGGATGTGTCCGGCCTGGGGCGCGGGAGGGCGACGGGGCCCCCTCTGAGAGCTCGGAGCTGTGAGGCCGGCGGTGCCTTCGCTTCAGCTGTGAGGCCGGAGCTGTCTGTCTTCACCTCAGCTCCGGGGCCGGAGCTGTCTTGGCCTCAGCTCCGAGGCCGGCGCCTCGCCAGACGTGTCCCGGGTGGGTGTCGGTGGGCAGGCTCTGTCAGCTGTTCGTCCCTCAGGAAGGGACCCTGGCTGTGGGATTTTCAGGTAGTCTTGTTGCAGTTTTAAGCGGCCTGGCACGATGCGCCTTGCTGTCTGCCAGCCCTCGATGCATGATGGGTTTCCTCTTGGAAAGAAATGTCCTTTTTTCTTCTCTGTGTCTTCAGAGCGCTGAAAAATGTCAGGTTTTCTTGAGAGCTTGAGGTGCTCGGAGTGTGTTGACTGGGGAGAGAAACGAAACACGATCGCTTCTGTTGCTGCGGGAGTGCTGGTACGTACAGCTTCTCTTAACACTGCTTTCGGGCTTTTTAGATGTTGTCAGCTGTCGATGAGCTAAAAATTATTAGTCATTTGGAAGCAAAAAGAAGAACAGGGAATCATCATTGTATGTAGCAGCAGAGTTAACGACAAAATCTGTGCTGGGTGCTTGCAACCACGTGTTACTTAGGTTTCACAGCTTCTACCCGTGTGATAACTGTTGGAGTCAGTAAATCTCTGGCTTTGTATTTAACCTTGTTCCTAAGTTGGTGGCAAAACTAGTTATGTTATCAGTTGACTGTGTTGGAGACCATAAGAATGATTTCATATATTAACTTTTTTTTCTAGAGCAATCTTATATAGTATTAAAAGGCTCGCATCCATATTTTAAGCTATTGTGCTCTTTCTTCTTTTTTAATAGTTTTTTACAGGTTGGTGGATAATCATAGATGCAGCTGTAAAATACCCAAAAGTGGAAGATTTCAACCATTCCTACCATGCTTGTGGGGTTATAGCCACTATTGCATTCCTAATGTAAGTGTGATTTCTTGATCAGAGCTACATACTCCTAGAACTTATTTTACACAATTAATAAAAGAATGCATAGTCTTTAAATGGAAACATAATTAAGAATAACAAATCAAGTTACGATCTGAGTATCTCTAATATCTTTCTTATATTTGTTGATATTTATAGTAAGGAACCATTTTTTAAAAAAATTGTGTTATACTGGTCCAAGTCATATTCATCTTTGGAGAAATGCTTTTTAAGTGTTAGTCTTGTCACCTTTCTTAAAAAAAAAATGCTAGAAAATGCAAGAAATACAACATCATCCTTTTTATATAGGTTTCTGAGAAGTTCCTTCTCTTGTTTTGTAAACACTTAGTTCTTGCTTTGCCTGCATTTACCCAGTTTTACCCTGTTTTGCTTGTACAGGATCAATGCGGTGTCTAATGGACAAGTGCGGGGGGACAGTTACAGTGAAGGCTGTCTGGGCCAAACAGGTACGGCAGGGTGGGCTGTGGGGTAGCGACAGATCTGTGCAGCCGTGAAGTCTTGGAAGAGTTGTAAGAACCAGTGTGCCCATCGTGTGTCTGTGCAAAGCTGTGGTGTGTGACAGAAGGTGCTCCGAAACAAAAAGCATGCTGAAAGTAAGTCACACATGTCTGTACTCGGACACAAAACATTCCTATGTCTTTTCAAGGTGCTCGGATCTGGCTGTTCATTGGGTTTATGATGGCTTTTGGATCTCTGATTGCTTCCATGTGGATCCTTTTTGGAGGCTATGTTGTTAAAGGTAAGATACAGCATGGAATGTGGCCTGATCTGTTCTTGAAAGTTTAAGTATTTTAAAAGACTATTGAATTCTGGAACTTACTCTTGCATAGTTTCTAGGCAAGACCAGTTTTAATATTTTGGTTTCCTGCGCACCACTGTTCCACACTATCTACTGTTATTGGGGTGGATTTTATCTACTTATAAGTCACGAACTTCCAGCTAGCCTCATTAGAAGCACAAGCCCTGGTCACCTGGGAACTGTACTGATATGATTAAACTGCTGCAGTTATATGGGAATAATTCCCTGGGTCAACACTTATTCCCAGAATAAAAATTACTGATTTTGTGCAAATTGCTCTCAAAGCCTATATGCTAAATTAGCAAAAGGGAAAAAATTAATTCAAATTGCGTTTAAATTCATACCTTAACATGTACCACAGTCACTTTTTGTGAAGGCAAGTCTTGAGAAAGGCATGAAAACTGCAGGGAATTAGTCTCTTTTTGAGAAGGAAGGAAGAGCGTTTAAGTAAATGTAAAGTTGCTACGTGTACCTGGAGCTGAAGTGAATTTCACACCAGGCAGGGCTCATTGGTGGTTTTGTTTAATTTACATTCTCATCAGCCTTGGCCTTACTCAATTCCTAGGGGATTTTTGTGAAAACCTAGATGAATAATAGTGCCACTAATGTGCACTCTCATTTTGCATATTGTCATTATGTATGACTCTATAGGTATATATACTTAGACACACATGCATTCCAAACAGGATGTGCAGTCCCCTGTGATGATAATTACAGTCTTTATGAGCACTGCGTTTGAGATGCGCATTTTTGGTTAGAGAACAGGCGAGGCTTCTTTTATTTGGAAAGATAAATGACTGGGAGAGGAGGGGGCACAAAAGCCATTGCATTAAGTTTCCAGTGGGGTGAGGCTTATGCTTGTCGTCTGCGTCTCCCCACTGAGCCACTGAGATTGGAGGGGACCATTTTGATAGAGAGTGAAAGGGGTCTGTGAGCTGCACGGGGCTGTCTGCATTCTGGCTGCGGCAGATTTGTCATGTGGTAGCACCAGCACAGAGAGTTTGTTGTCACTACACCCTGTACCTGGTCAGGAATCCTATGTTGTAATGGACCCCTCTGTCAAACGCAGCTCCTTACCACTGCTTCCAGGGCACAGACTCCACAAGTTCTTCGTTAAGCGAGACTGGTTATCCTTGCTAATGTAGCGCAGCTTCCTGTTTCTGAAATGTCAGAGATGGGATATTCTTGAAAATCACTTTTCAGAAATTCACGGAGATTCTTTCTTTGTTTAGAAAAACCAGTAGTATACCCAGGAATAGCTGTGTTTTTCCAGAATGCATTCATCTTTTTTGGGTAAGACTATCTTCCTCTATTTATTATCTAATTGGTTTAAAATGATTAAAACTGAAACTTGCAGTAATCTGTTTTTTCTTAAGCCCTGTTTTTTAACTAGGCAAAAGGGAATAAACTGCTGGGAAAGGCAGTAGATTTCTGGGATTTCTCTGCATAGGTTTCGTTGCAGAACCAGGAATTGGATTTATAAATGCTACAACTTGCTCCCTGAAATCCCGTATTTAAAATCCTAGGTATTTGATTTGCTCTCTTATGTACTCATGTCCCTTTATTCTCTTTTAAACAGAGGACTGGTCTTCAAATTTGGTCGCACGGAAGATTTGTGGCAATGAACACGCCTGTGGAAGCGCGTTGGCCATGCTGGGTTTTTAACTGCACAGTCCCAAGATTTTGTAAAAGCGTTTTGTAAACAGTGACCTTCAATTGTGTCTAAAGATGAAACAAGGCAAACTTCAATCATAGCACTAAAAATTCCGGTTCTATTCTGTTTAATTTTTTTACTCTTGTACGTTGATTTAAATGTTGTCATGTTTTTGACAAATGTGCAATTGCTACAAGTAACAATGGAAGTCACTTTTATGATACGATGTTTGCTACAAGTAGTGTAGTGGAAAATGGATGTATTTAACCAGCTGTTTCTATGATGGTATTTACAATCCAAGACTTACTAAAAATGCTTTAAACCAACTTTTTAACATATATTTATTAAATATTTCCTATATCTGGACAATATAACCATTTCTTCAATTTCAAAACTTATTGGTGTGTGGCTTTTCTTGCATAATACAGAGCAATGCTGCTTTGGGATGTTTTTTCCCCCTCCCTGAATATTTAATTTATTCTATGGCAATAATGAGTAACAACTTGCTGGTGCCGTGGATGACATTGTAGAGGCACAAGTACAAATTGCATAGTGGCTCTAGAGGGAAGGAACTCATCCACAAAGCTTTCTTTTCTAACTGCTGTAAAACAAAGGAAGAGACTCTTCAGATCGGAGTTATGTCTCCAGGAAGAGGGAACAGCCACTACCAGGGAAAATTCTGGTCGCTTCAGATAGCTCTTCTGTTATCTGCCCTTTCCTATACGTTCACCTAAGCTTGTTGCTCAAAAAAATCAGTGATAAGAGACGTGGGGAAAAGGGAGGGAATACAAAACTATTCCTTAAAAGCACTCCTGTGAGAAAACAGCAGAAGTCATTTGTGGTGCAGAAGTTTCGGGTTAGTTGCTGGAAAGTTAAAGTGGAGAACACAAATTGAGCCTATTATAGAGGCAGTACGTGTTAACTGGGAGATAACGCAAAAGTGTGAATGTGCATCTTGAACATCCCTGGCAGCTGGTGGATGAACTCAGCCGATCGCTGGCTAGTCTGCGACCTGGAAAGAAGAATAACTGACCTTTCCTCTGCAAGTAATTTTTCATTACTTGAAACCTGTCTCACACTTCGCAGTGATCCACTTTGCCGCATCCCTGCTGAACAAATTGAGGTCAGCGTGCATCACTGCAGCAAACATCAAACAATTCACGCGTTGTCTTCAATGTGACATCTTTCCTCATTACTTCATTTTTAAGCTAGTGTGCTGAATAAATAAAAACAATCAAATTTCAACTTTTTTATTATGTAAGCATTTTTGAAAGAGGTTTTTATCAACTATTTTGAAAACAAGAAATGCTGCGGATCACAATCCATTTAAAAACAAGGGTTTGTTTGCAGAGAATCCTCTGCCCCATCAGTTCCCACCTCTGAGTAAAACAGCTCAACTGTGCGGCCAGGCTGGGCTGAGGTTTGCTGCCAAATACAGACGAGTAACATCACTGATTTCAGGGGCACCATTCACAAGCAGAACAATTTCAAACATCCAAATAGCGGGCCCGAGCCAAATAATTACAGATTTTTCTTTAAACAGTCGGATAACTCAAGAGAGTTCAGTCTGGCGAGATGCGGAGTTCTGGCCCTGATCCAGCTCACTCATAAAATCCTTGCTTAACAAGGCCTTCAACAGGATTAATTTAGCTTAAAAACAAGTACTTTAATGCTTCGCTAGATACCAATGAGTATGTACTCCTTGAAGAATTATACTTCAAAATACATATTTCGGCTTTTAAACTTGGGAGCTAGAAATAGTTTAAAGTTTCCAAGCATTTTGATTGATAAGCCATTACAGCAATGAATGCAGCCAACTTCTTTGCACATATCCTACAAAAAAAGTACGTAAGGTAAGCCCATGAGAGCAGAAAAGCTAAATTCATTCTAAGTTTGCAGCTGTGAATTTATACGCTGTATCTTTCAAGAATAACTAAAACAGTTCATTACTAATTTTGTGAGTGTCCATTGGGTTGGCTTTTTTGGAGCCTGAGAATTGACCTTTAAGTGCTCTTTCAACCCATCACAGCTGTTCGTTTTCTCTAGTGGCAAACGGGAAAAGCTTATCTTGGTCACATCTGTCATCTGGGATCCTCCACTCAAAATCCGACGGCCAAATGGGGAAACTGTGAAGACAAACATTCTTGTATCAGAACATTTTATGCATCAAATCATCACACACACAAAAATGGCAATGAAAAACCTTATTAGAAGCTTATTTTTATCCATTTATTTTTTCGGTAATTCAGATACAGCATCACACTCGGCAGCTAGAGGTGCCCAAGGCCGGTGTTTGTGCACCAGACTGTGCAGCCACTCTGTACCCACCACGGCCATAAAAAGCATCTTTCATTCCACTCCCTGGCTTCTAAAAATCCCTCTCTTAGACGCTGCTCAAGTCTCCTCAGGGGCTGCGTACGAAGCCCGGAGGCCAGGGCTGGCAGGCCCAGAGCGTGTCTGAGCACCTAAAACTATGCGTTTCAACAAACACCACCATTTCAGATTTAGCCCCAGATTCAGCCCCACCAACAGCGCTGACAATCCTCGCTGAACACGACACACATTTGTAATGTTCAGGCTCTGAATCAACCGTGGGAACAGTTTGTGCATTTCAAACGGGGTATCTAAAATGTTCCGTGAAATGGAATTAGCCACTTTTTGTTTTAAATTCAAATACCTAGAGTTCTTCATTGAGGTCAACAAGGTGCTATATATATACTCCCACACAGTTAATTTTACACTGAAACTCACCTCCCAATAAAACTGGTCTTCAAAGTACTTTGTTACAGGGGTGGTCTTGAACAGTTTGAGGTTTAAGATTAAACCTATTTGTAAAAACACAGATATCCAACATAAATATATACATCAGGGAAAGGGGAAGACTGTGTGTAACCGGAGGTTTCTCAGTAACACGCGTCCACACGTAACGTAGATCAAAATACAAATTCAGAACTAAATGCTTCAGCAGAGCCCCTCGACTCAAGCTGACCTTAAAAGCAAAGAGAAGCTTGCCAGGATCAAGGCTTGTGTTATTACAAATGAATTACTCTAGGTAAAACCCCATCAAACAGCCTGCCGGATTCTAAAAAGACATCAAAAATTACTGACGTCTTGCATGAAAAACGCCTGTGTGTTTAAAGCACTCGGGCTTATCAGCACTGTTAGCTTGGGACTTCAGATGGAAACACCTGGATTTTTAAACAATTGGTTAAATACTGAATGTTTGATTATTTTAGCTGAATGTTTTTTAAAAATCTGCTTGATTGCCTCAGTTTCTTAATTGCGCTTAAGGTAATGCAAAGGTTTCAGATCAATTAAAGTGCAAAAAAAAATCATTTTAGAGTGTATTTCACAGCAATTTTTGTCTGCCTTTTATCTTTTATTCAAGACAGAATTAACAGCTATAGAAAACCAGCAGCTGCCACAAACCAGAATGTCACATGGGAAACACATGAGCCCCGATGATCCCAAACCACCAGCGATCAAAGGCCTCGTGCTCGGCTGATGCAAGCGAGCTACTGATGTTACTGAAACGTTGCAGATTTGTTCCAACGGGCCTAAAAAGTGACAAGCTCTCGATAGCATTTTTCTGTCACTAAGACATTACCCAAATGTGAAAATATTTTCCATCCTCACACATCTCCTGACTGAAATTTGAAGGCAGCTGTTAAGCCTCTGTTAAAATAAACTTCACCGCTGAAAGAATGGTGCTACTGGGTTATTTACGTTGGATACATCTCTTCTTCAAAAGACTGGCTCTGAAGGGTCCCTGGCGCTCCTGTTTCCCATGATGACTTCTACAAATAATTTACCCATAGAGACACACTTCAGAGCCCCAGTTAAACCAGAGCCCCTCTTTCTGCAAAGGGTCGCAGTGACATGATGGCGGGTGTAATATGATGACATACCCCTTGCCCTGAGGAAATGAGGAAGATATTACCGAAATGTGGTTTTTAATACTGACCTGTAATAAGACCCGTTATCAAGGCCATGCTGATGGTCACGCAGAAGGCACCGATGTGAAACATGACCGAATAACCCAGACTGAAAAGCAAAACAGGTGTTTCACCTTTAAAGTTGCTGAATTTAGCATTAAGACTGTGAATGAATCTGTATCTACACGGCATTTTACGTGAAAACCTCTCTCAAAAATTCCGTTATTCTCAAACCTCTCTGCAGCTGTGGTTAGATGTTTTAAGAGATCCTATCAGAAGCCTAGTACAGACTTCAGAGGACATCTTTTGCCCTTAGACACCATCATTGTGGTACCAAAACTTCATTAAATTTGTTTGTTTCAATAAGAACACGACGAGAAGTGCAAGGCCCTTATACTGCACTGTGATTCATCCCTGCCTAAACTGAGAGAAATCAGACAACTTCGTATGACAGGACACGAGCTTGATTCGCAAAAATGAGATGCCAGTGCCAGATCAAAACAACCTATAGAGAATAACCTTACCCGAGCCTTTCAGCTTTTCGATGTATCTCCCCAAGTATATTTTCCAGTTCAGTGTCCAGACTGGCTTCAGTCCAAACCGGCATTCTTGCCCCTGACTCAGAGTTAAAGCCTCATTCGAAGAGAAACGCTGCTTTCTGCCCTCCCTGTATTAGCACACAAAGCTCCCCAAACCACATCACAAAAGCCAAACTAAGTCTCGGAAGGATGCACATCCCCAGCCTTCATCTCCTATGTCCGCTGTATTTAATATCAAATAAAAAGAAAGACAGAAAACAGGACCAAAAGCTAATATTGAAGTTTTGATCCAAAGTCTGCTCAACTCTGAAAGTCTTCTTTACTGACTTTTTGGGATTTCAGAGATTATCTTAGGTTATCTAGTATAAAAAGATTTACCTGTGGTGCTGTTCAGGTGTTCTGTATGTATGAGAACTCTTCTCAAGGCATACTACAATAATCATTACTTATTACTTAATAGCAAGAATTTATGCACCTTGTTAAAAAAGTCCCATTTTCTGCTACTAAGAGCACGACCTGGGCAAGAGCTCCAAGGACAGCAGGGAAGCCAAAAGTGAAATGAACTCCAGAGGAATCATGAATCTCGAGAGCAGGATTCAGGCATCTCTGGGAAGAAGAAAAGGTTTTATTGATACACAGAAACACAAGCTGATAACAGCGTGCTGTCTATCACAGACAGAGAAAATGAACTTTGGTCTTGCAAGCTGCAATCCTGCATTCCGCTCAAAAGACTTCAGGTTTCCGAGGTTTAATCCCTTTGAAAGAGAGGTTTCCCTTGAGGTATCCTACATTGAAGAAGTTTGTACAGCTTATACAAAAACAATTTCAGATTTTGAGTACTACCTGTAAGCAGTAAGATCCCAATACAGTTATCACGCTGGCAAGCAGACCCAAAATCATCGCGATCCAAGGATACCGGATTCTGTTTGCTGCGTAACCAACAGCGACCCCACCGGCTAGTACTGCACTGTGGATGTGAGCCTGTAAAATAGGACGACAAAACCATGGAGTCAGAATTCAGTCATCACTTGTCTTATAGCAGCCCAATATCATAGATTGCTATTCTCATGCAAGTGAGATCTCTTTAGGGTGAATCTGGGCTTCTGTATACTGTAAATTACAATCTAAGAACATAATTTCTAAGTTACAGCTTCAGCTTGTGAGGCTAATGATGACTGTAAGGCTGAAAACCTGGACTTGCTTTTGCTTAATAGCTATTATACTTTCAGTGCATTATTGAGAGTAACAAAAATATATGCAGTGATTTTCTCTGATGTCTTACCATTCTGAATTTTCCATCCTTTGTGGTCATAGCAGAGAACGTGAAGGCAGTCACAGCGCTCACAGCAAGGGCAAAGTAGGTGTTGTAGGTTACTTCCCATTTTTTGTCCTCAGACAGTACAGAATTGAAGCTTGGCCAGAACACCCAGAGAAAGAGAGTGCCTTGGAGACAAAGACAGGCAACGATCATTACCTTCTCTAGAACGCAGTGAATCCATCACCAGCTGCCTCTGGAGGGCTCCAGCCCACATTTTGCATTCACTATAACTCCCACACTCTAAATAAAGGATAACATCTCAGTGCAGATAGCCCTGAGAATTACCTGCTGTGCCAACACCTTCCCAGAAACATAGCACTGCAGTGTCAAGCACAGCTCTAGCAACATCTGCCTCATCCTTCACAGAGCTGAAGGTAGGATGCTCTTTTCAAGAACACCTCTAACATCAGCTGTGTCCTATCTATTGTTCCCTTAAACACAGGTTCAGATACAAGTGGGAACAACTCCACTGTTTATTTCCAACAATCAGCATCCTGCCTGTTCTGCACAGGCACCAAGGGCTTGCTCCTTGGCCAAAATTTCTGCTCCTTTTTTATGGTACTGGGGAATAACTGTTCAAAACCAGCTGCAAGAGAGAATGAAAGCAAGCCAAGGAGGAAGAGAAAACAGCTCACATGGTACAAAACACTATAAAAAAACCCCACCAAAGCACACTTTGGATTGTCTTTTACCTTGGCTGACAGTACAACTAGTACTGGTTGTCTTGCCTCCTGGCAGGGTTTGAAGAGAAAAAGGAAAGACTGGACCATCAGAACAGAATCCCCTCTACCTCTACTAGGATTACTCCGGAGGAGGGCTAAAGAACAATAGCTTGAGCTGAGGTGATCGTGCTTCACCAACTCAGCTATACACAGCTTACATTTCTTGTTACTTGCAAAAGAGTCATCTACCAGATAGCTACTCCCTAGTATATGGGTCCAACAGAACAATTCGCTTTCCTCCTGTAAGATCACTGCAGTGTCACGCTGTCATGACCACATAGGCTTCGCTGACAATAGGAATGAAAACAGGTTCTTCTGCTTCTATGACCTGGCCCCTAATTGTCAGCATTTAGGAATCTCAGCCTCTATAAAACAACTTCAGTGCCTGGCAGGATACATCCTTTCATACGTGATCAAATTCCAACCAGCAGAGGGAAGTAGGTGGCTTCACACTAAGCCAAGCTGGACTACACATTGCAGCCTGTGCCTCTGCTCCCGGGGTTGTGCATAGCTCTAAGTGTACAGATGAGAACACAAACAAGCAACAGTTTATTTTGCCTTGTTCAGTCATTTGTTGCTGTCCAGTCAACTTCCATAGTTAATGTTCTGTTCTCCACGCCACAGAGCTACCAGAGACTTGTGCAATTCACCTGACAGTAAAATTGGAAGCGTTCTTGTTCAAGTCAATTAAGAAGTGACACGGGCATTGTCACGACAAAGCACAATGGTTAATTCCAGCTTCTACCAACCCTGGCAGCTACTGCTTTTGTACAAGTTTATCTTGGCTCCTTGAAATCCAATTTCCATTGCTAATTTTCACCCTTTCAGTGCACCAAGGCAGCGATAACCCTGCCTCTCAGACAGGAGAGGCCATTTTGGCAATTCAAAACCAATGGTAGCAGTGAGGACTGGTGGAATGATCCATACAAATACAATCTTATTCCCATTGATTAGTAGTTGGTCAGCCATAAAAAAAAAAAAACATTTAAAAAATCTACTAATTCCACTGAGGCTTTCTTATGTGTATCTGCTCAGCTATGGAAATAACACTGTCACGACCCGAGTCCAAATACAGGTGAAGACCTCAGCACCCTTCACAGAGCCCTCAAAGCAGGATGCAAAAAGGATCTACAAGGAACTTGCCTGCTCAGTTTCTCCTTTCTACCCACGCTACCTCACGAATTATTCAAGACATGGCAATATAATTACTCCAAATAGCAAGCACTTGGTTGTAGCAAGCTGCACTAAACTTATAATGAAGGCTTAACAGTGTCTTGATGAGTTAGATTAAAATACTGATCTCGAATTCTCCAGCAAAGCAAGAACTGCAGGGACTCAAAAGAGCAGCATTTAAATTTCTCTTTCCCTCAACTGGGCGAAGACTGGCCAAGAATTAGACTCTGTGGTCATTTGCAGAAAGATCTTAGGTCGGCTCGTGGCAGTTACACAACAGAAATCATGGTCATAAAGAAGCCAAATTGCTTCTTTAAGAAAAAAATGGAATTGCCATACTGTCAGTCTATCATCGCTTAGATACTTTCTCATGTGCCTGTCTGTACCATATTCCCCACCCTTCATCAGGCTTTTATCTTTTCATTTACATTACTAGGCAGGGACTGCCTTTTTATATCTCTGTACAGCACCTTGCAAAACAAAACTGAGCCTTAGCTCCAGCTGGGAACTGTGAGCACTACTGAAATACAAGTAATGACCTCAACTTCGGTGCGCAGGTCCCTTACCAATATACCTAGACAAGCCCAAAGGGGACAATTTAGCTGGGAGAGGGAACGGTTAATCTGGCATAGCCTTTGTGCTGAGACTGACCTAAACAAACTAAGCCACAGCCGTTGCAGGAGCAGCTTATATTCCTGGTGGGAAACACGCTGAGACTCACCACCTCACTGTCAGAAACCACAAATGGCAGCAGCAGCAGCAGTTTTCTACGCTCGGCTGCATTCAGACCTGCGCTTTGGATGCAAAAGCTTCAGTGCGCTGTAGCCAGCCCCCAGAAACATTCCTTATGTTCTCACTGCAATCTCTTCTTCTGTCTGAGACGTTAAAGCAAATGCCTTACCCAACATTGACAATAAAGCCGACTTCGGGGTACTCGCATTCTTCTCAGACCTTGGTGACGGCTCAGGGAAGCACGAGGAGACTGCCAGACCAAAGTAAGCTCCAAACAGGTGAACATGCATCATGCCAACATCATCTGGAACCTGTATCAACAGAATAACCAAGTTTGTCGTTTATTTCATCCCACAGGAAGCCTTTGGTGCAGTTCCTGATACAGTTGCTCATGTGTTCTCCCTATAAACAATTTATTTTCACAGTCCCTCGGTTTATGTACGAGTTATTAATGCGAGATTAACTTCTCTGAGTTCAATGTAGCTCATAAACACACAATTCATATACGGAGAGTTTGGGGCATGTTTACATTGTACGTTAAATGCAGGTCTGACATATAGAGTATGCAGGGCTTGGAGTCCTATGTCCTTAAGTAGAGTCCCAAAGTCAGACTTCATCTCTTAATGAAAACATAGCCACAGTCTAACTGAGATGAGATAAAACACACTGATGTTCCTGTCAGCAGAGCACTAACAAACCACCCAAAGGCAATATTCCAGAGTCCCAGTGAAGTTTTCCCCGATGTGCCTGGAAATCATACTACGGTACCTGCAGGTACATTCTGTTGATCCATCTGCTCATATGGAAAACTATTATCTCCACAACTGTCATCAGAATTAATTGCACAGGATTAGTCTTCCCAAGAACAGCTCCAGTGGAGATGACCACAGCAGTTATACTCACAGCAGCCTTTGTTATTCTGCAATAAAAGAAAGAAAGAAAGAAAAATCTGTACCAGGACCACACCAGCGCCAATAAAGGAAGAATGCCAGACAGTTAAAATGTACTTAAAACCCCAAAGCCTTATAAAATGCCTGCAAATACGACTGTGCTAATTTGCAAATAGGTTCACATAACCGGGCATTACCCTCCACAAACAGCAATCAGCAGTTCTAGATTATTCCAATTCTAACAAGAACTAATTACCTTTTCAGACCATCTTCATGTGGTATTTCAAGAAGGAAATAAAATAAATTTTCTATCAGCACAGAGCATTGGACACCAAGTACAACGATCAGGAGGTTGAATGCAGTGCTGCTAAACCCATATCTTTTCAGAAATGTCAGGAAAAAGCCAAATCCAAAAATTACCATGTGGTTGACATCTTGAAAAGCTGCATGACAGAAAAGACCAAGACAGCAGTGACATTATTAATGCAAACTGGATTTCTGGTTAAAAAATAAATTTAAAAAATCACAATTAACTAAGTAGACTTCAGATAAAATTCAGGTGCCATTATTATTTAGTACTTGTAAAGAATTCCAGAGCTTGTAAGTAATCAGAAAAACAATATTCTTGACGCTGAATTTAATTTTACAAAGGGATCAGAATGGATGCCATAGGATGGGGGTTGAGGGGTCAAAAATCAGGATGGCAATGAAGTACATTTAATCAATGGAATTTGGATATTCATTTTTCCTGAGGTGAATTTAAAGAGCTTAAGTTGGACTTTTCAGGAAGAGTTACTGCGAACTAGTGCTGATTCATTCCTTGAGGGCATTAAGGGAAGACATGAGTTACAAAGAGAAACCCCTATGATGTCCTCATCTGGGTAGAAGGAACGGGAACAGAAATAGCAGTACAAGTAGTTCAATATGGTTACCAGCCCCATTTCAGAAAAGGCAGAGGCTGTTCAAGGTACAAGCTCTTGGATCTCTAGGCCTGGAAGCGTCCCCTGGGACATGCTAACGGTCATACCCTCGTATGGTTGTGCTGGCCTCTACGCACAGGAAAATATCAAACTGCCAGTAAGCAGATCTCATTTTTCGAGCTATAAAACAGGGAGAGCAATACAAGAATGTCATGACGATTAATCAGCTCATATTCGCACAACACTGTAAATACATTGCACACTATGGCCGTAGCATAATCTGCTAACACATTGCTTTGATCGATGCACAAAATACATCTCCAGAATATATTTAAACCCTTAATTCCACTGTATTAACTTCCTTTATTTACATCAAGCATTCAAATGGAAAATACTGCCATCCTGAATTCTTACTTTTTAGCACAACATCTTTGTATGCCAAGACCTCACAGAGTTCAGCACTTAACACGGAGCAGTGCCTGCCGTCAAAAGTTTGTTACATTCGTAAGAGTCAAGATTACCACAAACAGGCAGCAGAGAACAGACCACCACTTATGTCTTCTTTCACTGTCTTTGTTTTGATATAAATAAATGCACACCATACATGGCAAGGTAGGGTATTTAAAAGGGCGGTAAAACATTCTACTTCTCACTAACAAATACACAAAATTGCCGAATCCCATCTCTACTGCACTGCAAAACAAAAGCACACATTAACCCTTCCATTCACAGCAAGGCTGCCAATCTTACCGGCGTAGGAGACCGTTGATCTGGATTCATCACCATGTGAGAACAAAAAGTAAAAGAGGACGATGAAAACAGCTTCCAGAAAAAGGATTAGCCATGGCACGTTGTTTCGGAAGTTGCGGTAATTAGAAGACATCGTGCACTAGACTACATTAAACACAAACACATTAATATTTTTTTCTATAAAAATACTCCAGTAACCTCAAGCCAATAGAAATGGAGGTGTGGGGGGGCAGGAATAAAAACTCAGAGAGATAAAAAGCCCAAGACACGTCAGCAAGGAACAGTTCCTTATCTGTGCCATGTCAGGGGCCCAAACTTACCGCAACTGACATAGACTGAACTCAAAAAGTACTCATGAACGCAGACGTACCAAGCTGTCACTACTGTAATGCGCCACGATACCATCCACACACCACTTCAGCTGCTGTTGAGCCTTGCGTATCAGCTAAACGGCAAGCAACGAAGAAGACCGACTCATAAGTAGGGTGTTGAAGTTTATGCAAAATCATTATTTATTTACATTGCTCTTATCCTTCCTAAACTCAAGACTCTTCATGAAAAGGTTGGGGAAGGTCCTGTGAGATTCTCAATGCGATTCTCGGGCTGGTTAAGCAATAGCTCTACGCCCATGTCCCACAACAAACCCTCTCATATGTGATGAATACAACACAACGCCAGAGAATCAAGATTCTCTGGATGCACAGATGTGGTGCAGCATTTCCCACGCTACTTGTGAGATTAGTCTATTGCTTAGAGCATGGCTCTGGAAACAGCTACAGTGAACACTCTGGAAGACCTTGGTTAATCCCCAGGCCAGGAAGCTGCAGGCTTTTAATTGAGAATGAAACCACAGACCTACACCCTCCTGGTTCTTTCTTTAATTCAGATCCAACGTTCATCCAGAAGTGTATCAACTTCTATTACCACATTGTGGCTACGAGGTAACCATGGCCTTATGGGTTCAGAGCATTTTAGTAAGACACAAGCTTTTTTTATTTGTTGTTATTGTTTTTTATAAAGCAGGAGCCATTAGAGTGAGCATTTCATGCACAGGAGCAGGGCTATACGGTGGAAGCTAACTATGTTCAGTGTATCCCTATGAACAGACATCATAACTTGTTAGATAAGATTATATGGTTGTTGAGGACAATTTATGAATCCATAATATGAACATAACTGTCTTCTCAGTATTCACCCTACTTTTGGTAAACTGAACCCTTCTTTGTTCAGGTAGTCCAGAAGATTAAAGTACAGTAATTAAAGCTCAGACTTTCTACTTTAAGGCTACTTCAAACTGAGTGCTGGGTTGCATGCTGGGGTTTGAGATGGTAACAGCGCATACAAATGGGTAGAAAGCCACCTACTGGTGACAGAAATATGTACCAGACAAACACAAATGCAGAAAAATTCCAGTTCGCTTATATTTTAGGACATTGCTCCCGCAAACCCAGGCATATGGCACAATAGCGTTTTTCAAGCCATCTGAGAAAGGTTTGCATTTGTGGTGATAAATTGCACCTTCCTCACGTGCAGTTCTCAAATTGCTTTAACAGCTTTTACTTAGGCCTAATAAAACAGTAAGTTAAGAATCCTTACCCTCATTTCAGAAACAACATTTAAAGGACTTTCCCAGACATACAGAGCGCTGCCCTGACTTCAGCCAGACCTACGTTCTGCTCCTTCTCACGGGAATTCTGTGATCATGGGGGTAATTCAGCCAGAACCAGAACGCCTGGTAAATTTTCTCTAGATAAGAGAAAGGTAACAGCAACTTAGAAACGGATTTATCTGACACAGTGTCTTTGTATGGTATATAAATGCAATGTATCTAACTAGCTTTCATCTGTTTCCTGCAAGACAAACCCTTAGGACTCGTACTCGGGGTAAGAACGACCCAGAACCCTTCCCACCATTTCGCCCTGGTCAAACGAACACAATTCTTCTGACACTCGTTACCAAATCCCCTGTCGGCATTAACACTCAGCGAAAATACACCAAAAGCTAGGAATTTACCCAAGTTTTTCCCTCAGGATGACATGCTACACTCTAAGTGCTGATACTCAGATTTCCAGCTTAAACTCCCTCCCAGACAGACAGTGATCTCAGAACAGGTGAAATACAAAATAACTTTCAAATCAGAGCTCCGCTGCCAGCCAAAGGGACCCATCGACACAGCCATGGGGACCAGCCGCCTCACATACATTCCTCCGCGCCTGTTTTAACGCCATATCCGCACCCACACTCTGCAGGCTCAGCGTGACCCTTGCTCGGGGAGGCCCGTTATCCCCCAGAGAGGCGAGGCAGGCCCGTGGCACCCAGCCCAGCCCCGGGCGAGGCCAGAGAAGACGAGGGATGACACAGAGGCGCGGCCTAGCCTGGCTGCCACCACCCTCCTGTCAGCCAAAGGGCGGGCTGTGGGGCCGGGGCCGGCCTCCCCTCAGGTTCGGAGGCCACCATCGGTTTCCTCACGGTTTCCACGGTCCAAAGGGGGTTAAAGGCCTTGGGGCGGGCGCTCTGCGGAGCGGCCCCCGTGTGAGGAGGCCCAAAGCGCGGCCTCGGGCCTCGAACCGGCGGCCACACAGGGAGGGGGCGGTGCCCGGCCGTGACTAGGCAGCCCCGGGCGGCAGCAGCGGCGGGACGGCCTCGCCCCGCCCCTCGCCTCCCATTGGCTGAACACCCGCCCCTCCCAGCAGGCCTCCCTTAGGGACTAGCCTTCCATTGGCCGAAGGCCGTCTCCCCTCACGGCCTCTGATTGGCCCATCTCCAGCCACCGTCCGTCTTTGGGCCGATCGGGGAAAGAGAGGCCGAGTGTCCCCGCCTCCCCCCGTTTCCTGCCTCGCGATTGGGCCGATCGCTTGTCACTCTGTTGTATACGTCCTTTATTGGCTGGAAGAGTCCGTCAGTCACTCCGAGGGTTTTTTTGCCACCCTCCGGCGAGGCATTGCCACAGGACCGCGCTGTGGGGGAAGCGCAGAGCGCGACGAGCTGCCTCCTGTTGCCTTCGCACCCTGAGACTGAGCTTTCCCTTTCCCAGTAGCCTATTTGTCAGCGAGGTTGTCAATCAAGCGTGAGGGGCGGTACTTGAGTGCTACGGTGACAGAGGAAATTGAGCCCTCCTTCTTCCGTTTCCGAATGGATAGCTGAGCTGTCCTTTTATTTCTATTTGTCTGTGTTATTGGGCGGTCTTGCTGTCGATCACAAAGCGGGGCGGGAGCCAGCCAGAAGGACAGTAGGCGGGAGAAGAACAAAGCCTGCTCAGTGATTGGTCCACAAACCATCAATTCACGGATCCTTGTCTTTGACTGGCTCTCGCGGCCGTCAATCAAGCCCGTGGGCGGGCCAACCCGTAGCGTGGGGCGGGACCAACTTTCTGATGCAGCGATGGGCCTTCTCGGCCGTCCGTCTGCCTTTCCCCGCTGCCGATTGGCTGAACGCGCCGTCATTCCGGCAGCATCAGCCGCTTGATTGGGCCGCGCCGGGGAAGGTGGGGCGTTGCGCGGCGGCTGCGCGGGGGGACGCGGCGGGGAGGGACGGACCAGGAATTATTTTTATTTCTTTGTTTCCCGGGGAAAAAAAAAAAAAAATTAACCCCCCAAAAATTATAAAAAAAAAGCCCCGCGCGAGGGAACCCCCCGCGGGGGCGGATGGTGCTGCCGTGAGCGGGGCCGGGCCGGGGCAGCGCGGGGCCGGGGCGCACGGCGGGGCCGGCCGGGCCGGGCAGGGCCGGACCGGAGGCGGCCGGGAGGATGAAGCGGCGGAGCGCGGACTGCAGCAAACTGCGGCGGCCCCTCAAGCGGAACCGCATCACCGAGGGCATCTACGGCAGGTACCGAGCGGGAAATGGCGGGGGGGACAGGGGGGGAACGCGCCGCCGCCGCCCCGGTCCCCGCGCACCCCCCCGTCTCCTCAGCGGGTCCCCGCCCCCCCTCCCCTGTCAGCGGGGCCGCGACATGGCGGCCTGTGTCCCCTCAGGCGCTGCCCCGCCCCGCGGCCTGGTCGCGCCGCCGCTAGGCCGCACCGACCCCTCCGCCGGGCGCTGCCGGGCCCCGGGTCCGGGGGAGAGCGCGGGGGGAGCTGCTGGCCAAGGTCCTGTCGGCGCTGCCGGGAGGAAGCGGCGGGGGGAGGCCTCGCCGCCTTGGCTCCCCCTTTCCCGGAGGTCCCCCCCTTTTCCCAGAGGTGCTAAGGCTGTAGGGATCGACGAGGGCAGGGGCTGCCTCTCCGCAGCCCGGTTTTCACGTGGTGGGGAAGGCGGCTGTGCCGAGGGCTCTGCGGTGGCAGCAGAGGAGAGCCACGGGTGCAGCGGAGGGCGATGCGAGCGAGGAGTCGTGTGGGTCGCACCTGGAGCAGGGACGGATGGCCTCCTGGTGGGAACACAGTGGGTGTCCGGCTCCTCTCTGACCTGCGAAATGAGAAAGGAAACCGTAGTGAAGTGAGAGCCACGATCTTAGGTGCGGGATGTACCTCACTGGTGTCTGGGAACAAAAGCACGCTTTCCAGGTGTTACACACCAAAACATAGATTCCTAAGCATCTGCTTGTTCTGAGCGTATTTTAAAGAGTATTTTAGAGGTCTGCCTTCCTGAGTATCTAAGTATGCCAAGCTTTGTCTGAAATACAATAATTATCTATTTCTGAATAAATAGGAGTTTGTTTTATTAGAAGCTGTAAAAGCTGGCTTTTGAAAGTTACAGTAAGCATGATGTCCCATTTCTGTTTCTAGCTCAGTTGAGGTTTATATATGCAGCGGCTGGAAACTTGAGCAAACTTAGACAATGCAGATGTTAGCTTTGCATAAGGCAAACAGTTGCTAGTGAGCTCTGACAGTGAGAAAATGTGCTGCTTATCCCAGTCGTAGTGAATCTCTGCTGAAAAGTAGAGGGCATCTTGTTGCTCTAGACTCCCAGGTTTTGAGAAAACGATGCTTGGAGTGTTAAAGAAAAAGCATCCATTGCTTAGAAGTTAATATTTAAGATGACTAGTCTTAGGAAAATGATTCAAATGTAAGCAATTCCTTATATAATTACTTAGTTTTCAAAAGTCATTCAAAATCATATGCTCTCCATTCCCTTTGAGGTGACTGGCTGGAAGAGTGGGGTCAGAGGAGGAGGGAAAACCATAAAGAGATGAGGAGAACACCTGATGATGAGTGTGTCCAGCATGTAGAGCTGTGGTAGTTGTGTGTACAGCTAATAGAGACGTCTGGCTTCTTGTACTAACTTCTGCTGGAATGCTTTAGTTCAGAAATAGGATTTTTGGCCTTTCTTTCATGTGGCATTTCGATAAACAGAAGTAGTCAGTGACTTCAAAGTATTATCCCACAGAAAGAAAAGAGAAACTAGTGTGAAGGCTTGCCTCTGGAAATCGAACCTGAGAGAGGTACTTCTACATGGATTGTGGCTCTTTTGGTTTTGGTTTTTTTTTTTTTTGCTCTCCTTTTTTCTTTTTTATATGAGAAGGAAGTTTCTCATCTATCTATAGATTTCTAAATTCTTGTGATTGCTGTAGTTGTTTACTCAGCTTATCTTAATTGTCACCATCAGCTTCCACAAACCCAGTAAGTACAATTATCAGTAGGTAGCATCACAGTGTTACAAGCAAAGCAGCTAGGTTGATTGAGATGCTTAACTCTTGTAGGATTTTTGTTTGCTTTTTAAATTAAGATCAATCTTCCCACCCTTGTTCCCTCTCCAATCACTCAATACCGAGCTGGGCACAGCTGTCACCAATAGACACTCATCAGCATAGTTGGGAGCTGCAAAGCTCAAGAGTTTTGGAGCAAGTGAAGCAATGAAAGACTTGTCCTGCAGTAAAACCCTGGTGGCAGGGTTCTCTACATGTGTAAATCTGAAGCAGATTATAAGAAGTGATAGAAAAATAATTTCTAGTCACAGACCAGAGTTAGAAATGTAAAATCCTGGGTTGCATTGAAAAATATGAATATTCTGTCTCCCTGAATGTTAATTTTTTTTGCCAACTTCTGCAGTATTCTTTTTAACAAGTTTATCTAAGGCTTCACAACACTTCTTAATTGAAATTTTACAGCTGTAGTTTTTTAAAATACTTTCCCCAACATTCCGTACCTAAATTAAATTGACTGTTTGGTCTCAGCCCTTCATAAACGCTTTCAAAGTTATTCCTGATGATTCTTCCCCTGCCCCCCTAACCTTTCCCCACCGAATTTTCAACAGCTGCCCTCCCTGCTCTTCTTTAAACTGCTTTTTTCATTCTGCTGGTTTTCCTTCCTTCTGCTTTCTGCTGTTTTTACCCCCCCCCCCTTTTTTTTTTTTTTTTTTTTTTTTGCCCCTTTCAGTCTAGTTTTACTCCCCATCTGCAGCTCTGAGGCCCTGCAGGCTGGGTACCAGTGCTGCCATTAGCGCCTTTGCTCCCGTGTTCTGCCACTGAAGCTTGGATGCTGGTGGTGCAGTATCGCAGCTTAAAGGGAATATTGCAACCTGTACGCTGGAAAACCTGGTGAATCCCAATCTAGTGTTATGATAAAGACTTGTGCTATTTAGAAGTATTACAGTATCTGTGGAAATAACATTATTACAGTTAAAACACAACTGTGCTTTCAACAGATCTCCAAAACCAACAAACTAATTATAGGAATCATGAGATCTCTTGTTATTTCCACAGTGTGTGTTCAAAACTGCCTTTTCACTTTTTAAGCTACCCGTTGCCATTGTTTTACAATACTTGAGTGATTAACATCTTACACCTTTGACACTGTGCATGCATTAAAACGCTAATTGTTAATTAAAGTATTCATTGCAGCTTGTCATCAGTTAAGCAATTAAAGTTTACTTGTTACTGCTTGTTTCTAAGTCTTCCCAGTCCTCATCCTTGATGTATTTAAAACCCTTCAGCTTTATTGCTGATACTGCTTGTTTTGGCTCTACTGAGTCATATTGGCACTTGCTGCCAGTTTTGTAGCTGGTTACGTTTCGAGATGAATTCCAGATGTTATTGGCTTAACTTCCACATCAGCTGACTTCTGCTGCAAGTGGTGGATTCCCTGACAGTAGTCCTTAAATACTGTATGCTCCTTTTGTATTAGGAGGGTTTTTTTAGCCATATATATATTGTCCTTTATCACAGGCAGTACCTGGGCTGGCAGCCAAGTTGAGTGCCTGGGAGGATGTGTCTGTGCCTGTAATCTCCCAGTGGTGGTTCCTGAGGTACCCGCTGATGGCACAAAGGCCGTCGGTGCCCCGGGCATCTCGTACTGGGCAGCATTCCTTGATACCCTGATCCCTTTGCTCGGATACTCCTGTGGTTCTCTGTGCCACCAAACTTCTGATATGGCTTGTTTCCAAGGACTTGATTTTTGACTCTGCTGACAGCCAAATAAACTGCAAGGAAAACCAGTTCATTACTAACTCCAGGAATGCAGCCTTTTTTTAGGCCTTTTCTTTTTTTTTTTTTCCCAATCCATGATGATTCTTCCTACTGATTTACTCTGGCACTTTTTTTATAAGCTCCCTATACAGGGAAAAACATTTTCTTCTCAACCTGCCCTGGAGGTCTGTAACAAACCAGCAGTGCTACCTTTTATGACTTTAACTTAAATTCAGGTCTCAAATCTAATTTAGCTTACATTTAAATGTGTTCTACTGTGTCAACCCCAATGGTACATGTAATATTGCTTCCCTCTGCCAGTGACTTCCATTCTCTGCACACTGCAGTTCCTCTAGCTTTATTTTATGTGTTCTAGACTGGGGCGTTTTCAGCTGAGTTACCACCGTGGGCTAACAGCGTCTCTTGTTTCAGTACTACAATACTGATTGCTGATTATACGCCTGGGGTTCAGCAGGCTGTTACACTTGCTTCCAGAATTACTGTGAGAGTTTTCTATTTTGTCTTCCTTTACTTACATTTCCATAGTTCACTTACATATTCCATAGACTGGGTATATTCTATGCCATATCAAGACAGTGAATAAGTAGTCAGGGAGGCTTCCTGGCATTCTTTACATTTCTCTTCCTTTTCAAAAATGTAGTTGGCAAGTATTTCACGTAATAGTTTCCAATACGCATGCCACATCCCAGCAGTCCTGTTTTCTCTCCTGCATACTTGCTCTGCTCATTCTGTACTACTTTTTTTGTCCACTAGTAATACTCTTACATATATATATATATTTGTTTGTGTGTTTACATATATAAGGCTTTTTTTATTTGAAAATTTCCAGTGATATTCAGTCAGCATCCCCAGTGTCCTGTCTGACATTGGACGGGTAACCTTCAGGTGGTGGTTGGTGACTGGTAATTTCACACGTGTGATTAACTGCACCTTTCTAAAGCCTCCCCCTGCTTTTGGTGCCCTGCCAGCCTCAAGATGCCTTCCCCTCATTGTCTTGTGTGAGTCAGGCTGCAGAATCAAACATGCCATCAATTCTGCTGAGATCCACTTCCCAGCCTTTGGGACTTGCTGATAATAGTGGGATGGAGCAGGGGCTTAATTTGCTACCAGTTTAGATTTGGGGTGCATGATTGTGGTTTTTTTTTTTTAGTGATTTTTTTAAAAATGTTTTTACCTTACAGCATGCACAATATCTTTCTGTGGGGTAGTAAAAAGAGAACAAAGAACAAGAGGGGGAAGAAAAAGAAAAAAGGAAATGGCATCTGGCACTTGGGCGGGGGGGAGAATAAGGAGGAAAATAATTTGTTTGAAAATTCAAAGAGGGAGCACAGCAACTGTTGGGTTATGAATAAATCTTTATGGTTAGTATACATTAGCAATCAATTGACCTTTCACAGAATTCACAGCGCTGTAATCACGGCTCCTTCCCTCTCGGTTCCCTGCCTTCCTCATGAATGTGTCCATCCTTCCCCCTCCTCTTGTGTTACCCTACAGGATTAGACACCATATGCTAGTTTTATAGGGAAAGCCCCGTCCTCCTTAAACCTCTGTCAGATCCCTGAAGTCAGATTTTCTTTGACATGTGTCAGAAAATTGGATAACCCCGATTTTAGGTATTTATCTGCATCAGTCTTCCCCTGTTTGAGAACAGACTCGGAATTATAATTGGCATTGTGGAATGTATTTCAGCCTTTCTAATACAAGGGCTACAGAGGTTAGAAAGCACTTCTGCCTGGTGAATATTATCTCTCAGTGAGGCTACTGACGCAGCAGCGATCAGGGTGGGGGAAACGTGTGGATGTGCCCAGAAAGATCAATGACTGTCGGAGTTTAATGGGCACCCAACGGCTGGTGCTGGATGCCGAGGGAGCCCGGCCGGAGGAAGAGCGTGGTGGAGGGGACAGAGACTGGGTAACAACAGAACCGTGCCGGAGGGAAGAACGGTGTCTGGAAGGAATCGAGGGATTGGAGAGCAAGGAATGAAGTAAAAGTGACTAGTACAAAGCAGAGAAAAGGAGGAGGGCTATTGCTGAATTTCGTTAGTCATTTAATTCATGTGATCATATTTGAGCAGTCTGTCGTGTGAAAAAACAAAACAGGAGAAGAGTGATTTGCCTATTAAAGTGAGAGCTCCGTTAGCCTGTTTTTCTTCGGGGTTTAATTTTTGCTGGACATTTTTCATCTATCACCAATTTAAGTGTTCACTGAATAGGCATCTGTTCAGTAAGCACTTATAAATTAACTGATGAACCATGTGCTGGCCAGAACAGCAGATCTCTGTGTGCGGTATACCTTTGTGGAAGAAGGGAAAATGAGATTTGTGTTCCTTTCTTCCTCCTACAAAGACTCTTTGCCACCTGCAGACTGCAGTGTGCTGCAGACACCCGCGCTGGTTGGAACCCAGCTGTGGCAGCGTGGAAGCCCAGCACAGTTTGTAAAAACCGGCCCGTTTCGAGGAGGACCTGATGTCTATAGGCTGATACCTATTTTGATTTTTAAAGCTGGGGTGGAGTGTTTAGTTATGGGCTGCAGTCTCTGACTCTGCAGCCTGCATGCTTTAACTGAGGGGGAGCAGAGGGTCCTGATGGAAAAAAAAACAACCCCAAGCCCCCTCCCACCCCAAAAAAAACCAAAACGAAAAAACCCAACCCACCAGTTGATGGGGTATAGTACCGTAGTACCTTTAAAATGTTTTCTGTAAGTTCACGTATGCATGTGGGCTCATGCAGCGACACATACATAGAATATATTACACAAGTGAACTCTGTTGCTAAGGCCAACGTAAGTGCGTGAAGTCTTTTATAAAAGGAAATAACTTTCTTGTGTCTTTTTCTTATTAAATTCTTTTGAGTCCTTCAGATTACTGAGAAGTAGGCTCTTTAATGTTGTTGGGAAAACGTTATTACAAATGTTGTATTGTTACAATTCCGCTTTAAAGGGTGGTAAATGTCACCATGGCCTTCGGATTGATATGAATTTAATATTGGAAATCACTTTAATGGCTGTATTACAGACGTCTTATTCAGCAAATGCCTTAACTTAGAGTGGCACTTAACAGTTGAAAAGCGTTAGTTCTGACAACCCTAATTTGCTGGGAAAAGTGGAGTCTATGGATTTCAGTGGCGGAAAAATAAACAATAGCCATAACTTTAACCCAGGAAAAAGTGCCTACACAACACAACTGCTTTTCCAGCTAAACAGACAGAATAATGATTGCCTGGCTGTGATGCCTTTTATGTATTTTCTCAAATCTCAAGAGCTGCACGTGACAATTGAGCAGCACAGTCAAAGCGAACAGTGGCGGCTGGACCCAAATGGTTCTCACCTTTTATGTCCAAGTATTTGCTGAACGCAGCTGCTTTTTTACAGTTTTCAGTTGAAGATTTAAACTTTAAATAAACAGAGAACAAGAGCATAATCTACCAGGGCAAATGTGACCATTTAAGGTTTTTTGGTGGATTTTAGTGTGGGTTGTTTTGGGTTCTTTTTTTAATACTTGCACTGTTATTTCGTTCTTCAGCAGTAATTTTTGACTTGGTGGCTGGAGATGGTTCTGTAAAAACTGAAAAAAGCAGTACCTTAACTTTTCCAAGTGTGTGTGTGATTTATTTTGTTTGTATTTAATTAAAGTGCTTCCTGTAGCCTCTTTATTTGCTTTTTTTGTTTCAGTCACATTATGTTAAACTTCAGGTACAGAATAACTTCAAAAGTGGGCGGGAGGAAGCCAAGGTGCGTTAAGTGTAGGAATAGTTGCTTATTTGTCTCAGACTTCAAAAATGTGTTTTTTATGAAGTTTTTCTTTAGCTTGTGCTGATTTAAAGCACGTACTCGTGTGAGTACATTCGAGAGGATTTAGTTAAGCAATTCCACTGCAGCAGTTCCTTCCAGGGCGTCTAGTCACAGTGAAAACCTTGGCGTTGGACTTGTAGGGGAGAGATACAGTAAGTGAGAAAGTGAAGCAAAAACTCTTCTATTGGGGGGAAGCTGTAGGGCCAGGGCAGCTGAGAAGGGTCACTTTTAGGCACAGGCGATTAATTTTTGATTCACAGAAAATCAAAGTGTTTTCCCAATTGCGTGGTTCGTAAGCTGACCCTTGTGGTACAGGTAACGTGAATGGTAATCGGATGAGCAGTGGAGTTGCTTCTAAGCCTCTGCTGGTACCTAACGCTTCTCATAGACGTTTTCTATTTTATGTCTTCTCTGAAGCTCTGAACAACTTCCTAAAAAAGCCGCACGTCCATGAACAGTGCAGAAACTTGACCCTACCTGGCACTGGGCATGCAAACTCTTGGCAACTTATCAGTAAACATTCCAGGGCAAAGTTCTACCGGTTTTGTTGGCAGTATCAGAGAGGAGGAAAAATAAGTTACTAAAAGGAAAAAAACCTGCCCTTGATTTAAAAAATAAAAATATATTTTTATAACCCCACCTTTCTTATAACCCAGTACAGTGCAACAAGGTAGTGGCATTTGGGGGGAACTGGCGGGATGTAGTCGGTCGCTGGGTTTGGGGGGAAAAGGGTTTTTGCTTCCTCCTTTTTAGCACGATGGATCGGGCTGATCCCTCGAGTGCTCCTGTGTTAGTTGGGTATCATCTCAAAATATTTTTGAGCTCCGTAGCCAAGAAGAATCATCAGTGCTTCAAAATGCAGGACTAAGAATTAGGGAATGTGGCTTTGAAATCATAAAAGAAAAAAAATAGGAGTTAGACTGTCTGGTCTCACGTGCCTCCGTTTTCCTGTTGTGGTGGTGGTTTTTTGTTTTCTTTTTAAAAAGGATGCATTTACTTTAATGTGGATGTTTTCAAATATAACTCTGACAACTCAGTATCAAACCAGTCTTCCTAATTGCTATAGTTATAGGCTTAAAATAGATCTCGATTTATTGGTGTTGCAGTTTGTGTTAAATGTGGAAAATGAGTGAACATCTGCAGTCTGTTGAGGAGAGGGAACACGGAGATTTCTGAGCTGTACGTAGAAGAGTACAAACCAGAAGCGAAGCGCTGCAGCAGCGACAGTGTACCTGTCGGCACGACTTCACTTTGTAAAAATACGCTGCAAAGCTAAAGGGAGATTGTCGCAGAATGTCTTGTAAGAGCAGCGAGCCTTCTGTTTATTTGCTACTGTAAAAACAAATGCAGTTCAATATAATTAACTTTATTAGACCAGGCCTGATTAATGTAATGATAAAATTATTTTGGATAAAGTTTGCTGACCTGTAGTAGAGTTGTCTCTAGCTTTTATTCCTGAACTTTTCATTTAAAAAAACCAAAGTCTCTCTATTGGAAATACTGACCTGAAATTACCTTTTTTTTTTTTTTCTTACAGTACTTTTCTGTATCTGAAGTTCCTGGTAGTGTGGGCCCTGGTACTGTTGGCAGATTTTGTCCTGGAGTTCAGATTTGAGTATCTGTGGCCGTTCTGGCTCTTCATCAGGAGCGTTTACGATTCCTTCAGATACCAGGGTTTGGTAAGTGTAATGCAAAATTACTGTCCCTGTAGGCAAATTCTGCAATGTTTCAGGGCGTAGTGCATGTTATACAACTAACTTAATGGCACTGATGATCATAGAATCACAGAATGGTTCAGGTTGGAAGTGACCTTAAAGATCATTTTCACAAGAGGAGGAATTTTCAAGTGACTAGTTGGCCTGGCCTCAAGTCTCTCCTCTCTGACTGCCTATTTTATCTGTGGCGAGTGAAAGTGAAATATATATTTATCAGATTTTCACCACAGGAAAATATTGTTTGAATTCCTGAGACCAGTGAATTGGTTTAGATCCCTATATAGCAGGGTTTTCCTTAAAATAAAACAGAAGCCCTTGCCTGTTCAGCTATTCATGACTCTTTCAGAGAGTAAATGACGCTGCTGGTTGTTTGGTTGTTTTCCAAAAGGAGAATATAGTAATGATAATTCTCTATCAACAATGTAAATGAAAGTCTTCAAACAAAATAATAAGGAATAAATACCGCCGTGTGGAGCCTTGTTGGAAGAGCGGATGGGCACAAATCCTCAAGTTGCACCCGTTCTCTCTTAATTGGCTAAGTTTCTTCTTTCATTGGCTGGACTGCTCCATTTCTTTGCCCTGTTTATAACCAACGCTGGTGTTTCTATGTTGAAATCATTGTGGTGTCATCGTTTATAAATAAAACTGGTAATATTTGCTGGATTAAACCAAAACACTCTTCTTTCCCCTCACCCCTCCTTTCTTTTAGGCCTTTTCAGTATTTTTTGTGTGTGTAGCGTTCACGTCAAATATAATATGTCTGCTCTTCATACCAATACAATGGCTGTTTTTTGCTGCCAGCACGTATGTTTGGGTACAGTATGTCTGGCACACAGGTAGGTCACTATTTTTTTTATTTACAACTTACTGATTTGAATATATATCTTAACAGCGTTTAGTAGCATGCAGAAAACCCTCTTCTGTTTGTTACCGCGTTTGTTTTAATGTGGTTTTGTTATAGTTGAAAAACGTTCTTTTTGCTTTCATTAGTCTGCTGATTTGCATTTGATACGTGTCTGGGTGCATCTTTTAGTAATCAGTAAAGCTTGACCAATGGAACTGAAGGTGTATAAACAGGAATTTCACGGCAGTATAAAAAAAAATAATGTTTTCCTGACCTTAAAACATTTCTGCAACAATTCAAGAAATACAGAGCACCTAGGAAAAGTTTGTGGAACAGTGTTGCGTTCTTCCTACTCCTCTATTGGCAGGCTGCTAATTTTGCATGTTATCCCAGTTTAAATTCGTATTTGTCAAATCTTTGTGTCAACTGAATTCAGTTTCTGAGCAAAAAGGCAGGTAATGCCAGTGGCTGCCCCAGCAGTTTGAGACACATATGGAGAAATCTTCTCCCTGCCAACATCCCCCCTTTTTTTATCCTTAGTTGTTTGGGGGTTTTCTTCATAAATCTTTGGGTTCTGGGGTTTTTGGCAGCCGCTGGATTGGGGGGAGGCTGGTTAGTTTGCATGAGCGCTGATACTTGACATGAGTTACGCGTATGTCTTTCCCTCAATCAAAAAAAAATAAAAAAGGACTAAAACTTGATTTTTATTTTGTTTTGTTTTTTTAGAGATAACTTTTCCCGACCCAAGTCCTTGCGATTTGGGGCTTTTGTAATATTTCACGTTAGATTTGCCGTCAGATCACAAGAATTTGCAGGATAGCAGGGATCATTTCTCAGCTTATTGGTGAAAGCAGTCATCTTTCTGACAAGTTAGTCATTTGTAATAATGACAATGTGGGAGCTAATGGAAGATACTGTGAACCAGTTGCTGCCCAATTTAAAATATGTAAAAAATCTGCGGTTATTTTTAGGACTGTATTAAGGTGTTAAAGTGTTATCTGAAGTTGTTCTCGGAGTTGACGTTTAGAAACCCTAAAGGAAAAACCTGATGGGCTGGTTTTAACTGTAGCTATTGAGCTTGTTTAATAATTTAATTCATAGAATCATAGAATTGCTGAGGTTGGAGGGGACCTTTAAGATCATCAAGTCCAACCTTTAACCTACCCTGACAAATTAATTTAATTCAGTGCAACCTTAGGGATTCTCCTTTTTAAATGCTTATCTCAGGTGATGGCAACTTGCTTTTTTTTTTTTCTTTTTTTTTAGGAAGTTATGATCTTTTTAGGTGGTGTGTCTACCTAGCTGAAGTGTTGAACCCCTTTAAGCTGACAGTTTCTGTTACAGGTTTCTCATTTTTGCAGAGTGCAGCCATTCGAGAGAAACCAAAGGAGGGAGCGCAGTAAATAACATCGGGCCCTAGAGTGATGCTCTTTTTAGTTCTGAATTTAAGATCTGTTTCCAAATGAGCACACGATGTGTTGATGTCACTATGTGATCAAGAACGTTATTTTTATGAAGCTTGTGGCATGTAACGGGAATTGATTTGTGGAAATTCGCAGTGGCTGTATTGCATGCAGCAGGAGTGGTTTCCGTTGGCCAAGAGCATTAAGACCTTAGTTTTGCTTGGCTACTGTTTTACATTCTCCCCAGTAGTGCTGGCGAGAGAAATCAATAGAGTGTCCTAAATGCTCTCCCGACGCAGAGGTTTGAGTCGCAGCCTGTTGTCTGCGTTACTGTATATGGAGTAACCAGCCCTGGGCTTACTCACTCCTCTCTTCTCAGCTGGTTTGCTCACTGCTGCTACTGAGATATCCCTAACTTGGAGTGAAAAAGGAGTCCAAGCTTCCCGCTTCTGACTCAAAGATCATAAGCTGTAACATTACCTCATCTTCTGCAGTTTCTTCCATTTGTGTTCCTTCTCTGCATAGGGGTTTGTGCCAAGCTATTTCATTAGCTGTGCATCTGTTACTTTTCACTGGTGCCTTATAGAAGTAATAAAGCAAGATAAGGAGGCAAAAGTTTAGAGCTGGTTTAAAATAAAGACATCCTGGATGCTTCATTCTGAAAAATCCCTTTTAAAAATTCCCTATAAGCCTGTCAGAACGTTTCCCTTGACTTTTGGAATGTTTTAAAAATAACTTTAAAATATTTGCTGCTTGTAATGTATTACCTCTCTCTTTTTCTTCTCCCAACAGAGAGGGGGGTGTGCTTACCAACAGTATCACTGTGGATACTTTTTGTTTATATTGAAGCAGCCATTAGATTTAAAGATTTAAAAAACTTCCACGTAGACCTTTGTCGTCCGTTTGCAGCACACTGGTAAGTGGGGTTTTCTTTCTCCTTTTCTTATTAACCTTTATTTCATCGTGAAAATTATTATTCGGAGCTTTTTATTTCAGTTCAGGGTTTGGCTGTTCAGTTCTACCCTTGCTCATCTGTCATTAAATATTCCACGAGACGCGTGTGCTGAACATTAATCACATGCAGCCTTTCTGAAGGTACCATTTCTTGTGAGCAGTAGGGAATTTGTAGCGTGGATATTCCTAGCATTTCTTGAAAGGTCTTGTCGCCAGTTACAAATTCCATGTTTACATAAAGAATAGATGGTGAAAGTAGCAAAAAAAAAATAGTTTCACTGATAACTTATTTATCCCATTGCAGAAATGTTCTTCTGTAACAAAGCACTTTTCTCTTTCCCCTCCAACGGGAAGGGTTCTCATGAGCGTCTGGTTTCATAATTCACCAGAGGACGTGAATAAGCTTCAGGTTGAAAATTGTGACGGAAAATAAAAACAAAACACTACTTATTACGCTACTTCTTTGGAAGTGATAAGAGTGACTTTAGGCAAAAGACTTAAGTGCAGAGTGTCCGTATCTGGAAGAAATGCACTTTTATTCCGCAAGTTTTTAGTGTAGTACGCATTGATCAGGCTACGTTTAAAATGTGTCCTGTTTTTCCTGGAGTCATTTGGTCCAGCTCCCTGTGATACCGTCTCCAATAAATTAGACATCTGTCATTTTAATTTATATTGTCTACATTGAGCAATAAATCCCTTAAACACTAATTAAATTCTATAATACGTTACAAAAGCACTTTAGGAGCTGTGAAGCAAGGTCTTTCTGCTGCTGAATTGGATGCAAACATTTCGGCTTGTCATCAGAGTTTTAGAACTGTAGCTACAGCTGGCTTTACACAGTATTACAAAAGAAGCATTGGCAGAGATAATGTCAGATGCATATGCAAATGATTCTTGCATGCTGGCAGCTTACTTAGAAATGCAATTTGCACAGTGAGGAAAGAATGAGAAGATTTTAATGGTTAATAGTCGTCTGCATCTGAGTTTTCCCCCTGATCTAGGACACCTTCAGTGTCTAAAATGTAACTTCACTGTGCTTTGTTAAAATATTTGTCAAAGATATATTTATTTTTATACAGGGCTGTTTGCTCATTGATCGGGTATCCTTGTTAATCAATACACTAGCATGATTTGTTAGCATTCTGTATTGGTGCAGTTGTCACAAGCTAATAAGAATCCTTAAATTCTGCGTGATGAAGCTGATAGGCAAAAAAAATAATTCCAAAGTTCTGTTACGTGTCTGTTGCCCCCATCAACAAATGGAACTGCAGAGTCTGGCTGGAAGTGAAATTCTTCATATTTTATCTCTCAGTAAGATAAGGGGAAGAACAAAGTGTAGAGATTAGATGTTTTTCGCTTCGAGGTCAGTCTCTTAAACAAGGAATTTCCAAAGGCTGTTTGTTGCCCCCAAAAGATGTCTTAATTGTGGCCGTCCTCATCAGAGACGGGTGGCTATTGAGGCTTTACCTCCGGGGTCGGTTCTGGCGGGACCAGGAGTGGGTGACGGCGCTTGGCTGACAGCCTTGGCCGCCCCCAGCAGCGCAGGACGCCCCCCAACGCCGTACGTTCCAGCAGCTTCTCCAGCTCTTGTTTCTCAGCCCGAGCTGCAGTGACGGTACCGCAGGGCCTGTTGCAGAGGCGGCATTTTGGAGAACCATTCTTTTGTCTCCGCTTTAGAGAGGTGGAAAAGAGATCTGCGCTTAATTGCTGAGTACAAAAGGATGGGGCTGAGGATCAGTTTCTCCTTTCACTGTTCTGGCTGTTGTGAGCACATCTCCCAGCTCAATGTCTTGTATGCGTATGACATGGCCCTTTAGGAGCAAAACTTGGGAAATTCTGCTGCATTTGGCTGTTATCTCCTTAAAAGATGCATAATTCCTAGTCTGGGGCTTGTCTAAAAGCCGTCTTTGCTGTGCGTAGTGCAATTGCATTGTCGTAATCCTTTAATCTATGCTTCAGTTAATTGCTGTCTGTAATGAACTGTAATTTTATCTTGATAAAGAAGTGCCTACGTTTTTGAACTGTAGCTTTATTGTAGTACAGCAAAAAATGATTTATATGTAACTTTCTCTGAAAAGTTGTAATCCAGATGTATTCACAGCTACATAATTGATTACAAGTTATTAGTTTGCTGTTATGGTTACGTTTTGGATAATAATGTTGCTTTTTGTTTTTTCTCCTTAGTATTGGCTACCCTGTTGTGACTTTGGGTTTTGGCTTTAAAAGTTACGTCAGCTACAAAATGCGTTTAAGAAAACAAAAAGAAGTGCAGAAAGAGAATGAATTCTACATGCAGCTCCTCCAGCAGGCTCTGCCCCCAGAGCAGCAGATGCTACAAAGACAAGAGAGGGAGGCGGAGGAAGGCAAGTTCTACTTATTACTTAATGTGTTTGCAATTATCTGCTATTTAAAAAAAGAAAAACCAAAAAAACCTGCTAAGGAAGAGCTTCTTCAGACCATGTTGTTTTGATGAAAGTATTGTGAACTTAGAACCAGAGGAGCCAGAATTAAAATCATTTTGGCGGTGGTTAGTATGACAGTAGAAATGAATTATGTCCTCTCTGTTTAGTTCTTTATTAGCAACTGCATCAATCTAGTCAGCGAGCGCTCTATGAAGCGCTAGTATTTATTATTAAATCCCTTGGTTACCGTTTCCTGCCTGTAATGAGAAAAAGTCTTAAAATATCACGTGATTTCTGATTTGCTTTTCTAGATAGACTCTAACAGCGATTGTTTTCTGCAGAAATGATTGATGTGTAGTTAATGATTTTTCTTTGCATGTCACAGTATTGATTGATTTAATGAACTAAGTATTTTTTTTTTATTTTGGTATTGCAGCAGCCAAAGGATTATCTGATATGGATTCCTCAATACTTTTGCAACACAATGGAGGCATCCCAGCCAATAAAAAAATAACTGCAACGTTGCCAGAGCTAGAATATAGAGAAAAAGGGAAAGAAAAGGACAAGGATGCTAAGAAACACAACCTTGGAATAAATAACAACATTTTGCAACCTGTAGACTCTAAAATACAAGAAATTGAATATATGGAAAACCATATCAATAGTAAAAGATTAAATAATGATCTTGTAGGAAGTACAGAAAACCTCTTAAAAGAGGACTCATGCACTGCCTCGTCCAAAAATTACAAAAATGTCAGCGGAGTTGTGAACTCCTCGCCTCGCAGTCACAGTGCAACTAACGGGAGCATCCCTTCCTCATCTACTAAAAATGAGAAAAAACAGAAGTGTGCTAGCAAGAGCCCGAGCACACATAAGGACTTAATGGAAAATTGTATTCCTAATAACCAGCTAAGCAAACCAGATGCACTGGTAAGGTAAGTTTGATCTGAGCATTGTGTAACGGCCTGTCTTATTGTCCCTTCGTTCCAGTCCATCAGATCTATTTTTTTTCTTAGGAAAATGTAACGATGCCATAAGGAAGACAGAATTGTCTGATAACGGAATGAGATAACCAGGAGCTGTGCCTTTTGGGTTCTCTTCCTGGCTTTTGCCTCTGGCGTGCTATGCAGCCCTGAGCAAACTTCTTCCTTCCTACTCAGAATCCGATACTTCCCTACCTCACAGGGGTGTTGTGAGGCACAATAAGTAGCTTTGACGATCATTTGATAGAAAGCATGAGGGAAATGTGGAGAATCATTATTACAAACCTCAGTGGCTGTGTTCTTGACAAATCTTCCACGGGGTGACCTTTACATCTCCAGGGAATTCGGTGAGGTTTGATGGTGCCTCAGCAGCTGTTTTGTCTTTAATTTTTTGGTTTGGCTTGTTTTTTTCCCCCCCTGAAATGTTTAGCTTTTGTTTTACTCTTCAATTAACAAGTGTAGATGCAAAGTACCAGCTACTACGTAACCCCTTGAAGTGATGAGTTCAGATTCCTGCTTGCATACCTGCTGCCTTAATGGCTTAAGTGCAGATCACAGGGGTTTAATTTAGCTGCCTTGTAAACTATAAAGATTGAAAAAGCCGCATCTTTATACATGCTTGTCTGAAGTTTAAATAAAGGTGCATTTATGAAATGCAGCTAAGGACTTACAGCATGTAAGTCCCGAGACATACGGTGTTGTCCTACGTTACCAAAACAAGTACTTGTAAGAAAAATAGTTGTTCAAAATAGGGATAGAGATACATTTAGAAAAAAATTGTTGCACAATTATGCACTTTCCTGTCCTTCCTGGCTTATGTCTCTCCTCTTCCGTTGTCTCACGTGCTGAACACTCTTTGGCCAACAAATCCTCGTTGACTAACTTAATTGGCAGCTCAGGTTCGCTTTCTCTGCAGGTACCTTTTGATAATTGGACTTTTCGCTCCGGTCTGTCCCTGCGGATTTGTGCTATGTGAATACAATTACTTCAATGCAAATAGTATTTTCTCCTCCAATAATCACTCTGCCACTGATTGGCCTGCCTCTGACAATTAAATATCCAGACTAATTGATACCTAATGTCTGTAGAGAACTTGCATGAAGCAAATAAGAAACCAGGTAATCAATCTAACCTGTGGATCAAATTCAGCCAAGATTAATGGGATGCAGATGACTCTGTCTTCAGCAAAGCTGCATCTGAATAAACATATGTAGGGCTGCAGTATTTGTATGTTGCCGGTTTCAGATGGGCATCTCTCTACTCTTTATGTGGCTTCTTTACTCACTGAAGAAGAGAACAGGTCAGTTCAGCTTTGCTGCTGTTAAGAATGTGATTTATAAGTCCTGGGAAAAGAGAAGGGAAGGGCTTTGTAGAATGGCCTGGCAGACTAAGGATTTTGTCCCCTGTAGCTATGACAAGGAACGAGATTTAAACCTCATATGTTTTAAGTTTTAAATTACACATTGACATCTTCATATGCTGTGATGTGAGCCTAGACCAGGTGGTCCTTGTAATTGTCCAAAGCGGGTTTTCTAATGCAGAATTGAGTATACAATAAACGAGACTGTGCCCTTACAGAACTCGAGCTCCTCTGATTGACCGGGTAGGGACGGGGTAACGATTACTGTGCTCTGAGAGTGCCTTTGTGCAACGGAGCTGTACTCTGCCCTGAAAGTGAATTAAGCTACTTCAGTCTTTTGTTTGTCAAGTGTTTCTCTGTGGTGCGTGGGCGTGATGTGGCTGTTGTGCTACAAATTCAGGGAGCTGCTTATTGTGCACTCATTTCCCGGTGCAGGCGAGCCAGGAGCACTTAAAACACCAACGTCCCATGTGTCGCTGCTTACAGTTTCTTACAAACCGAGATGACTGAAATCATTCATAGAATCTTGTTTCTCTTCACATTGAGTATGTAACTCCTACAACAATGGAAGCGTAAACGTACCTGACAAATTGGATGGGATGGAATGCACTTAAATTTAAAAATTCATGTTTATTTTTGTTTTAACTTGTCAATTATCCTATCCCTGGGGTGTAAGGCACTTGTTCATCTTTTCCACTTCCAGTAGTATTACTCATTCCTGTTATTAAACTTTGAGTCTGCGTCAGTGCTGTACCCTGAAAAGGGCTGTGTGAAGTCCTGCGTTTGTGTCCGACTTTCAGATCAGATCTGCTCAGCTTCCAAATAAAGATGCTTTTTATAACCCCTTGTCCGGCAGACTCCCAGCAGGATGTCAAAGCCAAGCTGCTTTCCTTTCGTGTTCACAAATGATTTCCTTGAGCTGACTAACCAGTATTAAATGTAAAGTATGCCTTATGACTGCTAGGGACTGGGGATTAACAGGGGTTATTCGAGACAGTGAAGATTGAGATTTTTTTGAGAACAAGACAGTCTTGCAGATTAACTTTTTCTCTTAAATATTTGGTGTGACATTTATATCTGAAAGGGTGCTGCTAATTAAGTTTATATTTTTATATATACCATATTACTCTTATTTGAAACAGTAAGCTTTTCTTTTTGTTCTGTCGGGTAAATGGTGAGTGCACGTGCATTCAGTTTTCTGGAGAGGAAGTTACTGGTCCCCATCTCTGGGTATTTCAGTGGATATTGCGTTACGTTATCGTCATCTTGACAGGTAGAGCAGAGGGATTGAAGAGGCTCTGTCCCTGCTGGTCAGCCTCGGAAGTAATCTCTGTCTTAGCTTTTTTTTTTTGTTCCAACTATTGAGATGAAGATCTGTTTCTGATGCTGAAATCTGTTTATTTGTCAAGCACTTAATAATTGAATCGCTGTGATCTGAGCTGCTCGTTTCCCAGCGTTATGGTAATTGGGCCAACGGAGGGCTACGTTTGGTATCCCGTGGAAGGAAAATGCTGGTGTTCCCTTTGCACATAATACCGTTCGTCAGTAGGTACGGAGCAAGTTGACGTGTCGTTTCGGTGTCACTGTCACTTCTGAGGTGCAGCAGGTTTTGTTCACGTTTTAGGGGCTCGATGTGTTGAACGAGTCCAAGCAGTAATTGCTGCAGGAGTTTGGGGTTGGTTTTTTGTATTGCTTATTACATTGGAATAATCATGTCCTGACTCTAGCTATTTGCACCATTGTTTAAAAAAAGAAAAAAAAAAAAAAAAAACCAACCAAACAAAAAAACCCCAAATAAAACCCCGAAAAACCCTACACACACACAAAAAACTGGCAGTGCAGTTGGCAAAACTGTTTGTATCCGTAGAGGTCTTGCCTTTGGCACATGAGGTGTTGAAACAAGCTGTCTTATGTACTAATTATTCTCGGAGATAATGATGACATCTTCTGGCAATTGGACTAAGAAAAATATTTGTGAAGCAAGGTCTGGTCTGCCACATCTTATTTTGCTTTCCTAAAATTTGACGTTACCTGCAGAGACAGACTTGAAGGTTTTAATGTAAATTTCTGACCATTCGGTGCTAATTATTGCACATCTTCTCTGGCACCATTGACACCCTAAGAGCGATTGCTGCTTCCTCCTTGTCCCCCCTGCCTGAAATGGCAGAAGGCTTTCTGCTGTCAGCTGCAGTGGGGGAGATGGTCAGTGTTTCATGCAAAATGATGGGAGCGAAGGAAAATACAGAATAGAAAAGCAAAAGACTTGGGAATGTAAACTAGAAAGCTGGGAGACGATCCTTCTAGCAGACCATTTTCAAGCCACTGTCAACAGAGTGCTTGGGCTGCTCAGAGACAGAATAACCTTTTTGAAATGCCAGCTCCTTAGATCAGCTCTGTGTTAGGAGAAAAATAAGTAACTCTGCGTTCTCTCTGTGGATTACTGTCTTCTTGGTAATGAAAAATGCTCTGAGGAGCTGCCGGTAACAGCACCTTAGTTGCAGCGGGAGAACTTCAATGCTGCGGGATCGCACTGGCTACTTCTTTGAAGCAGGTTGACTGCGGGGGATGCTTATGCCAAGAGATTGGGTCAGAACAGAACAAAGGGGAAAATGGGTTTCTTAGAAAAGCATCTGGGTGCCTCCTGGGTCTTTAAGTTTTATATAAATTGTGTTTAATTTGTGTGCGATCGCCAGGTGATTATGGAACTGCATTAGCCGGCTAAACTAAGCAACGGGAGCATGTTATTTGCCAGTTATCAATACTTAGGAGGATTAAGCTGAATTGAGTTGTCTTTAAGTTGATCCATCAAGCTTCCCTGAAGCATTTGGAAAAATATGCAGTCTTGGAGGTGATTACTGATTAATTCTCTTCATCAGTGAGGCCAGGAATATGTGGTAGGGCTGAGAAAATAAAACGGGTGTATCTGCATTTATAGTAATGACAAACTGTAAGACATTGGCCTTGGTTGTATAAACAGCACAATGTAATAAACTGCAACTAAACCCTCATTTTGAAAATAGTTGTGTGTCCAAATGACTTGTAGTTTGTGCAGCAATAGAGAAAAGTATCTCCTGGAACTCAAGTTTTCTTCACCACCCCCCTTGGTAAATAACTTTTTCCAATAAGCCTGAAAATAAGAGACTTAAGCAGAAAATGAAATGGTAGAAAGAATAATAATAAAAAAAGAAGTGCTGTTTTATTGGGTCATTTATCATTGTAACAGTAGTGCAGACTATTACGAAGGGGAGGAGGGAAAACTCCACGCGCTGGTTTGTGCTCGTAGCACCGAAGCTTTTCTTTTATGGCATCGAAGTGGTTTACCTTGATGATGTGCTTTCATTTCAGAAGGGGGCAATGGAAAGGGTGGGTTTCATCTCCTTGTATTTCTGCGAAAATGATGGATGACCTCTCTCTACATATACAGAGAAGTGCTGTGACTTGCTGTTCCACAGGCTAAAAATGTTTGACTGGACTTTATAAGATGGATAAGAACATGGTTACACAGCAGAGAATGCAAGGCGGACACGTGGTTTTGAGGAAAAGCTAACTTCATGTCTCTTCTTTATCTTTTTTTTTTTTTTTTTTAATGAAGCTGTATCTCTGGCTAATTGTAGCAGGTCTGGGAGAGCAGCCATATAGGAAACATTTGGTCCTTGCATTATGATGGATTATTAGCTTCCTAACTCATTTTAGGTAGTAAGGAACATTTATTTATAATATAAATGCAGAAAACGTCTGCTCTGATATTTAAAGCTGTAGCAAAACTACAGCATCATGAAAAGGAATAATTAAAATCTGGTAAAATCTTACTGCAAAACTTACTTCTCAACAAGTCCATTGACAGCTAAGTTTCCAGTTGTTTTATCTGCCATTGACTTGAAAGAGATTAGCGTTCTCTGTATTAATTCTCTTCTGCCCCTTTGGAATTGCACTGCAATAGTCCATCACTCGCTGTATGTAGATTGATCACGTTTTACATACGTTATTCTGCCTTTCGACTGTTCAAGTTAGGTCACCTGTACTGATAGGAGTGATTGTTTCACGACAGAATAAAAGCTCTTAACTGCAGGGTGGTCTTGTCGACGCGGAAGGCTCGGACAATAACACAACGACCAATGTGATCAGGTTAATGCCAGTTTATTGCACAGATAGCTCAGTTATTATAGACGTTCTGATTCCGCATCACGCGCCGACAATTTGCTGATTGGTTGCACGAGCTGTGCATGCGGTAAGCAACATATTATAATTGGCTTAAAGCATCTGTCCACGCAAGTTCTACATTTCGCATGCTGAATTCAGCACGCTTCTCATATCTTATTTGTCTCGGCATTTCTAACATCGCTACAATGTTTTCACATGGCCTTCAAACTAACAAAGCCTACATAGTTGTTAGCAATTCTTCGGTGCTTGGAGTGTTCACAGGATGACCCCTTTGTACTAAAAATCCTCCAACATGGTCTGAAAAATTCAGATGTACAGAAGCACTGGAATCCTTTGATTTGAGGAAGTCAAACCAGTTAAGTTGCCGCGCTCTCACTCCTGAGCCTACTGTGAGCTCATTTGTGGTGGCTAGTGAATGGGAGAGTATTTGTGTTTTAATGCACGAGGTATATAGTTCCCACTTTACACCTGCCAGCACTTTCTAAGAAAAAGAAACTCCTCTCCGCAGCATTTAGTGAATTAAAGGTCGTAGGCCAACTGCTCATAGCAGTAATATTCTATCGATACGTGCTCTGCCTGGATGTGTTTTAGCGGTGTGGCTACTGAATTTTCATAAACAAGGGAAGCCCCCCGAGTTTGATCAATTCTTGTTGAGTTTAATCCTGACTTCTTTGTGATCTAGAGTGAAAGTCATAGTGTGTGGCAGGTCGGTCTCTTTTTCCCATAAAGGTTACCCGAAATCCCCTGTGGTCCTCCAGAGTGACAGGATGAATATTTGACGCTTGGGGCGTGCTTGGAAATTTAAGGCGGAAAGAATGTCCGTGAGGCTTCGGCTCTGTGCTCAGGCAGGGTTTGAGTGATGGATCATGGGCGTGCAACACTTCGGATCCCCGTTCTCACAAATTGAACGTACGCAGCTCTGGTTGGACACTTCTACCTATGATAAGTAAAAAAGGAAGGCTGTGGCTGCAGCCTCATATATTTTCTCCTGGTTTGGAAAGCAAACCTCCTTTCTGGTCACGTTTGTGCGCACTCTACGGATCAGGCAGGTTTCATCTTCCTTTACAGCACAGCCTGGAGCAGCCCCCTGAGCACTGCAGGTACAGAGCCCTCCTTGGCATTGGCAGGAATGCCGGGAACCAGATGGCTTAAGAAGTTTGAACTAATGTCAATGTTCTGTTGCCAAAAATACGAATTCAGCTTGTCCTGTGCAAGCACCTCTAATTTATTCGGGCTTTACCTGATCAGTGCTGCTTTTCCTGAAATAAATCTTGGTATATCATATTTGAGTGAGTTTGGCATAGTGTCAGTTATAGGGACAAGGCTATTCACAGCTGTCTTATTTTCAGTTATCACTTTATTGTAGTGTTATAATAGTATGTTGAAATTATTTACAGCTATTTGTCAATGTAAAGTGTGTGTGATTTATATGCATTCCTTTACGTTGTCCTGCCAGTCGTTTTTTTCGCCTATTTATGAAAACCTGTTTTAAAACAAAAGAGCTGTTGGCAGACAACAGTCTGTTGACGCTTCCTACAGCATCTTACTCTCTTCAATTAATAAGTTTGCTCTTTCTAAAACACTTAGTTACTGCTTATCGGAAGATTAAATTGTTATATCGTCTCCCGGTGACTGTCCAACTCTATCGCTTAACATACTGAACACGGTGAAAATACATACCTAATAACGGCTGCTGATGGGTTTTCCATTTTGGGGTTGTGTGCGATGGTTACATGGTTGAATGAATATCTGGTTAGCCTTGCAAATTCTTGTCCTCCTACAACAGTGTATAAGGTGTTGAAATGGTTTGTGGTCTTCAATATGAAATGTGTATTTGCTTTGTACTATTACTATTTGCCTACTAAGTAGAAGTTGGTGGGGGGTTTTTTGGTTTTTTTTTTTTTTTTTTTGAAGATACATTTGACCACGATTTATACTATATTAAAAGGAATTGATCTTACCAGTAGGGCAGCTCAAGTGTAACTAGAAAGACAGCTTAGTACAGCTCTAGAAAGTGGGATCTGATCATTTGAGTTATCTGAGTGTATTATAGACCACGCTCCTTTATAGGCTGTTTCTTGCTGTTAATCTACCCAGTAGACCTCTTCGGTGCGGTTTCAGCCTATTACAGATGTACTTTTATGAATTTCCGTAAGTTTGATGATTCCACGTTTAACCTCTTGATCCATTCGCACAGGATGTTCTTATGCCTCTTGTCGTTACGTCTCTCGTAGCGTTTTAGGGTGAGATTTTCCATCACCAAAGCCCAAAAGAGCTAAGAGTTTTCATGATGAGGACAAAAAGCTATAACCGTTCATCTGCGCGAGCGAATGCCGATAAGGGCAGTTCATTTTGGCTCTTGTGACTATTTTCCCCAAGTCTTAATGTTCAACTACCACTAATTCTGTATGGAACTTTAGAAAATAAAAGCATCTTCGTCTTCTTTATGAGCATTTAAAAACTTTTAAATCAATAACTGATGGAGGAAATGGGGACTATGTGTGAATGACTGAGGCATATTTGCTTTACACAAGTATGTAACACAGTGCTCATAAAAATGGTTGATTATTCACCTATGATGCGATTTTAATTCTGAGGATTAATAGTCTTATTTTGGTAATGTGGGGAAAAATTAAGGTGAGCTGGGGGCCTCTCTTTAGAAATTTGTGTTTTATTTAACGAATTTTGGTTGAAAATGTTTCAATTAATAAGCTTGCATGAGTCTTCAAGAACTTTCCAACGCTACAATTAAGTGTATAGCAGATGGTCTCTGTTCAGGAGCAATTAAAACTAAATTTACTGACTCCTGAACTGTGGATGACTTAACACGTACTCTTTATTCAACATGCACATCATGTTCTTCAAGGGGAAAAAAAAAAAAACAACCCCCAAAAAAAAATGTTTAGGTGAGAATTTAACAGTGTGCTCCATAGCTCAGCTATAACTAACAAATGAAACTCATAATTTGCTGAGAAAAGTAAAATTTGTTCATATGTGTGCCTGTCCTTGTTTACAACTTCGGAGGTTTATCTATTTCACTGCTGCTGGAAGATGACAAAATTTAATTCCATAGGTTTTGTTTTACAACTCTGCAGCACATGGAGGAAAACAACATTCCTGTGGGAGGTTATGAAGTGTGTGTATAGCGTACATAGAGCTATATATGTAGAGTTATATAAAACATTATTATTATTTAGCAAGGGTAGACATAATTTCTGAGAGTCTATTATTTTAAGAATCGAGGGTTTGGGGGGATGGCAGATGGTATGATGTTTACAGTGGTTATTTTTATAGAATGTGCTTGAACCTTTGGGTAACTGGGAAATGAAGTTGAAATTGTCTTTTAAAATTGTCTTTCTTAGGTTGGAACAAGATATTAAAAAGTTAAAGGCTGACCTGCAAGCGAGCAGGCAGGTCGAACAGGAGCTACGTAGTCAGATCAGTTCTCTGACTAACACAGAGCGGGGAATTCGGTCTGAAATCGGCCAGCTCCGGCAAGAAAATGAACTGCTGCAGAACAAGTATGTGCTTCTACACAGCTGTGTGCATTGGTTGCTGATGACTGTAGTCTGGTAAAGGGGAAGTAGTATGTTGAGACTCTACAAAATTTGAGGCACTTTTGTCTGCAAATCCAGCAAGATTCATTTGGGAGCATTGGCAGCAATTTATTTTTAGTAAGTAAAATCCTCCATTAAATCCCATACCTGTTACCTTCCAGATTACACAATGCTGTACAAATGAAACAAAAAGACAAACAAATGATCAGCCAGTTGGAGAAGAAACTAAAGGCAGAGCAGGAGGCACGAGCCTTTGTAGAAAAACAATTAATGGAAGAAAAGAAAAGAAAGAAGTTGGAAGAAGCAACTGCTGCACGTGCTGTCGCATTTGCTGCTGCAACAAGGTACTTTGTTCTACCCCAGAAGCCAGCTTAGCTCCAGAAAATGACTGAAATGTTGCTGTTGCTATTGAAATGTGGTTTCGGGGGGATTTGGGGAGGCGTTTTTCACAATTCTGTGCATAAAGGAGTAGTCTGTAACACTTTATTTGTGTTAAGACGTTTGTTTGCCTTAAGGCAGTGGGAGGACTGGGGATCTGCCTCCATGAAGCTGAATCCCTACTCATATACGTTATGTTTACAGGGTGTAAAGGATGAATACGCTCTAAATTATCTACTGTACCTTGATTGTGCTAACAGAGATAATGTACCCTGCACGGGTCAGTCTGCTTTAAAAAAATGGAACATCCCCTTGCACATGGGGACTATGAATTGAGGATTCACGCAATGACGTTGGCCAAAATGCTGTCTTGATCTCACATCTTGAAAGTTTTCTGCTCTAGGCAGTGCCTGCCAGTGCTCCGCACACTGGTGTTTCAGTAGTAACATAGGCATACAGGTGGGAGGCTTTTCAAGATGAAAGCGTGGCACAAGTGTGGATGACCTCTTTAATCTGCAGTGCTCCAAATGTCTAAAAGAATGATTTCTGCTTTTCTGTTCTCCGTATTTCATAAATATTCCAAATTTCCTAATACTTGAGGCATAACTTTTCGCTGCTTTTTGCATTGTTGCCATAAGGGAAATTATCTTGCTGAAAAGAACAAAGTTAGCTTCCTCTTTTTATCCTTCAATATTGATATTAATTTTCATATTATCAGCAGTTCAGGAATGACAGCCTCATTCTTATTTCATCTTCTTCTCTTTTAATGTTTTTTCTGCAGAGGAGAATGTACTGAAACTTTACGAAATCGTATCCGAGAGCTGGAGACAGAGTGCAAGAAGCTAACAATTGACATAAAGCTGAAAGAAGATCAGATACGAGAACTAGAAATGAAAGTTCAGGTAATGAGAAAGCACCAGGGACTTAGATCAGCAGCACAACGAGCGCTTTCAGCCCTCAGAAATTGGTGCATCTACATAAGAGGCAATCAACACCTTCAAGAATTATGCTCTTCAGATGTCTGTCTTGCATGTCTTGCATCAGGCTTTGTAAGAACGTGGGTATGAGAAAGGTTAATAGTCTCAGCTCCACACCTTCAATTGTTTAAATTATTAGATTTTTTTTCTCCGGAACCGATGGTCTGGGTAGACTGAGAATATAATCCCCTCAACAACACTTTTTGTCTAATGCAAAGAGGTTGTTGCCGGTCTGTACGTTATACATCTCACTGCTGGCAAGTAAGGTTACTTACTCAATGCAGTCTTAATTGCTGGCCAGACATATTTTTTTTTTTTTTTGTGAAAGTGCTTGAATATTGAAAGTACATTGTGGGTAGACTTGTAGCAGACACATTGTCTGGCATGTTAGAGTTTAAGAGCTCAAATGTGTGAGTTGAAGTTGACCTTGTTCCTTTAAAGTGTCTGTTCCTAAAGATGTACTTGGACTGTGAACTGACAATTTGCATGAATATGTGTTTTTAATGCCTTGTGGTTTTTTAGACGCTCTTCAAAATCCACCTGGCGTTATTGTGAACTTGTTTCCAAATAACGTATGCAGCCTTGTTGTTCCTGGGTTTTCCAAACCCTTGAAAACAAGTGTGGTTCATCTATGGAGAAGATGAGCGTGGCTTTCGAATAATTAAAACCAGCTATAATCAAGCTCTTTAATTTTATTAGCATCTGCAAAGTTTTAAAAGAAGCTTTTTGTTGCAGGCATTAATATTACCCCTTTGCATTATTGTTTCTTTGTTTAAAAGTGTAGAACTTTATCTATAGTATTTCTTTTTTTGGTAGTCAAAAGGCTAATACATACTTCCCAGCCACAAGGTGCGGAGAACTTGCTCCCTCCTTTTCTCTTTTCTAAATTTCTGGGTTTGCAGCACAGTTAGGTTCAACGCAGGAAATATTCTGAGGTAAGGAAATCCCTCTCATCAGCCAACTGAAATAGCTTACGATGCCGTGTTTATTGAGTATCGCTTTAACCTGCCGAGCAAGAGATTGGTTCCCGTTCTAGCCCTTTATCCTTGTGGGAAGTGTTTTCGCTCTCCCAGGGCTTGGCGAAGGGAACTGGAAGTGCTGAGGAGGATTTCTGGGTGGAGGGTCTCGATACAGATGAGAGAGGGTTGAGAAGCAGAGTAAATGGTACTCGCTCACCGCACTGTAATTATGCGTTGTACAATATGGCTTTAATCACTTGTATGATGGCCATGTATAATTACTGGAGGTAATATTACAGTGTCCTTAATTAACCATCATTTTAATTTTACAGTATTAATACCAGGCCCAGTGGTGTGCTGTGGGGAAGAGAAAGACTTCTCGGTGTATCTCATGTGTAAAGTCGATGAGAGTAACATTTGTCCTAATTACTCCTACAGGAACTGCGGAAGTACAAGGAAAACGAGAAGGATACGGAGGTGTTAATGTCAGCACTTTCAGCCATGCAGGATAAAACACAGCACTTAGAGAACAGCCTGAGTGCAGAGACGAGAATCAAGCTGGATCTCTTCTCTGCATTAGGAGATGCAAAACGGCAGCTTGAGATTGCCCAAGGTAACGTGGGGTGGTTTAATTCAACATGCAGTACTGGCTGAAACTGGGAAAATGTGACAGAAAGAACATCCTACCTTTGTATTTAGGCTTGGGCTACGGCCTCTGCTCAGCATTTCAGGGGTTTTTTGTCTTTTACAGCCTTGTGAATGTGAGCCTAAGCCACCCGGCTGACCTGATTTCCCCAATCATGACAATACATGTCAAGATGGGCGTCAAATTTATTATTATTATTTTCTACATTTTTATAAACCATTACCGTAAAGCTGGAGAACTTCTTTTAAAGAGACAGATAGAAGATAAAATAATACTTGCCATCTGTTAAGCCCCTGTCCTTGAATCTTAATGATACTTTATTACTCCTGAAGCAAATACAACCTGAATGTGGTGGGGGGAAAAAATAACCCAGCCTGTTTTTAAACTTCCCACTGGTGGGCACTGGTGTCGGACTGGTGCTGCAGCCACCAGAGGGAGCGCGAAGCCAGTATAAAACCCTGCCCAGGCTCTCCTTTGTTCAGCCAGGCAAACCAGGATGCAAAATTAAATAACCTTTTGATTTAGTATTTGTTTAGTTTCCTTGCAGAAGCTTGCTTCGTTGCGGGAGAACTTGATTAGAGTGAGCTTTATTTTGTTTGTCTCATCTCATTGGTGTTTCTCTTTACGTAGTTTCATAAATTGCTGTAGTGGTGGTGTGAGTGTGTGCAAAGGGGGGTTAGAAAAATGGTGCGAATAGGGCAGTTTTGAAAATAAATAACACATTTAATAAGCAAATGCTTGTGCTCCTGTGGGGCGCTTGTAAAACGCGAGAGGAAAAGTGCAGAAAAAAGTTAAGCCGTAGAAATAATCTTTTGGTACGGTGCCGCTGTGAATCCAAACAGTGCAAAATCAAACAAAAGCGCTGTCTCGTTGTCTTAGTGGTAACTAGAGGTAATTAAACACAGTCCCTCACCACAAACCAGGAGTAACGCGCGTTGTGCTTTTACTGCTGTCATCTTAGAGCGCTGAATGTCGTCCGGGTGTTTGGCTTCAACGGCTCTTATCATGGAAGAGCTGGCGGAGGGTGAAAACATGCTGCTGGTTCTAAGTGATGTTATTTGCTGTTTTCAGGGCAAATCATTCAAAAAGATCAGGAAATCAAGGACCTAAAACAGAAGATTGCAGAAGTTATGGCAGTAATGCCCAGCATAACATACACTGCAGCCACCAGCACTCTGAGTCCTGTTTCCCCACATTATTCTTCCAAATTTGTGGAGACCAGCCCTTCTGGACTTGACCCCAATGCCTCTGTTTATCAGCCCTTGAAGAAATGAATGCCAATTTTCTTTTTTTGCCCAGTAATTTTGTCATGCTGAAGGCATCACACAGGAGTGTCTCTTGCAGTCAAGATGAAATTGTATTGTGTGAGACTGTATTTGTTGTCATTTAAAACAGGATAAAAGAACATCTGGATTGACTAGAACTGCCCATCAGTTTTTCTTGTAAATTTTTAGAAAACCTCACAGAACTTTGCAATTTATTTTCCTTGGCCAATGCATTAAAAACAATTCTTGGTTTTCAAGTAGCCAATTTTGCCTTTTTATGTACTCTTGCATGGTTTCCTCTTGAAAAATACAGGGCTTTGCTTGATTTTGAACCCTTTCTTTCTTTTTTTTGTTTTATTAATAATCAAGTTGAATTTACAGATTCATTGAGAAATAGTGAGGAAAAACCTTTAGTTTTTACAGTGAAAGGGTTAAATAATCTAACAAAGCTTTGATTTATAGATGTACTAAATACAAATATGTGATGTTGCAGAAGATAATTTGATTACCCCTCAAAGGACCAAACAAATTTCAGGGGCGTTGTTTAAGGGAAAGAATAAGAGAATAGATGATGTGACGGTGGTTGTTGTGTGAAATATTTATATTCCCATTGGTGTTTTTAGTCATTGAGAATTGCTGACAGTCTTGTTCACAGTGCCTTGGGAAAAGACATTTCAAGAGGAAACTTGATAGTTTAAACTATTTTTTCCCCCTTCACTGTCATCTAGCTTATATATCAAGCTCATTACAGAGTCTACTGCAAATTGTACATGGTAATTTGGATGTTCATTATAAACCAAGGTTACATCTTCTGTTTATTTTGATATAAACTCAGCAGTGTTCTGTAACTTGCCTTGATTATACTGCATCGTGGAAGGCACAATATTAATCCAGGAAGCGTTATTGTGAAGGCGGAACTGTGCAATGTACTGTATACAAGAGACTGTAAAGCTGGCTAATAAAAGCTGCAGTTCTGGGGTTTTTTTTTTATTTTAGTCAACTGTGATTTACCCTTTGCATCACCTTGTGTCTGACAACGTAAGCGGAGCTGAATATTTTTCAGCTGTTGTGCCAAGGAGTTTTTAAGGAGTTTTAAAGGAAACTCATAAATTGCACAAAGGTTTAACTAACTTAAAATGTATATTATACATTGATAGAAAGCGTTTGCACTGGCAACGTCTGAAGGTTTCAGATTGGTTTTTTGAGGGTGGGGATTGGCGGGGTGGGAAGCACAATTGTATGGGAAATTAGCAGAATTCTAAACCCAAGATTATGATTTTGCAAACATGCAGTGGACTCTGGAAGGACAAAGTTCTTCTTAAAAGAAAATAATTTTTTTAAAAAAGTTTCATGGTAATTGGCGTGTATGCCTCATCTAAAAAAAAAAAAATGAAGTAGGACACGCAAGTCAATAGAAGTATTAAAGTTTCATCCTTTTAATCACAGGTATTCTTTTGGGATAAAACTTCTAGCTTTAGCCAGATGTGCATGTTGCTGTCATTTGCATTTTTGAATCATCTTGTGTAATTGTCACCATGAAAGTGTTACTCAGCAATGTCATAGGTTTTTCATCTTTGTGCAAAACATGAAATATTGTCACTGACTTTTTGTGTTGAGGTTCCCCCATTTTGCTGCCTACTTCGGCACAATTTTCATTCAATACTTGGTCTTGGCTGCATTCTTTTTTTTCTGTGGGGTTTACAAAGAATAAACATTTTCTTGCAGATTAAAAAAAAAAAAAATTTTTTTTTTTTTTTGCCTTTCTAACTGACCTGATTTAGCCTGGTATAAAGAACACATTTTGTCTAAAGAGCGCTCTGTTATTCCAGGTAAGTCTTCTCTTTTGCAACAGAACTTCACTTCTGTGACACAGAAGGAAGAGCAGATGGTTTTTGTATTCGCTGTACAGACTTTGCAAGTTACCCTGTCTGTGCGCTCAAAAAAAAAAAAAAAGGTAAATTTCTTAAGAACTGCAAAATTATATATCTATAAGTTTAGCCTTTGTTCCTTTCCAGCCATTCTCCTTACTGCAAAAGCAAAGCCGAGATGGACGGTTTGGAGGTTTAAGCATTGTCTTGTCTAATCAAAAAGAAAGAACAACTTGTCCCTGGTTTTCAGGATCTCCTTAATTCTCGCAGCAGCCACAGTTCCTGTTGTAAAACCTTTTTATTGGGAATCCCACAGTTGTATTCAGGGTAAATGAGCTGGTTTGTGTATCTTTTGCTTTGGTTGGTGCTGTAGCTGGTCCTGACGTGGATGTTTTTCTCTGACCGCGTCTATTCCAACTTCTACTTCAACCCACAGCAGTTGGACCTCCGTGTAAAATTTTTCAGGTACCAAAAAATTCCGTCTTCAACTATTCTGTGATTGTGCTGCGAGCACTGCCAGAACCTCCCAGTTCCCTGAGGATACATTGATTTTTTTTTTTAATATATATTTTTTTTCCCCCTTCTTCTCAAACCACCACCGGTCTGACACGCACATAGCTCATTTCCCACTCTAAAAGGAAAAATTCCAAATACATCATTGAGAAGTTTGCAGTTTTAACGGATCACGTTGCAGTGCCGCAGGAGTTGCGTTCTCTAGGACCCTTCTCGGTTCAAATGGATATATTCCTTTAGGAAAGGTGAAGGTGTTTGCGGGCACCAGTCTGCTATGAAGGGTAAGTGGAACGAGTGGAAGGAGGTAATTTAAGCACTCAAATCTTATACCGGCCAGCCTCTGGATCTTTAAATATTTAAATGTCTGAAATGGAAAATATCTTAATGACTCATCATAAGTTGTACTTGCAAGATTAATAGATGGGGAATTTAAGAACGTAAGACTGCAGAAGGGTCACCTAGGATATTTTGTTTTTTCTACAGTCAATTTTGAAATCTTACTGCGGAATAAATGCTCTAGAGAGATCTGCCAGAGAAAAACTGAAGTGTCCAGAACTTTTTCCAGCCAGCTTAAGTCTAGGAAAGAAAAGGTAATGGAAAGACAGGGCTTATATATAATGGTTGTGAGCACCTCGGGGTTTATCCTCACTAAAATTTTAAGTAGAGCAGAAAGCAGTATGTCATTTTATTTTTAATATTTAACGAAAAGCTCCTTTATTCATAGAATCTATTCTATAACTATCCTAAGATGAACTAGCTCCCCTTTCTTAGCCTGTTTCATGGTGATGGGGAAGGGAGGCCTTAAATGGATGTATTGAACTTGTTCTTGCCTCATCAAATAACTTCCAGAAAGTAAAAATTGCAGCTTTGACTGAAACGTCCTCTGTGGCCAGCAGGAAACGAAGCTGGGGATAGCGATCTCGGAGCAGGAAAGCGGGTGAACTTCCATCTGCCTTGAAGTAGCTCTGTCCTCTAAAGCGTTCAAGCAGAACAAATTTGTGGTTTGTTTTTCCTTTTTCTTCCTTAATTGTTAAATCAGATTGGGAAGCTGGGTGCTTACCCCAGCATTGCCTTAAGCACGCTGGGATTGCACAGGGGAGTAACTGGCTCCAAGACCGTTTCTTAGACCAAAAATAACGTTCCTTTTGGCATTTCCTGATCCTGCCATTATTCAGGGGATGGCTGCTCCCAATAGGCTGTTATTGATGATATCAATATGCAACAGATGGATTTTTTTGTACTTGAAATTAAAAATCGGACTCATTCTAATAGTATTTGATGGAAAACAATCTATGAGACGAATTTAATCCTTTTCCTTTACCAGTAGTGCCTGCTATTGAGAATAAGATTGTTCCAAGATTAGCATCCGAGAGGGGAAAGAGCCTAACCCAAAGCACGCAGTCTGCACTTCACCTCCTCCAGACAGGTTTCTGTACTACGGCACTAAGCACCGCTCTAGTGCAGCCACTTGATCATCTGCAGCAGTAAGTTGTTGGGTTTTTTGGTTTCTGGGGTTGTTTTTTAAACTTACAAGTCTTAGTCATAAGCTCAGTGGTCATTAAATACTTACCGAGAGGTCAGTGTGAGGTGGGGGATGTGTTTCTTTACTGCTGGACGCTTCCTTTCCTTGTACTGCCATTTGAAAAGTCAAGGTCAGAAACAGACCTTCAGCAAGTTAATACATAATAGATTATAAAAATGAAATCTGAGATGCCACAGTATCTTAATTGAATCAGCTTCCATGATGCGCTAAAATAATACACAGCCGTTTGACTAAAGCATTTCTAACAAAGGGGAATAGGCAGAAAAAAGGGCAAGAATCCATTTCAATCAAGTTCAGATGTAAGTGGCTCATTTACCTATAATCCCTCTGAGTGGTAATTATGCTGTTGTAGAGCTCGTTGTCAGGTTCAGAACATGCTGGGGTTTACGACTTGCAATGGAAACCTTTACACTGTCTGTCTTCTGTAATTAACAAGAAATTATTTCCCATCAAAATTTAGCGGGTATGAACAATAACGGTTGCACTATAATAAAATAATAGTGGCAGTTAGTGAAAAATGTAGCCTGCTCGCTTTATGTTGCTGGAAGTGCTCCAGGAGCAGCAGAGTTTTTGTGGGGAATGCCGTTTTTCTTGCTCTCCCCCAAAGTTTCACAATTTCCTCTTCCTCGCAAACGCCGCTGCGATGCAGGACCCTGATCGTAAACCAAAGCGTCGGCTTCAGGTGAATCTTCGTATCCTTTGCTCTCGAGCCATTCCATTCCAAGTCTGATTGAAACGTTCCTTATGCAAAATGCATGGCAAGCATTTTAAAGACAATTTAAGACGGTGCTAAAACCAAGGGATTCTTGCAAGATTGAAATAACCGGCATTTTACAAGCTTTATCTCCATAATTGCTCACTTAATCTAATCTGTTTCCTCATGCGTTTGCCATTATATCCTAACTTTCATTAACCTTGACTAAACAATTTGGTCTCTTGATGATCTTTTTAGGCAGTCTCTCTGGTTTTTGTAACCTCTTCAGGTGTATTGTCGCTTAAAACCATCTGTTTATCTGTAATTTCTTTTTTTTAAATAGGCTTAGGGTTGCGTGTGTTTGGTTTTTTTTTCCTTAGACCTCTCTATGAATTAACTGCCATCTAGAATAATTGCAAGCAATTTTTGGGATCAGATTATTTACGCTTCATCTGTTTTTAGTCCCATGTATCAGAAGGCAAAGGGAAGCCATGATGTAGGGCGCATCATTACACATGGGAATGAATTTCTGTCTGCAGAGCCCCGGGGGGCTCTTTGGAGGGCCCTGCATCTCTAAACAAGCCCAATCACATGCCATCCTTAAAGATTTAACTTTTAAAATATTGAACTGTTTTGATGGGGGGGAGGGGGAATAGAAGTCAAGTTGTCTTTCGTTGGCAATTAGCTTGAAGCAAAAAAAAATTAAAAAAAAAAAATCCAGTAGCCCTAAATGCCAAGTAAATTTGGATCTGAAATGAAATGTGGTGGCTGATGGCAGTTTTCAATTATAATGAAAATATTTGAGATCTGGAGGGCCCGAAGAGAGCACATCAGGTGAGTTTTCGGAAAGTGAGAACTTGCTGAAAGGCGAAACACTCGGTGTCCTCTGCGAAGCAGCCACCAGAGGGCCCAGGGCGCCCGGAGAGAGCCTGGCCCCGCTCGGGGCGCAAGTCACCAGCATTGCTCCGTCACCAAAACACGGGGAAAAAAAATTCCATTTCTTTTCAGACAGACATCTGAATGTTATTTCATAGTCTTTCCGTTATATGAAAGAATAGGAAATTCATCTCGGGAAGGCCAGAGACCTCAAAGACATGGATTTGTGTGATAATAAAAGTATGATCAATATGCAAAGATTCTCTCCGTGTGAGACTATACAGAGAGTCAAAGAAGGGGAAAGAAGAAGGCTTTGCTTTATTCTCCATCTCCAGGAGCCTTCCTGTTGCAGAAACCAAAGCAATATAGATCCTGGGTTGAAGTTTGATGCCAATACAGAAAACTTTCCACCTCGTATAGACCTATAGTACCCATCCATAGTACCTCCACCCATCTTCTGTCGGCAGCGCTGGTACCTACCTGCTGAACTGCCTTTACTGGGTGTCCGCCTGCTTCTTTTCCCTCGGGAACACTCATATTACAGCTTAAATACCTGCCGAGATCCAGGGCTATTCATGATAACCTACAAGCCATTATGTCTTTGCTATCCAAAAAGCGTAGAATTGTCACCTTCCGTAAAAGAAAGGTATTCTTTAGAAATGCAAGTGAAAAACATTTAGTGCTGGACCAAAGTCTAGTTTCTGATCCAATATCTGGCTTCTTAGGGCTAAAAGCAAGTTGCTGAACCTCTCCTCTGTTTGCAAAGGGGTACAATATGTATCTTGACATGCGCGGAGGAGCTGGTTTAGATTTCTGTTGAGAGTAATTCTCATTAAAGTTCAATGTATAGTAAAGATGCCCAGCATCAGAAGTCACTACACTAAAAATACTCTATGTTTACAAATATTCTTTTTTTAACCTTAGAATACCAAAATTTAACCTTAGAATACCAAACTTTATACCAAAGTTTAAGCTGGGGCAGGGAGAAACCACACCAATGCCGTAATACGCCCTATTAACACCCTGGTGTTGTGGAGTTGACCTTCATTAGCTCATTCCTTTGGCTCCCTGATTTAAATGCAGTTCTCCACACCGGCTCCTTTAAACTCTTGTGCTTTGTTTCATTGTCCAGCCTGCGTCGCCCCGCAGCCGCACAGCAGCACCCAGCCGGCCGGTGGGTGTGTGTGGGGGGGTTATTCTTTCAAGAAGATGAGGAGGATTATGGAATTAATTTGCTTTCCCTTTTTCCCCCTGCTCCCCTTCCATTTAGTTATTTTTTAACTCCTTTTTTTATTACAGTAGTAATCTGTAAATAGTTCTTACAAGTCTGGACCGAACTCAGAGCATTTGTGCCTTGTGTTGTATGTAGGGAAACAGCGAGGGGGCTTTTTGCCCTGAAGTGCTCGGAGCCTGAGCGGACTTGCAGAAGAAGAGGGAGAAATCAATCAAACCAGCAGCACGGCAGCGTCCCCGTTTTACACCTTGGCTAGCAAGACGCGAGGATGCTGGGTTTGCTTCCCCGCCTCAAAGACCGCTCTGCTGGGACCAGGTTTGCCGAGGAACTCGGTGCAGATCCTGGTGCCTAGATGGAAGCCGAGCTGCTTGCAAAACTCATCCTGTTCTGCGGGTTTCGGCAGGTTCAAGCCCTTGGCAGAGCTGGCAACTTGAATAAGACCTAGCGATTCTGGCTTAAACCCCTGCTACATCTAAAGATTCATGTCCGCTGCTTCCAAGGAGTCAGTATATCAAGCGAGTGCAGAGTATAAAAATGGATCTGCCCTTTCGTAATGGCGTTTTTACGTATCATTAGCACAACTTTCCAAACCTGCTTGCAGCAAAGTGAGACCTTAAGACTCTTTCCGTCAGTGGACACCTGGCTTAGCAGGTACAAATGATCCTTCTGATGTTTCACAAGGACACATTTTTTCCATATGTCTGTCTGAATCTTAATTTTGTTGACTATTATTCACCTATGTTTTGCCATTATGTTACCTATAATGCATAGATTTTTTTTTTAAATCTTTTTAACGTATATTTCTGAGTGCCAGTAACTGTGCCTTACAGGTGCAGACTGATAAAGCCTGACACTCTTAATTTTGTGGCTCTAATACAGAAATTTGAAAGTATATTTCCTACTCTCTTTTACCTGGTCTTCACAGGGAGGAAATATAAGTAAATGGCTGGGTGTCTGTCTGTCTGATTCAGATGAATTTTTGAACCAGTTTGCTAATTTCAATTAAAATTGGCAGCAAATCAGTAATGCTGAAGATATAGAGGCTCCTACACCCTTTGAGAAAAGAGGCGGTGAGCAGAGGAGGGGGAGGCCGTTAGCTGCTGCAGGAGGAGCTCTGCGTAGAGGTCGAGTCTTCTTAGGTTTTATAATTAATCAGGAGACCCATATCCCCAGGACTGCAGATACCGCAAGTTAGTGTGTTCCTCCAACTACTTTGTGTTAAAGCCTATTTAAAACCAACTTGTACTTGTTAAAACAAAGGCTCGGCTGATGACAAATTAACATCGTTCCCCCTCTGACAGTAGTCTTGCCATCCACGCTTTGCTTTTGAAGCATCGAATCTGCTTTGATTCGCTATAAAAACTTTATTCTGCGTATTGAGCTGCAAAGGGTCACGGCCAATTTTGAATTGTAACTTTAATACCGTCTTGCTCGTGATGAGTATGTATCCTGGAGGAAACTATTTCACTTCTCTCTACTTGCTTACCCATCTGTAAAATGGGTTTTTTGTTTCTTGGCTTCTCAGGGAAATATTTTAAGCCTTGCTCCGTGTTTATTGCTGCTTTAAAAGTTTAGAGCATTATTAAAATGTTCCGTATTTCAGAGGGGGACCTCACTGGGCTCAGGCACACAGGAATGCAGAGGCCGCATGTAATAGTTTACAGGTAGGAATTTCTCTTCCAGATATTTTGTAAAATATTTGGCTTCCCCCTATGTCTTATCTTGCCCACAGCAGCAAAACTTTAGTGACAATAAAAGGTAAACTTAAATATATGCATATTTTTAACAAAAGAGTCTGATATCTGGTCCATCTCTTTTTAATTTGTTCCTGATTTACCACAGCTAAAGAAAAAAGGAGGGAAATGTGGTAATGCGATGGCGCAGAGCAGGACCCCCGCTTAGGCATTGACAGGGGAGAAGCTGGAGGAACTGAAACCCTGAGTTTTACTACATTTTAGGGCAGGGTGTAATGCATTAACGGTCTGATTTTCATGCTGTGTTTCTAAATGGCAGCAATACGTAGAAAAGTCAAAACGCTCCTCAAGTATTCAAACACAAAAGCAGGAGTTATTCAGTGCAGAGGGAGCCCGTTCAATTATCCCACAAGTACCCAGCCACTCAAAAGGGACCATTATCTGGTGGTTCAAGCAGAGCTCTGCAAAGCCCCGAGCAAGACTGGGTTCTGCTCCCAGCCCTGTCGCTGTGACTTGCTGTAAAAAGGATTTTTTTATGTATTTTTTTTTAACTGAAAAATGGTAAGGCAGCTTCTTGCCCCATAGAAACTGCTCCGGAGAGATAATGGGAAGGCGTAGCAGGGAGAAGGATTAAACAGCAGAATTTTCTCAGCACTTCCTCCTGAATTATTTCAGCGTTGCACCTTTAACAGTAGTTACATTAACCAACTCTTACTGATTCCCTTCTGCCCTTAGCCGAGTTTACTTGGCAACTTCTTTGTATTTCAGTTGCGCCAGCCGTGTGCCTGCCCTGCTCTTCAGTAGATGGTGATCCAAGGAAGCAAAAGCAAAAACAGTAAGAAATACCGTTGAGTTCTTCCCAGTTTGTGTATCTGGTCTGGTTGACTCTCTAGTAAGCGTGTGAAACAGCAACTCTATTTATTCTGTGATAGCACTTAAAGAGCTATTGGACAGGGATTCAAAACTATCGCTGGCAACTGAGCAACGACACGCTTTGGGGTCCCTCTTGCTTTTTGTTTTGACCTTTAAAATTCCTGGTGCTCTCAGCACAACTGCAGAGTCCCACAAGCCAAAGCGATCGCTGAGCTGAGATATCTTGCTTGACAGGTAGAAGTTATTCCCTCCCAGCTGGGCTTTCTGTGCAGTACAGCTCCGGAGGCGTACATCTCCCTCCGCCCCTTGCTTGGCTCTTTAGAGAAGCAGGTCCTTTATCCTGAAGGAGGTAATTTGCTTAGCGGCACCTTTTTCTTCATCTCCCTTGCTTTTTGCAGCCAATGAGCAGCTGATGGAGTTTCACCTGTTGAAAGTTTGTGGTCTGTCTCGATTGGATTTTGGATTGCATGGCTGCCGGTAATACTATTTCTCAAAGTCTGGGCTTTGAAAATTACTTAGCCTTATGTTTGGCAGTTCAGTTAATAAGCTGCATAATTACAGTTCTAGGAGCAGGTCCAGTACCTTTAGAAAGTGCAGTGGAATCTAAATACCTTCTTCCTTCTCTGCCTTGAAATGGTATTCATTTCTTTCTCCTCTCAATGGCAACAGAATTAATTTTGGAGAGACCTGTTGCTTGAAGTGGAGTCAGTGGATTAATAAAAGCGTTAATTATTAAAGCCTGCAAATGCTCCCTAATGATTGTTTGCTGCAAAGTTAATGTTTGATTGGAGAAGGTCATCTGCAAGCCTGAGTAGAAAACCTGTCTCTGTAATAGCAGGTGAAAGCACAATTACCTTCTCTTGATGATATGCGCTGGTGTTCGCCACTACACGCCGCCTGATCGTCCTGAACAATGAGCTTGGAGGAAGAGCTGTTTTGCCATAGGACAGCTGCAACCCAAAAGGTCACCCTTTTTAATTAAGCGGGAGCAATTACATTTGCTGCTGTGCTTCCTGGCATGAGGCATGGGCACCTCATTCCGTACCCCCACCTGAAAATGAACCTCAGCTGAGGGTGGTTTGTGGTGTTTTGCAGCCCAAAGGGCTGCGCCGCACAGCGTTTCCTGAGAGCTCAATTAACAAGCGGCAGACGTGCAAAGGAAACGAGCAGGTGCTGTTTGTCATGCCCATAACCTGTGCTGAAATGCCGCGCGATCGGAAGTGTCTAGCAATGAGCAGTGCTGCAAAAACTCAGCTTGCTGTGCGACCAGGGTGGAAGGTGTCATCCCAAAACCTCCCTGTGCAGTTGCCCTTATGGGATCTTCAGGTGTGATTGAAGTGAATGGCACCAGCAGGTACCTTCCCCCAAAGAGCTGGGCGTCCCATTGCTCCAGCTGAAGAACGAGCTCTATTAATTCTAGGTCTGAGGCACACTGCTGAGCCTCTCTGATCCGATCTCGTAGGGGCAAGTTAACTGCAGGCTACCCAGAGCTCGTGACAGTGTTTCAATACCGAATCCTGCGCTTTGACTGTTTCCCTCTACTAAAAGTTAATTGGAAAGGACATCGAGAATCTGGCTTAACGTTTTGATTTTCCTGAAATGATGGTTGGCAGTACTGAGGGTGAGAAGAGACCTCAGTTTTTCCCAACCCTGCCGCTCGCTTTCTTTGTGGTTTCGGGCAAAGCATTTAACCTGGCTGTGCTTTGAACTTTTTTTTTTCCTATTTGAAATGAGGATGATAATGTACAACCTTGAGAAAAACCCTCGAGAGCCTTGTAGGAAGGGCGTTGTCAGAGCGCTGCCAAGTTCTGTAGTTGTTAGGAGACCGGATGTTTAACTTTAGAATTCAAAACAAAACCAAACCCTCTTTGAGTACAGCATTGTGTGTGGCTGCGGGGTTTTAGGCATTAATAATGTTGCAAGTCCCTGTAGACGCTCCCTAGCTCGTTGCTTCATCAGAGGGATGAAAACAGTGTGTTTTGCAAAAGGAAGCGTAGTAAGAGGAGGAATATCAAGAGGTGAGTCTCTGCCAGAGGTGAACAGTCAGAAATAAAAAGCAGGGGAGCAGCAAAATGCTCTTTGGTGCAGCTACACCTCGAGTGAACAAGAGAACCTTCTTTATAGTAAACAAGGTAGTCAGCATGTACAAGCGGAGTTGGAAAGGGTGGTTGCTGACATGATGAAATAAAAGCTGCTGCTTTATCTTTCAGAACTAACAAGGGCTTTGGAAGCGTCTGCTGTGGAAGCACCCCGGGAGGAAGAGGATGAGGACGTCTGAGATGTCTCCTGTGACACGTGGCACCAGGGGAAGCCCTGTCAGTCTGATAAAGGATCGCGAGAGATCATCAGGTGGGAGAGGACTGAAATAATTCTGGCCATTTGATATAGGAAAGCTCTTGCACTTCATGGACTGTCCATGCAATTGTTGCAACTTTGGGGATCTCTTCATTAACTCTTAGATATTCATGGGCAGGTTCCCAGGAACAGTTCCTGTCTCCTGGGATTTTGGCCCCTCGCTTTGCAGCTTCAAATTAAGCCGATGAAAGGGGATTGAGCAGAATCCAAGCTGCACGTGCTCCCAGCGTAGTGAAATACAGAGAGAAATCTCCTGACAGATTCTGACAACAGGAGCCACAGCAGCGAGAAAACAAGGAGCCGCAGCAGCGAGAAAACAAACACACACTGTCTGGGACTTCAGGGGTTTTGTATATTCAGCCAATTGAGATTTATCAGCCGTCTTTTCGCTATAATTCACGGGGACATGGGAATGTTTCAGTTGCAGCAGCACTGCCAGGCAGTGAATGACTGTGTGACGCCGGGAGCTGGGGCAGTTCCTGCTCGTAGCTGTGACTACACGAGCGCGGGGTGAAGCAGCCTGTCCGTGCTCTGCCAGAGCCTACAATTAAGCCTCTCAAGCCTGTTTAAATGATACCGAGGCACGGCTCCAGTGAGAGGTCTCTCCCTTTCGCTACCCTAATTTACGCGTGCTGTTGATCACTTAATATCCCCCATTCGAGCATTTCACTCAGCAGAAGAAAGGTCAACAAGGGAGAGCAGAGTTCTTGGCTCACACGGCTGCGATGCCAGGCTCCTTGGGAAGTGTCCGACGCTTGTGGATCTCTGCGGTGTCTGGTGAAAGGTGTCAGGATTCCAGCCGTGGAGTAGGTCAGTGTTTGTAAGCTCTCTGTGGCAGAGCCTCTCGTTTATGGAAGGATGTGCAAGGTCCTACACTTGAATCAGGACAACCCTCGTTATCGATACAGCGTGGGGGATGATGTGATAGAGAGCAGCCCTGTGGAAAGGGACTTGGGGGTACTCGTGGATGAAAAGCTGGACATGAGCCAACAATGTGTGCTTGCAGCCCACAGAGCAAACCACATCCTGGGCTGCATCAAAAGCGGCTGCTGGACCCCAGGATACAAGTGTGCTCTCAGACACCGGGAAGCAATCCTGACATGGTAGGCAGCGGCCGGAGGTGCAGATATCCTGGGGATACTTTCCAGCTCCACCTCATCGGTGGCTGAGCACCATCTCAGGAGTGGCCCCTTCCTGCCCAGGCAGACACATCTCCAGGGTTACAAGCTGGACAAGAGCCAACAATGTGTGCTTGCGGCCCAGAAGGCCAGTCGCATCCTGGGCTGCATCAAAAGAACCGTGGCCAGCAGATCCAGAGAGGTGATTCTGCCCCTCTGCTCCGCTCTGGGGAGACCCCACCTGGAGTCCTGCCTCCAGCTCTGGAGCCCTCAGCACAAGAAGGACGTGGAGCTGTTGGAGTGGGGCCAGAGGAGGCCACGAAGATGATCCGAGGGCTGGAGCCCCTCTGCTGTGAGGACAAGCTGAGAGAGCCGGGGGGGTTCAGCCTGGAGAAGAGAAGGCTCCGGGGAGACCTTCCAGCCCCTTCCAGTCCCTAAAGGGGCTCCAGGAAAGCTGGGGAGGGGCTGTTTGCAAGGGCCTGTAGCGACAGGACGAGGGGCAATGGTTTAAACTAGAGCAGGGCAGGTTCAGATCAGACATGAGGAAGAAGTTCTGTACACTGAGGGTGGTGAGACACTGGCCCAGGTTGCCCGGAGAGGGGGTGGAGGCCCCATCCCTGGAGACATTCAAGGCCAGGCTGGATGAGGCTCTGAGCAGCCTGATCTAGTTACAGATGTCCCTGCTGACTGCAGGGGGTTGGACGAGATGGCCTTTAGAGGGCCCTTCCAACCCAACACATCCTGTGATTCTATGTGGACAGCAAAGTGACAGAGAGGGACCCAGACTTCATAAGCGAGTGCATTTCAGAGCCTATGAAGGTGACGATGTCTTCCCAGATTGATGCTTGTGGGGTACAGGCCAGGCTGAAGGGTTGGTGGGGTTTTGTTGGGTGTTTTGTTTTTGTTTTTTTTTTTTTTTTTTAAGAGTCTAGTCAGCAGGCAAAAGGGCCAGAAATACATCTCGGCAGAGAAAAGCCTCCAAATCCTGTATCCAATTGAAGCTGCAGAAAGAACGAAGGTTGGCAGAACGTAATTATCTAAATTGGAATTCAGCCAGGACCCTGGGGCTCACCCTCCTCCTCCTGTGAAAGTGCCATTGGATATTTGATAGCTATATTGGGTCCAACTGCTTGGTTTTATGTATCCCTTGAAAGGCTGGAGTTGCTGGAGCAGGAAACCCCCTTGGCTTCCTGCTGGAGCTAAGACTATGTAGTAGCACCTACCAAATCTTTCCTAGCTACAGCTTGCAGCACCTGCATTTTCTTTGGCAATCCCTCTCCGGGTTCTGCCGGCTGAGAGCCTGCTCCTCCGTGTGTGGGATCAGGCAGGATGGCAGCCCAGAGGCGATACACTGCAGGCTCCGCTCGCAGCTTTGTCTTTATTACTGCTGTGGTAGGCGACCGCATCTTTGATCCGCTTCTCCCCCGCGCCCTCCCACGTTCAGCTGAACACTCCCCCGGAGCCTGCAGCAGGGAGAAGGCGGCGAGATATGCAAGTTCTCTTTGCCTAAGCGTTTTGTTGGTGCGAATCCCCTCGCTTTTGGCCGCGTCTAGGCACGTCAACACAGCGTGGCAAGGTAGGGCAGCTCGTGTTTGCCAGTGCGTGAAGAGGAGAGTCCTGGATTCCCTGCTGTGACTGTAAAAGCCCTGCCTTGTTCCATCCTGGTGTGATCAACTGGACCGGGGCTTCTCTGGCTGCCCTGTCATCGCGTGGGAGGGATGTCATTTATGGGAGGGATGTCATTACGGGCTCTGCCCAGCTACTGTCAGCAAATGTGCTCCCGCCAGCTGGGTTAGCAAAGGGGTGATGGAGTCTCTGTGTGTCACCGCTTTGTCCCAGCGGCCAGAATGCACCAGAAAAGTTCGTTCTTCTGATTCTTTGGTGTAAATATTTCGTGCAACCCAGGAAAGCCCCAGTAGGGGCTGTGCCGTGCGCTCTGAACACGGGCCACGTGAATAGAAGTGGTGTATTAATTATTATGAAACGGCTCTGAGAAACAAATGCAGGTTGCCATGGAAGCACCGGCAGTGACAATGTCACCTCATTTTTAAGATGCTTTCAATGTTCCAAACACAATTTCCCTTCTTTTTTTTTTTTTTCAAAACAGACAATGGCAAAATTTCCCAGCGGAGGGGAGATGGGGCTGTTGGCCACAGGCGGTGCAAAAACTTGACTCCTTTTTATAAAGAACAGAGAGATCAACTTCATGCCTAAGCCACGGGGAAAGGGCACAGGCGGAGCAGGTGATCCAGGAGGCGAAGGGAGGTGGGGGAATCGGCTGTTCCTTCCCCGTGCAGAGTTGTGAGGGCTGGGGAGCCACAGGGCAGCAAATCTTGTGACCCCTGCTCCTTGGGAGGTTTGGGGGGTACCAGGAGAAGAGTTAAACATTAAAAAAGGGTGAGAACAGGGACATGGGAAGCTGCCTCTGAGGATTTGAATGGAATAAATCGAGATCTTGTATGAGAGAGGAAATGAGGCGAGCGGTAACGTTGAGAATTGATAATACTGATTTAATGAATGCAAAAATTCAAATTATTGGAGAGCAATGAAAAATACAATAGTAAGTGCCTGGAAGCTGGGTTCTCCCTGCCCTTTTCAGACATCTATGCGAAGCAAAAAGGTGACCTTTTAACCCACTTTATTTTAATCAACCTTCTGTTGCCTGACTTGGCCCAGGAACTTGTAGTTTTAGTGCGTGTAGCCAGGACGGGTAAATCGAAAGGAATGATCGCTTGTAGCCGAGTCTTGGCTTGCCTGCTCTCAGGTAGTCCCATCTGCAGGCTACAAGCACGCCCTTGGAGGCAATGGTGTTTAACTGGTGGTGTGGTGCCGCCTGGCAGCCAAGCCACCCTGAGCGATGGCAGGCGGGGTCAGCCCTGGCTGAGCAATGGCTCCTCGCTGCCCACGGCCTGGCAAATGGTTCCCGGTGAGCTCGGGCTGCTGGGCGTCAGCCGGTGGATTTACTGAGCCACTGAAATGTGATCACAAGCCAGTACCCTGCACACTCAACGGCTGTTAATCGCAGAGGTGCACACGTTTCTCCTATTCCGGCTGCGCTTGTCCTGTAGCGTCAACTGTTTCTGCCTTCAGAGCTGTGCTCGGTTTGATCCTGCAGTTAGTCTCTCACTTCGCGTTTCTTCTTTTGCAATTACCTAATTTCTTGGTTCTGTGGTCCCTGCCTCTCTCTTTTGGGTTGTTCTTGCTGTAGTAGCACGTGTGTTTAGGAGCCTGCACTGTTAGCCACCTGGACAAGGGCCTTATGGATATTTCGGCGGTGCTCAAAGCATGAGTAGAAATAGATTTACTGGACCCACGCCATTCAAAACTGGTGGAAAAAAACCCCAAACATTAAAACTTCATAGATTGCTAAGACCCAGCCTCTCTGCTCTCTTGAAACCTTTCAGTGGGAGGATTTCTGCTGCCTTAAAAGATCTTTATGGAGACGCCAATTGCTAACACTGAGGGCAGCAAGTTCCATCCAGGAAGGCTGGAATCACGGCTGGGGGGTCTGGCTCCGGACAGTCCATGTTTGTATGAAGGGGATTGTTTCCTTGCGTTTTTCACCCAAACCTGGAGAGGGGCTACTCCACCATTCATGGTTGGCCTTAAAATCTCTCTTGGACTGAAAAGGAACACTGCAACCCGCTGCGTGTTTGAAAAAAATCTCACTTGCTCAAATAGACTTACTAAAAAAAAATGCATTTTAACCGAATAACTAATGACATAACTTAGCTCAGCCTGCGTTTGGTGTCGTTTGCTTCTGAGATAAAGAGGTTTTATTCTCGGCCAAAAGAAAAATCAAAACGTAAAACCTTGCAATGTTTTTCAGTGACCTTGGCTGACCACGTGCAGAAAGAAGACTGCAATATTCCAGCTGTTAAATCAAGCGATTGTGGATTTGGGTTCTTTGCTGACAGGCAGCGGTATCTCCCTGCAGTAACAGCCTGAGCCAGAGCCAAGCCAGCGGGCAGCAGGCGGGCAGGGATGAAAAGTAAGTACTCTACTTAGAGTCGTTTTAATTCCCTCTGTATCTTATGATAACTGTTAAATCATCAGCACCAAGAATAGCATTTGCGGTTATTAAAAGCATCCGTCAGTCCACTTAGCCGCTGTAGCTGGTGCTAACCCCAATCCGTCTGGTTTATGCTCCTGCTGTGTTGACTCTGCACCTCTGCGATGATAACGGGTGCTGATTTAAAGGGGAGGATGGCAGGCAGCCTCGGCTATGCCGGAAAGCAGAGGAAGATGCACAGAGACTTCGAAATTCTCTTCGTAAAGGAAAAAAAAAAAAAAAAAAAAAAAAAAAAACAACCAGAAAATTGATTTCTCAAAGGTTTGGCCCTGTCAAGCCTTAGCTCTTACCCAAAAGCGAGCTGTGACGCTGTTCGCTGGACTTTAGCTGCAAACGCGTTTTGTTTTTGTCCGTGGCTGGCTGGTTAGCGGGGTGGAATCAAGGAGACCCCGGCGCATGGGCTGGAGTGTGTGGAAAGTGGGCTTCACAGCTGGGTCCCTGACTGTTCTTGGTTGTCTGGTCCCTGCCTGGCACATCCCATCAACCGCAGTGAGACTCGAAAGCTCCCAGCATCCCTTCACGAGCAATTCTAATGCTTTGGCAGCTGGGCTTGGGCACGCGGGTGAAAACCCCTTCTCCCAGAGTGGTGAAGATGGCGACCTCCTAATCCTAGAAAGCAAATGTCAGGCTGAAGCTCAGGAAAGGGAGGAGAAAAAAAAAAAAACCAACCCCAAAGCATCACAGGGGACACAGATGGTCGAAAATTGATGGAGAGCACAGGTCCCTGGCAGGGAGCCTGGAGGCATTAGTATGAGAGCAATTGTTCTACAGATGCGCAGTTCTTCTGATAAACCAAGTTCTAGCGGCTCATGACAAGACCGGCGGAACCATTTAACTAAACAGCAGGCAATACGGATTTTCCAGTACGTTTCTGATGGATTTTTTTTTTAAATAGCAAGGTTTGTGGAGTTTGGGTATGTTTTGTGGGTTGGTTTGTTGTTTTTTCTTTTAAAAAGCCTCCTTTTCGTTTGAGTTTAAAAAGGGTTCCTGTATTTCCTATCCCTTCCATCCCCAACCTTAATGTACAGCAGCTGCTGAGAGGTTCAACTCCATGTCTGGATGCCACGCAAGTTTGCTGTGCCAGCAGCGAGCGGTTTTGAACAGCCGGAGTAGTCAATGCCTTTTGTGTCTGGTCCTCGGTCGCTGGCGGTGCCTGTGCTGCTGTAATGGAGCCTGCTCACGAAGCCAGGCCGGGTTCCGCGCACGGACGGGTGAGCTGGATGGGAAACCGGCTCCAGCACCGAGCCGCTGGCAGCGGGAGGAGGTTTGGGGCTTGCTCCTCACCCAGCCCTCCAGCATGCGGCGAGGAGAGCGCGGTGGCCTGAGAGAAAATGTCCTGAAAGTCTGTACCTTGAACCCTTGCCATTGGTAATGAACCACATAATCTCCCTCTCTTATGCAGCGCGCTTCATCAGTTCGTTTGTCTTGTTCTCCTCGCTTGGCGGATGGGGAAGCTCAAACACAGAGGACCAGCGTTGTGGCCAATTGTCACCCATCGAGCCCATCCGCAGAAGCCAAAATAAACCAAAGCTCCCCAAATGCCAGACCAGCGCGCTAACCGCAAGGTAACACTGCTTCCATCCTCTTCTCCCGATAAAATTTGATAAAATTAGTCTTATTTCTCTCTTTGATTCCTCTTGAAGTGCTGGAGTGCTACACTCAGATGATTCCCAAATGGTTCCCAACCTGCCTCAAAACTTTGTGCCTCTCGCTCTGTGAAAGAGCATGTCACTTGATGTCCCGTAAGTGACGCAGGATGAGCAGAGCCACAGCGACTGGAGCGCGGGGTCGGGGGATTTGATGCTCCTTTTTCAAGAGTGGGCAACAGGGGCTGTAGCAGTTAGCCCCCGTGTCAAGCTTGTTGGTGCCAACAGCATCCTTGGGGAGGAAGGTCTGCCCTCGCCACGGCAACGCTCTAAATTTCTGCTTGCTAATACCCAGGCACGGACCAAAGATGGAATTCTCACTGGGCAGACAGTGGGCTGGAGGAGAGGCAAAATATCCATTCTCATGCCCTGCACGGCAGCTGGGGATGTTTCTTCTAGCGTGGCACCCTCCGCCCACCTCCTGGAGACTGCAGCAGAGCGCTGTACCCAAAATGCGACGGTGATGCAATAGGAGCCCAGCACAGCCCCTCTTCAGCAACTGGAGAAAACTAACAATGACAAAAGGTGCCCTTAAGGGTGTTTGCTTCCCAGAGGAATGCACTTAAGGGCTCTGTGAAGCACACTGACGTTGCGCGCGGGGGAGCGCTTGTCAGCCCTAAGTGAGATTGATAAAAAGATGTTTTATGCAACAGGCTGTATTTAAATCTAAGGGACAATTTAAGCTGCTTTGTGGGTAATAGCAGCTCTTTGATTGAGAAGCCGTGTTTTAAATATGGAATTAGTGAACGTGAGCGTGTTGGTGACCCTGTTTTCAGGGAAGGCACTGTTATGCATGTTGCAGCGAGCAAAGGGACTTGAGGCACAGTGGAGTGACTTTAATCAGGTGAAAGCCACGGAAGGGTTAAGGACAAGCCCCTCGGCTCTTTCCTGGCATGTCAGAAGTCTGGGTTTGGTCCCTGGCCACTGTGCAGTGACTGCTCTTGGTTGGGAGCACCAGATTTGAGAGGAGAGGTGCAAATGCCCAGCTGCAGGCTTTTAAAGGGCTGACAGCAGAGAGGCATCTACGCCAGCCCGGATCTGAAACCCTCTCCTGCTTAATTGCCTTCTGCCTGTGCAAGATCAGCCGCTGTTTCAGACGACTATCACATTCATTATCGTTCCCTTTCTGAGCTGTCATCCAACGTTACTGTTCCCCGCCGCACTCCACCCCAGATCTGGCTCCTTTTCAGTGCTCCCTTGATGCAGTTTGGCATCTCTCTTGGTGAGAAGTGCTATTGCTGCCACCTTCCCCTATCAATATCCCTTTCTTGTAGTGCCCTTCTGCCTTGGCGCTCAATACCATCAACTCGGTAATTAGCATTGCATTGTAATTGAATTGTCAAAAGGAGCTTGCATCAGAACTGAGTAAGTCAGCAGGGTTACTGCTGTCTCCTTTGGTCTTTCCTCATCTTTTTAACGTCTTTTCTCCATCGCTTTGTCATTTATTAGTCATGATCACGTCTGAGGATTAGATGGGGAGCCTTTTGGGGCAGGCTCTGTGTCTTCATGCTCCTCCTGCAGCGTTCCTGCAGCTCTGCAAGCAGCTAGAAAGCTGTCTCAAGGACTGCCGTTTGGTCCCTACCCTGTCACCGGCTCGCATCCTCTCTCCTCCTGCAAGCTAAATCTCCAAAGGAACTGAGGGGGGACTGTTTCTAGAGGAGCTTCAAGTGGCAGCAGATGTGCAGGGGCTTCTCCTGCCCAGCCAGGTAGAACCAGCTGCTAAAACAACAGCTGGTAAGTGCTGGGAAGCAGCTGAAGTGGCTGCTAAAAAGGGATAAGAAAGAGTGCGCACGCTCTTGCTGCATGCTGGTGCCCCTCTTGGGAGCTGTCCCCATCCTCCTCCACCCAGTCCCACTCACCCCAGACTCCGCTTCTGTCTCAGCCTGCCTGCCCTGCTCCTGCTTTCGGCACTGACAGCGCGTCCAGGAGAGGGCTGGGTGCTGAGCAGCTCTGCATCTCTGCCAGGACAACTCTCCCGGCTCCTTGGGGCAGCACAGGGGCATCTACGAGCCCCCGATGTAGCAAGGGGGGAAAAAGCTCACGGCCTGGCACAGCTGCTTGCCGCAGTTAAATACAAAACAACTTCCCTGCCACTGCAACTCATCCTCTTGGCCACGAGTTTTGGGTTTCCCTTTTGGCAGCGGCATCAGAGGGTTTGCGGATGAAAAGCTGCGGAGCAGAGGAGTGGGGCTGGAGCAGGAAGAAACACCCCGCTGCGGATTTGTCTGGCCCCCACTGAACCCGCTCTCCTCTTGTCTCGCTGCCACCTCCTGCAAGATTAATGCAGAGAGCACGTAGAAAACGCCTTGGCAGAAATAAACACGTCTTCCATCCATCTGGGAATCCCGGCAATCTCTGTTGATGCTCCTGCTCGTAACCAAGCCACGAGCTTTCAAAACACCGTTGGGACCCGTTTTCCAGTAGCATTTCCAAATAAAGAAGGCAGTTCTTATGCAGCGGTTTGTGGGGCTGAGAGAGGAAGCAAACCCATGTGTTGTCTCGTTTGCAGGTGCTTTGACCTCTTTTTTCCTGAAACCGTTTTGCAGCAATACTTCTGTTCTCCTCTCCCTTCATCTCCTCGTTCTGGGATGCTCCACAATTCCCCAGGGAGATACTGTCGCGTGAATAAAGGCTGTGGAGAAGAGCCTACATCAGGACCCACAGGCTGGTGAGACTCGGGCACACGGCTGCAAAGACAGCTTGGGTGCGGTTCCTTTGCACGCCAGCAAAGTTTGCCAGCAAAGCTGGGCTCTTCCAAAAAGGTTAGGCTGACTTCCTAGCCGATTTACGTGCTGATTAAGGGTGGATCTGCGGAAAAGCAGCTGGGAAGGTAGAAACACCCAAGGGCTCGAGCAGGAGTTGTGATCCAGGAGATACTTTCTGTGCTGGCGGCTGGCAGGCCAGGACAAGTCCCATCAGTGCTCCTGTCTACACAAGCAGATGTCGAACGCCCCGGGGAACCTGTGAGGAGTGGGATACAGTCACTCACATCATGGCAAGGGAGGCTGGAGAAGCATCGCTCCAAGAAACTGCACGTACACTGGATGTCAGCGGTGACCCCAGTGCTCTCGTTGGGCTGGCTCTGGCCGGAGAGGGCTGTACGACCCTTCCCTTGTTGTTGGTGGCTGTCAGCTTGAAGAAAGGCCTCATGTTCTCTTGCAAATGGGGCTAACGTGGGGCCATCAGAGCCTGGTGGCACCCACGGCTGGGCTCTGCACAGCCCTTGCTTTGCGCGCAGAGCGGCGATTCCGAAATCAGTGCCAGCAGCGTTATCGCAAAGGCCACGTGGGTGGGGGTTAGCGCGTCAGGATGGCGGCACTTCATCTGGTCCCGCTTTCAAGCGGACGAGGTACTTTGCTGATCTGTGGATTCTACATCCCCCCGCACACGCATCAACTGTCCAGTGCCCCTACAAGCTTCTCAGCTGCTGTATTTCTTTCCTCATTAAAATTAAAACGCCCAGGCCTGCATGTTTCAAAGTCCTTTCCTGTTCTTGCATTCACCGAGCTTACCTGTCCCTGCCCTTCCGTTCACCCAGCAAGGATTCGCTCAGGGGCCGGGGCCTCTTGCTTTGCTGTTGACTGCAGGAAGAGTGAGCCGATAAACTTCTGGAGGACAAGAGTGTGCTGAGAATAATCAATATTTTATGATACCTTCCCAGGCAGGCCGGGGGTTCGCAGCCCGGAGGGAGCTGTGCTGCCTGACCTGCAGCTCCCGGCACGTGGAGATGCTACACCCAGAGACAACCAAACACCGCGGGACTTGGGCAAAAGGGAGTCAAGCGCTCCCATCGCCTGCTGTGCAGCCCCGGCTTTCTCCGGGATCGCTGAATGAATGGGAAAGACATTTCTCCCTGCGACGGTGGGACCTGCTTTCATTTTGTGCAGCAGCAGTAAAAGGAGCTCCCTCCTCCCGGATGGATGGATGGATGGAAAGTCTGCTGGGCTCCTGCCTGCCGGACCCTGCATCCCTTTCCCCGAGGTCAGCAGAGAAACCTCCCAGCATGGTTTTGGGGGTGTCCCCAGTGTTTGGGGGCACCAGGGTATGGCTCAGGGTCGGCACTTTTGCCACTGTAGCTGTGGGACAAATGCCCGCGTCCTGCTGCTGCTGAGGGACTGGTTCCCCACGGGCTTGTGCCTTGCGGACTCTGGCATCCGAGAAGAGGTGAATCCACCCACCTTCCGTGGGTGCGTGAAACTTGTAGGAAATGAGTAACTTTGGGACCTCATTGCTCTGCCGAGCAGGGGTGAAACCCGCTGCTGGATCCGGGAGCTGCTGGGATGGACACGCTGGCACAGAGAATGGCTGTGTACGTCTTCCTCGGAACAACCACCTCATCCCTGAGGACTGGCGTGCAGGTATTTTTTGTATTCCTGAACTAAGGTGCCACGTTGCCTTTTTCACTGAAGAAATTCTTGGCTGTGAGGGCGGTGAGCCCCTGGCCCAGGTTGCCCAGAGAAGCTGTGGCTGCCCCATCCCTGGAGGGGTTCAAGGCCAGGTTGGACGGGGCTTGGAGCAACCTGGGCTGGTGGGAGGTGTCCCTGCCCAGGGCAGGGGGGTGGAATGAGGTGATCTTTAAGGTCCCTTCCAACCCGAACCATTCCGTGATTCTGTGACAGACCATCCAGTCAGCTCTGCTCTTTAACTAGAAGCAGCACCTGATGTAGCAACATCTTTTGGGGCTGAAGGGTGGCCGGTGACCCCCTGTAACCCAGAGCTGGTGGCCAGAGAGAGGAGAGCCAGGGCACAGCTCCCGCACCGCTTCTTTCCTCTCCAGCCAGAACCTCTTAGCCGAGCACACAGCTGAGGACTGGCTGCCAGCACCCTGCCAAATGTATTTCCCGATTTACACTGCATCTCAATTTACATGTGATTAATTGAAACCTCTTGTTGCTATGGGGCTGCCATCTCCCTGCCTCACCTTGGCTTTCACTTTTTTTTTGGTTTGGTTTTTCTTTTGTTTGTTTGTTTTGCAGGTAACTGCTCTTTGTTCTTTTATTTTCCTGCTGAGATGCGGTGGAAAAACTGGGACTGGGGAGAGAGGTGGGAAGAGGGAGCTGTGGGTTGTAATATGATATAATGGACTTTTGTAAATACGTAGACGGCTTTTGCGTACAGCACAGCAGAAATAATCTGCTTTTCGGGGATCAGGAGACACGCAATCGGACTGAGGCTGCCGGAGGGACATCCCAGAAGAGAGGCAGCAGAAGGGACCTGGAATGTTGGGCAGGGCGGCCGGGGAGGACCAGAGGGTGCACATTAGTCCCTCCTTGTTCTCACGTGCTCTGCTACATCCCCAAACATCCGAGTTGTTTCGGGCAGCCCGAGCATACCGTAAGGTGAAAAGCCAGCTTTTGGCACCAGCCAGTTTCAAATTAAAGCTGTTGGGGTGGTCACACACTTGTCGCGTGATGTTGTTATTATTATTATTATTATTACTATCTTTCCTGGAAACAGCACCATAAATAGCAGCAGGGCTTAACACATGCCTTCACTGCCCCAAACCACTTACAGCGTGGCAGATCCTCCCTTCCCTGCCGGAGAGCAGGAAGGGACCTCCCGGGAGATCGGGGCTGGGGTCTCCAGGGCCTGTGCCAGGGTGGCCGATGCCCCAGGGCTGCCGGTAGCCAGGGGACCGGCTTTCCCAGGCCGGGACTCACATAGGGTGGCTGCTGTGTCAGCGTGGTGGCAGAGCGAACAGCTGCAGCGGGGACCATTCCGCCTTCCCTTGGGGTTAGTAAAGCTCCTGTTGGTGTCCATGCTGGAGGAACGACCCAGAGTCTGGTCCCATCGCTTGCCGTGGCAGAGGCAGGACAGGGTCCGCGCCTCTGTGCCAAAGACGTTCATGAGAAACGTGATAATCCCTGCCCTGGGGAGGTCGTTATTCTAACATCTTCTGTCTTTGCTCAAGGACAGTTTTCTTTCTTCTTTTAAGTTATTAACATGGAATTATCAATACCCATATTCTGTTATACCTCCTAGCAGGGTTCAAAGCAGATGGATTTCCAAAAAACTGCAGTTGATTCAGTACAAACGGGAGCAGAATGACATCCAGCATCGAGACGGAGTACGAATCGGCGCTATCCGAGGCACGGGATGGAAAGACGACGCAGGTACCAGCAGCCTTCGGAGGAGCAGTTCAGGGGCACGGGCAGATGTGTAGCTCTGCCATATGGCCAGGAGACCAGCAGCCGCAGGAAAAGGAAGCTGGATTCAGGGCAAACTGATTTATCAGATGTACCTGGCGTGAAACAACCTGAAACCCAGCGCGCAGCCAGTTTAGCGAATAAAAGGTCAGAGGGGAAGGCTGGGATTGCCACTGTGAATTCCTGATTAGTAGAAGCCACAGGACTTAATTCTCCCTTTCAGCAGGACACCCAGGCTTAGCTTAAGTTTTTCCACTGCTAGCGGATCCAACCCAGTTCTTGATAAACTGTTTCAATGGCCAATTATCCTCACTTAAAAAAAAAAAAAATAAAAACACACTCAAAACACCAACCAACAACAAAAAAAAACCTCAGACAATCTGTTCTGAGTCAAATTTATCCAGCTTCGATAATTGGATATGATCTCTTTGTCTCCCAGGTTTTGGTGAAGCTGCTGCTCCCTGTAACGCTGCGCTGCAGATACAGGGGATGGATTTGCCCTCGGCCGAGTCCATGGTGCCGCTTCCCGTCGCCGGCTCTGCTTGCGGGTGAGAGAAAAGGGAACCAGGCTCCTTATCGCTGCTGAGCGCTGCACCTCTCACACAGGGATCGCAAACCACTTTAAAATCAGGAAACGATTTTGCTTTGCGACGGTGGGGAGAAAAAAAAGAGAAACCAGTAAAGGCCAAGACTGTTTTCCAGAAGAGGATTCGGTGACTTTTTAGAGCAGTCAGTGCCTGCCCTTGCCTTTGCGGTCAGCTGAGACCCGAGCGCTCAGCCTCCGGAGGGCCAAGCTCATCAGCCCCGTGGCCAGATTCCAGTATTACTATTAAAAGCTCAAAAACCCAGAGTCAGCGCCTCCCAGTCTAAAGATTTAAAAAAAAAAAAAAAAAAAAAAAAAAAAAGTAGTCCAACTTCTCTGCTTGCTGTCTGGGTTTTTGAACTTCTGTTCTTCATATTTTCAATATTTTTGACCACAAAAATCTAGAAAGCTCATGTTTTAATGGAAGGGAAGGCTTGTAATCCGATAACATAACCCCAGGGGCAGCCTGTAAAACGAGAAGGCTGGTAAGAGCTGGCCACTCCAAAACCTCCAAAGCGCATCCCGAGCAAAACCGGGAATAAAATGTGACCCCTGTTCTCTGGATGCACTCATCATGAAATGTTTATTTCTTTTTTTAACTTGCTGAAAACTTTCAAACTGCCACGGCTCTGCCTGCCCCTTTGTCATGGGAAGGATGAAGGACCTTTTGTTGGGAAAGAAATTCCTAACGGAGTCTTCGTCTGGATGGTTGGGTGCAGGTCTGGCAGAGATGTCCCGGCTACAAGGAACGATCTCAGCACACGAAGAAAACACCACTCTGGACTGGAGGGTAAGGAGATTATAAGGATTAAACAAGATAGAGAGAGACGCTTACAATTATTATTAGCTTCCAAATCTGCCCAACCAGAGCAGCAAGGCGCTGCCCATCTGTTGTTTTACGTCCACGCGGCCCTGATGGTTTTGTTCCTGTCTGCACCTTAAACGTGATGTTCTGGTACAACCTGACCGTAAAGCAACGCCACCAACAGCAAAACCCGAGACGGGTGATGCAGCGCTGGAGGCGGTGAAGCTGGCTGGGTGGAAGCAGCTGGGGGAGAAGAGCCCTGCGAAAACAGCTTGGAGAGAGAGCGAAATGGCACCTGAAAGGCAGTGCTGTAACGGGAGAGAGGGCAGAGCCCGCACCGCTGGGCAGAGACGAAAGGCAACGCAGAGTTTTCTTAAGGAAAATCTCAAAAATGGTTATGATTGAGAACACATTAAATTGAGCTGAGCGGTAATATCACATGAAGTGGTCGTGGCTTTTCGCACCGTTCAAATCAACTCCCTTGGCATGTGTGTTACAAATTCCCTTACCCACGTCTGCCGTCACCTGACGGAGAGATGTTGCTCAAGGCTGCCCCAGCAGCACAGGGCGTGAGATGAGGGGGATGGAGAGTCTGCCAGGAGCTTGCTTTAGGGGATGGGAAGAGGATGAAACCTTTTTCAAAGGAAATGCATAAGGATGGATTTTGCAGACTTTTTCCTAAGAAATCCTCATCTGAGCAATGGGGCTATTTTCTAGGGGAAGATTTGCCTCTGAAAGGGAAGGATGCTGGAGGCAGCGCAGTCTTGGAGGGTTGTATGTAGGGGAGGGGGTGTATGTGCAGGGGAATATGTATGTAAACCATTCCCGAGACACGAATTCGTCGCTGTTCTTCAGCTCACGATATTCATCTCCTTCACGACACATAAACACATCCACATGGGTGCAAGGTGTGTCCATCTAAGGCGCATCGTCAGGGTGCCAAGCCCTAACGGTTAATCCCAAGAGCCACGACACTAACAGCGGCAGCCAGCCTTCGGGGGAGCAGAGCAAGGGCAGCCCGAAATCCCCGTGATCCGGGATGTACCTGCAAACATCCTCCATCCTTTGGGTCGAACAAGGGGAAAAGTTTCAGCTGGAAAGGAAGGGGGACTTTCAGTGCCTGGATGGTTTTTTTGGATGCTGGGTTTTTTTAGGCAGGGCAGTTCAAAGTGTTGTCTCAAAATGGAATTTTGTGTTTTGTTTTGTTCCTGGTGAATAATTTAGAAGGTTTTTAAAAGCCCTAAGAAAAGACCATTCTGAAATGACCTTTGTCTTTTTCTTTCTCCCCAACGTTGCGGAAAACCTGAGTGAGCCTTGATTGCGTTTGGGAGCTGGTTGAGTGTTTTGGCTCAGCCTGACGTGGAAACCTGCTCCTGGTGCATTTGTATCCGTGGGCTCGACAGGCAGAAGCAAAACGAGCAGCTCAAGTGACTGGAGCAAGAACCCCATGCAGGTAAGGGGCAGAGCTGGAAATATATCCCCTGTCGTCTATCCCCGCTCTCTGCCGAGCTCTTTCTGTCTTTAATCAAACAATCACAAAGGTTGTTTCTGTGGCGAGACCGTGATCGGCCTCGCCGCTGATTGGGGTGAGTTTTCCCCACCTGGTAGCACCAGGGAAGGGAGACGCTTTCAGCCGCTGTAAATCAGCGCAGCATCGCTTTCCCTTCCAGGGAACTGCGCTGATTTATGTTGGCCTCACGGAGGTCCCCGGCAGACGTGTGCCGCTGGATGAAAATCAGGCTGTCGGGTGCCCCGGTCCCGCTGATGGATGTGACCACCCAGAGGCAGGGACGTTTAATTTAGGGTGGCTCAGGAGCCGTTGCACCAGGGGATGCGGTGGGTTTGCCGGAGTGGCAGTGCCTGGCAGAGGGACAGGGCTGCCTGCGGTGGCTCCGGGTGCCTGATTTTAATCTGCCGCCACGTGCCAGTGAGAACCTGAGTCACATTTTACAGCCTTTTAATCTCACAAAATTCTTAAGAGCGAGCACCTGATGCTGGGGGACCACCTTGGGATGCTCTCCCCAGCATCGATGGGAGCACCGGGCTTTTTATTTGGCAGGGGAATCGAGAGAGCTGAGCTGTAATCCCGGTGAACAGAAGCCACAAGAGCATCAGGGAATGAGAAGACTGAAAAGAAACACTTAGCGAAGGTCAGCCACGACTGTTTACGTGGGATATACACATGACATGGTAAACTTTGTACTGAAATAAAACCTTTCCCCGCATATTGACTGCACAAAATCCCGTTTTGATGCTGAATTGCTTTGAAATTGTTCTGTCAAAAACTTTCTCGACATCAATATGCTCCAGCAAAATGCTTCAATCTTGGTGAAACAGCCTTTCCTGCTGGAAAACTCTTTAGTTTAAATATTTCCTTGGCTCTGCTGATGCTTCCTGGGTTCATGCCCTGCTTCCAGCATTGTTCTCTTCTGTGACCAGCATGTGACAAGGCTTAAATAAGTAATGATTTGTAAAGTGCTTTGATATCCTCTGATAAAAGATGCCCCGGAACACACTGCATTACGGTACCGTGATTTCTCTCCCCATTTCTTCAGAACGCATTAAATGTGTGGGCGCTCCGGTTATTTCCTCTAACGGTTGATATTTTACCCTGATGTATTTTTATCTTTGCTGTATTATATAACTAAGTTTTATGTTGGTGTCAATCTGAGAGCTCCAGCACTGTCAGTAAATCTCATCCAGTTTAACACAAGCCTAAGACGAGGATTCCTGGTGATAAAAAGTAGAATTAACCCAAATAAGGGACAAAGCTCCTCAAAGAGGGCCTGGTCCCACTGTCCTTACCCTGAGAAAAGTTTATTAAAATCAACACAAGCTGACTTTCACTCTCAGGTACATCCTTGGCATACACCAGGAGAATTTGTAGCCCATAGTTTTAGCCTCCTGAAAGCTTTGAACCTGGTGAAGCCCCCAGAGAAGTCGCACAAGGGGTAACTCCTCCTCTCCACCTGCATTAAAGCTGAGCAATCTTCTTGGTGAATAATAAATTCACCATGAAATAAGTCGTTTCCTGGGGAACTAAAGTATTCATGAATGAGATGCTCATTTGGCAAATCGCTTTGGCCAAACAAACTGTGAAGAAGAGAAAGCGCGAGGAGGGGGGCGGTGAGGAGGCTCCCCGGCACGGAGCCGGCGTGCACCTCGTCGCTTCGGTCAATACACAAAATGCGTGGCCTGGGTGGAAAATCAACCGGAGAAGATCGACCCCTCCGAGGAGCATTCATCTCCTCCGAGGTTTGGTTTGCCCTCTGGAAAAAAAAAAAGGTCCTCTGGGACACCTTATAGCAGCCTTCCAGTCCCTAAAGGGGGCCTACAGGAAGGAGGGGGAGGGACTCTGGATCGGGGAGTGTAATGATAGGACGAGGGGTAACGGTTTCAAACTGAAAGCGGGGAGATTTAGATGAGATATCAAAGAGAAATTTTTCACTCTGAGGGTGGTGAGCCCCTGGCCCAGGTTGCCCAGAGAAGCTGTGGCTGCCCCATCCCTGGAGGGGTTCAAGGCCAGGTTGGACGGGGCTTGGAGCAACCTGAGCTGGTGGGAGGTGTCCCTGCCCAGGGCAGGGGGGTGGAACGGGATGATCTTTAAGGTCCCTTCCAACCCGAACCATTCTGTGAAATGACACTTTTTCCTTAACTACAGAGGGAGAGCAGATAATTAGCTCCAACCAGACATCTCACTCTCAGGCAGCAAAAATGAGCTGAATCCTTCTGCGGTGGCTACAGCCGCTGCTGCCGCTCGGTATTTTTTGAGCCAAAGTCTCTGAGCGCTGGATGCCAGCTCTGACCTTCCCAGCACATCAACATCTGCAGGGGTCAGATGGGCGGCAGCTGGTGCTGGCAGCCGGGCAGCCCCCTCTGCCCTGCGTGCTGGTGGCCCGTGTGCGTGACAGGGGCTTATCCCCAACACCACGATGCCAGAGCGGCCCATGGCTGGGGACCAGTGTCTGCGGTGTGCTCCTTGCCCAGCTCCCCATTGCCCTCCATGGGGCCGTGCTCAATCCCCCCGTACATCAGCTGCTGCCTGCTGAAATCTGGGGGAGCTCACACGGGGCTGTCCCCTGGGAGGACGTGGCATGCAGGAGCTGATGTAGAATCACAGGATGTGTTGAGTTGGAAGGGACCTCTAAAGGCCATCTCGTCCAACCCCCTGCAGTCAGCAGGGACATCTGTAACTAGAGCAGGTTGCTCAGAGCCTCATCCAGCCTGGCCTTGGATGTCTCCAGGGATGGGGCCTCCACCCCCTCTCCGGGCAACCTGGGCCAGTGTCTCACCCCTCAGTGTACAGAACTTCTTCCTCATGTCTGATCTGAACCTGCCCTGCTCTAGTTTAAACCATTGCCCCTCGTCCTGTCGCTGCGTGCCCTTGCAAACAGCCCCTCCCCAGCTTTCCTGGAGCCCCTTTAGGGACTGGAAGGGGCTGGAAGGTCTCCCCGGAGCCTTCTCTTCTCCAGGCTGAACCCCCCCGGCTCTCGCAGCCTGTCCCCACAGCAGAGGGGCTCCAGCCCTCGGATCATCTTCGTGGGCTCCTCTGGCCCCACTCCAACAGCTCCGTGTCCTTCTTGTGCTGAGGGCTCCAGAGCTGGACGCAGGACTCCAGGTGGGGTCTCCCCAGAGCGGAGCAGAGGGGCAGAATCACCTCTCTGGATCTGCTGGCCACGGTTCTTTTGATGCAGCCCAGGATGCGACTGGCCTTCTGGGCCGCAAGCACACATTGTTGGCTCTTGTCCAGCTTGTAACCCTGGAGATGTGTCTGCCTGGGCAGGAAGGGGCCACTCCTGAGATGGTGCTCAGCCACCGATGAGGTGGAGCTGGAAAGTATCCCCAGGATATCTGCACCTCCGGCCGCTGCCTACCATGTCAGGATTGCTTCCCGGTGTCTGAGAGCACACTTGTATCCTGGGGTCCAGCAGCCGGGGCTGTGCCGTGCCACCCCAAGGAAGCCAGGGACGATGTGCTGGGTGCGCAAACGCTTGTTTGCACAGGGAAGAGAAGCGAGTCTGCAGGGGAGGAAACCACAAACACACACTGGGAACAAGCGCAGCTTCCAGTTTCCCTGGGCGGCATCGATGCTGATGTGGATTTTCCATCCCTCATCCCTCCCGCCACACTCAGCTCCCCAGCTCGGCTTCCTCCGTGGTCACAGGAGCCTTTCTTCCTCCTGAAGGAGGGGATATGTCTCGGTGACAGGGCGTACAAGGCACCTACTGCCTCCGCCAGCAGCAGGGTGGCGAGGGACGCTGCCTTTCTCATGAGCTCCTGCCTCATTTGCCAGTTGCTGTCAGGGCAAAGGACGAGAGCTCCTTCAGCGTCACGTTTTTTGAGGACCAGCCCTGGCCATAGAGAGGAGCAAGGCTGTGAGGTTTCCTGTACAGGACGTTGTTCAGACCAAAACGCGTGCAGAGCTTCAAAAAAGAGTGAGATTTTACTTCTTGGTACGCAAAAGCCTGCAGAGCCGGGCTGATTAACATACGAAATTTGGTAAAAGACATTAAGTCTTATGCTTTAAATTTTAAGCCAGCCTCTAATTACTAGGGATTAGGAGATTTCCTGAACCATCCTCTGCAGCGCCTGGCGCTGAGCGTCCCTGGAAGCGCGATGCTGGTGTGCGCGCTGGAGCGGCGCTGGCAGCCCCGGCTCTGCAGCCTTCTCAAACGCAGCTCCCGGCCCTGGCCTGTCAGCTGCAGCTCGTCGGGCACGCTGACGAGGCTGACAGGCCTTGATTGCAATTAAGTTGCTGCTGCTCATTGCCCTGGGCCCGTTTTCCATCAGCAGGGGCAGTCCGGCGCGCGCAGCCGGATTTTATGGGTGATGCAGGCGGACGCAGCCAGGCTAGGGAGATGTGAGGATAGCTTGCGAGCGCGATGCGAAAAAAAAGGTCGCAAAAAACGGAATATTCAGGTCATGGTGTTTAGGAGGGGAGCACGTGAGGATGGTGCTAGCAGTGGGGATGGTAATTAGTATGTTAATTGGGCATCGCTTAGGGGTGAGCCCACCTGCTGCCCCTCTGCCTTGCGGGGGGTGTAAGGGCAGCGGGGGCAGCTGGGGCTTTGTCCCCCGGGTTTGTGCAGTTGTGCAAAGCAGAGTGAGAAGCACCGCGAGCCAGACCGGGGGTCTGGGAGGGGGAGATCCAGTATCCCTCGCTCCAGGAGAGGAGGAGCCTCTTGGTTCTGGCCTGGATGCAGCTCCAGGCTTCTTAAGGATGCCTAAAACCTTACTTTTTGGGTGGCAAAAACTTCAGGATAGAAGCACACCCCCCCACCGTGCTGTGTTTAACAGATGCCATTTGGCTGCTCGTAAATGAGTGTCTGACGCCAGACTTTGTTTCCCTTCTCCAGCCTGGTGCTGCGTTCCGACCGACGCTGATCCCGGGCATCCTGGCGTCGTGGTGATGCTGGAGCCGGTCCCATCTGCGCTCTCCGGGGAGCCCTTTGCACGGGTGACACCACGACTGCTGTGACCGATCCCCCGGGGCCGAGCAGGTCCATACACTCGTCGCAATCAGCAGCAGCTCCTGGCTGAATCCTGGTACAGTCACATACTTATTTCTGCAATATTTCATACTATGCATATTTATAATGCCCTTTCTCCATAGATCCTAAAACATAGGATGAGGGGGAGTGGTTTTAAACCGAAAGAGGGAGATTTAGATGAGATCTGAGGAAGAAATTCTTGGCTGTGAGGGCGGTGAGCCCCTGGCCCAGGTTGCCCAGAGAAGCTGTGGCTGCCCCGTCCCTGGAGGGGTTCAAGGCCAGGTTGGACGGGGCTTGGAGCAGCCTGGGCTGGTGGGAGGTGTCCCTGCCCAGGGCAGGGGGTGGCACTGGGTGGGCTTTAACATCATTTCCAACCCAAACTTTCTGTGATTCTACATTAGTTGGCTCATTAACAAAGTGGTAACGACTGTGGTAATTTAAGACCTAAGCACGCCTATGAATTAGAAGTTTTACCAAGGGACTGAAGTGATGACGTGAGGTGTGGGTTGGTTACGGCTCAGCCTCGGGGCCGTGGGGTGATTTTCGGTGATTCCCTGCCCGGGGGAGCTGACGGGGGTGGGTGGGGGCTGCGGCTCAGCCTTTTCTGCAAAGCCCCGAGACGCTGCACGGCCGTGGGAGGACTACGGGGAGTTTTGTCATCCTGGTATGTCCCCCCCGCCAGCTACTTGCTTAATCAGGGCGGCACACGACATTATGGCCAACAAACGCCAATGAGAGCACATTTGTAGTTGCTGGTGTTATTTTCTCCTTAATGAAATGTCAAAGGAAGGGAAAACAGCAGCAAATGTCAGCAATTGGTCTTTTATCCCATAGACGGTTAGACACGGGCCTTCTCAGCAAAGATGCCAATTTATTAGGAGGCAAACCTCGGATGGATTTGACAGAGTGGAAAGAGCTCAGATTTCCATTAGTGATCACCTTTTAATTAGCCTCAGCTCTGCTAATTTGCTATAAACACACTTTGCCATAAATATAAAGGCAGTAAAGTGAAGGAGCACAGCCTCGGGGCGCGCACTGTCCCTGGCTGGGGGGGACGCCACGGCTTTGCTGACTTGATTAATAATGGCAGGGAGCAAATGAACACCCACCCTTGCGGTAAAGCAGAATGACGGTCACTGAACTTACGTCCGGGGCTGCGTGCGCGTTGCAAAGATTGCTCCAAAGAAATCAGGGACGGCTCGCTCGGCTGTGGCCCCGCCAGCTGGGAAAACACATCAGCGTTATAAAAAAGATGCAGAAGTTTCACTGAAAAATTGCGGTTTATTTCGTTGTGATTCGTGGATGCAAACAGCGTGGCAGGGAGGAACAGGGGCGAGGATTTCTTTGTATTTTCCGTAGAGAAAAAATGATGCTGGATGTTAGAAACAGCGGAGAGGAGCAGCCCCGCTGCTGCAATCCTGGAGACGCAAACTTGTGTGTTTTGGTGACGCTGCAGAGCTGAAAATAACCTTGAAGAGAGTACGTGCGGAAAGGGCCGGTGGCTCGTCAGGAGAGACGACAATTAACGGGGAGATGGATGGGCGGCGATGGGCCGAGCACGGCGGGGGCTGCAGAGGTCAGGCACGCGGTGCTCGCAGCGAGCGAGAAAGCGAGAAGGTTTCCAAAAAAATCGCTGCTGTGCCTGTGCTGTGCTCAGCACTCAGAAATAAATAAATAGGTTTGACTTTGCTTGTCTGACCCGCAGGACGCATCCGCCCCTGGGCTCCTCTTGCGGGGAGCGAAGCCCGGGCTGCCCAGCACGGTGGCAGGTCGATGCGTGCGGAGCTGCAAATTTTTACTGCCTGATGCTCTCCCCTCCTGGGGGTAGATGACACTAGTAGTTTTTTACCATTACAGGGATATTTTAAACTCAAATTATGACTTTCAGGGAGCCTATCTTGGATGGCACAGCCACGTTTGAGCCCTTGATTTGATGACTCCTCTCTCCCAGGCTGCTGTCACGGTCCTTCACTCCCTGACTCGAGTGGTGACACTCGAAGAAACGCGTTCTGCCGCTCTCACGATGCAACGCCCACCTGAGAGGGCGCAAGCAGCAAAGCGAGGGGCAAACGCCGACACCAGCGGGGGAAACTCAACTGGGGAAGGCAGCGCTGCAGCTGGGGGTCTCTTCCCCTTTGCAATAACAGAGGAACAGGGACCTTGTGCCCCTGGAAAGCAGCTGGAAAGGTCGGTGCGGGAGCGGCTGACCGGGATCGTGGCCGGTAACTGCCCTGTGAAATTGCCGCGATGGGGAGGCAGCAGCAGAGCAGCGCGCAAGGGCAGAAGCTGCTGCCCAAGTGAACCCGAGCGCAGCGTGATATATTTAGCCCAGCGGTGGTGCAAAATACAGAAATAGGAAAATGAATCACGGCCGTGTCTGATACCTGCCGGGTGGCTTTCTCGGGCTAGTTTGTCAATGAATTAATTGCAGTGGTGTCGGCCTTAACTCATCAGATATTGGCAAGCAGGAAGCCCTCCGGTGAAATGCAGGCTGCTGAGTTCGTTGCCGATTTAGTGAAACATTTAAGCGTGTGCTTAAAACCCCGGACTTCGGTTAGGTCTGAGCATGTGCTCAGATGCTTAAGTGAGTTGCTGCAGGGAGATGGATCTGTCTATATGCTTAAATTTGTTCCCGAGGCAGTGATTTTTCAGGTTTTTTGGTATTTTGCGTGCTGCTGCCCTTAGAGAGCAGCTCCGGTGTGGTTAGCCCTGGGGGGGAAGTTTCTTCGTTCAAGTTTCGGTCACCGGCCCCAGCTCTCCCCCCGCCTGCTCAGATTCAAACCAGGCGGTAAAAGCAGACGTACCCGTGGCACCGTCCTATTTTAGGCTGGGCTTTTTGGAAGAGAAATTCTCCTCAACCCTTCCACCACTCGCTCGTGTCCCGTGGAGGGAAACTGGCCACCGCAACCTCCTTCCCCGCGGCTTGGCTTCGTGACTCCTGCGCCTTGGCTCCTGGCTACCAATGCGAGAGGGGAATGTTAAAATTTAACTAAAAAGGGATTTTCAATTACACAAATGTTTCTGTGAATAGTAGGCTTTGCAAGGCATTATTCCACAAATCCTAAATATGGGGTTTAACCTCCTCGTTATTATCCCTTTAATTTCGGAAAGCCTTTGAGGGCCTTAATCTGCCACACAATTATGTTCAGGCTGAGTTAAAAGCCCGCTGGCAGCCGCGGTGACACGGAGGGGGCGGCTCAGCCTCACCTTTATCGAACGCGATATTAAAATATCACGTTTCCCCTTCCCAGGGTGGGGGCAACCAAACACCTTTTGGGGCAAAAGCAACTTGTTTTCGGTGTCACCCGAGTTATGCCGAAGCGGGGAGATGGGGGGCGTGCTACCGTGGAGCCCCGGGAGGGGATTCCTGCCGGGAATCTGGGCGGGGACCCCCCCGTGGGAAAAGCGGGAACCCCCGTGGGAAAGGTGGGACCCCCGTGGGAAAGGTGGGACCCCGCGTGGAGCTGCTGTTTGCGGAGTGGGCGTGGCTTGTAGGCGTGGTCTGTCTGACGTCACTGATTTGCATACGGGCCCCGCCCCCGGACGCGGTCAGCGCTGGCGCCGCAGGAAAGTTTGCGCCGGGGCCGGGGCCGGGAGCGGGGCGCAGGGCGGGGGGCGCCGGCGGGATGGACGCGCTGAAGTCGGCGGGTCGAGCCCTCCTGCGGAGCCCCAGCGTCCACAAACCCTCCTGGGCCGGCGGCCGACACAAGAGTGAGACCCCCCCCGCCCCGCTTCCCACACCCCCCCCCCCTGCCCCGCTTCCCCGCACCCCCCCCCCCCGCCCCGCTTCCCCGCACCCCCCCCTCCCGCCTTGTCCTGCACCCCCCGCTTCTTCCTTCCCGGCTTTATCCCGCTTCTCACCCCCCCTGCACCCACTTTTCTCCCGCCTTGAGTTTCCCTTTCTCCCTGCTTTACCCCTTTTTCACTCTGCTTTACTCCGTCCGCTCTCCCCCCCCCGCCCTGTTTTCCTGTCCCCCCTTTCTGCTTTACTCCTCTCCCACTCCCCCTTTTAGCCCCCTTTTTGCCCCTCCCGTTTCTCCCCCCCTTTACACCCACCTTCCCCTGCACCCCTTCCCCTGTGCAGCGGTGGGATGGGGCGGGGGGGGGTGTCTGTCCCCGTCATCCAGTGGGTGGGTGGGTGGGTGGGGGCCTGTTCCCGTCACCCGGTGGGTGGTGGTGGGGGGGGATGTCCCTGTCCCCCGTTGGGGGCGAGGGACAGAGAAGCCCAGCGGGCTCTTTCTGGCCTCGTCCCACCGCTGGCTCCGTCACACGATCGATAGCCCCGTGGCAAGCGGCTGCTCGGCCCCTGCCGGGCGCCCTCCCGCTGTGGCCGGGGAAGGGGGGGATCAGCCCGGCCGACCCCTGCCCTGCCACGGAGCCCCGAGCATCCCGGCGGGCAGCAGGAGGGTGCCTTGCCCTGCCTGCAGCCCTTGGCACCCGCGGGCGAGATCAGACTTCTAGATTTTACTAATCTGATGAGATTGACCCGGCATCATTCCACCTTTTTGCTAGAATTAAGGGCCAAGAGCTGCGGGACGTGAAGGGGCAGCTCCGGGGCTTGGGGGCTGCACGGCAGGTGGGGGGTGCTGCCCCAGTTTGGCCTGGCGGGACGTGCCGGGCAGAGAGGCCCTTGAGACGCAGCAGCCCTCGGACTTGCCATGACCTTGCAGACCACCCTCGTGCCCTTCGCTGGGTGGGGGGCATCACAGATGCACCCCAGGCATGGGTGCAATCGTTTGCGTTAACGGGAGGGTGGGTGAGGTGGTGGTGAGCGGTGCAGAGCAGGGTGCGTGGTGTGTGGAGGAGCATTTGTCTGTCTGTCTGTGCTGCTTCAGCTGCACCTTCCTTTCTGAAAGCACTTCAGTGGCTGCATTTAAACCACCCGTTTCCGTCCCAGCCTGGCACAAGCTGTAGCATCGTCCCAGGCAGTGTGGGGTGCTCGGGGGGGTTCCCATCCTTGGTGAGGCTCTGAGCAGGGTACAGGACCGGGGGGCATGTGTGATGCCTTGCGAGCGAGGCCGGGAGCGTGGGGTGGCCAGGTGCCCATCCATCACACGCGAACTGCCTTCACCCCAGCATGCTCACCCGGCTTTGGCCGCTGAGGATGGGAGAACAGTGGCAGCACCCTTGGCTTTTGAGGAACACAGGGTCTTCACTGGCACCCCCTGTTCCTAGCTGGGACACGAGGTAAATGCAGCATCTCTCCTGTCCTTGGTTTTTCCTTTTCCTCTTCAGGGTTGGGACCTGCTGCCGTCTGTCGGGCGCGGAGTCCCTGCCCTCCTGGAAGCTCTTGTCTCCCCAGGAGACTGCTTCCACCCGGCTTCCGTCACTTCGACCTCAGCCAGCGCCGGGATGGTTGACCGCGCAGCACCCACACCCGGCGCGGGGAGTGGTGCCGGGGTTTATGGCTTATCTCCCATCTCGCCTTTGCAGGGAGGCTGAGTCACCGGGGGTTACCCCAGGGCCGCCTCTCGCCATCCCCCGTCTCCCGGCAGCCCTTGCAGGGAGCTGCAAAGTTTGTCCCCGCTGCTTCGGAGGCAGCCGAAGGAGGCTGAATACAAGGCAGTGAAGCCTTCAGGGATATGTTTTGTTTGCAGCGAGTGGAGACTCCTCTCCAGGAGCCCTGTTGCTCCCCAGGGCCATGGGACACCTCGGGAGGGCTTTGGTTTGTTGCCTCCTGCTCAAAGCAAAATCTTTAAGTGTAAGAGCTGCAGGTCCTGGGTTACCAGCTCCATGTCTGGAGGTTGGATCCTGCGGTGCAATTTCAGCTTAGAAATACCCACACGGCTTCCAGTTTGGTCCTAAGTTTATCTCCGTATTTAGGACCCTCCTTCCCACCCCCCAGCATGCCAGGGAAGAGGCTGGTGGCCTCCCTGGCGATTGCAAGGGAGAGCAGAGACCTCTCCCCGGCCAAGCTTCACCCGCGCGATGGGCTCCTCGGGGCTGCTGGTGGCCGATTTAGCGAGTCGCAGCCCATCACCTGAATCCCTGCAGCTGTGCGTGGGCTTAGCTAGCGGCAAATCCCGTCTTAGCCTCTGCGGAGAGGTGATGGTTGGCGCAGGGTAAGGTTATTGCCGTGCGCAGGGTGGCACTGAGCCCTCCCCTGCGGCTGATGCCCTTGGTTATGGTGTGGGCACTCACAATTAAACTGACAGGTCTTAGAGGGTCGCTACCACTTGCTGTGGCTCATGGAAAAAAATCTGGGGGGTTGTTTTTGTCTCTGCCGTGTCTCCTTCCCCCAGTACCTCGTGAGAGCTCCCAGCTGCTTGGGCACGGGGGTCCAAGTGGTAGCTAAATCAATACCCTGCTCATACCCAAACGCTCCCTCAGGGCTTGATGGGGGTATCTTTGTGCATTTGGGAATTCAGGAACCTCTTTGTCTCTCTAGAGCTCCCGGAGAACTGGACGGACACCCGTGAGACGCTGCTGGAGGGGATGCTCTTCAGCCTCAAGTACATGGGCATGACGCTGGTGGAGCAGCCCAAGGGAGAGGAGCTTTCCGCGGCCGCCGTCAAAAGGATTGTTGCCACCGTGAGTGTCCGTGCTGGAGCAGAGCCCTGGCTCCTGCTGGCCAAACAAGTCTGTCACCAGGGAGAGTTTCAAAAGCCACAGGTCTGGAGGCAGTGCTCTCCATCTGCAGGCTGGGGGGTGTCCGGATTGCAGGTCTGGCCCTGCCAGGGGTGAGCAGGCATCTGGTGGTGCAGGTAGGAATGCATACGGCGGCACTGGGAAGCCCTTGAGACCAGCCCTGGCCTGCGGATGGGGCAGGCTGCGGAAAGCTGGTGTGACGTGTCTGAGTTCTGGCTCCCCTTGATAAGCTTTGGTGACCCTGGGTGTGGAAGAACCCTCTGACCTGGTGAAATCAGCCTTCCCCAGGGCCGTCTCTCCTCTTGCAAGGCAAGGAAAGCGGTTTGAGTGCAGCCAGCACGTGATTAGGAGCTGGCGTACAACTCTGGCTTCTCCTTCCCGGGATTGGGAGGGTTAAGAGGAGAAGGGAGCAGGGAAGCTTGCTCCGGTTCCCAGCCAATACAGCCGCCGTCCTGCTGTAACCTCTGTTACAAGAGGGACTCATTTTCAGCCATCCTCTTGCACCAAGCCTCCCTGGAGCCCCTGCTTACCAGGCTCCGAGTAAAATTAACGCTCTTTAAGCCCTTATAAAACTGAATGAGGCAAAGACCCAATCGTACAGTTAACCGTCATAAAACTCAATGGGGTGGCGAACTGCGTCGGGTAATGACGGATCCGTTCCTGGCATGTGCTGAGCAAGATGGGAGGGGAGCGCTGGCATGAAACGGGAGCCGCTGGCAGAGCCCTTCACGTCTGCTCCGATCGGCCCCGAACGGAGCCTTTAAATAAAAGCCCCAGGGCTGAGGCCAACCTCGGAGGGGCAGGACCGACCGCCCGCCGCCCTGGATGTGGCTCAAGTGAGTTCCCCGGGGAGCAGGGCTGAGGATCCAGGTCTGCAGTCTGCAGCTAGCTACCTCTGTATTTTTTATTATTTTTTTTTTTTTTTTGGAGAGAAGCTAGGCGGTGAGCTGAACATAACCTGCAGGCTGAAAGCACAAGACGAGTAAATAAGAGAAAGTGGCCCCTAAAAAGTCTAGTTGGTTTTTAAGCTGGTGTCCTGACCTTGGTGTGGGGGGCGCTTTGCGGCTGGAGCCGGGTTTGGCAGCACAGCTCCGATCCAGCTGCCTGGGAGCCCACATCCTGCAGCAACGTCCTCCTCCCATGTTGGTGCTGGTGTCCCCCTTCTCTCCGGAGCTGGCCCTAAAGACAAAACTCCCCAGGGTTTCACCCGAGTTTCTGCTCGGCCAGAGCAACCGCTGCTCCATGCTGGTGGCCGGGGGGAAATCCTCATGGAAGTGCTGGGCTGGAAATACCTCCGGGTGGGGTGGGGTGGAGCGTGTGTCCCCTTGTCCCCTTAATGCCAGCAAAAATCACTGCTTCAGGGAAGGAAAAGTTTTAACAAGTGCCTTATCGCACCTGGTAGTAAATTCAGTTTCTAGCACTAACGAGTGCTATTAATATGCTTATTAGGTAGCGTGTACCTGGAGTCTCTGCTCCACTTACGTACCTTTGGACGTATCGGTGTTAAAAGCCTGTAACTTTCCTCTCCCCCTTTTCCGTCCAAAGGCAAAAGCAAGTGGAAAGAAACTGCAGAAAGTGACTCTGAAAGTCTCGCCCAGAGGGATCGTGTTAAACGACAGTGGAACAAATGAGCTGATAGAGAACGTCTCCATATACAGGTGGGTTATGGGATGCGCTTCGGCGGGTGCCTGCCCCGAGGGTCCCCGATGGCTCCTGCCGGGGTGTCGCAGCCCCTCGCCTGGGCGGGCTCTGGTCCCCCCCTGGGCTGAGCTGACTCTCACTGGCCACCACGTCTTGCAGAGGTGCGGGGAAGGAGGTGGTTGCTCAATTTAAGGTAAACTTACATCTGGTGCACTAAGTGTTCGGCTGGGGGTAAGGAAAGACGTGACGAGCCTGGAGGTGTCGTGTGTGTGCAGACTGCAGCCGAGTGCTCCATGGCCACGCGTGGCTTTACCGCCTGTTCTTGGCAATAGAAACGCCAAAGCATCCGGGGCGGTAACACGAGTTGAATACGGAGGGTGGTCAGAGCAGCTCCGAGCGGGTGAGGACGCCGGAGCCGGGGCTGCCCTCCCCTCGCTGGCCGCTCTGCGCCTCTGATGTGTTGAAATAGCTCTGACGAAGAGCCGGGCTGGGCCAGCTGCTGAGACCCAGTACCGGTGTGGGGAGGGCGAGGAGGGGTTATGCCATATCCGCTCCTTGGGCTTTGGCAAGTATTTCTTCCAAAGAGGCTGGAAGCAGGCGCTCACCTCAGATCTGGCCCTTTCCGTCTCCTCCTTCCCTTCTCCCTCTACATCCCCCACACTCTGCTTCTGTCCTTCGCCTGCTGCTCTCTCCCGCTTTGCTAAATGTGGGGTGGGGAGCGCTGGGTTGGGGCACGCTCTCTCACCAGATGACTAACCCGCTCGCTTTTCTCCAGTTCAAACTAAGCAGCCGCGTACGGCCAGGGGTGCTGAGCCCCGGGAGATAAACCCGCTGCTAAAGAGCAGAGCTGGTGGGATCACTGCGCTGGTGTGGAAGAGGCAGAGCCGTGGGGCCGGGGCTTTTATATCCTGCCTTAAATTCTGCCCGGATGCTTTAACAGCGGGGGATAAAGCTGTTCCTCCCGGTCAGTGCTTGTGTACGAGCATCCCCTCGATTCAGTTGACTGAAGTCAGCGTATCCTGTTGATGTGGGGACCGATGCCGCTCCCCGGAGATGCTGGTGCTGTGGGGTCACGGCGAAAGCCGTCTGTGTGCATGGGGGGGTCATCTCGCCGCTCTGCGAGCATGGTGCTCCCAGGGCTTTCCTCTAACGCCTCTGCTGCCTTCTCTTTGGCTCTTCTGCTCACCGGGGAGATGCCAGCTCTGAGCTCTTGCCCCGGATCAGGTGCTTGGGCAGGACGGGGTGGTCACGGCTAAAATGCAGCCACCGTCCCCAAATGTGCCGCTGCAAAGGCCTCGGTCCTAAACACGCTTCAGAGGCGGGTGAGAGTTGTCCTTTCCCTGGAAATTTGTGGCCATCATATATCGAGCTGAGCCTGCGCAGGCGACCTCCCGTGGCTTTGTCACGGTTGTTAGAAGAGTGGCCATGGCGCTTTGGGAACAAATGGGAGAAAGGAGTGAGTGTCCAAACGCCTCTTTAATCCAGAGCACGGCTCAGCTCTGGAAAACAAAATATAGGCCATTGAGCAGAGGCACCCTCACACACAACAAACCATTAATGCGGTGTAAATAAATTTTGAATGTGGCTTTTTAAGTCCCAGCATCTGCTGGGAACTGGGACCTTCCCGTCCCCTCCCTGCAAACTCTCAGGGGCAGCGAGAGCAGGAGCTGAAGGGGCAACGTGGGGTTACGGGAAAACTTTTACTGAAGTGTCCCACTCTTTCCTTGGGTTTTCTCTTTCCTTAACACCTGTGTGATCTATCGTGTGCCCCGGGAAGGGGCTTTGCTCGCTGCTAGCGCCTGACACCTTGCACTAAACCTCCAGGGCTGCCCCGATCCGTGCTGGCTGGCTTCAGACAAGACGCTGAGTCCTGCAGCTCCCGGCGTGGACCGAGCCCTGGGAGGTGGCAGTGGCCGATGCTGAGGGACCCGCTGCCCTGCAGAAGGCAGCTGAGCCCTCGGCCGCAGCCTGGTTGCCCCAGGCAGGTCAGCCCGTTGCTCCTCCAGAGCCTTTTTGGGCATTCCGGAGTCAGCTCTGCCCTGCCTGGGGCTGGGAGAGACGTGGCCACCCTGGGGACGCTCTGCTGAGGAGGCTGAGCCTCCTTCCCCACGTCCCGTGTGCTCAGGGGTCTCAGAGCATCCCGTGCATCCTCTGCATCTGCTACTGCGGATCTCAGAGCCTGAATTTCAGCCTTTCTGCCGCTTTTCTTGGGCACCCCTGCCTCAATTTCTTTCCCTAGTTTAAACGTCGGGATTAAATCATAGGCTGGGAACAAGTCTTTCTCTCTCCTTGTGAGCTTATCCTCCAAGGAAGATCTTCCAGTGTCTCTCTTTGTCAGGCGTAGTCCCAGGCTGGCCCTCTGCAGAGCCTTTACCTCCTCTAACCTGTCCTTTCCCACAAGGTGAAACGTTTTCTCTTCTTTCCTGCCTCTGTGTGTGTGATGCACGTGGTTCACGCCATGGCTGCTCTGGGCTTCTCTTAGCGCTCAAGCCGGTGGCATCGACTCCTCTGCTTTGGGAAGGAGTCGGATTGAAGCCTTTTAACGCTCCTGTGCTCCCTCTGCCTTCCCTGCTTGGCCCCGGAGCTGGAAGCCCAGGGGCAGGCGCTTGCTGCAGGTCAGAGGAGGGTTTGTTTGACCTCCCTTATGCACAGTGCCCCGGACAAGACGTTTCGTTCTGTCTTTCAGGATATCCTACTGCACGGCAGACAAGATCCACGATAAAGTGTTTGCCTACATTGCCCAGAACCAGCTCAATGAGAACCTGGAGTGCCATGCCTTCCTCTGTACCAAACGGAAAATGGTCAGTCCAGAGGAAGAAATGGGGATGTGGTTGTAGGAGGAGGAAGCAGAGAGGGGCCGTGCCAGGGAGATGACACCCTAGTTAGAGCGAGGGGGTTCCCTGCCCCTGCGGACGGCCGCGGGAGAGCACCCACCCTCCTGCCGCCGTCACCGCAGGCCGTTTAATCCCAGCAAACGCTGCCCGGTGCCTGGCCATCGCTCTCGAGCAGGCACGACTCCGGGCTGGATTCAGCCCATTGTTTTGCAGGTAAAAGCCTTTCTGCCCCAAGGTTTGGGGCCGGGGGTGAGAGGACCTGGCCCTGCACCGGCACCTGAAAACCCCCACCGTGCTGCGTCCTGGCTGCTGGGATTCTTCCCTGCTCTGCATCCGCTTTCCCGGGCTGAGCCCGGCGTGGGGAGAGGCTTTGGCAGGCGGGGGAGGTCTCCGGGGAGGCTGGCAGCGAGGTGCCCGGGGGCAGCCTCATTGATGGGAGGCATTTAGCCAGTGGTTCTGGGCTCCCCGCCCTGGCTTCCATCCATTTCTTGCTGTTGAAGCTCCCTGTCCAATTTTTAGTGGCCTCTTTGCAGATGGGGCTGTGTTCTCCCCGCGGGAGCAGCACAGGAGACCCCGCTGCGTGCCGAGGATGGGGCTTGGAGCAGAGACCTGCGTGTAGAAAACGGTCTCTGGCTCTTGCTTTCAACCCGCTCGTGGGACTTTTTTCCTGCTGATTCGGTGCATCAGGATGGGCAGGGACCAGGAGAGAAATGGGTCACTGGGCACCAGCTGTAAATGGGGCAAGGAGAGCCCTGGGGGTCTCTCCAGTGGAGCCAGAGCTGGGGCTGAGCCCCCTCCCCGCAGCAGGAAGGGGATTTAGGGATGAGGAAGGGCAGGTCAGATCCCTCTGCCCCCCAGAATCCTTCTCCTGGATCCTGATAGTGGGATATCCTGGATCTGCAGGGAAACAACCTCCCAAGAGCCATTCCCACCCGGTGCATCCCGGCGCGGCAATTCCTGGGTCCTTATGAGCATCCCTGTGCCCGGAGCGCGGCCACCGCAGCTCTCTTAATATTCTGCACTTCTCCCGGCTTGGTCTTTTTTTCTGGGGAGAGAATAATGGAAGCTACAAGTTGTCTCTCCTTTTCTCAGCGTGCGCTCCCATCCTTGCACGGCGAAGATAAGCCTCGCTCTGCAAATTAAAATTTAAATCTCTCCAGTGCTAAAAGAATTATCTCAGTGGTACATCAGCTCAGTGCGTCTCCCTCCAAAGAAACTTCTCCGAGGCCTTTTGTGGCAAAAACTAGACTTTTTTTTTTTTCTTTTTTTTTTTTTTTCCTTTGTCTTTAAAACTCATGAACATCGTGCTGGTGAGGTGATGCCCCGCTCCCAGACCAGGGGCCATCCCTGCCCCAGGGCAGGGTCCCTGGATGTGCGCACAGCTACCAGTCACGGGCATATAATTAGTCCATATTTTTAGTTCATGGGTAATTCTCAACGGTAGCTGGGTCTATTAAACTTGATTCAGATGTGACAGCTTAAATTGTAAACAGCTGTGAGGAGTTTCGTACTTAATTACCATATTTAAGTTTTTGCCATAAAGCGTTTGCACTTCCATCAAAGATGTAAATAGCTCCGACATTCAAATGAGCTCTCCTGCTTTGCGAGCCTTAATTAGCAGCGGTAGGTTTGCCGGGTCCCCTCGCCCCTCCCTGGCTTTTGGGGGACGCCTGTGCTCCCTTCGCGCTCCCCCCACATCTCCATCCTCCCGGCTATGGGGTGGGGGGGTGTGCTGCGGGTTACGGACCTGGATCTGGGGTTTGTTTAGTTCTGCAACTTCGTAAAACAAACCCAGGCCTCAAGGATCCTGCGGCGCCCCAGCCTTGCGGAGTGTTACTCGTTATCTCCTCGCACTTAAACTGCTCGTGAGCTCTGCCTTCTCCTAATGAAGCTGGCATTTATGTCACTATTTATACATCTCCAGCAACTCGGGCTATTTAAGGCGGTGGGTGTTTTTTTTTTTAACGCTGCACGAGCTCTTGGCTTGGGAAGGTGTCCCTGCTCCTGCTGTGTCCCTGGCTGCTGCAGAGCAAACCCAGGCTGTTGGTCCAAGCCAGCGAGACCCCAGTTTAGCATCAGGGGAGACAGGGGAAGACCCTGGCTCTCTTGTCCTACCTCTAAGATCATTCCCTGTTCCAGAGGGAGCATCCTCCCAGAGGAGGCATCCTCCCCTTCCAGAGCGAGCCAGCAGGGCGAGGGAGGTGATTCTCCCCCTCTACTCCACTCTTGTGAGACCCCACCCGGAGTCCTGCGTCCAGTTCTGGAGCCCCTACTACGAGAGAGATATGGACGTGCTGGAGCGTGTCCGGAGAAGGGCCATGAGGATGATCCGAGGGCTGGAGCACCTCTCCTATGGGGACAGACTGAGAGAGTTGGGGTTGTTCAGTCTGGAGAAAAGAAGGCTCCGAGGAGACCTTCTAGTGGCCTACCAGGATCTTAAGGGGGGCTACGGGAAAGCTGGGGAGGGACTTTTTAGGAAGTCGGGTAATGGTAGGACTAGAGGGAAAGGATTAAAACTAGAGCTGGGTCGATTCAGACTGGGCGTTAGGAAGAAGTTCTTCACCATGAGGGTGGTGAGACACTGGCCCAGGTTGCCCAGAGAGGGGGTGGAAGCCCCGTCCCTGGAAGTTTTTAAGGCCAGGCTGGACGGGGCTCTGAGCAGCTTGGTCCAGTGGGAGGTGTCCCTGCCCATGGCAGGGGGTTGGAACTAGATGATCTTTAAGGTCCCTTCCAACTCTAACGATTCTATGATTCTATGATCCTTGTGCCTGCCGTTGTGCGCGGTGCCGGGGGGATGGACCGTAGCTCTGCGCATCCCTCCCCAGCGCTGCTGCGGCCGACAGTGGGGTGGTCCAGGGCTCGGCCCGGGCGCTGGTTCCCTTTGAGATGTCGCTTGCTCTGGTGGGTGATGCTGAGCCCAGCCCTGGAGCCGCGTCCCCCGGGGAGCCGTGAGGATGAGCCTGGGACCGTGCAGCACTTGCGCTTGTTATTTTAGACTGTGCTTAGGTGTGGGGTGCAGGAAGAGCTGCTCTTCTCCCCACATCCATCAGCGCGATGGCTGTGACAGCTGTGTCCCTGCCTCCTCTGTCTTCCCATTACCCCTAAAGACGGATCTACAACGAGCTGTGTGTCCAACACGGAGCTGGTCTCTGCTTCCATCGATATTTGATTACCCCTCCCCAGCCCGGTGGGGAGCGTGCGGAGCAGGGGACTGGTTGGATCCAGGTTAATGTGAATCTGCAAAGCAAAACCTCCAAATGATTTAAATCTACACGAGGACCCGTCAATGACGTGCTGCCTCATCACTGTCATTCCAGGCGCAAGCAGTCACCCTCACCGTGGCCCAGGCCTTCAAAATCGCGTTTGAGCTCTGGCAAGCAGCTAAGGAAGGTGAGTGGTTTTCCCTTCTTGCCGCTCTTCATGTGAAAGCTCAAGGGGTGACCTTGGGTTTTTTCCAGCTTTCAAGTGCCTTTTCCTCTCGCCCTCCGAGTTTCCAGGCTGCCGTTAAAGTTGGTCCAACCTCTGGTGCGATTTAAGGCATCTCCCAGGTTTCTCTCAACAGCCTTGTAAATCCTGCCGAGTTCTGGCTGCGCTCCTGTCTCGCAGGCGGGGTGTGAAGGACCTGCTGCTTGTTCTGTGGTACCTCAGCTCTGCCGCTGTCGGGATTTCAGCGTTCACCTTCCACGAGATAATAAAACACACCCAGAGCCTGGGCTGCTGTGGGCAGAGGAGACTTGGTGGCCCGTCCTAGCTGTCCCCCTGTCCCTCCTCCCTAAAAGCTTGCAGGGGAGTGTTCTGTGGGCAGTGATGGGCTCTCCTCCTTTTGCAGAGAAGGAGAAGCGGGAACGGTCCATGTTGGAAGGAGAAGGGCCAAGCAGCCCCAGCTCGGAAGCCGCTGCCCACCCCGACGCACGTAAGTCACCACCAGCGGAGCTTGGCTTGGGTTTGGGGAACAGCCCGAGGGCTGCGGGGCTCCCCCTGCCCGGGGCAGGCTCCTGGCAGGGCTTTGAAGACCAGCGAGGAGCAAAGATTTTGGTCATGGTGGAGATGTTGCCCTCGGCAGAGCGCTTGGGACGCGGTGGCCACCTGCCGAGTCCTTCCATCTCCCCCTTAAATACCTTGTGCAGCCCCTCGTACGCAGCCCCTGCCACCCCGAGTCTGTTTGGGGCAAATTGGCCATAACGTCCTTACGGGCTTAGCGTGGACCCACACCCCCCGACTTTGATTTTGGGTTTGTCTCAGACCCAATAAGACTTGCCATCCCATCGGCTGAAGGAGGTGGACATCCAGGTGCCACTCTGCCTCCGGCTCCCCGAAGGAAGGAGAGGTGCCTGAAAATAAAACAATTAAATAGTAAAACCCCTCATAATTCAGTGCCTGGCCATGGGTCCTCTGCTGCCTCTGAAACGCAGGACGCGTAGCCAGGGAGAAGTGGGACAAAAGGCAAATCTCTCTTCCCTGCTGGCCATGGAGATAAGAGGATTTGGCATGGAGCAAAACAGCGTTAAACTGGGCTTCCTTCCAGGCTGGCACATCTCGTTTCTTCGTGTGAAGGCCCAGGACTGGAGGAATCTGTCACAAGCGGCGGCACATGGGGATAAAGGAGGCCTGGGGCTGCCACGGGTGTAGGAAGGGGCTCCGGCGTCTGCCTGGGGGATGCTCCGCGGCGGGGGCTCTTCTGCGTCTGCCCTTACTGCGGGGCGATGGGGAGGATTTGAGGCTTCCCTGAAACAACCCAGCTGGCGGCGTACCAGCGGCCCCCAGGCTGTAAGCTGGTCTTCACCCAGTGCGGGATTTGCCCTCGGTCCTATAAAAATAGCGATGCAGCTTTGTAAGGTGCCGAATCGATGCCGTGGGCTGAGCTGAGGGTATCGTCAGGGGTCTGTTCCCGTCCCGGGGGCTGGGATGTCCTGGGGTGGGATGCGTCCGCTTTGCTCGGGGCAGATCCTGACTCACTCTGAACGTAAGTGGGTACCCGGGAGCTCCCCCCTGATGCCCACTCCAGGGATGAGCCGGCCGATCCTCCCCCGTGTCCTTGTCGGGAGTGTTTTGAGTGCCTGATCCGAGCATCCTGAATTATATACATACCCGGCTGGGGTGAACGCAGCTCCTCCGTGCTAAAATTTGGGACCATCCTGAAGGAATTTGATGGAACCCTTTGATTCCCACCTCTTGAGGGGAAGCGATTGCTGCAAAAAGGCTTGCTTTCATGTCATCTCTCTTTTCCCTCCCCTGCTTCATTCCCTCTCCTCTCTGTCCACAGCAGCAGCCACGGGGAACTTGCTGGATTTAGAAGATCCTGCCAAATCGCCCCTGACCAGCAGCGCGAACTCCCCGCGCTTAGATAACAGCATGTTTGGGCCCAGCTCCTCTGTAAATAACAACGTGGTGTGGGTAAGTGCGTGCCCGGGGCACCGCGGTGGCTGCCGAGCCGGGGGGTGGCGAGTGATGCCACCTCCATTTCATGTGCTCCAGGTCCCATCACGGGGCTTTTTTCTTGGATAACCCCCTCCCTGGGAGCTCTGGGGTGACTGAGCCCTTCAGGCGGGGTTTTGGAGGCGCCCAGGCGAGCTGGGTTTCCGTGTCCTACTTGAAAGGATCGATTAGCGTTCGAGTGCCTGCTGCCCTTTTTGGGCTCTGTAAATAAATGAAGGAGATTGCGAGGCACTCCGAGAGACGCCGCTGCCAGATAATTGAATATTACTTATTCTCGAGCAGCGTTTCTCAGTGGTTTGTCACTTAATTGAGAGACCCCCTAACTGCTCTGTTTGGGGGGGAAAAAATCATTACGTTGGTGGCTTTTGTTTACCGTTCACTAAAACCAGGTTATATTTATGTTCGTTATCACTCTTAGTTTTCCCTTGTTCTTGATTGCGGCTGTATCTTGCTTGTGCGAGCAGGGATGGCTTCTCTAAAATATCCTCAGTCATCTGGCTTAATTGTTTCATGACTGCTAATAGAAAAATAACACCCCGGACCATCTGCCTGGGTGCGCAGCCGTCGGGGAGCCTCCTCCGGGCCCCAGCGCTCCGTCACCAACTGGGCTGGGGCTGGTGTTTGAAGCCCCGCCTGACTTGGGACCTTCTCCCCGCCATGTGGAAACACGCCTTCTGCTAAATTTTGGAGGATTGAACGATAAAGGCCTTTGCCTGGAGCCTGTTTCTTGAGTCTGCCGGGTCTGAGCCTGAGGCTTTTCAGGTTAAACCTGAAGATCAGCTCTAAGTCATACCAAATCCTGGAGGCTTATCGGCAGCGTCCGATCCCTCCCTTCTTGCAGAGTTTTTATACTTTACATATTACATTAAGTCTGTGAGTACATCACAAGATTTTGGGAATAGTCGAGTCTGTCCGTAGCGAAGCCCTCGCGCGGAGCCCGTCTTCCTGCACGGCAAATCTTTCTCCCCCCAGCACCTCAGGTGCTTTCCCTGGGAAACGGTGAGAGCAGAGCAGAGATGAAGGATCCCAGAGCTGCTTCCAAGCGACGCAGATTCCCCCTGTGCTGCTGCAGAGTTGCTTTCCGGGTTCCTGATCCAAAAAGAGCCCCGAGGGATGCCTGGAGCATCTTCCCGAGCTCTGTCCTGGTCCCTCCTCTTAGCGGGAACCCGCAGCACGTGCCAGTCTCGTGGCGGGACCTGGAGGACCTGAGGGCTGTGGTTAACCCCAGAGAGGGATGACATCCAGCTGATGGGCCCGATCCGGCCCGTGCAGGCAGCGGGGCAGGATTAGCCTGGTTTGGGGATGGTGGGAAAGGGCCAAGCCCAGGGGCAATGAGGGGAGCATGGCATCCCTACCCCGAGCCCGCGGACCTGCTCCGAGGAATCCCGTGCCACCGGAGTTACACCTCTTACCCTGGGGTTTGTGCAGAGAGTGAGATAAAACCTGCCCAAGGAGGCCGCGTGCCGAGAGGAGTGTTGCTTTAGGCACTCAGAAGTGTGTGTATATATATATATATATAAATTTTTTTATTTTTTTGTCTGCTGCGCTCAAGTGCAGAGCCTGGTCTCTAAATACGCTTTTGTGCGTTCTCTTAGCAACTACTTCTCTCTCTTTTTATCTCTTTAACAAAGGAAATGGATGATGGTCTCGACGAGGCATTTTCAAGGTAATTCTAATCGCTCCCTTTACAAGTTCACGCCACCGGGGACCAGCCCGGGAGACTTGACTAGTGACTGGCTTTTAATAATGCTTCTGATCTAATCAGCCGCCGTCATCTGACCTAGGCAGCTGCCCCATCACTGCCTCAGCTGTTAATTGAAAGATAGGCTTTGAGGCTGGCTGATAAGCCAAATATTTTGACAACCTTTTAAGGATGGAGAGAGGCTGTATGTAATAGGGAATTTAATTCCCCAAGCAGTCAGCGCGTCCGCTCCCTCTTGCCGGGGTGGTTTGAGGCTGCCTGTTTCCAGCCCCCATGCTAGCTGTGGCGATGCTGGTCCCAGCTTCTGGCACGGAGGACTTTACGCTTCCTCGTCCCTCCGTGAGGTTTGGATGATCCCTGGGACTTGGTTCCCATCTGTCCCCAGACCAGCAGGGACTGGGGAGAGCAGCCTCCCTGCTCCGGGGGTCCCTGCCGCAGCGTGGCTGCATCGGGGTGACTCTGTTTGGAATTTGCATTTGGAATTCGTGCACCCGGGCGCGTTCCGAGTTCGTGGCTGGAGCTTCACGTGGCTTAGTTCCCTTCCCAGTCCAAATTACGAGCTTTCCTGTATGTGCACACTGAGCGCTCCAGCAATGTTAAACAAAACCAGTTTGTTTCAGGTGAGTTTTCCTGTCTGTCCTCATGCGGGCCAGGCCCCTGTGGGGTGATGGGAATCGTAGAATGGTTTGGGTTGGAAGGGACCTTAAAGCCCACCCAGTGGCACCCCCTGCCCTGGGCAGGGACACCTCCCACCAGCCCAGGTTGCTCCAAGCCCCGTCCAACCTGGCCTTGAACCCCTCCAGGGATGGGGCAGCCACAGCTTCTCTGGGCAACCTGGGCCAGGGGCTCACTGCCCTCAGAGTGAAAATTTTCTCTCTGCTATCTCATCTAAATCTCCCCTCTTTCAGTTTGAAGCTGTTCCCCCTCATCCCATGGCTCCCCTCCCTGCTCCAGAGTCCCTCCCCAGCTTTCCTGGAGCCCCTTTAGGGACTGGAAGGGGCTGGAAGGTCTCCCCGGAGCCTTCTCTTCTCCAGGCTGAACCCCCCCAGCTCTCTCAGCCTGTCCCCACAGCAGAGGGGCTCCAGCATCTCCGAGGGGCTCCACTGGACCCACTCCAACAGCTCCGTGTCCTTCTTGTGCTGAGGGCTCCAGAGCTGGACACAGGACTCCAGGTGGGGTCTCCCCAGAGCGGAGCAGAGGGGCAGAATCCCCCCCCCTCGCCCTGCTGGCCATAGTTGTTTTGATGCAGCCCAGGATGCGGTTGGCTCTCTGGGCTGCCACTGCAGGTTGCCGGCTCGTGTTGAGCTTCTCGTCCACCAACACCCCCAAGTCCTTCTCCTCAGGGCTGCTCTCCAGCCATTCCCATTGCACTGGGGCTGCTCCTTCCGTCAGTGGAGCCTTTACGCTGAGGTGAGATCCCAGCTAACGATGCACCCGCCATCGGGAGGGGGAGGAAAACTGTTTTGCCAGACCATTAATATGTCCAGACTGCAAATTCCCTGGATGCCTGTAGGGGAAACGTTAGGGTAAAGCAGCAGCAAAGCTGCAACGAACTTGAGGGAGCTGCAAATGCCGTGTGCCAGCTCGCCCCTCGCTGAATTATTTTATTCCGCTGGAGGATTTCAAAAGGTGGAACTGCAGCAAGGGTTCGGCATTGCGGATGCGTCGAGCATCCAGGCTATGAACTGCGGGGATCCGCGTTCTTATTTTCTGTTTCTCTCCCCTCTCAGACTGGCTCAGTCAAGGACAAACCCCCACGTCCTCGACACGGGACTGACGGCGCAGGACATCCAGAGCGCAGAAACGCTCTCGCCTGTGGACTGGAACAAAATAGATCCCACCACAGGCGAGAAAGATGATCTCTTCATGTTTTGAGGTCAAACGCGTCTAACGGCTGACAAGAGAATAACCACTAGAAGTCCATGGACTGAATCGTGCTGTGCCGGGTGCTGTACGCAAGGGGCCCTTCCGAGGGCTCTTCACCAAGTCGGACGACGTTACGGCACAGTTTAGACCAAAGCTTTAGAAATCTAATGCAGATTTTTGTACCTTGCTTTTATCTAAACCACGAGATGCTCTTGAACATATTTATTCATAGCCGTTACAGTTTACATTTATTATTGGAAGGTGTGTAGAGCATCTACAGTATTAGGTGGCAATATACCGTCAAAGAACCTTCAGCAGTGCCTGTTCCTCTCTGAAAAAAGCCTATGCAACACCAAAGTCTCTCTGTTATATACTTTTCTAGACAAAGGTCTGCAGATGCAAATGCGATGGCGAGCACAACTGTTACTAATCCGCTGTTTCTTGAACACCCCATCCCCTGCCGAGGCAGGGCGAGGAGATTCGCGGCAGCTGCCGACGGCGTTAAAATCAAAGGGGTGGCAGAGATCTTGCTTTTGTCGTGGATGTCGGTGATACTCTCACAGTTGTCAATCACCCCGACGTGTTCTGGCTCTTCCTTCGCCGCCTTCGTATGGGAATTGACGCTTTTTTACCCAAAGACTCTATGAAGTTTTGCACTTTAAAACTCGAGCTGAAAGCAATGGTCCGGATTGTCAAGGTAAGCAGTGCCTGTAACTTCTCTTCCGAAGCTATTTACCCAAAAAACCCAACCCCAACCCGGCAGGGCTGCAGATCTGTTTCAAAACTGACTTCTCATGCGCCTCCAAATGCGAAGGCTCCGTTGGCGCTGTTGGCTTTAAAAGCAAAAACCACCGGGGAGGAACAATCTGTTTCGCTAACGCGGGTTGGAAGTTGCGGGGCGGGTGAACCCGGGGGCGCGATGGATCCGTGTTCCCGGCCCCGCGGAGCGGGTTGGGCTCTGCGTGCCCTTTCCCTGTCTCAGAACCGTTTGGTTGTTGCTCGCTCGATGGACTCACACGGAATCGGATTAGGCAAGACCAATACCTGGATGTCCAATTAGCAAGAGGGGCCCCTTCCCGCAGCGTTCCCATCCTTCCACCCCCCGCCGACAGCCCATCTCCCGGGAGCTGGGGAAGTGTCTTTATCTGCTCCTGGAATTGGAAATAAGTAATGGAGGTATAAAGCTTATGCTAATTAAAAGATTAAGTTTAATGATCCTAAATAGGCGCACTGACAGTTTGCCGTGTTTGTGGCCTTACGTGAAGTATACTAATCTGTTTTATAGATTTGTAACTTCGTTTTGAAACACTAATTCATTCCCCAGGTAGCTCTTTATAACTCTCTTAAAACTGCTTTCAGGAAAAAAAAAAAATAAAAACCTCTTTGTCAGCTGTAAAGAATTTATTAGGAAACAGCTGAGTGACTCTAACTTAGATTTGATTTCCCCCCCCCAAGTGTTATCGTGGTAAGGTGTCGAGGGCTTGTGAAGCTGAGTCATCGTGTCTCTTAACAAAACGTCTGCTCTGTTTATCCTGCAAAAGTGTGTTTAAAGCAATTTTACATCTTGAAACTACCGTGCCCGTGCCTTATTTGATCTGAGGGGTAGCATCAGTCTCTCGCGATTGAAGGAGTTATTCAAAGTTTGTCGGTGCTACAGAGGCACACGGCGGAGACGTGACCCTATGGCATAAATAATGCCAAAACGGGGCAGAAATGGTTGCGGCGAGTGCCGCGTCCCGGCCCCGGTGAGGGGTGACTTTCCTTGGAAAGAGCTTGGGCTGCAGGAACGGACCGTGAGGATTTCTCTGTCCGTCGATCTTCCTCCTTTTCTAGAAACTCCAGGAGCATATACTGAAATGCACAATACTATATATGTATGTATATAGTTTTTTAAGAAAACCTGCTGTAAAGAGGACCTGTACTGAGGAAAATAAAACTTCCAGCATTTTTTGGAGTGTCTGTGCTGGGTGACTTGATTTTTACCGCAGTCCTTTTACCGCGTAGAAGCCTTTCTGTTTCTAACCGGTTGAATTCTCCATCTCCCTTGACGCCTTAGCAGGGAGCGCTCGGAAACATCCACGGGAGGTCTGTGTCCATGGGAAGACTCTTTCCAGCGCCATCCAGGTGGGAAGACGGCAGCAGTTAGACATCACCCTGCTGTGCCGCCTCCGGGCAATGGTTATGGAACTGGATGCGGCCATGCGGGATGCACGGAGGGAAGTGCCGCAGCCACCTTCCCTCCTGCTCTGGGCTGGGAGGTGACCATCGCAGCCGGATCAGTAAAGCCATCCCTTCCCGAGCCCCCGCGTTGCTGGATCAGCCTCCGGGGATGGTTGTGACAAGGGACGAGAAGAGGGAGGTTGGTGCTTCGGGTAAACGTGGTGCTGATAACGTCAAAACCCAAAATCTCTTAATTGATAGAGTTCCTGAGTCGCTGTGCAAAGTGCTTCTCCCTCGGGGGGGGGAGTTTTAATTCGTACAGCTGCCTTTAAATAAAAACAGCCCGGAGAGGCCGGCACTGCCCTGGGTACTCGGCCTCCCCCTATGATTCCTGCCTTCCCTGGCTGCCAGCTTGGAGCCAGCGGCTCCTGCAGGAACCGGCTCCTCACGCTGCTGCCGCTCCTCTGGGAATCACAGGGAGAAACTCATCCGGGGATGCTGACGAAGAGATTGAACCTTTGGGATACCGGAGCTGGGCCGAGGGCAGAGTGGAGGGGCTTTGCAGAGATGCCTCTCTTCCCACAGTGCTGCACTAACAAAGCAAACAATTCAGTCAAACTTCATTTTTTCTGTTTAAATTGTCAGTTCTGGCGTGAGACGTCCCCGATTACGAGTGCTGAGTGCCGGCAGCCGGCACCTTCATGCATCTTGCACTTACACTGCGTCCTGCGCTTGGGCCACAACAACCCCACGCAGCGCCACAGGCTGGGGGCAGCAGAAAAGGACCTGGGGGTTCTAATTGCCAAGCGGCGGAACGTGAGCCAGCAGTGTGCCCAGGTGGCCAAGAGGGCCAATGGCATCCTGGCTTGTAGTAGAAATAGTGAGACCAGCAGAAGCAGGGAGGTGATTGTCCCCCTGTGCTCAGCGCCGGCGAGGCCACCCCTTGAGTCTTGTGTCCAGTTCTGGGCACCTCAACACGAGAGAGATCTCGAGGTGCTGGAGCGAGCGCAGAGGAGGGCAACGAAGCTGGTGAAGGGCCTGGAGAATAAATCTTATGAGGAGCGATTGAAGGAGCTGGGTCTGTTCAGTTTGAGGAAGAGGAGGCTGAGGGGAGACCTCATCGCTCTCCACAACTACTTGAAAGGCCATTGTAGAGAGGTTGGTGCTGGTCTCTTCTCACAGGTCATTAGCGATAGAACAAGAGGGAATGGCTTCAAGCTGCAGCAGGGGAGGTTTAGGCTGGACATTAGGAGAAAATTCTTCCCAGAAAGAGTGGCCAGACACTGGAACAGGCTGCCCAGGGAGGTGGTGGAGTCGCCATCCCTGGATGTGTTTAAGACTCGTTTGGATGTGGGGTTGGGGGATATGGTGTAGGGGAGAACTGTGTAGAGTGGGGCTGATGGTTGGACTCGATGATCCCAAGGGTCTTTTCCAACCTAAATGATTCTGATTCTATGATAACTGATGGCGACACCGAGGAACAAACTGATCTTTCGGTTTTGATGTGACCCTTTTTCTAAGTGCCGGTTAAGAAACTTTCGGCATCCGTTTCCTTCACCTGCGGGAGGGAGGGAGGACGGAGCTCACCCCGAGGAGACGGGGCTCTGCCGTGGGAAGGCGGCCGCGGCATCGGGGGCTGCAGCATCAACCGTGAGCCGGGGGAGCCGGTGGCTTTTCCCGCCCCCAACCGTGTTTCCCTGGGGGGCGGACGGGACGTGGTGCGACTTCGCTGCCCCTTTTCCTCCCTTCGAGCAGCCTCAGCGGCGGCGGCCGTTGTGCCGTGAAATGCTGCTCTGTCACCCCACGGTGGCACGGGGGGGCGTTGGATGTAACAACTCCATCCATCCTACGGATGGTAGCCAGCGTGGGCGAGAAAGCTCTAACTTGGAGCCCGGCTTCAATCTCCCTCCTGAAAGCACCTGGTGAAGAAACAAAACCCGCAGCTAGTGCAAGCCATGGGCTTGGGAGCTCATTTCTTTAACTGCTGGTGCCGCAACTCGTTGAACTCCTTTAATGCATCCCCCAAAACCGCGTCCCGTTGCTGCCAAGACACAGCCTGGCTTTACGTGCAGACGTTAAGTTTATCAAGCGTTTCCTCCCTATTCCACGAATGCTCTTGAGTGCTGCCACGGCCGCCCCCCCCCGGGCCACACGGACAGCGAGGGCACGGGACCGTTCTGCCAAATCCCTCCTGCGCGTGGAAGTGTCTCCGTCTGAAAAAGCTGTCATTTCCATGCCAAAAATCCATAAGCTTGTCAAAAAGTTAACTTTTTTATGCCCCCCCCCCCCTTCAGAGGAAATCCATCCGACTGCCTTTCCCTGAAAGCCGGGGCCTCGAGCCATCGGGTGGGTGCCGACGTGGGGTTGGCGGTGCCCGTTTGCGCCCCTGTTCTGCTGCATTAAATAAGATCTGCCGGAGCGGCTCCTGCGGAGGCAGCACCAGCCCCGTCGGGCGCCTGGAGCCCAGCAAGATGCAACGTGGGCTTGGGAGGACACAGAAGCTTTTCCCATCCCCAGCACGGGGGGACCCGGGAGCCCACACCAGCGGCCGCGGGGCCAGGAGCGGATGAAATTACCCATCGCGAGCGAGCGGGGCCTCAGCTTTCAGCCCTCGGCTCTAAAGTCCTTTTAGCAAGAAAAGCCGGCATCCGACTGCGAGCAATTTATCAGGAACGAGTGGATCCTGCTTATGACAGAGGGAGTCTTAATATTGCATTACTTCATTTATTTAGCACCTCTCCTCTAAAGCCCAGGGGAAGGATAATGGGAAACAGCGTTGTGGGTTGCTGGGGGTTGGTTGTTATTTTTCTTCCCTGCTAAAAGCAAACATCTCCAGCTGGTTCTTGGCTCGGAGGAGAAATATTGGCTTTACAAAAAGAAGGGATGTCGAGTCATTAGGAGCTGCAGGAAGAGGAAGCCGCCTGAGATAGGAGTGGAAACGGGGCCAGAGAGCCGGAGCCAGAAAGCAGATGCAGGCAGCGCGGGAAGAACAGAGGCAGTTGCGCAGCGAATGTGCAGGTAGAAGGTAATTAGTGACCAAGTGCTGGTTAATTTACTGTCACCGGCCTCTCACGCTGGGCACACGCTCCGTCCCTCCTCCGCTGGGCTCTGATCTTCCTTAGCAGCGATTGCTTCTCACTCCTGGCTCCGCAGCAGCTCCCTGGGCCGGCAGAGCCAGAGGGACCCTCTGCTCTGCCCGGAAAGCGGATTAGCGCTCGGCTATCGGGGCCACGTGCCACCGTCGGCTGGTGCTGGTCCCCAGCCAGGCGCCGGGAGCCGGAGCCTGGGGCTTCTCCATCCCGGCTGGCGCCGCGCACCTTTGGCAGCACCGAGCATCTCCTGGGGCACGAACCCGTCGGAAAGCTGTCGGCCCCGGCTGGGAGCGCAGAAATGTGTCGTTGCGATTGAGTGCTCGTGCCTTATTCCCCGCGGCGCAGTCTTGGATGCGGCAGGAGCCGGGTCGTGCCAGCAAACCCAGCGTGGGAGCGCCGGGAAAAGCAGCGCCGGCTGCGCTGGCAGGGACCCTGCCACCTTCCAGCCTCTTCGCTTTTCCTTCCCGCAGCCAGGCGCGATCGTCACCAACGTCACCGTTCCCACGTCAGGGCCGCGGGGTCGCTTCTCTCCCTCCGAAAGGAAATATGGGGAGAGGCAGGTTGTGAAACGTCAACCCTGTCAAGTTCTGGCTCCAAAATCCCTGCCGACTCCTGTGATTTATCACTCGCCCGGCTGCTACTTGCAGCTTGGGAAAGATAAGCGAGGGGGGAAAATATGGATTTGAAAAGCTTGGCTTTAAAGCCCACAAACTCAGGCCAAGACTCCTGTCCTGGCCGAGGGAACGGTGTAGGAACAACGTTACCGGTCACGGCTGAAATAATACAGCCATTCACGTCATGCTGCAGAACAAGACGGTAACTCTGACGCCTTCTCCTCCCTGAGAGGCGTCTTTTGAACCACGATGTGAGAAAACCAGTATTTAGATACCAAAACCCTTGCTGCCTTCTTTGTCTTTTCAATTTATTCCGCAGGCACCTTGTTTGCCCCAAACTTTTCCCATCTCGGTTTCCATTTCGGGCGAGCAGCCGCAAACGTGCGCCCGGGGCGTCACAGAGCCGTCGTCTCTCCGGGCAGAGGGGCTGATGCCGCGGGAATTCTCCTTCCCCTCCTTTCAAACCCGCCACTCTGCAAACTGGGATCCAGATCACCCACTTTCTGCCTCCAAGGGGTTTTTTTTTTCACTTTTCCAGCCATCGCCGTCAGTGATTTCTTCCTCGGCGCAAGCTCCAGCCTCCGTGCAAGAGGAAAACGGTCCCCGGGCCGAGTTTCCCCGACGCTCTCGCTGCCAACCACGGCGGCAGTTTCTGTCTCGCCTGTTCACAGTCCCACGGAAGGTAACACCACTCCAGGCAAAGTTTTGGCTTAAAAAGCTTTGATGAAGATACTTTGCAGGCAGTTATCCGGCTTGTACCTTTGTGTTTCCATCTCCCGACCCAAATCTCGCCGTAACAGCCCCCAAACTTGTCAGGTCTCGTTTTAGCTACAGCCCTCCTCCCCCCCCGCAGCTTGGCAGCGTGAATTTTAACGTGACGTCCCAGCACCAGGCCTGTCACTCGGCTATTGCCTGTATCACGCGCTGGTACCTGTGAGCCCCAGGTCTAATTAATGTAATAAAACGTGTAAAAGTCCTAAATCTCCTCAGACGTGGCAATTTTATCACTTCTATATACTGTCACAGCACAAGTAAAACTGACAGTAAAGAATAAAACAGTTATGTCTCTGGCATTTTTTATTACTTTTAATATGCTACCTTTTTTTTTTTTTTTTGTTACTGGAAATTTAAATTACAATGGTATGCTTCACTTAAAAAAAAAAAAGAAGAAAGTATCCATAGCAACAGGAACATCTAAATTATTACAGGCTGATCACTTCTCTCCTGGAGTCACATCACATGCCTTTCAAAGGCAGTCCCAGAGGTGCAGGATTTTAATAGAATCTTTTTTTTTTCCCCTACCTTTTTTGCAAATAAACAACTGTATACACAGCACTTTCTCCATCAATATGCTGCCTACAGAAAGATCTAAACCTAATAACTGCCAGCATGCTTCATTACCCGGAGAGGGAGGGTTTCAGGCTTGTTCTTGCAATCTTTACTTCATACGAGGCTTTTTCATCCCAGTCGGTGCCTCCTGGTTATCCCGTGTGGGACCGGAGAATTTCCGTCGAGTTCAGCCGATGTGAATTCGGGCTTGAATCGGGGGAAAGTAGGAGGGGAAGGGGAAAAGGAAGGGGAAAGGGAAGGGGAAAGGGAAGGGGAAAAGGAAGACAATGGCATCCTGGGGTGCATCAAGAAGAGCGTGGCCAGCAGGTGGAGGGAGGTCATCCTCCCCCTCTGCTCTGCCCTGGGGAGGCCACATCTGGAGCGCTGGGTCCAGTTCTGGGCTCCCTGGGTCAAGAAGGACAGGGAACTGCTGGAGAGGGGACAGCAAAGGGCTGCCAAGATGCTGAGGGGACTGGAACATCTCTCTGATGAAGAAAGGCTGAGGGATTTGGGTCTCTTCAGTCTGGAAAAAAGACGACTGAGGGGGGATCTCATCAATGGTGCTAAATACTGGAAGGGGGGGTGTCAGGAGGATGGGGCCAGGCTCTTCTCAGTGGTGCCCGGGGACAGGACAAGGGGTAACGGGCACAAACTTGACCATGGGAAGTTCCACCTCAACACGAGGAGGAACTTCTTTGCTGTGAGGGTGGCAGAGCCCTGGCACAGGCTGCCCAGAGAGGTGGGGGAGTCTCCATCTCTGGAGACATCCCAACCCCGCCTGGAGGCGTTCCTGTGCCACCTGCTCTGGGTGACCCTGCTCTGGCCGGGGGTTGGACGGGATGATCTCCAGAGGGCCCTTCCAGCCCCTCCGTTCTGTGATTCTGTGACCCTGCAGCATCGGGAACCTGCTTGTTAGATGACAAGCTGGAGTCAGCCTTATTCACATGTTATTCTTTCAAAATTCCTAGTTGTCACCCCCTGAAAACAACTTCAGCAGCTGCTGGACATTTAAAAGGTGATCGGTGGGGAAATACCCAGATATTTTACAGCCACCATCCCTCCATCTGAGCCTCCTCTGTGACTTTTGGTAGGAAGCAGTTATAGCTTTCCACTCTTGAAAAATTCCTTCACCTTACCATGAAAAAAGCCCTGCCGACAGACACGGAGCTGTCAAATGTAAGAAACAAACATGCTGGAAGAAATAGAATGGCATTTTTTTCCTCTCCAATCTCAATTATAGGAATCATATGCGTCATCTGGACCAATAGTAGGTCAAAATTGCTCAGCCAGGAAGATTTTATATATAAAAAAGCAGCAGCTGATAGCCTTCCTCTAAGCTCACGTATTATTATGTTATAACAGAAATTATGGTAGTAAACCATGTTTATGGGCTCTCTTGGAAAGCTCAGGTTAAGAACAAAGGCTTAATAAATGTACTCGTACATAGTAACACGATCTTAAACCAAGCCTGTGTGTATCTGGGATCTTATCGTGTTCAGTAATAGCAGAGATTGGCTTTTTATCTCCTTTGTTTCCCATTGCCGTGTGGTACCTTCCTGGGTCATCATTTCCTGCATTTTCCCCCAGAGGTGGCTGCAATTCCAGCAGGATACATTTCCAGAGCAGAACATGCAAATTACAGAGGAACGAGGCAGTCTTTAACGATATAAAATATTACTTGTCACTTAACCTTTGCAGAATAAGAGCCGACGTGCGGGCAAGCGGCTGTGGTTCGCCGGGGCCAGCGCTCGGTTAAAAACCAAGAAAATGTGTCGGGGTTCTTTGGTTTGGTTTGTTTGTAAGGAAAGGTCGGGGAAGCTCCGCATCCGTGGAAAAAGAGGGGCCTCCAAGGAGAGAGGCTGCAGGCTTTGAACAGGGTTGTGATCGGGGCGACGCCGGCAAACACCGTGACAGGAACCGGGGGGTATCGTCTGTCAGTGACTTTCAGATCGACTCGGTTTCGTTACGTGAGTTAAACAAGAAGCCAGAGTGAGAGAAGGTGGGTGGTTAAAGAGGTCTGAGAATGATGCAGAAAACTCTGTCGGACCTGCAGATCCGGCTCACATTTGAAAATCACCCTCCTTATGGCTCCCGTGAAATCACCTTTTAATTAAGAGTCTATAACAGGAACCTGTAATTTTGTGGTTGCTGCGTGAGCCACAGACAATCCAGTTCACTCTGGCAGAGCTTTATTAAAGCCATGGCTCCGGCTGGAGTCAGAAATATTTACTTGATGACCACAGAGAAACCCTGGGCACCGACCTTGGACGCCAGGCAGCAAGTTCAAGCCGTCACTCCCTGGCCTCACCTCCCTCCCAGCTGCACGGCATCAGGTCGAGCAGGAACCTGCAGGTGGAGGTCTTTGACTCACAGCGTCCCCAAACCCACCCGCTTGCCTCCCGGAGTAATTAAATAAATCCCAGAAGCCCCAGCCCCAGGTACTTGGGAGTATTTGTCATCTGATGGTATGTCTGTGGGCAGGGAGATGGGTTGGTGCTGGTCTGCCTGGGGTTTGCTTCTTAAATTGGGCTGGATTTGATGCTCGAGGTTCACGTTTGGGGCTTTGGTGCGTCTGTAAGTTTTCTGGGGCTGGGCGGGGGGTCAGAGCTCATCAGCAAAGTGTGATTGTGTCTGAAAACAGCTGATGTTGGGTGGGTGAGACCTTTGCTTTTAAGGGGGAGAAGAGGGTGGGTCTTGTTTTTACGTGTTGGTTGAAACACCGTGATCCAGCAGATGGACGGTGCTGGGTGAGTCAAGCCTCAATTCTGGGGGAAGACTGGCAGAATCTGGGTTACTTGCTCCTTTGTGGTCTCCCATTTATGTATTGAGCTGACCCGACTCAAGTCTGTGGAATGTGATGGGAGAACAAGAAAAGCTTCTGGTGAAGTTATTTAAGGACTTCAGACAGGTACGAGCACACAATCATTTTACAGCTATGACAGGAGAAACTTGGCTAGCGTGCCTGTTGTATTTCATAGCCGCTTTCCCCCGCCCTTGATGCGATGTGCCTTTCCAGTTCTGCTTTTTATGTCCTCAAAACGAGAGCAGGGTCTCTCGAGGCCGGGGTAAGACAGAGCTGGCACAGGCTGGAGCAGATCTTTTCAGTTACAGGTGTTCCCTCGTCTCGTTAACCAGATTGCACAAGGAAGGTGCAATACCGCTGAGCTCAAAATTACATCTCTCTATTTGCTACCTGACGCAGCAGCAGCAGAGAGAGACAGCTGCAAACAAGTTTAAAAGTATTGCTTCCTCAGAGTGAAACCCAGGAGATGAGACGTTTTGGGTTTCATCTGGCCGACCGAAAGCCCCTGGGGAGCTGCAGGTGCTCCTGTGACTGCCATGGCCATGTGAGATCGGCTCCGGGCTGGCCCCCAGCACCGCAGAGCTTTGGAGGGCACCCACCCGTGATTTTTCCAACAAGCTGTGATTTATGGGATGCCTGTGGAGCGGCTGGTCTCTTCGCGATGACGAAGGAGAGTCTGTGACACAACTCCTATGAGAGCAGGGAACGGACTCTCAGCCCTGGAGGCTCTTCGTAGCCTGTGTCCCCACGCCACCTCTGCATCCCAGCTGACTATGTGACCCCACGTGTCGTCCCCTCTCTGGTTCATGATCAACAGATCGTAGAATGGTTCAAGTTAGAAGGGACCTTAAAGCCCATCCGGTGCCACCCCCTGCCCTGGGCAGGGACACCTCCCACCAGCCCAGGTTGCTCCAAGCCCTGTCCAACCTGGCCTTGAACCTCTCCAGGGATGGGGCAGCTACAGCTTCTCTGGGCAACCTGGGCCAGGGGCTCACCACCCTCACAGCAAAGAATTTCTTCCTGATATCTAAATTTACCCTCTTCCAGTTTAAAACTGTTCCCCTTCGTCCCATGGCTCCCCTCCCTGCTCCAGAGTCCCTTCCCAGCTTTCCCATAGGCCCCCTTTAGGGACTGGAAGGGGCTCTAAGGTTTCTCCAGAGCCTTCTCCAGGGTCACCAGATCAGGTCTGATGGCTGCAAGCTGATCTCATTTTACTGGGAGGGAGGGCAGGTGTGGTCCTGCCCTTGTGTTGTCAACACTTCTCCCCTTGTGCTGCTCCTGCCAGCTTTAGCTAAATGGCATTGAATCAGTCTCTTCTGAGGGATTAAATTGCTCCCAAACCCTCGGTATGAACCACTGAGCCAGGAATGATGGAGCTGGGAGATGAGATTTTTGGCCAGAATCTGGGAAACGTTCAGTCTGGAGCAAGATGAGCCTAATCCTAACCTGCCTCTTGCTGCGGCTGCTCCGAGTTCGAAGCAGGGGGTGATAAAGCCTCCTTTAAATGCTGCCTCCTGCCCTGAGGAGCTCAGGCTTTATCCGGTTTGGGACCTAGCAAGGCCGTTTCAGGAAGGTGCCGAAGTGATAACGCAATGCAGTATCTGGAAAGGTGGTTTCTGGCTGTGTGCTGAGAATAAGCACAATAGATTGTGAAGCGCACGGGAAACCATTATCAGTATCTTGTCTGATTTTATATAGAAACACATGGTTCAAAAATGTCACTTAGTAACATCTGTGCTGAACTCCAAGCTTCCATCTGAGCTGACAGATCTCTTTAAAACCACACACAGTCTTCAAACTTGTTTTTTAAAAAAAAAAAAAAGAATCTCTCCTATATCTGAAAGACCTTTCAGCCCTGATACAATACCGTATTCCCTCTCCTCAAAAGCTTGATCCACCAGCTGCAAAAGTGCTTTCAAAGAGCAAGAAGGCGGACAACCAGCTCAAGAGGAGAGCCCCTTCCATGGGAAGCAGCATTCTGCAATCAACCATTTGATCATCCATCCCTGGGTTTTTCCTCTTGTCTCCAGGACGGCTCTCAGCAATGGCTATTTGAGGGCTGAAGTTCCTCCTCTTTTATCTCTGTGAGCTTCTGACGCCAGCGCCTGGAGGATTTTCGAGGCTGAAATGGAAAGAGTCCTGAGCAAATTGAGGGAAGGGCTTTGGAAGGTGCCCATTAACAAAGCATTAAAGGCTGAGCTGAATTTGCCTTTGGCAAGTGCGCGCCACCTTCCCTGCTTTCTGCAGGCTTCTTTCCAGCCCTGCTTTGAGATGCTGCTGGGTGACGATGCTCCTCCGATCCTGCAGGCGAGGAGTCCCAGCACTCGGGGTGCACGTGTACGGCTGCCCTCCTCCACAGCGCAGAGCCCACGGGCCACCCTTGGGGCCACCAGGGACTCGGTGGCTGGTGTCAGAGTGATGTCTGGAAAAACCACCTGGCGAATTGAAGCAGACGCAGAGCAACAACCTTCCAAGATCAGCATAGGTGACATTGCTTTTCCCCTGCCAACTAGCGAGAAAATGAGCCATTACAACCTCCCTGCAGTGGTAGCTCACTCCTACAAAGGCACTTGGAAGTAGGTGGCCTCGGCACTGGCTGCGCTAACTCCATACCCCATACAGCGTTTACAGTCCATGGGCTTCTATTCCAAGGAAGCTCAGCCTGTCCTGGGTGTCTCTGGCTTCAAAGAGCCGCAAAACCTGGGGGAATATCAGCAACATGAAGAGTATCACTATTGCCCACCAGAAGCCCATCAACCAGGCGAGAGGACACCGTGTCCCCACAGGTCACACCCTTCACATCTTGACGAAGAATTCTTTGGGATTTATTTCCTTTCCGAAGCAGGGACGGGAGGACACTGCCCTGAAACACTAATTTCCTTATCCCTCCCTTTCCCCAGAACGACTTGATTTCCCCCCTCCCCTGCACGTCTGATACCTGGCAGGTATTTTTATACTCCCATATTTGTTATTTACTCCAGTTCTCATTTTCTATTTTACAGCCTGGCCACCTGGTCTGAGCCTTTTTAATCTGTATGCAGCGTGCACGGCTGGTGCAGCCCATGGGAGACCGGTATTTAAAAATGTGTGCTAATATACAACAGCTTGAGGCACAAAAACATAAATGCTTTTTTTAACTCCCTCTTTTGGGCCGGCCACAGTGTGAGTCGCTCACACAGACACACGTACTGGGAGAGGGACAAAGCATCAACCTGTAAAAGGTTTTTAGGAGCCTTGAAGAGGATCTGTTGAGCCTGGACAAGGATCCAAGGAAGATTTTTCTTGTTCCCTTGTGCGGATTAGGCATTGCCCTATCTACACACTGAAGGTAGGAAAAGGGAAGACGAATGTCCCCTGAAATGTAATTGGATCTATGGATCCAAGCAGGACATTTGTCATTCCATGGGATCTCTTGGATAACAGATGGAGAATGATGGGACAGTGAGTCTGGGCTGGTACCACCCAGAGACACCAGGTAAAGAAGAGCATTTTCCTGTTTCATAGGGCTTCAGCACATAAAATCTATTTTGTACAGACCCAGGAAAAACTGAAAGGCAGCCGAGGAGGGCACTTCTCATATGCCACAAGTCAGACAGGAGATCTCTATTCCCCAGACTTAAACTGGCAAAAAGTCAACAGTTTGGTGTAGACCATCCCAGGCTCCTGTATAAATATAGTGGAGTGAGTGATTCATCTGCGCGACGGTAGGAGTGACCTGTTTCTCAGGTTGGGACAGGTGAACTTCAGCCTGAAGGTGACTCAAAAGTTATTCAGGGCTACACGGAGCCCTCTCCGTATTTCAGTGTTTACAGGAAACATGGCACAGTACACAGCCGAAAGAAGGCAACCGACCGAGGTGCATTTGGCCTTACAGGGGAATATTGGTACTTGGGGGGAAAAATGGATTATTTCTTTCTTAAATAGAGCAACAACCCTGCCTTTCAGGGGGGACAAAATAACCTGCAAAATAGGACTGTGACACCAGCATATCTGCAAAGTGCAGATTCTTCTTTTATGGCTTTAGCTTATGACTTTCCAGTGATCGTTTAAAATCTGAACTCATATTTCTTGTCTGGATACTAACGATCTGACACGGGAACTCCCACTCTGGAAACGTGAACTGCACAGTGTCTCTGTTTTTCTGTATTGGTTAATGTCTGGATAGGGAAAAGGGTAATTCTATAATTTGGCAAAGCAATGCATAGCAAAGCGCTTCAACAACTTTTATTCCTCTCTACAGGGAATAGAAATATATTTAGCTGCTGGAACATCTGCCCCATTAACCTTAGATTTTCTTTTCTTTTTCTTTTTTTTTTTTTCCCTACGCGCTATTGACCTCTTTGAAAGAGGTTTAAATTCCGCTTACCTTGAAAGTCCCTGGGGAGGGACTTTACCTGCCAGGCACCAGGATCCGTGCAAAACACGAGGCATTTATCCCGATCGATAACCTGGCAGCTTCGGATCACTGCAGGAAGAGGCTGGTAACATCTGGGTAGTGCCAATAAAATACCCTGGAACGTGTGTATTAATCTCAATACAATTGCCCAAAGGGCATCTGCTGACCTACTTTACCCTCCAGTGTAAGTTACCGCACAGTTGACAAATGATTTTAACAGAGCCTTAGTGGTCACCTGAGGACGGCCAATATATAGCGCCATAAGCTGGAATTTTCATTGTGGCACATAGTTTAAATGACTTTTAACTCTTTGGAAATGCTTCTTTTTCCCTATAATGGAAATATTTACGTTATCCCATCCAAATGCTCGAAGGTGTCTTTATTTCTCTTGGCCTGGCTCATAATGGCCTAGTTCAAAAGCATTAAAGTTTAAGGGAAATGAGCTTGGCACCAAGGGAAGGAGGAAAATATTTTGGTTTTTTTTTTTTTTCCTCTGTAAGATGGATCTGTTTGCCTTAGGAAGGTGCTCGTTCCGTAATGGCGCAGGCTTCTCGCTTACCCTGTGCAGGGGAGCGTCTCCGCAGCAGGTTCAGGGTCTCTCTACATCACTTCAGTAGTGCAGGAAAATAATCAGGAGGGGTTGAAGGTTTGATCCGATGAGTTCATCAAGGATTTCACAGTGTCAGAGAGAATCCAATCTAAAGACAGAATCATCGGACAGTGACTTACCGATTTGTCTGCAGTTCTAGTTAGCCTGAACTGCATTTTTTATTGACAAGTCAACTCTTTTTCTGAAACTTATTCTTAGATGTTTTCCACTTGGGATCTTATTTCTGAAGCCATCTAAAATAGGATGTTGCTCCACATTCACAACAGCAAATTCATTGCATTCTTGTGGGCCTTATCTCACTGACGTAGGGGAAAATGGAATACAGTCGTTCTGATGATGCCAAGTTTAATGAAAAAAACCAACTTGTGCAGCCTGATACATTAGCCACAGGGTGTTACAAGAAAGTAACAAACTAGAACTGTTTCTGCTCTTTCCTCCATGCACCTTATGCTGTGTTTCTCTTGTTTTCATCTTGTTTTATATTTTCTCTGATGCAGAAGAGGTAGGATTGTTGAGACGTAGACCTTTACCATAATTAAGCAAGATTCTCCCTCTTGTGAAAGCTCATTCCTACCCAATTCTGGTTTAAGAGACATAGAATGGATTGTTATTGATGTGAATATCTTCCCCCCCCCCTGCTTTTTTTTAAAAAAAAAAAAAAAAAACAACAACAAACTGGTAATTCTGGCTGAGGTGGTGGTAGGTTTTATGTTGTGCGGATGTCTCTCTTTCTCCTGCCAGCGAAGAATTGCCATTTGAATTCTCGGTGAGGCTTCCGTGCATCCCTGAATGCGAGTCTTAATTCAGATAATTAATATCTCGTATGTATGAATGTGGAGTTAAAAGAAAATCAGTCAAACCTGCAGATCGGTGCGTGATGATGCTTCTCAATTCAGAGGTTTGGGGGCTAAATATGCTATTTGCTGTATTCTGAATTTGGCTGTCGCTGCATTTGAACCGCTTCACAGGGAGAAGGTAGCTGCCTTCTCTGCATCTGCCATTCACTCCTCACTGGTAAAAAGATGAGGGGGCTTAACAGACCCTCACTTTGCAGGTTTAGCACATGAAAATTATCACGTGAAAACTGCCCGCACAGCACAAACTCAATGAAACCAGGGCAAAACCCACTACTAGTTTATCTGTTCTTGTTACTCGCAGCCTGTAAACCGCTTCCCTGGCAGCACAAGGTGGTCAATAGATGCCGATGGGATCGTCTGGAAGAGAAGGACAATGGCTGCTCCGAAGAGTCATGCCTTAAATATGTCTTTCTACACCTTTATCGCCCAGTTCACACATTAGTTTTCTCGCACCATATATAGGTTGGTACTCCAGGCTGCAGCTGGAGGGAACTTACTCTGTTGGCTGAAGTCATTTGGGCTATATATCCTCCCTCTCTAGGTGACATTGCCATGGTTGCCATACAATTTAGCCTTTCAAGTGTCTTAGAATACCTCCTACCAACCCCAGTAATCCATCAGCACACGGTCTAATCTAACAAGCAATCATGCTTTTCACTCCCTGTTCCTTAAGTAACGCAAGGCAGCAGCACACTCTCCTAGGCTAAAAGCAAGCTGCTACCTATGCTGGCAAACTGCAACCCACTTTCACATAGCAGATAACGAAGTTCCTAATTATCTAGGCTTCTCAGGAGCCTCGTGTCCTCTGCTTGTATTTCTAAAACCGTAAAATAATCAATATCAGACAGATCTCTTCTGTCCTGAGTCATTACAGGCCATCAGGGATTGTTTCGCTCATTCTCACTGCGTGTAGATGAGCCCCGCTTCGCCAAAGTTTAGGGCGGCTGTTTGCATAATGTATCAGCCGGTTTAAATGTATGGATTTCCCTGTATCTGATCACAAAATGACGGTTGCTGCAGTGGGCCTGACAGCCCACGCACATCTAAGCCTTTAAACAGACGTTAGACATTGCTTCTTGCAGGTGAGGAAAAGCAGCCTTGGGGCTGTACGGAGAGGGAAGATGCCTCAGAAGCTTTGTCCTCCCCAAAAATGTGTCACGCGTGGGTAAGAGCCTGGGGTGGGAGCAGCCAGTGTCCCACTCGGCGTGAGCCCTGCAGTCCCAGCGGGCGGCTCGGCAGCTCCGAAGATGAGGCCTCGGAAAGCCGAGCCACAAATGAGGCTCCACGCCACGGTAAAAGTGTCAGAAATCTTGTAACTGCGCGCCGAAAAGACGGCACCTTGTTCTGTCAGCTGTCGGGCTTGTTCTTGCGGAGGTAAAGGATTCCGTCCTTTTTAAAGCTGGCAATTTCACCAGGTTTTGTTGTCACTATCTATACTTTGTAGTAGCTATCAACAAAGCTTAGGCATGTGGTTTACATGCTGAGGCTGCCCTGTTTTAAGGATGCATTTAAATGTACTATCCCTTTCCACTTCAATGAAACAACACTGGGATGTTGGGTTGGTTGTCTTTTCTTTTTTTTTTTTTTTTTTTTTACCCTAAACTAACTCTGTTAACTCCGAAGCTGTCTGCCAGCAATACAGAGACTTTCTTCCATCTGCCTGCTCCATCCTTTCATGGCCGCGATGCCTAAAAATCACAGGTTTGAGTGGTTCTGAGAGTCAGAGAGGGCTTTCTGGCTAAAAACTTGAGCGCTATTCCAGCAGGAGAGACATCCCAGCCGCTCCGGCAGCCAGAATGGGAGCATTTTCTACAGTGAGAGGTGGGGGGAGAAAAAAATCAAGCTTACTCTAAAAGACAGGCTGGAGGCTTGAGCATAATTATCTTGCCAAACTCTTTTGCCTCGAGTATTATCTATCACTCTGTAGTTTTCTTCCTCACAGAAAGGTAGATATTAAATCCTATTTTTCTTATGGCCATAAAAAAAGTAATTTTCTCCAAATTATTTCTTGCAGTCCTGCTAAAAATAAGAATCATAATGCAGTAGGACCCCCATCTTTCCAGTAATTACACTCTGCCTCCTAACTCCTTCAACACCAATTTCTCAATTTATTTGGCTTATGTCTGGAAATGCAGTCATACACAGAGACTAGGCTCTCAGTCTTATTATTACACAGACTAAATGGCTTTAAAAATTTAATTAAACATTTACCTTGAAGACAATGCTTTGTCTTCTTTAAGAAGAATGATATCTTAATTTAACCTAATTTAGAAAACCTTTAATTTCTAAGCATTTACCTTCAAGACAATGTTATGCTAAACACAAAGCAAAACAAAAAGATTTCTTAATTTAACTTAATTAAAAGATAAGCCTTCAACTTTTCTATCACTGCTGTAGAAAACGAGGAGCTAGGCATAGCCTTTCGGTTTGTTCAGAACTGTCTATTTTATTATCCCTTTGGTTTGTTCTCAGCTGTAGATTTTATTATCCTCCTTGATGCCCCCAAATCCTCTCAGAAAGCAGAGCTACCTAACCTTTTTGGTCCTGGGGCCGTCCGTAAGAAGATCAAGGGACCACCACTGCAACAGCGGAGGTTTTCGGTTTGTTGGGGCTTTTTGTTTGTTGGTTGGTTTGTTTTTCTTATAAGGCTGAGAGAAAATGCAGCCTGCTGCTTGAGGTCTCCCCAGGGACCAGGAGATGGGAGGAGGGGTGAAGGATTATTTCCATTCAGTTGGAGGCCAAGGCAGGGTGTGAGGTGTTGGGATGATGGAAGCCCATGGAGCGATGGCCTCTTGCTGGCCCCTGGGGGACCACTGATAAATGCGCAAGGCAGGGCAGCAGTAAAAGCCCTCCCAAATGCATCGATGCTCCAAATAATGGAGCTGGCAGCTGGCTTTTAGGCTTTTCCCCCTTCCAAGCTGCCCTGCGAAGGCGTGCAAAGCAGCAAAACTAAACCATCCTTTGTAAGGAGCTCCCCTGGGCTCCAAGGAGCTTGCAGAGCATCTGCTGTGCTCAGTGAGGCTCCAGCGTGACCTGCCAAAACGGAGCAGCCAAATCTATTCCCCTCTCCCTGGTGGGGCAGCTCCAGGGCCAGGAAGGGAGAGCAGATGTGTGGAGGGCTCGGAGATCCTCGAGCAGATGCTCCGGAGGAAACCCAACCCCACGTGGCGGCTGGGAGATGGTGCCCGCATCTCCATCTCCCTCTGCCTGCAAAACCAGGGGGGGACGGTTCAGAGGACACATTTCAAAAAAACAAATAATCAAGATGCAAATTCGCCTCCGAGGGTGGTTGCCTTCAAGGTCCACCGGGCAGCCACCAGACAGCTAAAAGCACAAGGCTTGCTTTTGAGTTTTATTTTGACTCGATGAAAACCTGCAGTGGGTGTAAGGAAGGGTAAGGCAGGACGATGGCCAGCCTTGGGCACAGCCGGATCAATAGTGGCTCCCGAGCCCGGCTCCTCTGCTGCCTGCTTTGTACCACTTATAGCACTTTTCACAGGAAAACGACAACACGACTGATTCTCAGCTGTACAGTCCAAAATGTGGGGCCTGGCAATGTTCAGACCCTGCAACAGGAGCAGGTATTTCTTTCCTGTGGTGTTCAGTTATTTACAACGAAGGAGCTCACTGAGCACAGGAAGACGCAAACAGCAGATGATTCCTTTCCTCACAGCTCCAGCTCCTTTCCAGCCTACAAAATGTTCTCTTTTAGTTCTTCCAAGTTTAGTCACAGCAATGCTTCGGTGGCGGCAGTTCACCCTTTCCTGTGAGCCTCTTCCTGCTGTCACTCTTTGCCCTCACAGCACCCAGAAACCAGCTCTGATCACCTCCTCCGCCTATCCAGCCCCATTTCTGAGCAGTTTCAGATGCCTTTGGTTTTGGGTGGTGCCCCTTTTTTCCTCTTTTGTTGCTAATTCTGTAGATTTTTGGTTGTTTTTTTTTTTTTAACGTTTATGAGTAGAAACACTTTGGTTCCTCATCTTCACCTCTGCTATGGCATTACCTCACAGGGTGACTGTCATATTTGGTTAGTTCTTGTACGGTACATGGAAGGTTAAGGTGTGTGATGAGATTAAGTATTTGTGATTCAGATGTGTTTCAGTTGACTTCGGGCTTGTAAAACCCAGGAAGGACAGTTTTATGTGCAGGAAGGTGGTTCCCAAACCATCTCCGGCCTCTCTCTGAGGCCCCAGCTCCTGGTCAGGGATGAGCCACCAACAACCGGCCTCCGGGACATGGTCCTTCCTGGGGGTTTTGACCCTACAGCACGCGCCAGCCCTCAAGGGGCAGGCTATGGGGGCTGCGCGGTTAAATCCAACCCCTCAAGAGCCCTCACAGTAGCTGAGGTTAAGTAAAGCAACCACCGCCGCACCATCCACGGACAAGCCCTCACAACAATCTGAACCCACTTGCTCCCACAGCCCCTATTTAAAGGAGCGGGGCCCCCCCGTCCGCCAATCGCAGCGGGGATGGGGCATGCCTCGCAGCCAATGGAAGGCCGGCTGGAGGAAAGGGGCGGGGCGAAGCACTCCCCCAGCTCGAGACGGGCAAGTGTGGTAAACAAGCGGGCGGCTCTCCCGGTTTTCCTGGCGTTTGGAAGAGCCAACGGGCGCGGCCCGGCTCCACCAGTTAGCCAATAGCGAGCGAGGGCGGAGCGCGTCCCGAGGGCTGATTGGCTGGCGCGGCGCCTCGAGTGACCGTTGGCAGGAGGAGGGGCGGGGCGAGGGGCGGGGCTGGCGGCGCTGTCGCAGTGAGCGGCAGCGGCGGGCGGTGCGGGCAGCGCATCCCGGCGGGTCCCCTTCGGCGGGGAGGAGCGGTGGTGAAAAGCAGAGGCCTCTAAGTAGCTTGGTGCAGTTAGGTACTTCCCTCCTGGATGCTCGGATGGGCAGGAGAGAGGAGCCGCTCCCTGGAGAGCCCGGCAGGCAGGCAGCCTCTTCCTCCTCGTGATTTAACGGGGGCTTTGCGAGCGCTGACAGCAGCGAGGGGCTCTCGCTTGTGAGGTGCGCAGGCAGGACTGAGAAGATTTGTGTCACTGTAGGACCCAGAGTGGCTTGGATTTGTCAGAGGGGTGAGTAAACAGGGCTGGGGGTAGGCAAGCGTCCGCTGAACGGGTGCGACGGCGTGTCTGGGGGGCAACGCCGAGCCTGCCCGAAGGAATAGGGGTGATTTGGGGCTCGTAGGTAGGTCTTTAAAAACGCCTGGTGCTTTTTGAAAGTGGTTCTGCGTGCTTTCTTCGTGGTCTGAAAGTTGAGCTCTGTCTCTTCCAGCGCACGTAAGGTGTGAGGGGAATGAATAACTCTTAACAGCGAAGTAGCGATTTGGAAGAAAGGGTGAATTCGCCGCGATCCGTTTAGCAAAAACAAAATCCGTAGATTTTTTTCCTCAAGAAACTTAGCCCTAGCCGAGCTTTCCGCTTGGCTTGTTTGCAGCCCCGTCGCCTCCAGCCCTCTGCGGGCGCAGGCAGCCCCTGGCAGCCTGGTGAGGAGCGGAGCAGCCCTGTCCCTTCCACCCTGCGCTCTGTCCCTGGGCACCCTGCGCCTCCCGGATCCTCCTCTCGGCCCCCGGGGCTGCCCCGCCAGAAGAGCCCGGAGCTGTAGGGGATGGTGTCGAGCTGGGAGCTGCTCGCAGGGCAGAGAGTTGATGGCAAGTCCGGATAGAGGGAAACGACCTAGTGTGGCTGGAGGGAGGGGGAACGGCTGGGGAGGCGGCAGACACTCCGGGACAAAGGCTTACAATGCCGGCTGCATTCGTCTTGGTATTGAATGAAGGCGTTCTTATCTCCCCCGCCTCGCAGGAATGCTGCAGCATGAACCCACCGCCTAGAGAGAAGGGATCGCACCTCCTCGGTACCGCTCCCTGAGCCAGCCCGACAGCATCCGTCCGGTGGGGAGCCAGCCCCGGGGGACCGTCGCCGGGAGCAGCCCAGCCAAGCCCTGCCGCTCCGCCGCACGGCTCCGGCGGGATGCGCTCGCCGCCGCCTTCATGCCGGAACGGGGGACACTGAACCGCCGCTCCGCGCCCTGCGAGCCACTCGGGCAAGGACCCCGGGCAGCGGCGGGGCCCCGCGGCTCAGCCCGCTCCGGAGCCATCCACGTGTCACCCGCCGGCGGTGCCCGCTGAAGGCGTCCGCTCCAGCCGGTGCTGCGGGGGGGCACCCCTGAGCCTTTCGCCGCAGAAGCCAGGCGGTACTCCCCGGGGGTGGCGGCGGAGCCCGCCCGGCCGCCGCGATCCGGTGCCCCATGGTGGTGCTGCGGAAGCTGCCGGGCATGCCGGGCTGGCCGGCGGCGCTGGGGCTGCGGCTGCCGCAGAAGTTCCTGTTCCTGCTCTTCCTCTCGGGCCTGCTCACGCTGTGCTTCGGGGCCCTCTTCCTCCTGCCCGATTCCTCCCGCTTCAAGCGCCTCTTCTTGCCCCGCCGGGCCACCGCCTCCGCCGCCTCCTCCTCTTCTTCCTCCGCCTCCTCCTCCTCCGCCTCCTCATCTTCCACCCGCGACACCGACCTGCCCCGCAGCCCCCCCGCCGCCGCCGAGCCCCGCCACGCTAGCCCCGCCGCCCCCCGCCGCCTCCGGGAGAAGCTCCGCACCGCCGCCCGCATGGCCGGCCCTCCGGCGCACACCGCGCCGGGCTCCCGGCAGCAGGTGCAGGGCGGCGAAGGGCGAGCCGAGCCCGCCACCGGGGCTCCCTCCGCCCGGGAGACGCGAGCTCCGTTCCGCTTCGACTACCAGCGGTTCTGCCGGAGCCTCCGACACCCGGTGCGGGGCAGGCGGCCCAGCGAGGACCCCGAGACCCGTGCTCGCAGGATGAAGATTAAAGAGGTGAGGAGCCCCCGTGCCTCACGGCCGTGTTCCCCCCCTTAGCTCTCAGCATCCCCTCACAGCTGTGTCCCCCCTCAGTCACTCCTCACTGTCCCTTCAAGGCCATGTCCCCCCTCAGTGTGCCTTCGGTGTCCCCTCACAGCCGTGTCCCCCCTCAGTCAGACCTCACCATCCCCTCATGGCCGTGTCACCCCCCCAGTCAGCCCTCACCGTCCCCTCACGGCCGTCTTCCCCCTCAGTCAGCCCTCACCGTCCCCTCACGGCCGTCTTCCCCCTCAGTCAGCCCTCACCGTCCCCTCACGGCCGTCTTCCCCCTCAGTCAGCCCTCACCGTCCCCTCACGGCCGTCTTCCCCCTCAGTCAGCCCTCACCGTCCCCTCACGGCCGTCTTCCCCCTCAGTCAGCCCTCACCGTCCCCTCACGGCCGTCTTCCCCCTCAGTCAGCCCTCACCGTCCCCTCACGGCCGTCTTCCCCCTCAGTCAGCCTTTGCCATCCCCTTAAAGCGGTGTCCCCCCTCAGTCAGACCTCACCATCCCCTCATGGCCATGTTCCCCCTCAGTCAGCCCTCTCCGTCCCCTCACAACCTCGTCCTCTCCTCGTTGCCCCCACTCTCCTCACACACCCCTCACTTCCCCAGTCTTGCCCCCATTTCCCACACAGGCCCCTCGTGCCCCTTTCTCCCTCCTTTTCCCAAGGAAGGGGACAGAAATTGGGGGGTGTCCCTTTCCGTGGGGGTGTCCTGCAGCGTGGCCCCGCGCCTGCCAAGTGTCGGCGGGCGCACACGGCTGTCGGCGCCTGCACACACCTCCTCTCACCGGAGAGGAAACGCTAGGGCAGCCTGACAGGGTGTGACTGGAAATGAAAGAGCTGAAATTAGGCAAAGGGAAATTTCAGTCTGGTTATTAGGGGGAAAAAAACAAAACTTGCTTGGCGGGAGGTGCCTGCCTTTGTGCAGGAGGCTGCCTCCCGGGGTATGGCTGTAAACCTGGCCGCTTTGCACAAAAGCTGGTGGATGATGAAACTTGCGCTGGTCCGTGGGGATGGAGGGGCGGCTGGGACGTGCCCCTGCGGGCGTCGGGGAGGAGGCGTGAGGCTGCCTGTCCCTGTAAATCGTGTTGTCGCTCCGGGTGGAGCTGTCTGGGGACTTGTTACCCACTAACAGTGACCTGAAGCTGCCCTCGCATAGACCCTGCCGAGCCTGGGTAACCTCCTCGCGGGGTTACAGGGGTGGAACGGGGCAGAATTTGGCCTGTTGCCTCCAGTTCCTGCATAAAAGCCTGGCAGCCTCGCGAACGTTGCAGAGCAATCTGTGACCTAGTTAACCAGGAGCTATAGATTCCGATGTAGTATCCGATTGTGTTTGTCGTATCTTTTGCTATGATGGATAACCAACTTGGAGCGAATTTTGGTCTAGCAAGAGGTGCCAACAAGTAAAATGCAGGGATTTAATTAAGCAGAGTATAAATTTGCGGGGTTGGTTCTCTCACAGAAGTGAAGGCATTCAGCAACGATGCTGCCCCAAGTTGAACGGAGAATGAAGTCAAAGAATAACACACTGAGGGCTTTCATCTGCTGTAACCTGTGTTTTAAAAACAGGTTTTTTTTAAACCTCCCCTCCTGATATCTCTGTCAGTCATTAAAACAAAGGCTGCACTGCTGGTAACATTCCAACTTCTTTGCCAGGCAACCAGACACAGCACACCCAGGGGTGCTGGGTTTCTTTAGGATCCCCGGTGTGGTTGAGCCATCCTTTCGTTCTGCATCTCGGCTGCAGGGAGTTCAGAATATTCCAGTACCGAGCCCTCTCGTGTGCTTGGGAGTTGCGGAGCGTGTGCTTGAAAACGCCACAGGCTCCCGCTTTTCAAGGTATGCTAGGATAGCCCCACAGCCCTGAATAACCCAGCTTCCACTCCGTACAAACAAATCAAATTGGAAAACAAATTTATGAAAGCTAGTGGAATTCAGTCCTTTATTTGTAGTTAATTATTTTTTAAATATGAGATTATTGCAAGTTGTATGGATTCAGCCCCATCTGTTTATAACAGCCATAATCAGTGCCGTGTAGCAGAGTTAGATTTTTTTCAAGGATGAGAATCCATAAATACTAGTTTTATGCTGACGGCTAATTACTTTTCAAACAGAGCCCTTATTCCTTAAAAGTGCCTGCACTTCTATTTATTCAGAAAGAGATAGAGAAACAAATATGGTGCTGAGATATGAGACTGAATGTGCAAAACAAGGGATGGTGGTGCAGTCTGTGGAAGAGATAAGGTGTGTCCTTTTTTTGCGAATCAAAAGGACATGAAGAAAACAAATCGAGAGAGGTTAGAAGACAAACACTGCAGAGAAAGAAACAGATGGGTGAGAAAATTTGCAAGGCAGAAATAAGTCAAGTCATGATACAGCATTTGGGTTAGCAAATACTCTTCACATGATGTGAGAGACGCCAGCAGGGGTTTGCTGGCCGTTTTAAGGTGGTGTGTGCAGTAGCAGCAAGTAGCTTTTCTCTCCTTTTTATTCCAGGCTTTAAGCTCTGTAATTTGTTAAATGTGTTCCAAGCTGTCCTGGGACTTAAAGTTTTGGTTGTTTTTTTTTCTCCCCTTAGGCCATTCTTACAGGTCAGCACCTCTGTAACAGGGAGGATGGGTATGGGTGAGACTTGTTGATTTTATTTTTTTTCCCCCATCTGCCAAAGCCTAGATGAAAGCCAGGAGAAGGAACGGGTGCATGATCAAAGACTAGGGCTGGTGCCCAACCTAGAGACTTGGAACCTTCTATTTTTCCGTAGGACCCTTCAGTCTGAGCGGAAGGTTTGAGCGAGTGTCTGCTCTTTCCCACCCAGCCTCTAAGCCGCTTGATGCTTCAGCCAAAGAAGAGGGTGTGTCATTAATTTCTTGACTGTTATATGTGGAAAGCGTCGACTAATGTAGCCCTGCTAGACATTTTCTGCTTAAAAGACAGTGTTGTCCTGAGTGTGAAACCCACCACTGTGGTGTCTCCCACTTTACTGGTGTTTGGGAAAGCTCTGAGCCGCGCTAGGGGCACTGGAGCTGTTTGCAGATTTAAGGATTCTGGCTCGACTTGCATGCTTTGAGTGCCGCGTTTCCTAGTAGTGCTGAAAGGAGAAGAGGTGGATTAGCAAGTTGAAATGGCATGTAGAAGTCTGTTAAAAGAAATAAGCGCTGCAGTGAGCTGAGCTGATGTGTGTATGCAGGTATGCTGCTTTGCACTGGGGGGTAACTTGGCAGAGTGGCAGGCTTCTTAGGTTCAACTTACCTTTTTAAAGACCAGCCCGGAGTCAATAAGCAGTTGTTTTCCTGAGAAGGAAAAAAAGAGAGCACCTGCGCTGCACAGACTGCTTGCTGCAAAAGGTCATCGGTCATCTGGAGGATTGCCTAGGATATACTGCTGTGCGTTACTGTGGGCAGCTGAGGATTGGGGGCACTCTGACCTTTTAAAGAAAACTGCAATAAAACCAAGTAACAATCTCCTCATGCTACAGGTTGGGAAATTTAAAAGGGCCTGGGATTATTCATCTCTTAAACTGACCTCTGAAAAACGTATTAGTTCTGCAATTGATCAGTCATGCATGGTTTCAGGGAATAACTAATTTTTTTACATGTGCCAAATACTAATCGCTAATGTTGAAAAAAAAAAAAAAAAAAGTGGTTGTAGTCGGAAAGTGACTGTAGAAATGCCACAGTGGGATTCCATATTTATTCACTCTCAACAATTTCCAGATCAAATTGGCTCAGTGCAAAGTCAAAATGATTTCCCCTCCAACTGCCGATACTGCAAACTCAGCCTCAGATCTGGGGAAATCAGACCGTATGGTTTCTGCCTTTTGCATCATAACCAGTAATAAAGATTTTGCTGTTGGAGCTGAGCTGACAGTTTTGCTGATGATGGATGAAGCAAAACAGACTGCTTCTTGCTGTACTGTTGCTGTGTTGGCTTCATGGGTCTTACAGGTAGGGGAGTGGTGGGGAGAGAGAACAGCATTCCTCTAAAGTATTTTTATACCAACCCTACTAATGCCATCCAGTGCTTAAGGACAAGCACTGTAACCAGCTGGACCAGAAAGTGTCCATCAAGGAAATTAAGCTAGTGAGTTACTTGCAGTCATGAGATGTGAGAAAAATATGAACAGTGGAAGAGATTTACTGGTTTTTCTTTTCCTCTTTGGGTGCAAAAGGCAAGTTTCCATGCCTAATGTCTGAGAATACCTCATACCTTAACCTCATGGTGTCCTTTGTCCCGTTCAAATAAGGGAATATGTCAAATTCAGGCAGGCTTTTAGTCCTCTGCTGGGATTGTACCCTTGGGTTTGACACATGCATTCATTTCCTCTGGATTAGTAATACTGAAGCCTATTTATTTTACAGTGCAGTTCTCTTCATCCTGGCTTTTCTTCCTGTCTCCACCTTCATTTGCCTCACCTTTCTGTCTGCTGTCCTCTTTTAACGCAGCTCTAAAGATGTATTTGCTTTCGAAAATCAGACCCCGGGGGGAAGAAGGCCGTCAGAGTCCGTGCACACAGTTGTACGCTGCATCACTCTGCAGATTAGCAGGCACCTATTAAGGTAGATCAGTCTTTTAAACACAAATATCTTGACAGTTTGTCACTAAAAGATAATTGTCAAGAAACAGAAATGTTATCAGGAGCTCAGTTTTTGTGGAGAGTTACTTGTTGGTTGCCGAGTTCCCTTTGTGTGGTTTTGACAGTCCTGACCGCGATGAGAAATCGGGTGTTTTGGGGAAGTGCTGCTCATTTTCCTTCTGAATTTGTGCCGCAGCCCTGACCCCTGGTGGGAGAAGTGTCTGGTCGTTCCATCTTGCACACCTTCCTGGAGGCGAGCAGCAGTTATTCTCAGGGGATTTTACAGGGGTGCATAAGCACCTGGAGCTGGATTGTGATCACCAATTAATATAAAGCAGGGCTGAAAACAGTTCTCAGTTTGAGTTACAATTGCCCTGTTGGCACAATGCTGTGAATCACATTTACTGGTCGTCCCTGAGCCATCTCATTTCTGAAACCAGCAGTAAAAAGGTTTCAGACATCTTCCGTTCCCTACGCTGTGCAACTTCTATTCTTCCATTTGGAATAAATGCCTTTTCTTTGTGTAATTTGGGGATGAACAGTACTACAAGCAAATAATCTAATCTGTCAGTGGTTTCAGTACATGAGTTGCACCACGCGCAGTTCTAGATGGAATTGCAGCTCCCCGTGCACATCTTTCACTGAGACCCGTGGAAAACATCTAATCCTTTGTGCTGGTCAGAGGTAAATCCAGTGACTTCCATCAGACTTACTTTGGACACTGAGGGTAAAGAAAACTGTTCTCAGTAAAATACTTATTATGATGGACTAACTGATGATCTCAAACCAGTCAGGTATACTGTGATCGGATCATAATTCTTTCTCTGGGGTAGAAATACCTTTGCAACGAGAGAATTTCTCTGCAGTTTGAAGCACTGGCTGGCTCCAGGCTTGCTGTAATTTTCCTTTGCTCCATGTTCCTTCTCATGCATTTATTTACTGAACCTGTGAAGAAGGATACTATACTGTAGATCCCACAAATGGTGCATACAGTGTGGCTTTTTTGCTTCACTAGGCTCTGGTGGATTCACGCAAACAAAATTTAGACCTAACCTGTCTCAGCCTCTTTCGGCTGTATGGTATACAGTTAATTGACTAAAAATATACTTGTTCTGTTGGCATAATGCATGAGTATAGAAAATGCTTCGCATGCTGTGACCTGTGCTACAGTGCTGCTTGCCTTAGAGATGCCAATGACACCTTAGTGCACGCTATTACTGATATTACTGGAGCTGAGGGCATTCTGAAGTATGGTGCAATTTGAAAACATTTGTTCTTATCTGCAAAATCTAGCACTGAAAGCACTTGTTCCACAACAACTAAATTTCGTGCGAGACTGGTTTATAAACTGCCACTTAAAGACAATGCACTATTCGCACAACAGAAAAACTGTTGGCGTGTGTACCTCTCCGAGCAGATTACAGATAACGACTGAATGCAAGTGCTGGACATGGGGAAATGAGTTTCCAGGACACACAGCAGCCTGTTGTGCAGGACCTACGCCTCGCTGAATTACTTCAGTAAATACGCATAAGCTCTTTGAAAAGCCTCAAATATAAAGAGAAGGGCTGGTACCAGAGGTGTGCCGAGCCCCTGTCACCCCCCGGTTCTGCCATCAGTCTGTGGAATGAGTATATGCAGTTGTGCAAATATTTACTAAAAAGCAGTCACCTAGGTTAAGATTCCATCTTTCCAGACAAAACATTTATAGACTCCTGATTAACTTCTTAATCAACAATTAAATCTGCCCCTTAATGGGAGAAGGATTTTTGTGTCGTGTTCTTTCCTTTGGATCTGTATGCAAGGCTTTACCAGATGATGTTAATCAATCGTGTTTGTTTTACTCTTAGTCTATTATTGTTTAGATAGTTTATCATTTTGTTTTGATGTTTTCAAATATGTTTTTCAGTATTTAAAACAATTCAGTTTTTAGGTAGGAGGCTGGGGGGGAGGAGAATGTATCTTAGATCAGTCTGTCATTTAGTTCTGAATATAAAACTGACATGACGCTGTCAAAAGGAGAAAGCAGGAAAGAGTATTCACTTCATGGGTGGGAAGAGGAAATCTTGTGCTTGGAGCATTCTAATTTTTAAACTTAGGAAAGAGACTAAATTTACATTCCCCAAAAAAGTACTTTTCACTGAGCACTATGAATGGATTTGGCATGAGGAGTGAACACACTCCCATGATTTCTGTCTTCACTGCGTATCCCCTTGGTGCTTCAGTTCATCATATGACACAATATTTTGGAAGGGCTCCAGAGAAGCTGTCATGGGCAGTGGTGTCAGTGATCCGTGCGTAATGCGAGTGTGTTGTGCATGATGGACCCAAACCACTGTAGGAAAGAGAGCACAGTGGGAACATTGAAGGACTGGATAATAAACATCCTCTATTTATGGGCCAGGGGTGTTACTCATTTGTACTCTTACTAAAGAGGGCAGAGCATCTACTGTTAATTAGAACAGGACACTTGGTCCTGGATTCTGTTCCTGATGGCAGATTCATCATGTCACTGTATGGATTCAATATGCATCTCCGTAAAATGGGCACAATTGTTTTTATCCCTGATCCAGCAAGCTAATATGCAGCCAAACTGGTCCCTCTTGGGCGGTTCAGCATTCCCTGGGAGGACACTGGAGCGTAAGTAATGGCTAGAGATTGCACTAAACTGAAGCGACTTCAGTGTTTCTCTTTTGCATCTACTTATCTTGACAGCAAAGATGCAGAATTCCTTGTGTGTGTGTGTAGTGTGTATCTGCTGCGTACTAGAATCAAAGGAGAGATCTCGATGGCCTTTGAAAAGGGAAAGTGTGCTCTTAAGACTTACTTCTTCCCTTAGCAGAGAGGTATCAGAGCCTGGCTTTCTAGGAATTGGAGTCCTGCATGCAGAAACCCACACCCATCCTTAGATCCTCCTCATGCAGTTTGTGGCTTTCCCCATCCCTCTGTTTGTGGTCTCTTTTGTGTTATCTGCCCCTGCCCAGTGGTGTCTGTCGCCCTTCCCAGCGTCCCCCCTCGGCTGTGTGGGCCAGAGGTAAGGATCCAGCTCCAGGTGCGTGGTACCCACGGCTGCCCGCTGCTCAGCGAGCTGTGGTTGAACAGAGCAGGAGCTGGTGCTGCTCCCCTACCTTTAGCAGGGCACTCTGTGGGTCTCTCCTCCACTCTGCTGGCAATTTACACTGAACTTCAGTTTCTTTGTGACCTTTACCCTCTGTCAAACCCGATTGAAGTTTTCCAGCTCAGAAGTTACTGGGGAGGATGGGCAGACAACAGCCGAGCAGAAAACAGTTCTCGGGCTTATTTGAGCTAATTGTTCTGATGGTTGTGATTGAATGGGAGCCAGGAACTCATTAGTTCTAATCTGTCCTCCAACACTTCTATTGCGTGGCCATAGAGCTGTTGTTTTTTTGTTTTTTTTTTTTTTCTCTCTCTCTTAGTTTGTTAGTGAGTGGAACGATATCCTAAGAGTAAGGCTGCAAAGAATAATAAATGCAAGAGATTTAGAAATTCTACAGCATCTCATCGTGCCAACAGCACTTGCACAGGGTGATGATATACAGTGAAGCTGTATGTTCGGTGCATCCTAGAGAATGTCTCTTCCCTAAGAGCTGGTACTCGCTTCAGAGAAGTCAGTGACAGAACTCCCACTGACTTATGGAGCAAGATGGCTCTGAACACTGTCTGTACTGAGAATTGGAACCATGTTAGTAACGTCCGAGCAAACCGTGTTTAAAACGGGGTTCTTGCTCTAATTGTGTTAACATGATTTCCCTGGACAGTAAAGAAAGTGCATAACCATGTACTTTGCAAAGTAACAAAAGATAATTATAATGTAATCACATTTCATCCATCCTGAAACCCTTCTGCTGTCTGGGTTAGCCAGCACAGCTCACAAATAAAATGCTTCCAGTGGAAATGTGGATGCTTCTGGCTCCTCTTCCCTCTGAGCCTCCATTTTCCTCTGGAATTATCTAGGAAGGACACGTATTTATGTTGGTAGTTCAGCATTGTGCTATATCAACCCAAACAAATCCTTGGATGATTTCCGGTGCTGTTTTGGCTTTCTTGAAGATCTTCGTCCGATACTGATACCATATTAGGATTCCTCAGTCCTGAAACATCATAGTTGTATTTGATTATCTTATCCACCAGACATTTGTTCTGTGTGTCAGTGAGCCCTCTAACAACCAGAACATCGTCGCTGCTGGGTGTGGATCTGCCCACTCTCATCAGTGGCTGCACAGTAGAATAATTCCAAAGATTGATTTTTGAAAGGCAGCTCCTTGGCTGCTGTAGGATAAAGCAGTAGACAGCTGTCTTCTGGTTCTCAAAGACCTAAAGAAATAAGATTTTGAGTTGAATATTAGGTTGCAATTCGGTAAGTGAAACAGGGTGGAAGCTTGTTCCTTAGGTCCTGAAAGGAAGCGTGGCCAGAGCAGTACCATGGGAGCCACTTCTACACTGGCAGGGCCATGGAGTCTGTGACCTAGGAGGTGCCTTCTGTCTCTAATTTTGATGAATCACTATGTTTCTTTTCTTTAGTTTATTACCCAGATCTCCTAACTTTCCATTTCTTCCTTTATTCTTTCAGCAGTTCATTAATCATTGTTGGATGATGATTGTCCAGTGCGGTGCTGGAATGATGCCCGGGCCAAGCCCTGATCCCTCTCGTGATGGGAGGTCAGGCTAAATGAGAGCGAGTCCCCTTCACCCTGCCAGCTGAATTCTAACCTTGTTGTAACATCCGCTACACCAACTTCATTTTTATTAAAGATCCAGCGTTTGCAACCTGATTTGTATGATTTATTGTTGACTGAGGGACTCTTGGAAGAGTTTATCAGCCTCTGGCTAATAAGTTTGCTACAGTGATCCAAGAATTTCTTATAACGCTTTTGTAAGGTGACAACTCTGACATGAGGCTCTAGGAAGGCTGTGAGCAAGTTTCTTGTGTCTGTTATTAGCTATTACCTTTGATAAATTATTGGGCTAATCTCTGCTGACTACTTAATGCTTGAGAATTGCTCTGTTCCTCTCTTCAGAAGTTCAAATCACAAGTAACTCTTGAACAAGGAGAGGACAGCAATGCTCCAATCTGTCCCTCCGAGCAAGGACTACAAAGACAGATGGGCAGCAGGTGAACCAGCAAGAAATCATTAAACTAAACTCATCCTCCCAGATCTCTCCTGTTAAGCCATCCAAGTGTGAGACAAAGCACGAGGTGTGCTGGCAGTTCTCGACTTCCCTCTTTTCTCCTCTTCCAGCATTTGGACTGAGACAAAGACAGTTTCCAAACAGATGTTTCTTCTGCTCCCTAAGTCTGTTCTCACGGTGCAAAACAGGAGCGATGCAGGGTAACTCTTGGCCTGTATTTACTTTTTTTTCTTTCTTTACTTCCTTCATGTACCCCATCTGCTTATGACTGCTTTTTGGGCCCTTGAGCTATCCATGTGTCAAAAGCAATTCACGCTTTGCCGGTGCTGGGAGGAAAGAAGCAGATCAGATGCATAGTCCTGAAATGGAAAGAGTGAGACGTGTATATTGAGTCGCTGAGTGAACCTGTGACCGTGCTAAGTTTTTCTTCCAATGTGAAAGGACTCTTTTTGCATCTTACAGTGTGGGTCCTATTCAGAGCTGTGATTCCCTTTTCCAGATTTAAGGGCCTAACAGAGACCTATTCAACCTGTTCAGGTTGTCTCTAGCCAAGATTGTACCTTGAGCCATGGTGTGAATCAGTTCAGTTTATTCACCTGGCTCCTTACGCTGACTTAGCAGCTCCAAGTCGCTCCTGTTCCAAAGCATTTCGCTGTGTCCCAGACTGAGAAATCTTCCCAAAAGGTGATGTGGCCGATTGTGAGGATGGTCTTCACTTTTCATATCTGAAAATGCTTTGGAAACCTTTTTTTGGTTGAATTAGAGCTCTTCAGCTGTCCAACTTGGGCTGCTGGCTTCAGAGCCTTATGCAGAACCCCAACCTTCTGGCGCATCATAATTTCCATAACTGTGCTTCATGGTGGCTGTCGGGATATTTCTGCTCTGGGTGAGGAAGACTTTATTTACTTGCCTCAGGACGGCTCTGTGGCAGATTTACACACAGAGACTATGGCCCCTGTTTAGTCTTTCACTTCTACACCCACAGAGTGTTCCTGCTGTGGTCCCACATCCAAGGCTCAGGAGTACAAAGCCTCATATCTTCTCTGTTTTGTTTCTTTTCATAATTGATCTGTTTGATGTCTGTCCCACGGGCTGTCAAACAGGTAGGCCTAGTAGGTTCTAAAGACATTTTTTCTTTTCTTTTTATTATTTTCCTTGAAAAAGAAAAGAAAAATGTCCCCACACTTTTTTTTTTTCCTTGCAGTCTGCCCATTTTTGGTTAGTTATCGCTACAGCTTCTTTTAGAGCATCCCCCTGGGCTCTGGCTCTCCAGAAATTAGAATCCTGTGCAGATGGTATCTTTAGGGGAAGAGAAAATTACTTACCTTGTCATAATGCAGGTCTGGAAAAGCAGTCTTGCTCAGTGTTTGTTTTTCCACCCACCTTCCCTTTGAACGTGGGGATATTATGGTGAGGAGCTGATGGATTCTGGCCTGGGTGTTTAACTGATCGTTGTATGGAATGTTGGTCACTTTTAAGGAGAATTTGTCATCTGTGTGTAATTAGGGATTTATGAAGACCGTGTGCTGTACATGCTTGAAGGGACGTAGTTGAAATGTAGGAGCCCTCAAGGCAGCCTAGAGGTATGTCAACGGTGCCCAAAATCTTAAGAGCTAGGGGAATTTCCTGCATGATTTACGCTGCAGGCACAAAACTCAGGAGGGGGACTCTGCGGTGACATTTGAAGAAGCACAATTACTAGATAAGTAATTTTTGTCCGCTTTCTTTCCTCAAAGCATGCTGGAATAAAATAGTGGTCACTAAGACAAGCCATTACCAGAGTGTCCAACCTAGAGTTAAAAGGACTTGAAAAATCCAAATAATAGTGTCACGCAAAGTGTATTGCTTGCTTCCTGGGTCCACCTGCTCTCCTTTGTGCATGCAACCCCTGCCAGGAGCCCTAGAAAAAGTTGTTGTGTGTTTGACAGACATCTCCTAATATGCAACTTTATTAACAAAAGTAATCTTGTGAAGTGAACCATTACATTAGAGTGTAAAGGTAATGATTTGTGACATCGCAGTAGTGTCGAGGAGAATATTTGCTTGATATGCCTCTCTGTGCGTGAAAGTCTGTGTATATGTATTAGGATATGTGGCACCTTTTCACTTCCAAAGTGCAGCACATACAATGATTCCTGAAACTAGCATCATGGTAAAGCATAGCACTGAGGTGTCTTCATAGGTGTATTTTAATACTTCTAAATATCTAGTATTCTACTGTTAGAATATTATTATCTAGTATTCTAATATTTTACAAAAAGAGATTGGTTTTCTCTCTTCCATTGTTACTGGAACACATTCTGATATCTTCCACCTTTGAAAGCACTTTTTAATGCTGCAGATATATACTCACAACTTAAATTTCCATTTAAGAAATCTGTTTTGGGTGGGAAATCTGCATGGAAGTAGTATACCAGAGCTAAGTTCAAATTCTACACAGTATCAAAAAAAAACCCAACACAATGTTTTATAATGACCTTAAATTTCTTTCCTGATTTCCTCATAGTTAACGGATGTTGCTCAAAGAGCTACTTCTGCCTTCATTCTGTAGTAGTAATTCCTATGGTTTTAAGCTCATCTTGCTTGAAGTGTCCTCTCTACAATTTTTAATCTTCCTTTACATCTCTGTTCACTTTCTGTATGTTTGCTGGCACAACATCTTCACTTCCATCTGCATCACACAAGCTATAGTTAGATTTGCTCTTCAACGCTGACCCCAGTTTTTTTGCAGCATGCCGAGTTACCTTTTGAGTATCCATCTATGGAAGAAATCATCCCTCAAATTTAATAGGGTCAGTTCTTCTGGCTAAGAATGCCAGGTGCAAACTGGACATCATGGGTTACCTTTTCGTGCAAGTTCTCTAAATCTCATGACAGCAAGTGCCTGAATAGCAGTTAGAGGTAACAAGCTTAGGACCAGAAGCATCTCCATCGTTTTTATTGCTGGCCTCGTACAGCGTCGGCTTCGGTCGTGCTCTGGAATATCATATGTTTGATCAGTTATAGAGGCTCGGAGGAAATACAAAGCTGACAGCATTAGGGTGAGCAAGAACACAAATAGCTTTTATTTCTGTGAGAATTTTCCACAAGCTTTGATTCTGGGAAGCGAAGGAGATGAGACTACAGCTTTTCTCGTCTCTCTACTAAATCACCCTGTGCTTTGGTCTAGACTTGCAAATTTGTTCTCAAAACCATTGTCGTCCTCTTACAGTCTAGCATCTCATTAGGAAACTAACTGCAAAATCAACTGCTCTTGCTGACATGTTTCCTGATTTAGATGCAGCTGGATCCAGCTGGGTCTTAATGCCTGAGATAGTCCTATCGAAGGATTCTTATTTTTTTTTCTTCCCCTCTTGACACAGTTAAATCTGGTTGCATTAGGAATTTAATTAGGAGTTAGTTTAATTGTGTTTTGAGCTGTTCTTTCTCCCATTCAGCTTTCCTAGCAGGGGCTGTGAGTCAGGAAGACTCTTGAGTTCTATTTCTGTCCTTGTCACTAACACTAACGACCTTGGACTACTCTCTGCTGTTTTTTTTTTCCTGTTCCCCCAGTGCAAATCAGGCTTCTAGTCTTGCCTTTTTCCTGATTGTGGTGGGGAGAGAGTGCTTACCTCTGCAGATCTGAGCTGAATAGCTCTCCCTTACTCAGCTGGCCCCTCTGTCTGGGAACAACAAGCAAAAGTTGAAACTTTTTTTTTATTACAACTTGCTGGAAGGTGCCTTGTGGCTGTGTGATGGAAGATGATTTCTTGTAACTTTATAAAGAATTCCTCTATTGCTTCCAGTGATGGAGATCAGTTCTCTGAGCAATGGTTTGCTGTGTCTTTGGCTGTTGTGCAAGAGAGGGTGAGCTGTGCTAGTAACTGATGTAATAAAAAACCACCCATGCGAGTTTGAAAACAAGCTGCCAAGACTTTGCCAGAAAAATCTGAAGCAAAGCCCCACTCACCCGTTGCTTGAATTACTGTTATATTTACTTCTAGATAAAGTGACACGTAGCAAGTAATTCACAGTATCTATCTACCATCTAACACTAAACAATCAGCTGATGTATTTACAGTCGGTAGGCTGACAAGGTTTGAAATTTTGTTTTAGAATCCGTTATAAAGAGGCAGAGCACAATGGAGGAGTAATGTACTCGGCTTGGTGCTTTGGGTGTGGAAACATGAGCCTTTATCTTGTGTTTAAGGAAAAATTGAGTAGAGCGGTGTCAAAGGCACCTGTCAAAGAGCTGAGGCTTTCCTGAGCTTTGGGCATCATTCCAAAGGGTGAATTTACAGAAATTTGCTTTTGAGGAAGTGGGTTTGTGACAGGAGTCAGTCCTTGGTTATCTGGGAGGCTCATCAACCTCCTGCCCTGGTTGTACGTCTAATCCCGGTGTTCGCTTGCACGGATCACCTCGTTGGCTAAGGGGTGCGTTACTGTCTTGATGCGGCTGCAGCAGAATAATTTCTGCTCTCCTGAATCAGGGACCTTGCCCTGGTACTGGCACTTTTCCCTGCCATAGGAACTCATGGACAACACCAGGAGCGTGTAGACAGGCGATAAGTTTTGACCCTGAATCTGCCATTGCCATCTTGTGCAAAATGATTCTGGGTCTGCAAGGTCACTGGGCGAAAGAATATTGAGCAGGAATTCACCAAGCGAACTCAGTCCCACGCCGTTTAATATAATTTGGTTGTTTCTCTTTATTATGCCTAGTGCTCTTGGAAGAAGAGGAGGAGGTCTGTGTTGTAGATGGGTCAGCTGAGGCACACAGGAGTGGAAGTTGCCCAGCAGGTGTATGAGAAGGGTCGGGAATGGAAAGCAGTTGAAGTCGAAGAGATTGTGTTCGCTTGATTTTCCCAGGGCTTTCATTTGGCAGTAGCAGACTGGGGTTTTACTGGCAGTCACCCCTTTACCATCAGTTAAAAGAAGAATGCAGTTAAAGAAATGAGGTGATGTTAGATTAACGCTTACCAAGGTGAGACTCTGTAGTGGTTATCAGCTGTTTGAAGGCCTATTAAAGGAAAATCTCCGCGATACATTTAATGTTTTGTTCAAAGACGGGAGCTAACATGGATGCTATAAAACAGGCAGGTTAGCTAGCATGTCTCTAAATTGCTCAAGTTCCTGTTGGGATCTATTGGATTTACTGTAATCTTTAATTATAAAATGTAATTACTTTAGAATGGATTGTCAATGTTGGTGTCCATTTCTGTGGGTTGCTTGGTAACGTCTTTCATGTGCTGAAGCAGTATCTGTTCTGCGAGTTACAGGCTTTTAAACCCACGAAGTAAAAGCCTGTGGATATTAGTGTCTGCCTAAATGGAACCTTTCAATCAAATGGCGTTAACATGCAGCTTTTTTGTTATTATTTTGCTATTACATAAAAACATTTCTGAGGACAATGTCCCAAAGAAGCAGTCTGCAAAGTTGCTCAACTTTAATATAAAGATTTTCAAATAAATTCTAGCCTTTTTATAACATTCTGCCGTGGTGTTTGGATGGATATTTATATCTCCATGTGATAATATTAAAAATGGCAACAGATAATAAACATGCTACTGTTTCATTACCTTTCCTGCAGTCAATCCTGAATTATACAAGTATATGCAAGTCTGATTAGAAAAAAACCCATCCGTTATTCCATATATAAATGGCTTATCCTGATGTGTTCAGGCAGAATTTTTCTTCTGTCTGCAAGACTGACAGTCAGTTCCTTTATTTCTCTGCATCTTGTCATGTGGCAAATTATTTTATTACACAGCTGGGGAAAATATATGGCATTATATCGCAGGTTAAAAATCCAAACTAAAACAGAGCTATTTTGGGGTAGCAAGAGGGTTAGAGATGGGAAAGTACAGGTCCTAGTTTTGAAACTGATATGACAACTAATCTTCCTCCAACTGCAGAGAAAGGAATTTCTGTCTGGTAATTTGAGGTGGGAAAAACCAAGTAAGAAATACAATCGGGAAAGAAATATTTCAAATTACACCCCCCCCCCCTTTTTTTTTGTTTTCGTTTGTTTGGGGTGTTTTTTGGAAAACCCAAACCATGAATTTCTTAGGCAGCTTAATGGTTAAATATTTGAAGGGGAGTTGAAGAAAGAGGGCTAAAATGCCACAGAAGTGGTTATCTTGTAAAGATAATGGCTTTGTGTAATGTTCCTTGGAAGTTCTTGAAAGGGGCCGATTGGTTGGTATATTTAGATTTCATCTTTTAAGCATTTACTAATTATCCCAGCCTAGATGGATAAAACTAATCAAATAGCTGTTTGGGAATGCTCTGCATTTTTAAATCTTTCCTGGTAACAAAAGGAGGGCAAGTGATAGTGTGGGGTTTTTTTTTCTTTTTTTCTCTCATTTCTCTGCTTTTTGCAAGTACATAAACCCAGGGATTTTCAGTGGTTTAGTTGTTACATATATTAAAGAACGTCAGATTTGCATCTTTTCAGAGTGAAAGCTCTCCCTTGGTCAAGTTTTTATCCCGAGCCCTGTTTCTTCATTATCTTGGATCACAGAACTCGCTAGGTGCCTTTTAGTTCTGAATTCTTCTTGACTGCCTTTCCACTGGAGTCTGATGTTCCATAACTTCAGGTTCCCTGAAAATCAGTAAAGTGGTGGCACTCTGAAAATCAAGACCGTAGTACACGTGGGCAGAAAATGTAAATCCCAACTAGTCGGTGTCTCCCGTGTTACAGCCTGGGTGGCATCATAAAAGCACTACGGGACCGAGGGACAGTGGTATGTCATGTAGTGTGTGCAGAGAGGGAGTGTCATCAACTTTGCTTTTTATTTACTGAGTCTGGAGTGGTGATTTTTATGGTGTGATTTGGCATATTTGATCTGAGGAAATGTGAGAGTTCTTGCTGAGTTAAGACATGTCAAGAGCAAAGAGAAATGAGAGAACGGGCAAAGCTGTGGTAGCGGTGTGGGTGCTGTTGTGGTGTTCTTGTTTAGGTGGAGAAGTTTGGGGTATCAGTGAAAATAGTAAATACTTGTACGATTTCCTGCTGCAGTATTTGAAGGGAGACGGGCACCTAGTGATTGGCACAGTATTCTAAAGGAGAGTACTCGTAAAGCTGCCTTCTAAATAAAGAAATGTCCATACATTAAATAAAAAAAAAATGCTCCGAACGCAATTTTAACCCAGCCTTGTTCTGCAGTGTTTTTGTGCGATCTAAACGCTGCGGTGTTGGGAACCTGCAAAGTTGTAGAAGATGATCCCGAACCAGCAAATATCTCAGGGCAGGACTCTGCACTCAGCGCCTGGCTCTGTGCGAGGCTGCTGCCCATATGAAATACCTATGGGCTTGAGAGCAAGATCTTTTTTGGGTTTAGATGGAGCAAAAAGCACAAAAAAAGGTAGTGGCCTAAATGATGAAAGTGATAGTGCGGGTTTTCAGAATTCAGTTTGGTTACTTGTGGTTGATTTGGATATATAATCCTCTAGTTGGGGAGCTGAAGCTCTCAAAAGTAAAACGTGATTTACAGATTATAGAAAAGAAAGAGCAATCTGACAAACTCCATTATAAGTTTGGAAGTCTCTGCTATAAATCAGCTGAAAGTTAGGGTGATTAGAATTTCAGGGCCAAATAGATAATTGTCTATTAGATGGCAGATGGCATACTGGTAAGAACAAAATCTAAAATTATGGATCTATTTCCATAATTTTTGTGGTTCTGATGCCATTTTTCAAATCTAAAATGGCATGATGTTAATGCTGACGTATTGTGATTTGTCATGACTAGAATGGCATAAAATATTCACTTCTAACCTTGGCGTCTCATCAGAAAGCGGACTTAAATCCTCACTATGCAAATTTCCATTTTGTACCTCTCGGCTCCATCCCCTTCCCTTTCAGCCTGGCATTTGGAACCTCTGTCAGAGGAAGCTTCTGAAAGCTCCATCTCAGTCCTCCGTACGGTATTTAAATGTGGAGTCCCCGCTTTTAGAAACTTGATGAATCTTTTTAGTGGTTTGGAAGTTGTACTGCTAAATTTGGATTGGAAAGACAGCTGCAGAAAGCCAGAATGGGCAGAGTGGCACAGATGCTTTTGGCTTTTCAGCTTTTCCAGTTGCTGCTTTTGGACCCATCGTTAGAGACAGGGAAAGCTTGATCTTGGAAAATGAAAGGGTACCACATTATGCATTTTGCCTCCAAAAAATATGGGGTTTAAAAACAGCAAGCAAAATTTTACTCACATAAAGGAAAACTGACAACCCTTTAGTATGAGGAGGCAGCATATCCAATCTCATCCATCCTCTGTCTGCCTGATTATCAGCTCAGGACAGAACAGAGGAGGAGAGTTTAAGGCACTGCAGCCAGCACAGCCCGAGAAGTCATTTTGTATTGAACCTTTTTGCAACACCACGACAAATGCAGCTTAAATGGTTGAATAGGCAAATTAAGAATAAACTTATCTATTCAAATAGCACTTAGGAGTCTTGTGTGAAGGAAGTCACTTTGGGGTGTTTCTCAGCAAGGCCTCGTGTAGTCCCTCCATGTGAGAGAAGATGGAAGGAAAGGAGGAGATTTCCCTTGCAGGGTAGAGGCGACGGTTGAAGGGAAACCCGGGGCGTTTTTCTTGCCTGTGCTGGAGGTGTCAGCGAACCCTGGATCCCAGGAGCCGTCTGCACCAGCGTGGCAGAGATGCCTAGATTTCTTGCATGCTTTGAAGAAGTGACTTTGGATGTTCTGGAATGGAGGGGTTAAAAAAGTTGAGGGAAGGAGATAACTTTAAATTTCATACTCAGCTTAAAATGAGGCTGATTCAGAATTACAACGTTAGGAGTTTTGTGCAACAAAATAGAGTCATTTCCACATCCTCTCCGTGTCCAGGCTCTCTGTGCCAGAAGGGTGGGTCCTCTTTCCTCAGCTCTCATTTAGAAGAGAAATGAACGGAATAGATTGCCTAGCTGTTTCCTTTCTGGTGCACCAGCCCTATCGCTCGCTGAGGGAAAGTTGTCTATATGGAAACACCGTCTTTCCTGCAATAAGTTTCAGGATCAGGCTCTGAGAAATAACAGCATTCACTCCCATGTCAGAGGGAGTCCAGACTTCCTCAAAGATTTGCCCTGTTACGTTGATGAAGAATGAGAACTTCCCGTTTAGAATAAAGCTGTCACTGCAAAAATCCCCCCAGAGATCTAGTGAAAATAAAATGAACACCCCAAGTCATATGATTGAGGCATGTTTGAGTGGATTCTTCTCCCCCCCGGTCGTTATTTAGTTTCCTCGGAGCAGAGCGCTCCAGTGACTAATTCATCCCACACTGAGTTTTTAAAACCCGAGTTGACTTTATTTGTTTGTCTGACATTCCTTCTCCTGGTGGTGTTGGAGTCCGAATGTTATCAATCAGTTCAGCAAATGTTTATCTTCGTCGGTATGACCAGCTCTGTGAAACTTTACTTTGGAAGCTTGATGTTTAAGAAGGCGGGGAGAAATGTGGTGATGTGGCTTTTTGTGTATGTGTGCTAATCAAGGAGGATACTGCCAGAGGCCTGCAATGTTGGGTTTGTGAAACACACAGCTGGAGGGAAGGACAAAAGTAAGAACTGAAATGACAGTAGGAATTTCAGACCAAAGTAACCTGCATATTCTGCTCCTGAAATAGAGCAGTAAGTGCTGTTGCAGACACTAGACGGGGGCACTCTGTGGAGGAATGATTTGTTTTAAACTGTCCTTTTCTCTTAACTGTCTTGTTTGAGTGAAGCATTTTAGAAGGCCCTTGTTTTTGTTGAGCGACGGTGGAGAATATTGTCGATTCTTTGAAGCTGCCTTCTTTCCCTTTGTTATCTGACTTTTTTCCAGGGATTGAATCAAAGAATGTACAGGTCACTGCGATGGTGGGGCTGAAACTGCTCAGACCCAGGCTGTGTGGATTATGAAAGGGAGCTTTATTTAAGGCACTCCTTAGAAGCTTGACAAGTCCTAGTCTCTCCTGGCTGCAGAGAGGATACTTGTAGGTTTAATTTTTCCTACGAGCTGGAGCCAAAGGGGCAGGAGGACAGAAGAAGCAGTGCTGATGTGTGTGTGTGTTGGAACTTGCACAAACCCACTGCCTTGCAGTCCTCAGGGAAAGGTTAATGTGCTGACCCCGGGCAGGACAGTTCAAATGTCCCAAAAGGAATTGTTTGAATTGGAAGGGTTTTCTCAGAAATCACCCAGCCCATCTGCAGGACTCTCTTAAGAAAGCACTTTTGAGTTTTGATAGGAACATATCAAAATGTCATGCATCTCCCCTTTCTCCTTTCTGAAGCTAGTCTGTTAATTAACAGAAAGAAAACTTCTGTGCAGTCCTTAAACAAAGACCAATTTCTTCCTTTGCTCACCACAGTATTAAGTGCGTTGTGTACCTCAGTGGTGCGGCTTTGCCAAAGTTGCGTGTGTAACTGCTGCAAGGTGGGCAGATGGGGGGTGGTTTTGCAGTTTGATCAAGTTTCGTTATCACTGTCATAAACAAATGTGAAAACTCAGAAGGTAACATCCCTATACTTAGGGATATATCAGCTTTGGCCTTACTTTTTTAGCCCATTTCAATTACCATTTTGAAATACTGATACTCCTCGGAAAGAGGTCAGAAATTCAGAGATGGAGGCATCTTTCTAAAATCACCACTTGGTTTGCACAGCCCAGGGGAAAAGCAGACTCTCATTGTGTTGGATACTGTGGCGCTTCTGAAATGTGCCAGTTCCAAGTTCCGCACCAGGAGCCATGAGTTTGAGACTTCCACAAACTGCTGAATGCAGCCCCATTTATCAGTGTTGAGTGCAAATTAAGATTTTTATAATTAAAGGGCCATTAGTTGCCAGGTTTAGTAGTGGATGGGAAACTCCTGTTTGTTTCCAGAGCTTTCCAAGCTTAAGCACTTTCATTCAACTTTTCTTTTTACAGATGATGAAATTCGCTTGGGATAACTACAAACAATATGCACTTGGAAAAAATGAACTGCGACCACTGACTAAGAACGGCCACATCGGTAACATGTTTGGTGAGTTCTGAATTTAATTTTAGTGCAATTCCATTGCATTTTTTTAAGGTCACATGTCCATGCGAGTTCCTTTCTCTGCAATGCAGCGAGGTATCTAGAACAGCTTTGATCTCTCTCCTCTTTCCATTTTTATAAAGTGAGACTTTCAATACAGCTCCTAGGGGTTACCTACCCATAGCCCATTGCTGGGAATCTCATTCCTACTAACATCTCTCAGTGCCCAGCCTGTATCATCTCTGTGTACAGCTTTAGCACTAAACATGTCTGAGAACTGTGCTAAAACCAACCGGTGTCTTTATTAAAACATGAAGTCAGTCCAAACCTGACAGTGCTGCTGTTTGTCTAAGCTTGTCCACGTCAGGACCTGACCAAACTGAGCATTTTCTCTCTCATTTCTCCACCGTTGCGCAAGATGTGAATTACATGAAATATTGAGTGAGTTAATCAATATTAAAGGCTCTTTATACTATGTGCTTACTGGCTTGTATAATTTGACTCTTTAGCAGATTACCCTTTCTTATGTGAGCCACTTACATAATTCCAGTGCTATTCCCCTGCTCATTCTGATGGGATACTTGTTGACTTTCTGGGATATAAATTGTCTTTCTCCTCATTTGCACTCAAAGCGTTTCCCTGCTCTGCCCTAGCTTGGCCTTGGCTGCCCAGGTTGTGCCATGGTGAGAAGACCAGCAGAATCTGCTTTAGCAGCCCTTCCCCACCCCTCTGTACAGAGGTCTTTTGGCTTTTTTCTGCAGGACTGGGCTTTGCAGAGGTTATCTCCCAGCGTCCCTTACCCAGATTAGTGTGGAATAGAGTTCTTCAGTGGGCAAATTATCTGTGAGCTTTATTTCCTCATGGCAGAGGAATTGGACTAAAACAGTATGAAGAAACACTCCCATTCCTGTTTTTCCACTCTCTAAGTGTCCGAGTCCTTCCCTACATCAGGTGGACGACATGGGTGTGATCTCTCAGGCTGTAGATGTGCATTGTGTGGAGGCTGACTACAGCCTCCTGCTCAGGACTCATGAGCTTTGGGGAGCTGCGAGATGTGTGTGAAAGTGAAGATTTGAAGGTGGCAATAGCAGCACGTGTCTTGTAGGATGGCCTTGTGGCAGCCCTGGACTGCAAGTATGGATGGCCCTGATGGAGGTGGCAGAAGAAGGCCTGGCTTTCAGGTTAGCCACAGCCACGGAGAGAAACCTCGTTGTTCTGCTTGTGGTGCCACCATCAAGTCCTTTTATGGCCTCAGATGAGGCACTCGTCTCTCTAGTTCCTGCAGAAGTACCAGGAGAGTTAACTCACATCTGGTTGTGCAATACTGTAAGTTGCATGGAAGCTGCGTTAACGATTGCTGGGGTATCTGGAGGAAGCAGTTTTGGCAGTGTGCCTTGTAGTAGCACGGGCTGTGGATGCCCAGCTGCTGCTCTTGCCCAATCTCACTTTGTCAGGAGCAGTGATTGGGGTTTGTTTGTCCTTTGCCTTCCTCTTTCAGTGCCCCAAGAATACCCAGGTTTCTTGCTTGAGAAGAATACCCAGGTTTCTTACTTTGCATTAACTTCACCACTGAGTTAAGCATTTTGCAACTTTTCCATCCTGGCAAGCTTGTCAAAATTCCTTAAGGAGTGTGCCTGTAAACAGACAAAAATATTGAAAGCTTTTAAATGCATTTATCATGCTAAAACAATTGGCAGTACTCACGCTTGTTTGTAGCGTGCCTAGGAGCACTCTCAAGGAAAATGCTTTGGAGCATGAGGATTTGCAGACAATTGCAGAAAAGAAGCTACATAGTATGTTTCAGCCTCCTAATAGGCTTTTCCTCCTTTTAACTGTGGCTGGTAAAGAACGGAAGCATTAAGCAACCCGTTGCTGCAGCCGTCTGTCTCCCTTGTCTTCAGAGGCTTTTAGAAATTAGGACAGGGCACTGTTCGCCGCCTTTGTTGTTGCCCATTCCCCCTCCTGTCACGTCATGCATCTTTTTATTCCAAACTACAGATGTAATGGAGGCAAATTGGGTGCACTCCAGGTTGTAGGTGTCAATATTAAGCTGAGATTTCTCTGCAGCTGCTTCCACGTGGGAGGGAAGGAACCTCTTTTGGGCTATTTTGAAGTATGTTTGGGTGCATGAGAAGCAGTTGAGTTCTTGAAGGGTGATATATTTTCCTGTTGTGGATGTGATGCTCACTTGTAGCTTCCCTTCAGTTTAGCAGCCTCGCCCCGAGGGAAGCAGGGGAGCTGCTCTTTATCAAATATTCTTTCTAATCAAAGTAGAAATACAAAATAAACACTCACCTTCTGCTCTGATATAGCATCCTGCTTTTCTTAACAGCCATGAGCTAGCATCCCTCCACAGTGTCTACCCCGATGGCAGCAAAATCACAGACAGAAAAAGTCTTGTATCTCCACCCTAGTTCATCTCCTTTCTCCTCTGCCTTGGAAGGTGGCAGCTCGCATCTGGGAGAGTCTGTACAGCTTCCATCCTTCGTCATACCCGGAGATCAGACTTGCCCATTACCCAAGTAAGTGCTAGGCTGGTACATACACTGGAAGGCAGCGTTCCCACTCACTTGGACTTTGATCTGGTGATTGGTCTTACGTTCCTACTTGTGACTGATGCTCTCCAGATCCTATTCCTAGGGCGTCAATTTCATCAAGAGTCTCCCATGTTCTGGAGGTAGCTTATTTGTACAGAAGTCTTCTGATTGCTGCAATTTATAATCATTGCAACTTGAAAGCTCTTTCCTTAAACCCACTAGCTGTGGTTCTTTCATAAGCATTATTTATTCATCTGTGATACTTGTGATGAGATGTGCCATGCTAAACATCCCATCCCATGCCCTCCAGTGGTGTAAACAGGTTTTAGACTTGCAGCCATCACAGATGTGTGATGATTTCCCTGGAAATTATGCCATGGAAACGGGCAAAGCATACCACTAGGGTGGAGGGATGATCTCTGCTAGAATACAAACCGCACCACAAGGTTCCAATGTGAATGATTGCACAACTGTGGGCTTTTCAGAATTATCTGCAAAATTTCTCCACGCACTTCAGCTAACTCAAGAAGACCTGCAGAGTATCTGGCCAGTGTTAGAATCAGGCCCAAAACATGCTTGTTTAGTACTATTTAAGAAAAATGACACAACTGGGCTTGTGGCTAAGGATGAAGGCTAGAGATCCACAGGTACGTATTCTGTTTCCAGTGCTGATCTAGTTATTTTAACCCTTCTTACCCCGGCATTTTAGCATTCCTGTCTTCAGTGTTGTGAGCATTAAATTAATATTTACAAAGCATGTTGAATTCCTTGGAGTGAGGCTGCTGGAGAGGGCAACCCTATTATGTAGCGCAGCACTTGAAATGCACCTGTCACTGTGATATCCAGCATTAGATAGCTGAATTATTATTCTGCCCGCTCCCCGGGTCTGTCATAGCCACTTATTTTTCTGACAAAATGTTTTTAAAATCCTGTTAGCTTTACAGAGTTTCTCTAGCTATGGGAGAGTGAGCTGGCATCTATTTCTGCTCATGCATCAGCTGAATTGTCAGTTACGTTTTGATTGCACAGTCTTAACAATGATAAGGTAAGAAGCCTGATTTTCAGATATCTCTTGAAGTGTGCAGTACTGGCAGCAGCAGAATCCTCCTTTGACTTATAACCTGAGCCAATTTGCTCTGAAATCAGTGACAGTAAGTAAATATGGAGCCTTGCTGTGCTGTTAGACAGTTATTTTTCACCACCTACCTGCACATTAGTATATTAATTTTGGTATAAAAATAGCAATCCTTAACTAGGTTTCCCCGTTTTTCCTCTCTCGCCACTTGAAATCACGCTTGAAATTATGAATTGCCTTGTCACAGCCATTGCTTCTCTCAGCATATGCCAAATTTGTGCATCGTTGTGAGGCTCTGTAGCTTTGTCTGATGTGAATCCGTGTGACAACTGTCGCATCTAGGCCACAGCCAGGTCACCAGAACTGGAAGGCAAAGATCTGACAGCAGCTGGATCTGAAGGATGTAAGGCGTTTTAGAGTTCATCCTCGTGTAGGGCTCTCCATGTTGTTCCACGTTTGATTGCTTGGTGACAGAGTACACAGGGCGATCTGCACAGGATGGATAACAGTTCTTGGAAAATCAGTGGCTGTTTAGGCTGTGTTTGTGTACTCAGCTCAGACTTTGGCCTAAACTGTCCTGACAGTTTGTTTTGAAGACAGGAGGTCATTGGCCTCTGTTGCATGGAAATAGTGCTATTTTGGCTCTCCAGGATAAAAAGAGATTGAAGTGGCTGGGGAAGAAAAGTAGTGGCCGCTTGAATGTATACAAAAAGGCCTCTAGAAAGTACCAAATTGATTGTCCTGAGATTCAGAAACCTTCAGGTTTTGTCTCCCTGGTAAATGCAGTGCAATCCTACTGGACTTTCTCACTGCACTGTGACCTGCCCAGTCTTTGATCTGGATGGAGATTCAAGTAACATCTCTCCACTGGATTTATGCCACCAAGCTCCTTTCACAGGCACTTCTGACAGCAGCTAGAGTGCTCTTTGACCACCACCTCAGGTGCTGGGCCCAATCGGACACAAAAAGGTCCACGTCCCAGAGCAAGTCCCTTCAACCACCCAGTCTTGCCTCTTGAGCCAAACACTTTCCAAATAGCTGCTTCTTTCATCAGTCGCTTAGCTGGGAAACCATGAAGCAGGCAGGAAACGTGCCCGCCTCAATTAGAAGCAACAGGAGCTGATGTATGAATAGTTAACATGGGAAAGGTAATTGGATGAAAATATTAATTTAGCAACATTCTAACTACCAGAAGAGAAATGGTAACTTCCAATTGTGCAATCAGTTGGTGCAGCTTTTCTGTTCAGCCTAGGAGTCTCTTTCCCTGTGATCACAAAATTACAAAACCCTGGAGTGTCCTTTTATGTGATTAAAATAATAATAATCATAATAATTGCTCTCTGAATTTGTATGCTGGATTATTCCTGCTGCCTATTGCACATGACATTACACAGTTGGCACCATGGACTCTTTAAAGAGAAAAATATCTTGTAATGAAGATGTTGCTGTAACTCTGTTGCTCCCTGGCATCATCTTGGGTTTTTTTATGTGCGATGTTACCCCGTTGACTATTATTTTCAGGAAGGGCATTCTGAGTTGACGTTGGCTTTTGCTGTCACTGAAATCTGTAGCAGCAAACTTATTTGCTGTCAGCAGGAAGCAGTGAATCAGGATTCCTCCAAATATCAAACTCGTTGGAGGTTGGTTGCATGATTCATGTTAGAGCTAACATTTATCCGTTACGGGTTTTTTTTTTCCCCTGCTTTCCACCTGCCAAAGATTGCTCCTTCCAGACACCAAGGTTGTCATTAATACTGCAGGAGATCCGTTCCCTCTCCGCTCTCACCTTGGGTCCTGCTGAGAGAGGTGCCTTCCTTCAAATGTGCTGTTTCCAGCATCAGCTCAAACATCAGGGCTCCACTGAACCCTAAACCTCACACAGCGAGATTTAAGCTTGTTACGGTGGCCCATATGACAGGTACTAACTCGTTAGCTTGAAATACTTATTTATAAAGTTTAAACAGAAAAAAAAACACTATTAAAGTCACATAGAGTGGCCTAGGGCCTTCTTCAAACACCTTTGCTATCAAAGCCCTCTGCGGCTGAGCTAGACCTGATCAGATCCGTTGTGGCAGCAATTCTTGAAAAAAAAAAAAAAAATCTGATTTGAACCAAATAGATTCATCTCCCCTCAGCTGAGATTTACATCTTGGAAAACAAAAAAACAAACTTGGAAAATTCAGTGGAGAACAGCCTTGGCCTGAGATGCAAAGCACAGATGCACGTTCCAGCGTCTCGCTGTTTGTGTTCAGCCCTTTAGATACGAGGACAGCTGCAAAGATTGGACAGCAAGGCTTCGCTCTGGGCCTCTCTTTAGCAGGAAACCGGGCAAACTTCACATTATCTTCAGCGTAAAACCATTAATCATCCCCGGCTTCCTCACGAGTTTTCATGAACTTTCCATTGACCCTGAACAGAGTTTTGAGTTTAATGAGGCCTAAAAGTAGGAGAGTGGCTTGGGATTTGCCAGAACTGCTTTGCACAGCAACATGGAGGAGAAGGAAACAACAAAAAATTAGAAAAACAGCCATTAAAGTAGCAAACGAAAGCAGAAAGAGAAGGGAAATTGTGTTGAGGTGTTGTGATGAGAGAGTGTTCTTTGGGCCCTCTTTTCAAGATGCTGGGGAGCAGAACGCACAGCGGTGTGGAGGAACCAAGCCACACAAGAGCAGCCCCGTTACCATGTAGACAGGGGAACAATCCAGGCTGTAACTATTTTTTTTTTCCTTTTTTTCAGACTCTGGGGGCTGTATTTCAAAACACAGTGAGCTTGTCTTTAAGCATTTTTCTTCTTTTTTTATTTTTTAAAATTTTTTTTAATCGCCCCTTTATGGATGTTGTTTGTGCCTCATTCCGGACACTAATTATGCGGAAATAATTGTCTAATCTTCAGAGATATTGAGCGTGTGATTAAAAGGCAGCCAACTGAGAGTGGGTGTAGTTGGACTGCTCACTGATTCTTCTCTGGATTACGGAGGCGTTGGTGGCAACTCTGCAGCAAAAGCTGAGTTGGAGGTTTGGCGCTTCCAACTGGCTTGAACTAGCATCCAGCATCCACTCCAAGGATCCTAATGGCACCCCTCTGTGTCAACTTGATAATAACACAGAGCGTACGGAGTTGGATACCAGACGCGAAGCTCTTGACTACACGGATGCCTCTGCTGTGGTCAGAATATCTCTTTCGGAAATGCTGAGGGCCGTTTGTCTCCTAGCCACAATTTGCAATCAGATGCTTCACGTAACTTCTGCTGCAGACGCAAACCCACCTGCTGACAAGCGCTGACAGAAACTACGTAAAAAAAGCAGAGCAAGTTAAGAATATTTAAAAGATATACTTTTAGCCATGCCTTTTTATGTTGGAAATATCTTGATACCTCTGGGTTTCTTATCTTTATCCCTCTGTGTTTAGCTTTTTCTTGTTTGTTCAGAGGAGATGGGTAGCTATAAACTGTAGCAAAACCCCCAGTTATCTTCCTTGTTTTTAATTCACTCCTTTTCCACTCTTGAAACTTCTGAAGAGATTAGGCAGGTTCAGAACTAGCTTTGCTGTGTTAGATTTCACATTTAGAACTTAACTGCTTTATCATACCTTTTTTTGTGCTACTGCTGAAGTTTCTTGCCACCTTCATTATGTGTCTCATTGGATATTCATCTGGATTAGTGTTAGATTTTGACGTTTTTCTATTTGCCTTCAGGAGATCTCATTTCAAATGGCTCCTACAGAGTTTCCTTTTCTAGAATTTCTCCATGTACTTGTTTCCGATTTTTTTTTTTCATCTCTGCTGCCTTTTGGGATGAGAGAAGTCTCTTCTCTCGCTTAATCAGTAGGTTTAACGTCATCCCATAGGACGTCAACTTTCAGATTTGTCACTGGTTTCAAGGTTGGATCTATGCGCTCAGAATATTGTGGTAGGCATTTATCATTTGAAGACCTTTATACTTTTAAAAAATACTCTCTTTTAGCCTCTCAGGATTGTTCTTGTCTCTAGAGAGAATCTTTTGGAAGTTCAAGACGATCCCTTAGCCTTTGCTTGAGGCATTATTGTGAAAAACGGGGAGGATTTTTTTGGACTTACTAAAATTGTTCATCTTTCTTCTGATGTTTTCTTCTCAAAAAATCTACTGTACCCTAACACACTTTATATGCAGTTCCTAAAAGAAAAAAGGAGTGAAAATCAGTGCAGGAAAATGAAGGTGTTTCAAGAGAAAGTTCTAAAGGCAGAGGTTGTTTCCGTACCAATTTCAATATACCCATAATATCCTTGCTCTGATACAAACATGCAATTAAGAACACCTAAGTTACGCCTATTTCTCTCCACAGTGCTTTTATGTGAATATATGATTACATAGGGATATTGTTTCTTCACAGAGCTGGAGGATGGGAAAGCACAAATTATGTGAATACCAAAGTACAGTGTGGTCCAAGATCATAGCATTCCCGGTGATGGTCTTCACAGCAGCCTTGTCTCACATCTTTGTTTCCAAACTCAGGTCTGTGCTGTGTTCTGCAGGCAAGAGAAGATGATTCAGGAATGAAGAAACTGAGGATCAAGTTTTTCCCGTACATGAGAACAGAGAGCTTTCATTGACTTCACCGAGGCCTTCTTCAGGCATCTGGAAGTGGAAGTCGCCTTCAGGCATTAAAATTAACACCTTTTGACTAGGCTAGAACATTCCTTCTCTCTTGGCAGGCTGCATCCTGGTTGCTGTGGGAACCAGCATTTTTAATTTCCTGACTTCTGTGTACATCCAAAATTGTAACTGTGATGTATTCTGTCACTAAGGTAGCTTTGGGGGTTTGCAGGGAATCGAGCCATCAGAAAGCATTTTATGTAGCGCTTCCTTCCCTCACAATCTCTTTGGTGCATTTCCAAGGGGCATCTTCTTGAGGCTTTTTGGAGACCTGCAATTCTCATTCATCTTGGTGAGTAATCACAGAATAAAAAAGGAACAGTGAGAGGTCATTTAGTCCTTCCCCTCTTAAGCCATCCCTAAGCTACCCCATGTTGGAAAGTCACTGCAGGCATTCCGCTTCACTGCTTTACAGTTTTCAGGCTTGTAGTGGTTTCTGACCTCGCTCTTCTGCAGAAAGTTAAGCTGTGACTTCTTGGCCTCTCCCCGTTGATGTGGAGAATGGTTTACCATCTTATTCTTTGCAGCATCTCTCTGTGTCTTTGCAGAACGTTGCCAAGTTCCCTTTGGTCTTCTCCCCTCAAGGCTGAGCAACCCCAGACCTTTCCAGCTTTAATTGCAGGTCACGTTCTGTGGCCTCCTCCTCAGCACCATTGCTCCCCTCTGAAGTCTCCAGGTGTTTCTTGAAGCGGACTCTGTGTCCTGGCTGAGGCTTTGCCAGTGTGAAGAGGAGTACAGGAGCCTTTTCGTGTCTTGCATGTGACACATACTATTTACCCATCTCGGGTAGGGTTTGCTTCTTTTTCCAACATTCCAACATTGTTGATTTGAGCTGAATTTGTGATCTGCTGGAGCCTTGGTATCATTTTCTGCAGAGTGCTGTCTAGCCGTTTATTCCTTATGCTTCGTGGTTCATTGTTCTTCCCTCAGGGTGAAATACGTTGTAGGTCGTTATTGAATTGCATCCTGGTTGTTTCAGACTATTTTCCCAATTTGCTAAGATTATTTTGATATCTAATCCTGTCAAGCAACATACTGGAGAGCATTTGGAGTCTTCCAGCCGGGATCTTGTTGGTGTGACTTTAACAATATAGGAGAGAACAGGAAGAATATGGACAGATGGTTCCAAGCGACGGAGTTACTGCGGCTTAATGTGTTCCTGCTCATCAGCTGAGACATGGTAATGGACCATTTGCATTCTCCTGACCTATTGCATTCACAAATAAAATGTATTTAGATTCTTTCGTCGTTGATTATTAGGGACCTTAGCTCAGCTCCTGAGCAGTAACTTGAGTGCTTAGCAGCATCTGGGTTGATAGCAGGTGTCCAGGCCCAGCACCTCCCATTCTGTTGCACACTGAACAGCATAGTTAATCCTTTTAGCTTTATTTTGAGGCAAAGGACAGTTTCATCTCTGAATTCTGCTCTCACACCTGGGCTTGCGTTAAGGACCAGGTCATTTCTCTGAACACGCTATGGGAGGTGATGTTTGCTTGTCTGGGCTATAGATAAAACCATGTCAGGAATGAGCAGTTTTATAACCCAAACTAGAAAGCACTGTCTATTCTGCAAAGCCCCTCCAGAGTGTATCTTATCTGCTGAGGGAGAAATGCCGTCTAGGGTTACAAGCTGCATCTCTCTCCTGTGCTGTCATAATACATCTGCCACAGCCACTTTTTGGGAATTGTGTTTGGAAGATAGAAGGGCACCTTCTTCCTGATTATTATAACAAAGTGTCTCTCCTTTGAATTCGAAGATGAATTAGCAGTCTCTGCTCATTAGCTGCTACCTATATGTCTTGAAGTCCATGGATAATAGTTGCAGGTGGGACACGTGTTTGTTTTAATAGGCCTGTTGGGACCCCTCACATTAAATGATGCAAGTCCTCGAGGAGATGAAGGAGCAATAAATAGTATATAATCAGATTACCTTTAACCAGTCTAAAATTAATTTGAAACATCCAGAGGAGGAGAGACCAGCAGTATTTTGCCCCACCAGTATTGCTGCTGTTGTCTTCTCCTTAACCTTCTGGAACGGCTTCTCCCAGAATTACTCCTTGCTTGTCAAATTACCAGTCTTTGCCAGAAGTAATCACCTCTGCTTCAGTGACATCTGAGCCCTGTTACCCAAACGAAGGAGAAAACCTCTTTCCCGAAGGAGCGTTTGAATGATTATTACTTTCAATTTTCTGCTGAGCTCTCCATAGCCAACATAGTCTGCCTGCAATGGAACCTGTGTGTCATGGGAAACGGATTGGATACACGTGGAGAGTGGATTTGCAGTATCTCCCCTGTATCAAGGATTGTGTTCCTGAGGCTCAGTCAAATCACTGCTTCCTCTATGACACTTTCAAATAGAAACAGTTTGATTTGAGCTCCAGGAGGTTTGGCGTCATGCAGTGACAGGACAGTGCCTGTTGTTGGAGGATCGCTAAATGATGAAAGGTGGTTGGAGAAACTGGGGAAAAGAGGATTAAACTGGGGAGCTGCTGCCAAGTATTAAATACTTAAGAGTCAGTTGGCAATAGGTGCTTATCATATATCTTCCCTTCCACTGAAGGAAGTAACTATCTGAAGGGCTGTTACTGTGACAAGAAATTCATTTTTATGCTGAACACCTTTCTTTTTGTTGTTGGGTTGTTTTGGTTTTTTTCCGAGTGCATAATAAGGATACTGCTAACCTGTTCCCACCAGCCTGATCTCCTCCAGTCACAGTCTACTGTGCCACGTTCCTAAATGAGTATGCGCTCTGTTTTTCTCTCTCTCACCCATCACTTGTTCGGGGGAGAGCTGCCACTGCTAGTTCAGTTTGAATGATAGACTTAATTCTTTAGGGGAAATTGATATTTGAAAAACATAAGTGGTTTGTAATCCAAAAAAGCTATTTCTTCCCCAGCTGGAACACATTCTGTATTAAATTTGATCATAGCAACCTAAAAGCCAACACTTCAAGATGCTTCCCTGTGATGCCAGATTTACCTAGAAACTGTGCAGCACATATGCTAACACCCATTGTGTAGTGCAGGTGGAATTGTGATTCATTATCACATCCCATGAACTTGGAAGATCGCTCCTGTTGACAATGAAAAACAGACTGAGCTATCTTATGGGCCAGATGTTTGGGCAATCTCCTTAATGCCAGTCTCCAAAATTCTTTGCCTTTAGGTGGGAGGTGGGTCATCCTTGTTTGGCAGATAACTCTTTCGAGGTAGTGTTGCCTTTTAGTCTCTTTGCACAGGCTGTGCTTCTTCCAAGCCACATGCACCAGGATTAGTTGCTCTCCTGTTTCTAAGCATCATTTCAGGGAATGATCAGCACTTTGACCTTTCCTTAACAGGGGCAAGTGTGACATTATCCACCCTACAGTGTATAGGACTAGGTTTTTGGTTGATTTAGGTATGAAGCTTACAGAATGGTGTTCAAGAAAGACAAGGAACTACTGGGGAGAGTCCAGCAGGGGCTACGAAGATGCTGAGAGGACTGGAGCACCTCTCTGCTGAGGAAAGGCAGAGACACCTAGGGCTGTTTAGCCTGGAGAAGAGCAGGCTGAGAGGGGATCCCATCAATGCTGATCAATATCTAAAGGGCAGGTGGCAAGAGGATGGGTCCAGACTCTTCTCAGTGGTGCCCAGCAATAGGACAAGGGGCAGTGGGCACAAACTGGAATACAGGAAGTTCCACCTGAACATGAGGAAAAAAATTCTTTACTTTGAGGGTGCCAGAGCACTGGAACAGGCTGCCCAGAGAGGGTTTGGAGTCTTCTTCTCTAGAGATATTCAAAACTCCATGGATGACACAGCTGAGGGTGGCAGGGGAGCGGAGGACAGAGCTGCCCATGGCATGTTGCTCAGTAGAGCTGCCTGTGAGCTGCTGGAGGCCAAGGGCTCTCTAAGGTGAGTTCTGCTCTTCTGCGTAGTCACCCCCTGCTCTGTATGTCAGAGGAACATGCGTGGGGTGGAGAGCATTTGGGGTGTGACCTTTTGACTGATATCTGGAGAGGAAGGTGAGGAAGATTAAGAAGAAGACAGGAAAATAGCCTTGGGTATGAAGTGTTTTCTGATGAAGTCCCTGAAATGTAGGTGCAGTGGTTTATTTGGAAAGCAAAGAAAAATGAGGTTGCTCAAAAGCTAATGGACTTTTTTTTTTTTTTCAGTCTGCGGGAGAATGTGCTGTTAAGAAAAGAAATAGATCTTTTCTAATTCTTGGACTACTTTTTTGTCCCCTTTATCTCTCTCTATTGCTACCTTGTTGCTCAGATGTAATTTGTTTTGTTTACCTTAAATAAAGGGAATAAAGTTACTCCGTGTTACAGCTATCAGGTTCACAGACAAAAGCCTCAATAAATAAGACACAGTGGCAAGGCTGTAACTCAGGGCTGGTGGGGTTGGCTTTGCAGGCTTCATCTGCAGGATGGAGGTACCGTTGACAGGCAGCTGAAGGACCGGGTTGCAATGAGACAATTGTGAAGACTTAATTGAGTTGTTTTCTTTCTTTCTGGAAAGGCCTATAACCCATTTCCTAGTTTCATTTGGATTTTCTGTTTAATTTATGTCAGATGAACAAATAGTACCAGCCCTGTCCTAGAGATCACTGACAACTAATTGATCCTGCTCGTAATGTGAGCAGATTGTGTTTCTGCTTCTTGAGAGTATCTTCTAGAACTGGATTGGACCTTCCAGTAGATGATGCCTAGTGCAAGGTTTCCATGCTAGAGGACAATTACGAAAGGAAAGGATAAAAAATAAACTGGTGGGAGTGTTTTTGCATGGCCAGCAATGCCATTCCAGAGGGAAGATGAATGGCTAGTGCAAGGTGCTTAGGATGAACAGAGACGGAAACGCCAGGTCAGATGGTGGTGGATAAATTAATGTGCTCAACGGAGATGGTGAGAAAGCAGCTGACAGGGACCAGGACAGTACACAAGGGGCTGTTTGCTCAGCGTCAGAGGGGTAGCGTGTGCCTTGCTGTCTATTCACTCTTGTTTCTTGTCTTGCTGTAGCTGGTACTGAGTGGAGCAGGCTAAAACTTTGGCCAGCATGCTGCATCACTTTCCCTGAATTGTGGATTTAAAAATCTTTTTATTTCTCTAATCAGCATGTTATCTTATTTAAACTCTTTGTCTATTTAAACTCGGAGGAAAATGCCTCCTGCTGGTTTTGCTGGCAGCAGAAACAGGCCCAGAGCGAGCAGGGAGCTCTGGCCTAAACCCAGATCCTATCTCAGGAGTTCCAGGCTCCCAACCACTTGTTCTGCCTGACCCAGAACGCTCTACAGAGAGGACTGGCAAATCTTCACTGCAAAGCAGATTTTTCAAGAAGCTGTGCAGTGATTTTCACAGTTTACTTTGTTGCCAAGATAATCCTGAGCTGTGTAAAAGTCTCTGTGTAGATTTCCCCCGGAATTCAACAGTGTGCCACCACCCAGAAGCTGTCTGGTGACGTGGTCTCAGCCAGCTCTCAGGCTTCTCACACAAATCTCTGGATAAATGTCAAAAGTTCAGTCTGGTCTCCAAGCTTTATCAATGAGAAAAAGGACCAAAAAGAACAAGAAAAGCAGCACTCGGAGATGGTCGCTTTTCCAACTCCTGTTTTAACAAGGCACTGATTTTAATCAAAGCCAGTTCAACCCTTTGAAGCCTTCAATACCAGCATAACCAGAAGAAGGGATCTCAGTGTTTTCAGTTCTTGTTTTGCCCTGTGTCGCCTGTACCCCAAGAGGTGAAGATAAATAACCGGTAACAACTGGAGTCTTTTGTGCCTCAACAGTTAACAAGTTCATCATGTTTCATAGAAACTGCATCCTAATTTTTATTCCAAACAAGATTTCAGCACTAATTTTTGTTTTGACAAATATGATTTGACATAAGAACAGTGGGAGTCAAGACCTTTCATTTTTGATCTGGGTTTACATTGCGCTGATCTAAATTCCTCCCCCTTTCACTCTTGCCTTTCAATTGTAAACTCGGTTATTAAAGTTAGCAAAAAGCTATTTGAAACTCTCTGTTCTGTAGCATTTAAACAGTCCTGCTATATGCAAGATTAAGTATGATAGCTTCCTAATGATTTGTGCTGTTCATTTTAAGCATTGGCACAATGCATTACTGTACAGATTTTTTAAAATGGCTTTGTTGAAGATGAAGGATTCGGTTTCTGTTCACGGGGAAACTTCATAAAGGATTGTTTGCCAGATGGCAGGGCCAGGCCCCCTGGGTCTTATCTCCGTGACATTAGAGATGATATTCCTTAACCTCTTTGCTTGCTCTAGTGCTTTGGCTCTGTGTGCTGAATAGGTGTGTTGGTGGGGTTAGTTTGGGCGTCCATCCATCTCTGTGACAGACGATTCATAACAGCAGCATAACAGCAAGAGCAGGGGGACGTGGCTCTCTAAACGCAGGTGATAGGGCACAAAGAAGAATTTTGTTCAAGCTAAACTTTGACATCAGGGAGATAGTGTTGAAGCGCCGATGAAGATACTTCCATCTCCTCCTACTTGGGAATCCTTGCACTGTTGCCAGCCTTGCAAAGGCAGTGTGTCTAGGCACACACTAAATTCCTCACTATTCCTTGCACCTAGATAGCAAAGCTGGTGAGAGTGGAGAGAGGGAGATTGCCTCGTTGCATGTGATGTGTGTGACACTTTGGCTTTGAGCAGGGCAGCCACTCTTTAGATCGCACACCTGCAAGCCATCGTGCTTAGTGGCTTCCCAGACACAGAGTGGCTGTGGGAGTAAGGCAGAGCCGTTGGTGAAAGGCATTTCTCCTTCCTGAGGAAGAGGGCTATTGAAGACCCAACTCTTAGCTACTCATTTGCTGAAGCATCGCTTTTACAGCTTTTCTAAAGACTCTCAAGGGACAGACTTGCAGCTGGGAGCCCTTCAAGTCTCTTATCTGGCCTGTGGTACTCCAAGTTGGCTATTTTGGGAAAAGGGGAGTGAGGGAAGGCGACTCTCTCTGTCCCTCCCATCACAGCTGCTCCACTTTGTCTAGAAAATCAAACATGTGCTGAGCTGTGGAGGCTGAATATGACCTGGGGTTAGGCCACTCGTTTGGCCGTTGGGAGAAGCAGGTGTGGGTCTGTGTACCAAGTCTGGTAGCAAAAGGACTTGAACAGGTCGATCCCCAGCCTGTAAATATCTCACTCCGAGGAGGTATTTCATTTTGGCCAAAATTTCTTCCTAGAGCCTGACTAACTTCCAACACAAAATAAAACCACCAAACCCCAAAGCAAAAAACCCCCCCAAAACCACACAAAACTGATTTTGACAAAGGGACACTTTTTGATCTCCGAAAGTGTAACTGGAAAGTGATACCATCAGGTAGGAGAATCGGTTGGACTTTGTAGGAATGGAGCTGGAAAAGCCAGAAGGAAGAGCGAGGGCTTGTTTCACCTGTGCATGCACGTGAGGGTGTTTTTTAAGATTCTGGAGCTTGATCCTGAAATGCAAGCTGCTGCACTGGCTGACCCTTTCTCTTTGGGCCTGTGATTCTGCATCCTGCTTAATATAAACCCTCTGAGGTAGGATGAAGGTAAATTAATTGTGCCTTGCTACCAGTGAGTCACTCTGTTGCCTAACTATTGTCTCTTCTCTTGTCGGTGAGTCACTGACACCTTATTAGAGTAGCTGACAGACCCCAGGCCCTGTTCCCGCTGGAAGGAGTGTGATGGGGTTTTGTTTCGATGGCAGCTGGGTAGGCTGAAAAGATGGCATGAGTTCTGGCTCCATGGCCCAGAAGGCTGATAGATTTCCTCAGTTATGGGCTACACTTTAGCAGTTTGAACTGATAGAGCAGGAGCAGAGCAGGGGAAGACAAACCCTTTTCTGAGCACAGCAAAAACCACAATCTATTTTTTGGTGCCAGGGGAACGCGCTGAAACTATCCTGGATGCTCTTGCAAGTGCTCTGCAGTCTCTTTGATTTTCATTTTTCTTTCTTCATAGTCTGGTTCCGTCCATCTTCCCTTTCCTTTCCTAATTTTTGTCCTTTCCTTCAGTCCCTGCTCACTCCTCAGTCATGTAGTTGCTGTTAAGACAAATCTATCTGCTACTGTGTGTCTCAGCTTGCTGTTGTCTGCCTGCAGGGTGCAGAGGGTGGAGGCAAAGGCTCTTTCAAGCTGAAGGTTTTGACCTTGGCTGCAAGAAGCTGTATGAAAAGTTGTGGCTTTCTTTGATGAAACTGTCTTCTGTTCTGTGTAGCTCCCACAGAGACTGAAGGAGAGCTAAACCCAGGATAACATCACGGTCTCCTGATAAAAGGCAATTCCTTGTTGTGAAGGCTTTTGTCTCCTGCTCAGTAGATTATCTTACTCCCTAAAAAATGTAATCCTGTCCTTTGGGCCCTTTGTAATGGGGGAGCTCAACTGTGCTGTGTGAGCAATGCCTGGATCAATGTTCTAGCCCGATACAACCTGTGGCTGTTCCCAGGCCACAAAGGTTGTAAACCTGAGCAGATGCAATGTGTTCACATTAGTTGAATTACACATGTGGATTTGATGGCTCCTGAAAGCTTCAGCAGGTCAGATGTAAACTCTTATTCCTCTAGGAATGATCAAACGTGGAGTTTCTGTTGTGTGCGTGATGCTGGTATGTTTGATTGGCCTGTTTCTGCCTAAATTGGTGGGTTTGATTTGCAGATAATGGGTAGCTAAAAGGAAGTTCACAGATGTGGCAGCAGTTGTGATTGTTACCACAGTTATACTTAGTCCCTGCTTGGTGCTTTGCAGTGCTTTTCAAGCCTAATTAGCCCTTACGTGTTTGGCAGGTGGTAGGGTAGATATTCTCCACCTTTGATCAGCTCTCATGGCCTCCCTTTAAACTATACATTGAGAAGAAAGCTGTTCCCTTTTCTCCTCCGTGCGCTGGCTTGCTGGGACGCTGAAGGAGAGCAGGGCCATGGGACATGTGTAAATGGGTGACTCTTTGGTATGTGTCGGGGGGGTCCATCTGTTAGTCGTAGGTTCCCCACTCACCTGACTTGGAGCTTTTCACCCTTTACAGTCCTCGTTCAGCTTGTGATCGGGACCACACATCCGTCACCTCTTGGCCGTAGTCTGTGGGCTCACAGTTGATCCAGATCTTCGTGTTGGGGTCAGAGGAGCCCCAGGCTATGGTGGCAGCTCTTCTCTTCTGCCCCGTGCTCTGCAGCGGGTCCAGAGGGGGCTGTCCCTCGCCTGGCCGGGGGAGCCATGGTGGCAGCTCCCCGGGTAGCCTGATAGGCTTCTGTACCTGTTAGTTCTTTGGTTGTTGAAATTGGCATGTGTCTTCCAGAGTGTTTCCCTTCTGGCCCAGACACATTAAACCTCCTAATGAGCCTTTGGAATTGGGTTTTGTCTTATAAACTCTTGCTGCAAGTGGCTTTAACGAACCCCGAAGCTTGCAGGCAGCAGGGATGAGTCAGGGACAGGAGAAGAGGATGAGCCCTTCTATTCAGATTATCTACCCCAGACTAGAACAAGCTGCCACGGGCTTTATCTGTGGATTTTAGAGACAGCACTACCTTTAATTCCCCCATGAAGGCCCGCCTGAGATTGTATTGCTTGAATGGTCTTGTTCCTCCAGACGGGCATTAAAGCACATTCCCACTGAGGCTGTGGGGGTACGGTGTGCATACAATGCCATCTCTTCTCCGTGAAGTGCTCTGTTCAGCACCTTTCACAAGAATTATGTTAATTAATGTAACGTTTGTTAGTGATTTCTGTAGCAGTGTTCACAAGGGAGCGGGTGGATGCTCGTTCCTCTGGGTGGGTGGAAGAAGGAACAGAGCAGCCTTGTTGCCTACATGGATGTCTCCATTCTTCTCGTGCACAAAGAGCAAATGCACTTGTGGCTTGGGACGGGGTGGTACAGACCCTCCTTCAGCTCAAGAAGAGATGAACCTTTGTATTGCTACCACGAGCTGCTGCTTCTGGTGTGCTGCTGTTCTCTCGCAGATGAAACTCGGGGCAGAGACCCTGCCACTTGCTGTCACAAGAGCTGCCATGAAGTCCTTCAATTAGAAACGTCTCTAGACAAGCATCCCCGAGTTCTGCCTCAGGTCCCGGTTCTTCCCGCTGGTGCCAGTGGAGGGTTCCTCTTTCCCATTCAGAAGGGCCATGGGCTCCCTCTGGGCGGTGCAGGAGCTGGTGTGGATCCCAGAACTGTGTCCAATAGACACATCTTCCCTTTTGGCCATCAGCAAAGTGACCTTGCTCTCCCAAGCGAGGTCTATCTCCACTCCAAGCCAGATTTCCAGCAGGATCCGGGGGGGCTTTTCATAGCACACAGGGCCTTAGATTTGTGGAGACAGGTAGAATCTCAGACATGGAGTCCTGCTTAAAAGTCATTGCTACTTTTTGTGGATACCTTCAGAAGTGTTTCTTTTGAGGGTTTCTTGGTTTCTACTTTGAAACTCCCTCAGAGAGAACACAATGAGGCTGAAACCAGTAATTTAGAGAGGGGAGTGTCAGCAAGAGTCAAAAGTGACAGAGTGGGTTTTGATTCCTTTTCCTTTTGAAGCTGCTTCCCCTTTGATTATATCCCTCACATTATAATGTGTAGATCTGGAAAGGTGATTATTTTTTCACTTTTATAAATGGGTACGTATATATTGCAATAAACATGCTGGGATATGTATAGCACCATCTTTTGACAGCTGAGTATAATCAGAGCTATTGGACATTGTATCACATCGTGGTCTGATGAAGCAAAGTCTGAGCAGGAAGGAATGAAGATGCTCCTGTAGCAAAGAGGTAACATGTCGGTGTGCACAGGGGGATCAGGGTCCTTCCTCGATGTCCTCTCTGTCCTGTCAAGTGACAGAGACGCAACAGCAAAGTCCTGACGCCTGGTTTGCTCCTGGTTGTGGAGGGGAAGGAGGTTCTTTTTTGGTCATTCTCATGAGACAGCTGAAGCTGACACGGTAGCTCTTGGTATTGCATTAGACTTCGTTAGCTGCAGGAGAAAAAGACAGCCATGCACTTTGCGATTGCTTCAAAGCTGGTGCAGAAGAAAGGAAACATCAACAAGACCCTTGTACAAAACACACAGCCTGCGGTTCTTTGGATACAGAGTGTTTAGGGGAATATTTAAAACAAATGTTTAAAATGACACAAAGACGAACCATCGGGGAAGCAAGGTTTGCCCTCCACTTTGCCAAATACTGGGGAGGAAAGCTAAGCAACTCCAAGCTATGCTTTAGCGAAGATCCGAGCATGTTCCTAATCCCCGATGCATTTCATGTATTTAAAGGCCTTACTTGCTAAAAACATAAAAGGCTCTGTCAATTCAAGCAATATTTTTTACTTCAATTAATCATCCCAGAAAGTTGTGACTTTATTGTCTCTTTGTCTCTGTTTAGTTTGAGCAAATCCAACTTTTCTCATTGTCTCTCTGCAGATTATGAAAGGCTTTGTGGATTATAACATCAAATTAAACCGAGCCTGTTAGTGTTACTCTCAGAATATCACAGTAATGGGCTGTGCCTCAGGCAGCATTGCCCTCCCTTCCCTTTTTAAAATGTTTTGCCTGAGTCCGTGTTGCTCTGAGCTGGTGTGTCTCTCCTTGCTAATAGGAAAGTGTATAAAAATCACATAATCATTAATATTGAAGAATCATTAAGGCTGATAAAAGCAGCTCAGACTGCAATGATGTTGTTTTTCATGGTCACTGCTTTTGGAAAACATGCCATACAAACATCAGCTCAGTTCTTTTTTAGAACCCACCAGTTGATCTAGTGGCAGTTTGACTCCATCTATTGCACTCTCAGAGATAGCTCCAGTTAGATGATCATTTCGCGAGCCTGCAGGAATAAATGGATTTCTAGAGGCTGTCTCTCCCGCCTTCATCCCTTTTCCACAGCCCCTGTTTTTGATGCAGACAGCATCCAAAAGCCAGCAATCTGTAGTTGAGCAGTAAAGTCTTGGTTGGGTTTTTATTAAAGCAATGATGTGCTGACTGGCTGAAAAGTGTCAAAACTGCAATCTTGTAACATCAACAAAATAAGGCAGGATGCCTTTCTTACGGGAGAGGAATGCTGAAAGCATAAATGAGCCCTGCATGAAATTGGTGGATCTGAGCACTTCTCCTCTGGGGAAAGGGTATGATGTACATCAGGCAGGGTTGCTTTTTTTTCCTTAATAAGAAAAGACCGAAGTCTTAAGGTTCATGACACATAATTCACCTTTGCCTTCCTCTCCCCTCTGCAGTAGTTCCTCAACAGTGCATCCAGCTGGGTTTTCCTCTCTTAAGCAGAACTAGAATTGAAGTAACACTGAAGGTATAACAAAAGTGCCAAGCCAATCTGAGCGTGCAATAAAAGGCTGGGTAAGCTGGGGGAATTTGGACTAGTATTTTAAAGTCCGTTAGTGAGAAGAAGGAACTGACCTGAGCCAAATAGAAATAACGTCTCAGGGAAAACCCCTGGGCATAAGCAGCGTGTGTGAGTCTTTGTGGTTACCCTGGAAAGGGAGATGATAGGGACAGAGCTGGTACAAGCAGTTTCTCCTGCAGAAACGAAACCTGAACCTCATCCAAGCGTCATTTCTGCCAAGAGACTCCAAGAGGTCTGACTGTCAGGGGGTGGGTAGGAATGTGGCTGCAGCTGAGCAGTGTGTCTGTGTGGGCCTGCACGTGCAGCTTGCTGACGGCGGTACGGAGGCAGCTTCACGCCTATGGCCCTGGTGCGTTACATCTGCGGAGGGATGACTGATGATGATTCCAAACTAGAATCTTCCACGTGAGAATTTGTCTTTGCTGATTTACCCAGGAAAGTGATGGCCTTTGTAATTAAAGCACAAAGGGTTTTGAGTCGCAGTGTGCTTCATACCCTTTGCTTTCCCATGCTAGGAATAATTTTAGGGAGCCCTAACAGAAATAAAACTCCAGCACTGAGATGTCCCAAAACCAAGGTTGTTAACATCTCTAGTTTCATTTAATCTCAACTGCTACAAGATTGTCTGTCTACACACTCTGGATAGTTTTCTTGGCATGGCATGCCAAATCATTCTGTCTCACTGGAAGCTCTCCTGTAGTCCATTTGTGTACGACAACACTTGGCATGCAATTTTTTTACATGGATGACAGGGTTGGTCCAAGTAGTTGGTTGGCATTTGCTTCATCTGCGTGTGTCCCATTGCCATCTGCTGGAGAACGGTGAGCATGCTCACAGGGGCTGTTCTGTTAGCCAAAGGAAGGGAGCTGTCTCCAAAGTCACCTACTCTGTGTTGAAGATTCATCCAGATTAGTTTCTGGTCTCTCCGCTGCCAGGTGAGGCTGCGTTTTGTATATAGGCTGGTAGTGGGAAACCCTGGGTCATGGTATGGTGCAAAAGTACTTTGTGCCCCAGATACCAAACACTGCGTCGGGGCAGAATGATCAGCGTCCTGTCTGGGATGCTCTTGCATAAGAAAAGTAAAATTCTTTCACTTGGAAGAGGGTTATGCTTGTAATTGGGTAAGAAAGAGGCTGAATTTTGATTTGCAGCTGAACAAAGATAAGGGATGGAATTGCCTGACTGCTTTGGCCAAGACAAGACTGGAAAACAAGGGCAAGGCTTGCAGTCATGACTGGTGGCTTAAATTGCGGACCTAGAGCTGTTCCTTGGGGATATTCTTTCAGAAGTCTCAGGCTTTTGAAAATTAGGCCTCTACAAAGCAGCCCATTTTGGGTAGCAGAGCTCACTAGTCATGTTAGAAGTTCTCGGCCTAGACCACGGCCAGTCTGGATCCCATCCAGACATCCCCAGTATTGGGACTGGAAGCTGCTGCCTGCCCCAACTCCAGCAGATTGATTTAGAGCTAAAGACGACTGCATCAATGGGGCTTCATCACACTCTTCTGTTTGCAATGCAGGAGGCCTTCGAGGAGCTACGGTGGTAGATGCCTTAGATACTCTGTACATCATGGAACTTGAGGAGGAATTCCAAGAAGCAAAGAAGTGGGTGGAGAAGAGCTTTGACTTGAATGTGGTGAGTCAGTTACTGGGAATGCCTGTCTGTGTCACAGAAATGCTATGGGTTTGGCCAGTTCTGATCACAATCTTCTCTAAGAATCGTTTGGGGAGGGGAGCTATGAAGTCCGTGGGGGAAGAAACCCTCAACTCTGATTTTATTTTTTTTTTTTAAGGCCAAAGGGACTACTGTGATGATTCACACCATCTTCTGCCTACACGTGGCACAGGGTTCCAGCCAGGGTCTGCCAGATCAGTCTCAGAGTGTCTGGCTGAAAATGAGATTCAGTCTTTAATATTTTTTGTGTTTTGGTCTGGGTTATAAAAACAGCTTTAATTATTACTCTAAGGAAGTTTTGTTCATCAAAGAACAAGTTCTGTTCCATCTCAGTTAAATGTCTGCCTGTGATAAGACAAACTTTCTTTTTACATGCTATAAATTAAGATTGAAAACGCTGATCTCCTTGACTGGGCCCTTTGTTGCTTTGTCATCGCTGGAACTTGTGCAGGGGGAGCACAGCACCTTGGCAGCGAAGTGGGAGCACACAGTGAGCCTAGTTTTGGAAGGAAGGGCGTCATATCTAAAAATGGCTGGAGATTCTCACTCTCTGTGGCCCCTGAAGCTTTCCTAGCCACTTCTTCATAGAGCTAGTATTAGACTTGCTGGGACTCCGGGTGAACACGCGCCTTGCAGTGCTGTCAAATAAAGGATGCTGTCCTTTATCTCACTTTGTGGCTGGGGCCGCTTGCCATAGCTGGGACTATTGGTCTCCAAGCCAACTCTTGTATTTCTCGTGGGAGAGCTGATGGGATCACATCAGTGGCATACGGAGAATGTTAAAACCAGAGTGCAGTTCAAACTTCTATTTTTTTAATGCCATCGTAGTTGTTTGTTGTGAAAAATGGTTCTCCCCCTGGGAACAATGCATGCAGCTGCCTTTATAGAAAAGCATCATTTGGGAGGGCATGACTGGCATTCATATATTCATAAAAGGAAGACCACATCTGATAAATTTGGTGAATGCTCTCAGTGCGTTACTGAATCGATAAACAAGGGACAGAATCAGCTGGGAGATAATTTATCTGGATTTCATAAAAGCTTTTAATCTTGGCCTGCAGAATAGATTGATCTGCAAAGACAAGAATGAATGCTATGGATTGATCGGTGGAGTCAGAAAGCACAGCAGAGGGAGAGAAGGAGGGAAATTAATTAAAAATTGGCTCTGCACAAGGAACTCTGGTAGTCCAGAAAAGCGAGGCAGGGACTCCAAGGCCCACAAGCTCTGTTTGAAACTGGGTGCTGTGATCTGTCTCATGCAATTTCAGTCATCATCTCAAGAAAGCACTTGCTCTGATTTGTAACCTGCAGGTATTTGGAAAGGGCAGGCCAGTGCAGAGGTTCGAGTGCCCCTTTGCTTTGCCCTCCTCATTGAAAGTGCTGCGTTGGTGAAAGATCTTTCTGGTTTTTGGCTTTATGCGTTTGCGTGAGGGCAGGAATCATTTATGATGCAGATTCAATGGCCAGGAGCATGTATTTTTTAAAGGCACATTTTGAATGCAATCGTTTCGACATTTGCTGATCATCAGCTGAGTAGGTAGAGCAAAACTTGTTCCAGGTGAGTGGTTTCTTGAGTGATTCAGTGAACCGTATCCATCTGTGTCTGCTGTCTGTGGTGATGGGGCACACGGACATCACGCAGTTTGCCCCTCTGTCAGCGTGTCCATGACAGGCACCCCATAGGCTGTGGTCCTCTCTGAGCCTGCAGACTGGGGTGAGTCCCTGAATGGCAGAAAATATCTACCTAATGCAGGAAGTGCAATACATCTATCTAACGCAGTGCCCTCTTCACAAGAAAATGGAGAAAGTGATTTTTCCATGTGGCTGTACAATTTGTTGTTTAAATAAAATATTTCAAGGGGCAAATTTTCCCCCTAAACTTAACTCACAGCTTTTTGCAAGGCACAACCCAGGACGAGGTTGGATGGACGGACAATACATCTGCCCTGATTTACGTATTGTCAGCTGGTGATAAATGGGTAGTTTGGGTATTTCTCTTCCCTTCAGGCTCCACCTGTCACTGTAGAGCAAATAAAGTGCTGTGAGATCTTAGATAAAAAGCTATGTTACACTGTGGGTGAGGACTGGGAGACTTAAGTATCTGCCTACAATCTGTTCCCCTTAGCTGCCATTTGTGCGTGCAGGCTTTGCAGTCAAGTATATCATTATGTATTTTCAGAACGGAGAAGCATCCTTGTTTGAGGTGAACATCCGCTATATTGGAGGACTGTTGGCCGCATACTACTTAACTGGAGAAGAGGTTTGTTTCAGCAGCTCTGCATGTCTCACACAGTCACCAATAATGAATTGAAAGGGTTCTCCAGCAGCTTTTCTCTGAGCATCAGATAATCCCTCCATAACAACAGGCTAAACCTATCATTTTTATGAATATCGAAATGCCGCTAATGTTCTTTTAATTAAGTCTCGCATAATTACCTTGCACACACCGTGCATGCCTCATTTGCAAAGATCGTTTCTCCTGTGGGCAATTCTAGCAAGACATGTTTTCAGTTGGACACATTGCTCCCCAGTGAAATGCCATTTGCAGTGATCTTTGTCTTTGTACTTGTTCCTTGGTATTCTAAACATAGGCAATATTTCATCAAACATCATTCCAGATTCTCCCTCGGACTAAGGAAGGCAACTGATCAGTGGCAAGCGCTCCAAAAATCTATCTGGACAGTCTCCCTGTAGCAGTAGTTTCTAAGATAAAGTGCCCTGGGTTACAGGGAAGGAGGGTGGCAAACTGCCAGGGCAGGGTACCTCCGTGCTGCCAACTCATGTGACAAAGTGATACAGCTCCACAAAACGTCCCCTTGCCCAGTAGGTGTGGGCTAAGCATCACGGTCCCTCCCGGAGCGTGGTGGAGTAGCCCTTCAGTCCTGGCTAAAGCAGGAGGCTCTCACTTCCACTTTCCTTCTTTCTCTCCAGCCCAGCAGGGCCCAGGGCTTAATGCCATAATCTGTTTTATAATGTGACTGGACTGGAATTTTACAGCTGGCTGTAGAGAGACGAAGAGATTATTCCTTTGCCCTGGAAGTCTTAGGCAAGCAGAAACTCTGATGCAGGGAGGAGTTTTGTGAGTGAAGGAACTGGAAGACTGGCTCTTAAATGAGAGCTCAGCTCTCACACCATACACTGACCGTGACTGGGTGCCGTCCACCATAATAGGATAGGATGGCTCATCACTGCCTAGTGGCACCATTGATCCGTGGAGTCACAGGAGCAGCTCTGTTACTTTACTTGCATTTTAAATGAGTTGCAGGAATGACTTCTCTCTGTGATTTCCCTCCAGGGAAAACTCTCAAAGTCTCAGTGCCCCAACTCAGGGTCTGTCTCAGTCACAACTTCAACAGGCTTCAGATCAACAGAGCAAAAAGAAACCACATTAAACCATTAAGACTCCAGCAGTGACCTCTTGAAGTGCAGTCAGCAGTGATGCTCAGCAGCCAGGGCAGTGCCTGTCATGTTACCCAGTCAGCGCCACCAGGCTGAAAGGCAAAAATCAAGTCCTTGTCTCTTGCTTTCCCTTCTGAACCAAACCCCTGTCTCCTTGTGAGTGTATCAAAGGTCTGCAAGCCCACAGGAGAGCTCAGGTTGCCTCAGTGCTGTATTTTTAGAGCAATAAATTCCTGCTTTCTGAGAACTACTCTGACAGCTTGGGCTGGTATAGGGGGGCTAGAGGTAAAAGGCTTGTGCTTTATCTTCTAAGTCACTTACAGGCTTCCCTTGATCAGGACTAATCTCTGCAGCAAAGATTAGTGCTTGTATCAGTTTGTCCCAAAATAATTGTGTATGGTGGCTTTGTGCTGCAAGCCACCATAAGCTATAATTTGATTTGAAAGCCCAAAACTGAGGCATTACAAATGGAAAAGGAGCAGCTTAGCCATGAAATCATGAATCCTTCCTGGAAAAGAGTTGCAAGTAAAAGATTGTTCGTTGGAAATCATGTTCTTTACAACAGGAGATGACACAAGCTAGGCAAACCCATGTTGTAAATCTAACAGTGCTTCACCCTGGGAAGATTTCTTTTGATTTTCATTCTGTCATTTCATCTTCCTGTGTCCTGTGCCACCCTGGAAAAAGGGAAGAATTTGTCCCCAAAGAGTACTCTTTGGCTCAGTTTTGATCACGGAAATTTGCTACCGCTCTGGCTGCTCTCATCCAGGCTGATGGTTTTGCAGGGGACTTGGGACTGGTTTAGAGTAGATTTTTATAGGACCTTCAGATAGATACTGAAGTTCAGCATGGCTTTAGGTTCAGATCTGTCGTGCAGTGGAACGAGGGCAGCAGCATACCTGAACCAGTAAATTCTTACAGTGCAGCACTTTTAGTTTTTTATAATGGCATGTTTGGAAAAGGGGATTTGAAAGAATCCAGCGTGACTGGTATTCACAAGCAGGCCATCAAATATTTATCCTCTCTTCTTCTTTTAACAGGTGTTCAAGAGTAAAGCTCTGGAACTTGGAGAGAAACTTTTGCCAGCTTTTAACACCCCCACTGGTATCCCACGTGGCGTCATAAATCTGGGCAGGCAAGACACACGTCCTTACAAGCATGTCATTTTGTTACTGAATGTTTGTAAAAGACCAGGATTCAAGCAGGAACAGCAGCAGTTCCTCAGAGGTGCCCCCCTCTAGTGCAGATTCTTCGAGGTCATTTGTTTTGCCAACTCAAAACCAAGAGGTGCCTTGGCAGAGATTGCAGGTGACTCAAGTTAAACCCAGCTGTGTTTTATTAATTTTGGGCTATCCGCAGTTTCTTCCTCTACCTCTTGGCAGGGCTCCCTGCTGCAATAGCATTTTCCTCGCTCTCATTTTCTTTGAAAGGTTATTTGTAGTCTGCACGTAGCATGCGGTGCTCTCCGTATTTTTGCAGTGTGCCCAACTAGATGCATGTGAATTTATCCAGGTTCCGTGTTTGGAAAAATGGGAAAGGAACTGGATGGGACTGGCTGACAGTTTTGCTGCTAGAAAGGGGGGAGTGTACAGATGCTCTAGTTTTCTCCTTGCTGCAGCACTCAGCCAGGTGTGTATCCTTCCCTTAGAGCCACATTTCATGTCAGGTAAGTGGTGTCCTCATGCTGGAGGGGAGCTTTGAGGCAGCTGAGTTAAATACCTTGCTGAAGGTCTCTCAGCAAACAGAGGCAGACGTGGAGGCTGGACTCCCAGCCTCTGATTCTTGCTAGTAGACAGTGTTCTCTGCCAACAGGGGCTCATTGGCTCGTTCTGATGCCTACAAACAAATCCCCCAGGGTAAAAGCTGCATGCCGGATGAAACAGAGACAGCAGGAAATATGGGTTAAGAAAAGCCTTTCATCCTCACCTCTTGCAAAACTGGGAGAAGCAGCCATGAAATTCATTAGTCAGTCATCTCTTAGCCCAAATCTCCTGTTTGGTTCATGTCTCTGTGAAGTGAAAGACTTTTGAATGTTTGGCTCACGCTGATCCATTGCTCAAATATCACTGTCACCCTTCAGTTGTCTTATCTGCACGTGATCCCAGTGAAAATTTGAGCCACCACCATGACTTTAATTGTCTCTTTATACAGAAGAGACATCTGCTTCCTCTGTGGCTGATAAAGATTCGGCATAGACTAACCTTTCACAGAAATGCCAAACCCTCCCCTGCCCTTTGTGAAGACAATTGAAACAGACTCTGTCTGCCTAGACATTCCCAAAATGTTTTGCTTATGACCTTGAGTAACAGCAAAGAAAATCAAAATAACACTGAGCAATCTAGAACGCATATTATTGGCTTGAGCTCTTGCTTCAGGGCCATGAAGCTGCTGTGGGGGCTCAGAGTATCCATTTAGGAGCAAGGATGAAGCAAGCTAAATCTGTAGTCCGACTACCGCAGGAACATGATGAACAGCCAAAGGCTGTAAACAGAAAAGGGAAGGTAGTTATTCCGTGTAAGGTAGTGTGTGGAAGTGGAAGCAGGGGAGAGTGAGATGATGCTGTGAGAGCACGCTGACCGAAATGTCAGGGCCAAACCAAAGCCCAGAAAAGTTTTGCAAGAAGGAATTCTCTCTTGCAAAAGGAATACTTGTGCAAGGATGTGCTAATTCCAGAGAGACCTCATCATCTGAAAAGGAGGAGAGTCTTACAACATGTGTGGGCTTTTGGTCATGGTAGCTTTGGGGGTGGGTTAAGAGTGACATTGGGAAATTTGAAACGAACAAAAACTGGCATTAAGTCAATTCTGTGTATACATTTTTGAGGACCGAAGTACAAAGACACCCAGCCCTCCCAGCTCTTCCCATAGCCAGCTGACTTTCTCTCTTTCTATCACCTCACACCACCTTTTCCTCTTGTGTCGCCTCTCTGCTGATGTGCTTCCCTGTGGCCTTCTGTTTTCACACAGGCGCTGTATCATATCTCACACAGGCTTGTTTTCCATCCTGCTGGTCCAACTGCCACGTTGGCTGCCAGGTCCTAGAGTACATTGTCTTCTCAAGCTGCTGCTCTGTGCTCTCTGCCTGTGTGTTGCACTGCGATTTCTCTCCCAATGCCTCGTGTTCCAAGTCCCTGGCTCCTGCTGTCCTTCACACCTCCCCTAAACCCTCTGCACCTCCAGATTTTTCATCATCATCCTCTTCTGTTGTCTCTCTTGACTTGGCACCGTTTTGCTGCTTTGGATCTCTGTGAGGGAAGGAGATGATACAGACATTTTCAGTCCATGCTTGCACTGGGTGGTGTTTAAGGAAGGCCCACTTATCTGGGGGATAAAAAGAGCTTTGGGCATTTCCTTTTGTCTTGAAGACAAAGGTCCTTTAAACTGTAATTTCCTCTGAGATGTTATAAAACAGGACAGCTGTGAAGACCCAGTTTGTCCAGTCTGTAATGCTGACAAAATGTTTTCCTGCAGGGGGGTCATTTCAGGCTGCTCTTTAACCCAGGGACACATTGCAGACGTACTTCGTTTCCTACAGACCACCTCTCCTAGAGTTTTCCTGTGGTTTGTAACCCAGGGCTTGGGTTCCCAGCTGCACAGTCCATGCAGGCAGTGCCTGGCTGCATGTTTGGGACAGAAATTCCCGGGGGAGGGTTGTGTCAGCCACTGTGACCCCACATAGCGGCTGTCACAACAAACACGGCCCCATTCGGCTGCTTCCAAGCACTTCTCATCTGAACTAGCTCAGAAAGCAGTTTCTTTTTGTGAGATCGTATTTGTTACAACGTCCCTTCAGTGCAGTAAATAAAGAAAAAGTCATTGACTCTTTATAGATATGAGAACACGGTGGGATTGTTCCGCATGCCCATCCCAGGGCCAGCTGCTGCCAGGTTCAGCAGGTGTGTCCAACGCGGTATTAAAACCAACATTAACCTGGTCAGACTGGAGGACCTTTCTGCCTGCACAGGGAGATTTCTGCCATTAACACTCGATGCTGTTGGGGTGCCCATTTTAGCTGCACACAGTGTTTTCGAATGAAAGCTGGTGATACGGCCTCCTGACAGTCTGCAGGGAAGGCTGGCGGTTGGCAGTGACTGAGCAATTTGAAACAGCGTGAACATATTGCTTATCTAATGGCTCTTTTTGTCTGGGGGCGAAACAAACGGCTCTGGACCTGAAATGGTTTTCCGTACATCACATGGAGGGGAAATTTTTTTTTCCCTGCTCAGAAAGATCATTAGTTTTAGCCTCCTGTAAACAACAGAAACCTTTTTCTTCTAATAGCCAAGCTTTCAGGCGCCATCTAGTGTTACCCCCACTCCCCCATCACTGGAAACCTGTTGCCTCATCCGTATCAACTGCAAACAGCGCTTGCAAAGAGACGTGAAAAGCAAAGCCACGCCACTTCTGAGATGGGTTAGCCAAGCTTCCCTCAGCCAGCACCTGCAGAGGCTATTTTGGGACCAAGGCTTGAGGATATAGGTGATTTTTATGTCTGTGTAGATTTCCTAGAGGCTGGAGCTGTGATCTGTAGCAGTGGGATACAAGAAGGAAATGATCGAATGTAAAAGCAACTCCAAGAGTGAGGCTGTTAGTGCTTGGAGGAGCCTCTGCCATCCCATGTCCTGTGGCTAGTTTTCTTTCAGATTTAAGGGGGAAGTGATGCCCGCCTCATCCCCAGAATTGACTCCTTCCTTTGCTTCGGTGCTGATTTCTCCCTTTGCATGGATTTGGCAGGGTGAGGGGAAACAAACAGAAATTGAGAAGGGATCCCGGTACGTCAAAAGTAGGAGCGGAGGCACTTTGTATAACTGGCTTCTTGAGACAGTGTTTGCCAGCTTCTGCAGGTTTATGCTGACCCTCCTGTTCTTGCAAGGCACAAGATTCCCAATGGCTTTTCATTAGAGTCAGGTTTGCCCAGTGCTGTCTTTTCCCTAGCGTTGATGTCGCTGTATGCTTTATCCCCCTGCACGCAAGCATACGCTGGGAATGTCAGTGTCACAAACATAAAGAGTGTGAGATCTTGTTTAAACAAGGTGGTCAGGGACAGTCTGGATTCTCCATAAAATAGCAGCCTTGCTGGACCTGTGGGACATTTGAGATGCAAGAGTTCAGCCCAAGCCACTTAGAGACACATTTTATCCCAAAATGTCTTGTGTAGGGCGGGTTCTCAGTGTTCATCCAAAGTTTGCTCTAAGCTGATCTGTTTGGGAGGGATTACTCTCCCACAAAAGCTGCAGTTTCCCAGTATGTGCAGTCTGGGTGTTTGCCCTGTCGTAAACAATCCTTTGTGAAACTATTGCACCATCCCACTAGAAATGTGAGAGAGTCCTAAAAATCTATGTATGTCCTTTACATGGCCCCTGTTGACACCTGGTGTGCACTGCATGCACATAGCGAGGGCAGGATCTGCACTGGGGCGGTGGGGGGACCTCGGGCGTTGCCTGTGTTTTCCTGGCGATGAAGGCTCCCTTCTCTCTCCTTGCAGCGGCATGAGCTGGAGTTGGGGTTGGGCGTCTGCCGGAAGCAGCATCTTAGCAGAATTTGGTACCTTGCACTTGGAATTCCTGCACCTCTCGGAGCTCTCTGGCAACCCGGTGTTTGCAGAAAAGGCAAGTACTTCCCAACTTGGTGTTTAGTCAACTGGTCTCTTCGTACTCCTGGGGTCAGTGCGGGAGCAGAGCAGCGCTGTGCTCTGCCTGCAGCAGAGAACATGGCAGCAAAGTGTTCCTTCCCCCCAGCACCAGTAGAACTCGCCAGAGGAGGAACCTTCCACTGTGGGACACGGGTTCAGAAACCCGTGCCTTGCAGGCTGCAAATGTTGCCAGGCCTCAGAGCATCCTCTGCAGCAGCTCAGTGAAAAGGTCACAGAGCTCCTCTTGGAGATCCCGTCACACCAGTAGGCCTTGGAAGGCAGCTCTCCCAGTGTTTCCTTTGGCCATTTACATTTGCCGTAGCCCCTTCGTCTGCCTCTTGGCAGACACTGGGGAGATGGGGATGTTGCTCCCAATGTCTCAGTTGTGTGAAGTTGTAGCAAAAACTTACTCAGACAAGGGCACAGCCAAAATTAAACCATCTGTTGGGTGCAGACTGCAAAGATAATTGTTAATTCTGATATCCTAATGGTAGTGCCTTGTACTTGCAGACCTTTTTTTACTTTAAGCAGCATTAAATGTTATGCTCCAGCCAGCAAGATTTCTGCTGAGGTTTCTTCTGTAGGAAAGGCCTGACAGTTGACATATTGGATTCCTTTTGTGTAACTTGTAACTGAAAATCTATTAATATTATACATTACCTTGAGCTTTTTTTTTCCACAAGTGATCTTGTAGTGCATGTGAGAGCAACTTAATAAATATGCTGTTGGATACCAGCAAGTCATTAGCTTTTGCTGCACGTCCCTGAGGAACCAGCTTTGAGGGAGACAAATTGTTCCAGTTAGAATCCAGACTGCCCCCATGAGCCCAAAGGAAATGGGGCCTGACCAGAGTCCCACGGCGGGGTGAAAACAGACAGTGGTTCTGGGATTGCCAGTGATAAGCTCAAAATGGTATTTTTCCAGGATATTTGCAGTGCAGGTCTGTCAGTTATGAAACAAGAAGAGAGTTTGCAGAAGAGACAGGAGGAAAGAGAAAGAAGAAGCTAGGAGAGCAAAATGGAGAATAGGATGGAGTGTATGGCAAGCAATAAGGGGTGGTGAGCAGGAGGGAAAAGCAGAAGGTGAAGGGAAACTAGAAACCCAGGAAGCTGTAGGGAAGATAAAGACAGACTGCTGATTTGAAATAAAGGAGACAAGCTAAAGATTCCTTAGGACAGTGATAATAAGAAATTGCTCAGAGGAGAGGGGGAGCTGAGAAAAGACCAGCAAAGGGAACAGTGGCATGGAAAGAAAATGTGTGTGAAGGAAGTGAAGGAGGTGGAAAGAGAGATGAGCACTGAAAACACAAGGGCAAGAAGACGCACCGTTAAAAGCTAGAATTGCGTCCATATTCCAGGTTCAAGCTGTGGCGTTTTGAGCCAGGATCAAGCCTGTGTCCCCAGCCCAACACGTTTCCCTCTTTTGCTCCTAAGCCCATGGAGGGATAAGGGCAGAACCTTTCTCAAGGACTCTCCTGAGCCGAGCGTGCCTGGTGTGTGCCACAGAAAATTTACTGCATTCGTCCTAACACCCTCTGAGAGAAAAAATGTAGGATGATGTGGGCTCAAACAGCCAGTCCTGTGGGAAATTACTTCAGAGGAACAGATCAACTCATTAACTTGCAGCTTGGGACTTGTGTGATTTTAGCAAGAATAAAGTCCATCTGTGTCTTTTATTCAAACATGTCATTAATATGCCATGCTACTAAACTTCAGTAAATATTATCCAGCCTGACGACTTACTTGGAAGCATCGACTTAAGTCTGTAGCCAGCTTTTGGCGTACAAATTGTCTAATTTTATAAAAGGTTTAGAGTGTATTAGCTGCTCTGTAGGTTATAATAGAATATTTATGCTGCATACCATTTAATTTTGTCCCTTATGGGAAAGGCCTATTGGATTTAATGGGGGTGAAACCAAGGGAGGTTTTAGAAAATAAGTACGTCTGTTCTAGCATATTAAAGGAGCTGTCTGTTGTTGAAATTAAAGGCCCCAATTCGTCATGTTAAGTGACCACACGATGAATTTAAGTACTGTGTGAGTCACTCATCCCTGCCACTCCTTTCCCTCTGGATCATGGAAAAAATCACTCTCCGCGTCTCATACGTTTCCACCCAGATCCCAAATCCTCAGGATTGCTTCTGGACCACTGTTAGCAAACTGTTTCCACTGCTTGCTGAACTGCGGCCTTGCAGGGTTTTTAGAATAATTTCTAAAATCCCACAGCGCTGGATAAAGATTGTGCTGAGGAGTCCAGCAGGAAAGTTTCTCCATCACAGCCCTCTCACCGTGGAGCCGTGTCACTGGGTTCTGCTTGCATGATGATTCCCAGCGTTACAGACTGCCGTGCTTGTTCAGCCAGGGATCAGCACTGATGAATTACAGAGCTCTCAGTAACAGTGCAAAACCGTCGGCTTTTTCAGCAGAGAAATAACATAGTTCTTGTCTCTCATCTCTCCTAGGTGATGAACATCCGCAAAGTCCTGAACAGAGTTGAGAAGCCACAGGGCCTTTATCCCAACTTTCTCAGCCCGGTGACAGGGAACTGGGTGCAGCGTAGGTATCACTCTGCATTCACAGTCCTGCCTGGAGCATTTCCGTCTTTCCATTATTTTTAGGAAGCAATAGCAACTGTCAGAGCAGCAAGCCAAGGCAGTGTCATGTCAGGCAGCCTGTTATACATGTGATTAGATAATGCACCCCGATTTGTAAGATGCAATATAGTAATTGTACACTTATTCCATCAGCCTTGTTTCCAGCTGAGTGTCTCACCTCCAGAGAGAATTAGAGCCTCTCTTGCAGAGGGGAGGATAATGGTACATGGTTCATCACACAGATATTAGAAATCAGTACATCTCTTTAAGACCTCATCCTGCAGTCATCACACAGCCCACAGATCTACTTGGGAGTTGCACGTGAAGGCTGTGAGCAGAAGCGTTATGAGATTTGCTTCCTGAGGGTGGTACAGCAAGTAAGGAACCACCTGGAGAGGCAGAGGGCTTACAGAGTCTCAGATCCCCCTAGGATCTAGGGCTGCGGTCTCTTGTGTGCATTTGTGTACCTGTCACCATGGTGCCTACGCACAGTGCAACTTTGTGCAAGGGGGGTGAGACAAGTACGTGTTCTTTTTTCTTGTTGGGAACCCAGCACTACGCAGCACCGAAGACGTGGGCAATAAATAGATACTGCTCTGATATAAAAGAGAAGCAATAACCAGGAAAGGGCTTGAAAAGAGCAAGGAAATATTAGAAGCAGTGTACCCAGGGAAAGATTATTTACTTTCCTGCTTTACGCACACAGCCCCTTCCTTACCTGGAGAAGAGACGTACCCCTCTTTTTGAGCCACCAAAGGGCAGAAGCTTGCCTTCTGCTAGGAACATGAGAGGCTACTTCTGCCGCTGTGCCCCAGATCTCTGGCCTCAACTTTCCTCTCTGTTAAGGACTGGCAAGGGAGGGTTGGCAGATTTTGTGTTTCTCTGTCAAAGGAAAGAAAAGTCTTTTTTTACACAAGCTGTTTTTAACCTGTCAGTGGATTACATTTACATTGTTTAAGCGGTTTTCTTTGAGTCATTGCATTACCTGGTGTCCCTGTGTCTCGTTGCACTGTTTGCTCTGCTAGATCGCTCCAGACCTTTCTAACTACTGCATTAATAGCTCTGATTGTAACTGGCGGGCAGCTGCGTGGCTGCCATCATCTGAGACAGGGAGCGAGCCCTAGCTGGGAGCGATCCCTGACCTTTAACTGCCACATCAGCACCTCTAATGGCAATTGCCAGGGCTTGGCTTGAAAGGTGTCCCAACAAAGCATCTTGGATGGTTGCAGTTGTCCCATTAAACCAGAGCTGTCCTTTGGTGCCATGAGGAAAGAAAATAGGCTTCTGTGTTTTTCCCATTAATTGATCTTCAGAGTTATCCAATCTCTTTGTAAGCAGTTTGGCTTCCCTTCCACATTTGTCTCTGCAGAGTTGTTGCGATATGTTCCACTTGAAAAGCTAATCTCCCATCCCCTACTGCACCCCTGAGATGACATTTTCTTTAGGTTATTCTCAACTGGCAGCCACACTGCACGTTTTCCCAGACACAAGCATTAATTCTGCCTATTCATTGGTGCTGAGAGGAGAAGTGGTGCCTGTCTGTTGCTGTAACTGATTGTTACAGAATCTTTGGGAAACCAAAGAGCTGTGCTCTTAATTCAGATGGTTAAAATACTCAGCTTGATACTCAGTATTCATCTCTTCTGCCACTAATTTAATTCTATTTATGTCTGCAAATTTTACTTCATTGTACTGACCTGCTCCCACCCCTTGCTGACATGTAGAGGGGCCTGTTGCTGGTTCTTGCAGCTCATTAAAAGTAGCCTCTGTTTACTCGTTCTGGGATAGGCTGATTTATGCAAAAGGACTAGAGGTAACCTCTCTCCTAGACTTCCGCGTCAAGAGAGCAACTCATGGCATGGGCTGTTTGTGGCAGTTGCTCATAATGTGACCTTGTGGTCAGAATCCATATTCCAGTGAGGGAAAAGGCTCATCAGCCTCTTCTGCATCTCCAGTATTACTGGTGAGAAATAGATTAGGACCAAAGCAGGGAGGCAGCTGCAGCCTGCCACAGAGATGTTCCCTGTAGGTGCCAAGCTCTCATTTTCTCTCGTCATTAAAGCTCTTTGCGGGAAGCTGTTTTTCTTGGAATTGCTGTGATTTTCTTAAAAGGTGTATCTTTGACCTGGCTGAATGAGCAGATCTTCTAAATGAAGAGGCAGTGCTGTACCTCTTCTGAGTGCAGTTGTTACCTTTAGAAAATTAAAGCATGGTCCCCTGCTGAAATAAGAGATTTGTTTATGCAAAGTGCCTAGGAGGCAAACGCTGGCAAAGCTGATGCCATATGGAAAGCAATTATGTACCAGAGCTCCTGCTTTGGTGATTTTATGAATGACACACTTAGGATCACAGAGCTTCTCTTTAAAGACAGGCTGTGCAGCCGGTGTTTGCAAATAGTCTGTCCTCTTTTTTTTTTTTTTGAATTCATGCGTCTAATCTCATTGTTTTGCTATGGATTATTCCATGGATCATTGGACACACTGTATCAGGGATATTTGCTCTTCAGGTCAGGAAAATGCATGGCTGTTGATCTCTTCTGTTGGTAGGATTTAGCATTTAGAATAAGCCCCGGGACTTTATGTATGTATAGTGAAAGGAAAAACCAAAATCTGAACAGCTAACTCCGAAAACCCTGCTGCATCTGTTTACATTTAAAATGAGGATGCGTGCAGACACAGAGGTGGACACTGTTAATTAACAGGGATGGTTCAGTCCATGGTGGGTCATTGGTCTTGCTTGTCTGAAAAGGGGAGTACTTGGCTGCTTGAAAGAATGAATGCTGCTTTTCCCCCTGTGGTATAGTTGAAAGATATAAATCCATCCAGGAGTTCCCCCCCAGGCAGAAACCTGCAGCTGTCATGCCCATTTCACAGTGCAATTCTTTAGCATCCTCCTCTCCAGTAAGGTCAGAGCATTGTGTACTCTGAACTGATAGCCTTGAAAATCCGATTTCTGCAGAAGAAAATATTCAGCGCACATCCTTGTACCTGACTTTATCATTTTAATACGCCAACAACCCCAGCCTTCCCCAGGCCACAGAGTCCTGCCATGAGGCAGGAATACAAATGGCACGATGGAGAGGTCCCTACAGCAGCCCCTTGCTGGCACCTCTGTGTGATCCAACATGCGTCCTCCCTTTCCTGAGGCAGGGAGGCAGCACCCAGTGGCTTCTTGTAGGTAGAGATCTGTCAATACCTGCCATTGCTTTTGGTTTATGAGGCTGGGATTTATGATGATTGCTTCATAAACAGGAAGCATCTTCAAGTTGCAGTATAAATAACTGTTGCAAAATAAGACCTCTGAATAGTTTTGGTAAGGGATACTAATGCTTTTTAAAATGACAGAACATTTTTCTTCTGATTGCACTTTCCACCTTTCTTCCTTTTTGAAAAAGAAATGCTGCAAGCTCTCCCCAGGAACCTGGAAAGAGAGAGGAGAGAACAAGGGCATTAAATAGGACGTGGTTGTTTGCTCTTTGTAAAGCAACTGCTCATTGTATATCATGAACCTGAAGTTCTTTTCTGGCTCTCCCACTACAGACCATGTCTCCATTGGGGGGCTTGGGGACAGCTTTTATGAGTATCTCATCAAATCTTGGCTGATGTCAGACAAGAAAGACTCTGAAGCTAAAAAGATGTACGACGATGCGCTAGAGGTAAGGAGCAGGTTGCTGCTCTGTATTTTTTGTGTGGGGCATTGTTCATCAGAATGTTTCAGGCAAAAATGTCTTAGATTTTTGGGTTTCCTTGGTTTTCACTCCTGTCCACTAAGTATCTTGAAATACTTAGTAAGTAAGTTATATTTACTGTCCACTAAGTATCTTAAAATCCTGATTTTCATCTCTTTAGGCAATAGAAAAGCATTTGGTCAAAAAGTCTGCTGGAGGATTGACCTACATTGCTGAATGGAGGGGTGGCATCTTGGATCACAAAATGGGCCACTTGGCTTGCTTCTCTGGGGGCATGATAGCGCTTGGAGCTGAACACGCTGGAGAAGAGAGGAAACAACATTATATGGACCTTGCTGCAGAAATAACAAACACATGTCACGAGTCTTATGCACGCTCAGGTAAACCTGTGGGCTGCCTAGAAAATGTTAGTAAGGGGTAGCATTAGGAGACTCGGCTTTTGTGTGGCGGAGGTTTGCAGTAGGGTGTTTTGTGCATCTACATCCCGGTGTATGATTTTCGCTTGTCTTTTCTGGGCTATCTAGAAGAGAAAGCGATACATTTTAGATAGCAGACAGCTGGAGCAGAGGGACGGGCAGATGTCAGCTCCTGTGGCAGAGTTGGGAAATGAACCCAGAGCTGAATACCCAGTCCTGCCTCCCGCTCCCAGAACTAGCCTTCTCCCAGTAAGGCTGTAGTTTAAGTCAGTCCTTCCACATCCCTTTGCAGACAAGAAGGGGAGATTAACAGTGATTAATTGTAGGATGTCCCACTATAGGAAGCAGAGCAGCTGAGAAGCCCAACAGGAGAGTGTTGGAGACCTGCAGCTGCTGGTAGGAGCCAAAAAAATGAAGTTACTCAGGCTCTCTCGGCTCCTCAGCAGAGGCTGGCTAAGTCTTTCTATTTCACAAGTCCAGTAAAATTTGTTTCACCACCCAGTGTGCTTATCAGTGCTTTGAGAGAGCAGTGACTGGTGATGAATGAGAGACTGGGTTAGTTCTCTGCCTGCAGAGCTTTCAGCACGATAAGTTTGTGTTGGACTCTGCTCCTTTCTTTGTAGGCATGTCTGTTGCTCTTCTGAGATTGCAGGCAGCGAAGCAGCAGTCTGCTTTCCGGGACCTTGTCAAGCACAGGTCTGTCTGCACTGTTCCCAAAGATTTTTTTCACACCTTCACCACATCAGCAAGCCCATATTGGCAGCTGGTGTCCAGCATGTTTGCCCAATAAACTTCAAGCTAACTTGAAATGATATTTGCAAATAACTCTTCCCCCCCCTACCCCAGCACTTACAGAACTAAAACAAGCCACCCGTACTAATAACCCTCTGGTTCTGAGTGCCTGGAGCAAATTTTCACCTTCAGCAGTATTCATCAGCATAGAAAGGACAATAGCAAGCCTGCCCACACTGGTTATAGTGCTGTTATTTCAGCAAGCTCATTGTTTTGCAGAGGATGTCTGTGCACGTCACGCTGGCTCTCAGCAAATAGTCCAGGCCGCGAACACTGTTAGATCCCCACGCAGACAGGAGGGCCCAGGGAAAGTGTGCAAAATATTTAGCGAAATAAAATGACTCCCTGAAATACAGCCTTGTGGTAGACACATGGGTGCAGCAAGAGAAACCTTGTTGCATGATCATGAACAACCTCTATGCTCAGTTTCCCTGGTTTTTGACTAGGAAGAGGGTTGGTGTTGAAAGCAGGGATCCGAGTGCTAGCTAATGCTTGCAAGAGATTGAGATTCTCATGGAAGGGACACTCAAAAAGACCAAGGTGCTCTTAATGTTTTATTTATAAAATACCAGTGAAATTGATGAAGCCTTCCCCACCATCCTGATGTTTTCTTTTCAAAGAGGCTGCTAGTGGACCAGGAGGAAAGGCAGAAGTGATTGAAGGCCCCAGGTACCACTTCTTACAGCCTCCCTGCCGTAGTGCAGGGGAAATGGCTGGGTCTGGTGGACTGAGAACTGTGGAACAAGCCCCTGCCTGGGAGCAGCGTATCAATATCTCTGTTACAGCCGGGTCAGCTGCATGGCTGGATTTTCCTTTGAATGTGTTTTCTCTTTGAGGCTTTACAACAGGATCTGTCTCTCTGTTCTTTCTCACCTGGGTTCTGAGCTTGTCTTCAATGCCAAACTCTGCTCTCAGGGTCAGGGGCAGCGCAATTCCTAGGAGCAAATACCAGCCCAGCAAAAGTGCTAGGACATGAGGGAGATTTGTACCTGCCCTCTCCATGCTCAAATCTGGTCCAAGTTTCTGTTGGTTGTATCCACCCTCAGGAAGACTTTATCCTCACCTAGATAGTACCCAGACATACCACAAAATAAGCAACAGCCGGAGCGGCAGCGGGCACAGCTCGTGCGTTCTGCGGAGTTGCCCCTGTTTTGACATCAGCTGTGAGGTTGTTGTGACACACAGACATGACTGATCTGCTCATCTGACCTCCTGCAAGCCTTAGTTAAACGTTGGCAGCCTGAGCAGCGTAAAAGCACCTGGACGGTCTGTTTACTTGCTTTCTCCTCAAATTGACCATTGCATGTGTGTGATTTTGTCTAGATACCAAACTTGGCCCCGAAGCCTTTCGCTTTGATGCTGGAAGTGAAGCCATGGCAACCAGACTCAGCGAGCGCTACTACATCCTACGCCCAGAAGTGGTAGAAAGCTACATGTACATGTGGCGGCTGACACACGACCCCAAGTACAGGCAGTGGGGCTGGGAGGTTGTGAAGGTATGGTTGGAAAGGTCACAATAATAACTCTTACAGGCTGCTGGATTCTTACAAAAATCTTTCCTTCAGTTAATAAAAAGAGCAGAAATTATCTACATTATGTTAGACACTAAGACACATTAGCAAAGGGGCAGGAATACACAGAATAGCTCAATTTAGTGCGGTGTCTCTGTTGATCATTTTGACTGTTTTTCTTCTCCCTTTTGGGCTATGCTAAAATCAATCAGTCAGTCAAAACAGTGGAGGTTTATGGAGACGAGTGCTGCAGACAGCAAAACCTGCTATTAACGTAACAGCCCTCTGCAAAAAGGAGTCAGCCTTCTATTTGAAATGTCTGGACTGCTCAGAACCACTGGTTCATAGCTCGCCAGGGAAAATCAGCGAACCTGCCTTTGCCCTTTGTCTTGTCTTCTTCCCACAAAGACCTCCCAGCCAGAAAGTCCCTCACCTCTTTCTAGCTCATGCAGTAGCCTGTTGGCTGCCGTCCCACATCCTAGCAGGGGCTGCGTTTCAGTGGCAGAACTGTCATTTGTCTGCTGCCCTGCAAAAGAGGCTCTGCAAACAGCCAGAGTTGCCACTTGAGATCTGGTTTTGCTGTGTGTGTAACGTCAAGGTCAATCAATCAACTAACTTAGGCGGTTTATGTTTCTCTTGCTATTTCCTTAGAACCAGCTTTATTCCCAGAGTCTGGAGTAATCACCATGCTCTTCAGTAAGAGACAGAGGCTACTATAAACCTGGAATTAGATTTGTAAAGCTGACTTGTAATGCAGCTGATGATGATTAATGAGTTACTCCGTGCTATTGTGTGTTACTAAGATTTCTTTTCTTTTCTCAGGCCCTGGAAAAACACTGTAGAGTAGAAGCTGGTTTTTCTGGCATCCGAGACGTTTACACCACAACCCCAACCCATGACAACATGCAACAGAGTTTTTTCCTCGCAGAGACTCTGAAGTAAGTCTAGTATCACAGAGGCCTTTCAGAGTACTGTAATTCCTGCAGCATCAACACTCTTGTCTGCTTAATAAGTCTCTAATAATAAGGGGGAAGTCTTGTCCTCTGTGGGAAAAACCGGGCAAGGCTATGGCTGCTGCAAAAGCTTTGGTAGTTTCCTCCTGCAGCACCAGTGCTGTCATTGGCATTCTCGAGGTTTCTGCTCATGTGCTGGATTTAAAGGACTCTTCCTGTCACTTAGAGCTGCTCTAAGTGGGAGGCTCTGACTGCTGAGCTCCCTTGAATTTAGCTCTGATGGTTTAAGAGACAGCTGTCTGCTCTGCCAGGTTAATGTCCTGCATACAGAGGAAGCGTGACTGTGGCCTGAATTTGCTGCCCCTTGCTGCAGATCTGCCTTTGCTTGTGGCATGAGCTGATGTTTGTGGGGTGGCTGGGCGCAGATGTGCATCCCGTTTTGCTGCCTTTGCCCCAGGGGTGGTAGTTTCCAGCAGGAGAGTGAGGCAGGGAGTCGGGAAATGTGTCACCGTAAACCGTGGCAGCTGAGGCCAATGGCAGCCCCCATCGCAGTCCAGCTGACGGTGTTTGCTCGTGCGTGCTTGGAGCCCCACTTGAATTTCCTTTAATCTCCCTTTGTGTCCATCTTCTTCCCACCCACCCTCGCCTTATGGCTCCAGGTACCTCTATCTTCTGTTCTGTGAAGATGACGTGCTGTCCCTGGACGACTGGGTGTTCAACACAGAGGCTCACCCCCTGCCAATCAACCACACGAACTTTAAAGCAAGCGCGCAGTAGTGAGGCCGTTGCCCAGCGCCCTGCTGCTGCAGTGTCAGCGGGTTGCTGCATTTCCTTTCCATTAAAGGAATTCGCGTTGTTCCTAAAATGGTATTTTGGGGCACTAGTCCAATTCCGGACAGTATTATATTGGGGAGATGAAACCGTGACATAAGCACCTTCTTTTCCTCTGTGAGGAGCTTTATTAGCCTGATAATGAGATGTTTATTCTGGGCCATATTGTACACAGTTCATAGACATTCCTTTATACAGAGAATTTATATGAAATCCACTGACTTTGCTTTATAGTGGCCAAAGGACCGGAAGTTTGCCATAAAATAGACTTCACACACACACATCCTCCGTTCGTTTTTCTGTTTCATTTTTGCCTTTTATATATTCTTGGATTTATCACCTTTCTAATTAACAGTTTTCAATATACAGTGCTTTCTAGATGGTAGGCTTTCCAGGCTCTTTAGGGAGAACAGGGTAGGAGAAGGAGGAAGGGGAGTTGCCCTTTATGTGAGAGAGCAGTGGAGTGCCTGGAGCCCTGCCTGGGGGTGGATGAGGAGCTAAGAGCTTATGGGTTAGGCCTAAAGAGAGGACAGGTAAAGGTGACATTATAGTGGCTGTCTGCTATAGGCCACCTGACCAGGAAGAAGAGGAAGATCGGGTCCTCTACAGACAGATAGGAGCAGCCTCAGGTTTGAATTTGCAGGCCCTGGTCCTCATGGGGGACTTCAGCCACCCTGATATCTGCTGCAGGGACAGCGCAGCAGGACGTAAGCAATGCAGGAGGTTCCTTGACTGGATTGATGATAACTTCCTCCTCCAAGTGACAGAGGAGCCAACCAAGAGAAGTGCTTTGCTGGACCTCATACTTTGCCAAGAAGGGGCTTGTTGGGAGTGTGAAGATCCAAGGCAGCTTTGGCTGCAGTGACCATGAGATTGTGGCGTTCAGGATCCTGAGGGCAGGAAGGAGGGTGAAAAGCAAGCTCACAACCCTGGCCTTCAGGAGAGCAGACTTTGGTCTCTTCAAAGATCTGCTTGGAAGAGTCCTGTGGGATAAGATCCTGGAGGGAAGAGGGGCCTGAGAAAGCCAGTTAATATTCAAGAATCATGTCATCCAAGCTCCAGAAGTTCCATTCCAATGAGCAGAAAGTCAGGCAAAAATGCCAGGAGGCCTGTGTGGATGGAGACCTCCTAAGCCAAGCTTAATCACAAAAAGGGTGGAAACAAAGATGGGTAAGCTGGGAGGACTACGGAAACATTGTCTGAGCATCCAGGGCTGACATTAGGAAAGGTAAAGCCCAAATGGAATTGAATTCATCCAGGAACATCAAAGACAACAAGAAGGGCTTCTATTAGAACATAGGCAACAAAAGGAAGACGAGAAAATGTGGGCCCACTGCTCAACAAGACAGGGGACCTGGTTACACAGGACATGGAAAAGGTTGAAATACCAAATATTTCCTTTGCCTCAGTCTTTACTAGCAAGACTAGCCTTCAGGAATCTGAAGATGTACCCTTGGTGGAAGAGGATCAGGTCAGGGTATACTTCAGCAAACTGGACGTAGGTAAGTCCACGGGCCCTGGCCAGTAACTAGCAGAGTACCCCAGGGGCCAGTACTGAGTCCAGTCCTGTTTAATGTCTTCATTAATGATCTCTCAGCAAGTTTGCTGATGACACAAAACTAGGAGGGGTGCCTGATGCACCAGAGCATGGTGCTGCCATCCAGAGGGACCTCGACAGGCTGGAGAAGTGGGCTGCTAAGAACCTAGTGAAGTTCAGCAAGCAGAATTGTGAAGTCCTGCGCCTGGGAAGGAACAAGCCCGTGCACCAGTATGTGCTGGGGCACCTGGCTGGAAAGCAGCTTGGCAGAAAAGGACCTGGGGGTCCTGTGGACACCAAATGGACCATGAGCCAGCAATGGGCCCTTGCTGCAAAGGCAGCTCGTGGTATCCTGGGCTGCCTTAGACAAAGTATTGCCAGCAGGGCGAGGGAGGTGATCCTTCTCCTCTACTCAGCGCTGGTGAGGCCACACCTGGAGCACTGTGTCCAGTTCTGGGCTCCCCAGTACAGGAGAGACATAGACATACTGGAGAGAGTCCAACAAAAGGCCACAAAGATCATTAAGGGACTGGAACATCTCTCCTGTGACGAAAGGCTGAGAGAGCTGGGACTCTGGAGAAGAGAAGGCTCAGGTATTTATACACATCAAATATATAAGTGTATATAAATATATTAATGTGTATAAATACCTGAAGGGAGGGTGCAAAGAGGACAGAGCCAGGCTCTTTCCAGTGGTGCCCAGTGACAGGACCAGAGACACTGGGCACAAACTGAAACACAGGAGGGTCCCTCTGAACACGAGGAAACACTTCTTTACCCTGAGGGTGACCGAGCACTGGCACAGGTTGTCCAGCGAGGCCGTGGAGTCTCCGTCCTTGGAAATACTCAAAAGCCGCCTGGGCAGCTGGCTCTGGGTGGCCCTGCTTGTGCAGCGGGGTTGGTCCACTTGATCTCCAGCCTCAACCATCCCGTGATTCTGTGATTCTGTGGTGTCAAAACTGTAACTAAATCAAAACCTGTCTGCAAAATTCTTGATCCTAATGTATTTTTATATACTTCTTCTGTGCTCTTAAAACACATGTACCACACATCACATCTCATTTAACTTTCCTTTATCGTTTTTGTGTTTTTCTACTTTTATTTGGAACTAAATGTTATGAGTCACTTGTAATAATTTCACTGCTGTAATAGTCAAATCTGTGAAACAGAATAAAAGTCTTGTAAAATAAAAAGCATGTTTGGGTTGATCCTTTTTAAAGCCATCTGTCAAAGGCCTGTTACATCATGCTTGGAATAACTAGGTGACAATACTGGTTGATTTCAAGAATATTTCACAATAGATGTTGATTTCTAGAGCAATCTAGCCAGTGTATGGACGGCAATTCCCATCTGCACCAGCTCTCTTAAATTGCTTGTTCACCATCTGATATGGGTTAGCAGGAGTTCTACTAAACATCTTATTTTTCTAGCGAAAAATAAATAATCCCCAGCCAAGTTTGCTCTTTGATATACATCGTTTCTGGACTGAAGTAACAGAAGAAAAAGAAAGGAAAAAAATTGAAGCCAGGTTCTTCCATGCGTCCTGCCACTGAACTAGCAGTTTAGCCTGCGTGTCCTCTGTGACTCCGAGCAGGAGGACGGTGCAGAGATGTCCACACACCGCCCCTGATCTCCCTCTGGCAGTTGTGAGTATCTTAACAATTCTTGCACCAAGGGCTGGATCTGGGATCAGCATCCTTTCTCCCGGCAGTCTTTCCTCTGGTCACTGCAAAGCCGCGGAGCCCTCGGTGATGGAACATTTTTGTTCGTTCTTGTGACATTCTCTTGATAATTGGTTCATTCAGCAACTTGGGAAGATGAAGTTGCTTTGAGCAAGTTGTGAAAACAAAAAATGTGCTTGTAAATTCATGGCTTTATGACTCCCCAAGAGAAATAAGGTTGTCAGATGGGGACTTAGCATTATCCTGGGGATAAAGATACGGGCTGGTAAGCTTGGCCTGCAGGAATGGTTATTGGTAAATAAACATCTTGGGAGTGAGTCGTGTTATCCGGGAGATTTGGATACCAGGAAGCTGGTTTAGCTCAGAGGGGTTTTATAATGGATTAAGGGAATTCCATAAATAAAAATGCCCTGCTCTTGGAGTAACTGAAGACACTTTAACTGGCAAAATTTAAACCCCCAAAATAAATAATATGGTTCTAGTTTCCTTTAGAAATAGATCTTGGTGTTATGTTAAAACTCTGCTCTTGTTTTCTCTTCCATACAAGTAAGCAAGAACGGGATTAGTGAAGTCACACATCTAGAGGGGAGCTGCTGCTTTCCTGCAGTTCGGAGGCTGCATCGCAAATAGGGAGGATTTTTAGTTGCCCAGCATGCCTGACGATACAAAGCTTACTGATAAGTTTGCTTACCAAGACACTGGCATGGAGTTCAGCACCCGTCACAACAAAAGCTTTTTGTTGCAAACAGCCATGCTTGAAAATTGCCACTCTCCTAGACCACAATTCTGCAAATACTTCTGCCTGTGCTCACAGATATCCGCGGTTAAATCCCTGAGGCCAGTGGATTCATGACAGGCATCAAGTTAAGCATGCATGTATTTAGCAGGAGTAAAGACGCATTCCAAGGATCAGCTTTGTTCCAAGGCCTGGCCCTGAGCCACGACTGGGATTTCTCTGTCCTACGGCAATGCAGGTAACAGAAGCATTTGCCCCACTGGTGTCTTGAAACGTTCTGCTCTTCCCTCGCTCCTCTGCACACCTGGAGCCTTGGCTGGATGCTCTTGCTCGAGCAGAGCCCTCCCCTCGGGGAGCCCTGGGTGCTCTGGGATTCCACCTCTCTTATCCTGCACCCGCCCTGTATGGTTCCTGCGAGGTGGGGGTGGCGGGACTTCTTCTGTTTGTCCGGTTGGGAACTTGGAGCAGATAAATGGGGGGTTACGTTTGAACCAGAGGGTTGGTTTTAAATGTCCAATGGAAAGGATCTGGGAAGATGTGTGTCTGAGCTGCTGTCTTGCCTTTCAGTCTCAGGCATGTGGGACACCAGTGTGAATTCCGTTGTTGATTTATGATGGTTTTTTTTCTATTTTTGAGTCATGTTAACAGGAAATGTGGCCAGCCCAGGTTATTTCCCATTTCCCCTGTTACATTCAAATTCAGAAGCTGTGATTACCACGTTAATTTTCACCATCAGAACAGGCCCTATTTTATGTCAGAAGAACTTTCCTGTAAATTAAGTTCTGATGAAAGAAAGTTGCGTTAGTGGTAGAGATGAAAACTAATAACTATTGCTTGTAGAACAGCCGGCTGTTGTTACCTGACCGTACAAGGAGATAAGACAAAACTACCCAGAAAACAAATGCATCTTTCTGTAACCCACACTTCATTTTTTACGGCGTTATTAAATTCCCTTGTAAGGCTTTCAGCAGAATTGGTTATTGAATTCAAAAGCCTGGCAGTCGTAGTATTTTTCCACATACATTTTGATCTGATCTACTTATCTGATTGTTTCAGATGTGATGCATCGAGCGCTGGCTCCCAGCGCGAGCGGTTTCAAAGTTTCAGCAGTTACTTCTGATCACGTTTGGGTCTTTGGCTTCATTCCCTGTGGAGCCTCAAACAGGTAGCGGGCTGTAATTAGGAATCTTCTCACTAAAAAACCCCTGCATTGTAAATATTTTCAGTTAGTGAGAGCCGGCAAGTGTCAGAACTGTAAGTGAACCCACTCGCTTCCTACTGCATACGAAAGGTCAAGGGGGAGTTACGAATGCGAGCCCTTGGGAATCGGGTAGGCTTTGGCTCTTGCTTTTCAACTCAATGGTCGACTTTGAAACGTCTCAATCAAAGGTCATTTCACTCCGCAGCCTTTGCTGGCGGTTCTTTTTCTGGGATGAACTCTATGTTTTCCATGGCTGTGAAGCTTTGTCACAATGCAGCCCCTCGTCTGCAGTAAACGCACCTCTGGTTTTCGTGTCCCCTTCCAAAAGCCCCATGAAACCAGACTTGGATACTCCTTGCTTCTTACTATTTTTCAGAGGATTAATATTTTTGGGCCTCAGTCTGGTCGGGACTTGCTTCCTCAGGGGTTTTCTGTTTCCAGGTGCTTTCTCCATTTGTGCACAGAGCTCAGATTTTAATGCCGCCTTCCATTACATCATGATGGCTTTGGCTTTAAAATGGGCCAGGGTTTTAGGCTGTGGGAATGGGGCCATCAATTTAAACAAGGACAGGGTTTCTCTGCTCTCGCAACGTGCTGCCCTGGAACGTGGAGTTACTGCGTGTACTCTCGCATATGGGAAACCCATCCCTCTACTGCGAAAAAGATCGCTCCAAGCTTTTCATCCCTGCTATCAATTTCTCACTATTTGCCTTATTTTCAGACAGATTCTCTCCCTGCTGGCAACAGGAGATGGTTTTTCCTGCTGTGTGAGTTTTCTTGGTGGAAATCTTCCTTGTTATTTCTCTGTCACGACGATTTCCTTCGATACAAGTGTGCCTGGGTGGGCCATGCAGCAGATGTCTGGATATTTGAAATTCTTCCTGAGCACTGTAATCTGTAATCTCAAGAACCAGCAGCATAGAGCCCGGAGCTGTTGGTTTTGTTCTCCTTTGAGGAGGATTAGTTCCCAGCAGATGCCTGAATTATTTCACCTTTTGTCTTCCATTCTTTTTCCCATCAAATAATTCATCCATTTGTCATCTTTATATGGTCGCTGGTGACACTGGAAATGGTTCAGATGTAAAATGAGCCCCTCTGCTTCTCGTCTAAATGGTATCCTCTTGGCTCTGCCTGCCACCCTGTCAGGTCGCCTTCTCCATCTGGGTGTCTGCAGGCTTTGTCATCTCATATCACCTCTTGCTCTTGCTCGTTTCCCTGACGCCCAGGTAGATTGATCCTGTTTCAGAGCTATCTCGTCCTGTTACATTTTGTGCTCTAAAGGTACTTGCTAGGTTATTTGAGGTAAGGAAAAGCTCTCCGCACCTCACTGCCCAACCTAATGAGTCTGGGAAATTTTAAAGCACATCTGCTTAAAAGTGCTTGAGTGCTTAACTCATTCACACCTGCCTCTGGGAGCAGACATTATTTCAATGCTCTGTGAATTCATTTCCTCTCATCTCCTCCCTGTGGCCCAAGCACCAGTTCTTTGAGGGATGGGGAGGTGGAGAGCAAAGAGCAGTGGCAGAGCTTCATGAATGTTTTCTTCTGCGGTGGACCTGGCAGAAGGAATCTTCTCCTTCCTCCCTTGGCCATGCAGATGATCTGAGTTACAAATAACCCAGTGTTTATTCTATTGCTGGGCTTCTCAGCCTGGTTCACCGTGTTGCCCAAGCTTGCGCCGTTGCTGCAAAAGAAATATGCGCAGGGATCTATGGCAGAGAGAGGGACGGTGCCCAGGTCCCAGGGAGAAGGCTCCTCTTCACCAACCGAGTCTTGCTCCCTCCAGTCTCGCTTGCTGTGGTCTACAAGAAAATGCACGGTGGGATTTTTACATCTTGTCCCAGGAATTGCTCAAAACTCCACGCGCTCCCAGCCTGCTCCACCCAGGATTACCATCCTCTTCCTCCTTCCTTGGCACAGCCACCACCACTCTCTTAACGGCCTGGTCATGCTCTCCTCGTCTCCAACCAAAACGCTCTTTAAACCTAAAACAAAAAATGATTAGGCAGGCTTAGGAAACCGCAAAAGCTTCAAAGGATTAAATGCTAACGCTTCCCTTAGAGAGATCAAACATTCTACGCTGTTAGCCCTGCAGCAGCAGAAAATGGTACTAAATCTTCCCCGGCAATCAGGGAATTTCAGTGGCGGTGCAGGATTGCATGTAAGGAGGAGCAGGAGACTGATTTATGAGGAAAGATTAAAATGACTAAATATATATCTCTTGGCCGAGCCACTGCTAAGGAGTGATGTGACAACCGTGCAGAAGAACCTGAAGGACACGAAGGTGGTGGGGGGTGTGTGTGGAGGGGTGGAAAAGTTTGGGGGGATGGCGTAAAGGGTAGCAGAAATGGCTCAAAAATGTGGGGTGATGGTAGCAATGGCTCAAAATTTGGGGATCGTGGTGGCTGAGGCTCGGTGATGGCTGCGAAGTCATTCCTGTCCCTGCAATCCCAGGGCTTAAACCCTGCTGAAATCAAGTAAAACTGTAATATCTGGGGGGTTAACAAAAAATTAAAAGCCCATTTTGCTGAGCTGAAACCAAGTAGAAGAGCTGGATACGGCTCTTTTTTTTAGGAGGGGAAACACTGAATTAAGGACCAAAGACCACTTCAGAAATTAAGGGGAGCGGGGGGGAGTACACGCCACTCTTCCATGGATAATTAAAAGCGAAAAGCACGGTGAGGTCACTGCACGTAAAACTGTAGTATTTAGGGGTTTAAAATAAAACAATAGTCCATTTTGGTGAGCTGAAACCAAGTGGAAAAGCTGGATACGGCTCTTTTTTTTTTTTTTTTTTTTGAGGGGGGGAACACTGAATTAAGGACTAATGACCACTTTGGAAACGACGGGGGAGGGAGGACACGCCGCTCTCCCATCGATAATTAAAAGCACAACCGACGGAAAGCTGAAGAGGAAGGTGATGAATCTCCTCTAAAAGTCCCCCCTCAGCGGATAATCTGGAGGATAAAAAGTGTTTTTTCCTCAGGATCGCGTGAAGGTCCCTGCGGGGAGCGGAGGGGGGGAGAGGGGCCGGACGGGGGCCGCAGGCCTGAGGCCTGCGGCCCCCGTCCGGCCCCTCTCCCTCCCTCCGCTCCCCGCGAGGCGGACACCGGCCCCGGCCCCGGCCCCAGCCCCTCCTCGCCGGGCCCTGCCCGCCTGACGCCTCCTCCCCCGGCCGGCGCGGCCATGGCGGCGGCGGGGCGGCGGCGCTGAACGACGCGAGTATGGCGGGTCCCGGCGCGGCCCCTCCGCGCCTGGCTCTGGCCCTGGCCGCTTTGGCAGCGTTGGTGGCCGTGAAGTATTACCGGGACGGTGAAGCAGCCCGACAGCAGGTAACGGGGAAAGGGGGCGGGGGGGGAGAGGGGGCCGGGGGAGAGGCGGTCCTGAGGCCGCGCTGCCCCTTCACGGAGGGGAGGGAGGGAGGAAATGGCGGGCGGACTCTTTCGCGCCGCTGTGGGGGTCGGGGCGATGGCGGCCGCGGGGCTGAGGGGGCGTTGAGGTGGCCGCTGATGGTCTGAGGGGACTGCCACGCATCGGTGGGCGCCGGGGGTTGAGGTGGCCACCGCTGGGCTAAGGGGAGCACCAGGCGTTGGTGGCCACCGGGCTTGAGGTGGCTACTGGGGACGTGGTGGCCGTGGACAGGCTGAGGTGACTGCCCAGCAGTAGGGGCCACCGCGGTTGAGGTGACCGCCAGGCATCAGTGGCGACTGGCGTTGGAATGGCCACTGGGGGTGAGGTGGCTGCTGCTTGGCTGAGGTGACCACTAGACGGTGGTAGCCACGGGGGTTTTAGGTGGCTACTGGGGGTTGAGGTGGCTACCTCTGGACTGAGGGGACCACCAGGCATCAGTGGGCATGGGGGTTGAGGTGGCCATTACTGGGTTGAGGTGACCGTCACACATCGGTGGCCACTGTGGTTGAGGTGACCACCAGGCATTGGTGGCCAGTGGGCTTGAGGTGGTCACAGGGACTGAGGTAGCTGCCACCAGGATGAGGTGACTGCCACACACCAGTGGCTACTGGGTTGAGGTGCCTACCAGGGTTGAGGTGGCTGTCACTAGGCTGAGGGGACCACAGAGCTGTGGTGGCTGCCACTGGGTTCTGGTGGCCGCAGGGCACTGGTGGCTGCAGTCCTGAGGTGGCTGCTGTGGTTGAAGTGGCCACTGCCAGGCTGTGGGGACCACAAAGCTCTGACAGCTACTGGCCAGGCTGTAGGGATCACCAGGCATCAGCGGCAGTGGAGCTTGAGGTGGCCACTGCCAGGCTGTGGTGGCGACCACCAGACTGAGGTGACTATTGAGCTGTGATGCTCACCACACACCAGTGGGTATGGGCTTGAGGGAGCCACTGCCAGGTTGAGGTTTTGTAGAGCTGTGGCAGACGCCAGGCTTGAGGTGGCTACAGTGGTTGTGGTGGCCACCACCAGGCTGAAACAACTGCAGAGCTGCGGTGGCCACCAGGCAGCAGCAGTGACTGTGCTGTTGAGGCCCGTTGCTCCAGCCAGAAGATGGAGGAAGAGCGGGAGCACTAGAGCCTGGCCCTGCTCTCGGCGTAAGGCTTCACACCTCCTCCGATGGTGGCTCCAGGTGTCTCCTTCCCGCTTTATTCCCTGGAAAAAAAGGAATTTTTGTGGATTTTTTTCACGTTAGAAATGCAGGTCTTGTGTGGCCTTGAGCAGCTCTGACTGTAGAAGCAGCAAAAGAATGAGCTGAAAAACGGGAAGGGTTTTTTTAGGGGCTTTATTGTGTTGGGTTTTTTTTAAAAAATTAGGCTGATTGACGCTGTTTTTGATTGTAATCCGTATGATTCAAATGACGCCTGCGTGCTCTGGAGGTAGCATACCTTTGGTAAAGATCCTGCTCCCCTGGCTCTTCGCTTCGGCGTGCATCCCTCAACATCTAAAAAGGTTCGCGGAAAAGAGCAGACTTCTTGGTATTTCTGTAGTAAAAAGACAAGTGTTTTTAAAGGATGCCTCCTTTCTTTGTCTCTTGCATTGCAAAAAAAGGGGAACTGGCTCAAACCGGTTGATCAGAAGAATTCTTCTGACGGGGACAGAAAGGTGGCTGAGGAGATCTCGGCTGTGCCTGACAAAAAGCCAGGTCTCCTGGAGGTTTGGTTTTTGCGAGGGGACAGGTGGGGGCTGTGACTGGGCACTGCTGGAGAGGAGAACGCCATGTGAACAGCCCAAGGTTTTTATTTTTCCTTCGTCTGGCTTAAAACATATGTCTTGTCTCTTTCTATGGAAATGTTTATTTAGCTAAACAACCCACAAGCAGGTGGGAGAAGAAAACTCTTTGTGAAAACCACAAGTCTCCTCCTCTACAAAAAGGCTGAAAAAGCTCAGTCTTATCCCTCTGGCACAAACAGGGGAAACTTTTTTTATTTCTTATAATCGCAGGTTAGAAAGGGAAAAAAAAAAAAAAAAGAAAAACCACAAACTCTGGAGAGCTTTCTCTAACGTGAATGTTATCAGAAAGCAAAAGGCCAAGCCCTAACATCTCTCTCCCATTTTAAACACAATTTTTATGATCCCTTTTGCTGCGGCATACTGCATGCGGCAGGACCGGTGGAAGTCTTTCTTCCTCCGTGCCTGGGGTCTTATCTCCGGCCGGGTCGGTCCCTGCAGTGCCGAGGGGCTCGCGCAATGCTGCCGCCGAGCTGCCGTGCTTTGTGAGCGTGGAAATGAATGTTTCCGGAGGGAGCGATCTGTCCCTGTGCCGGTACTGCCTGGAGCACGCCTTTGCCGGAGCAGCGGCTCTGGTAGCTGGTTCTGGGGAGGGCAGCGTTCCCCGGAGCCCGCAGGAGCCCGGTACCGATCCCATTAGCCAGGAGGCTGCATTCAGCCGGCTGCTGGGACGCACGTGAGATGTGTGCACACGCCTAAGTCTTTATAATAACCCTCATAATACTTTGCCTGACCGCAAAGCTACCGTATCTCTGCTAGCTGTGGTTGTAGGAATAATTATCTGATGGTTCTGCAGCTGATGGTTTTTCATTGGTTAACCTGTGTGAAAGCGCAGGCTGAGGGGATGGAGGCGTGCCCGCAATTCAGATTGATTTTTGGAGGCTAACGTCCAACACCAGGCGCCCATATTCCCCCCCCCTTCACCTTCTGCTGTCTTAGACGCAGAGATGTTCTTCTGTATGCGTGGGGTATAACTGGTTCTCTTTCCGCCTTTAGCCCTGTTAAGTAAATGATCATGAGTTTTTCCTAATAGTACAGCAGCAGGCGGTCTAGCCAACTAAAAACTTTGTCACTCATTTGCCTCCCATCCCTTGAGGTCCGTGTCTGTGAAGTGCAAAAAGAAGAAAGGCTCTAAAAGATTCATCAGCAGGGAGTCGCTGATGCGCTGTGGAGAGGACTAGGAAATGGACCGTCTCTTCAGAGCTCGGTGCACATCCAGGACGGCCCCCTCCGCAGAGGAGGAAGCCGTTGCGTGCTCCCTGCACGCTTCCCTGCACCATGACCCGGCTGCCAGACACTGAGCGATTGCACAGGCCCTTACGAGGTTAATGCATTACGTGCCGAGCACAAGCAGGGTCTAGAGCCGAGAGGGGCTCTGAAGCCTGACCCAAGGCTTCATGACATGACCCTGGCTGTCAGGGAACAGGGCAGTTGCTCAGGAAGGTGTTGTTATCTGTTTGCAGGGCCAAGTATGTACCTTCCCATTCATTTGGGGAACGAAGGCACAGTTTTGGCCCCAAAAACTTGGACAGTTCGTAGCAGGTTGTTCCTGTGCATAGATAAATAACCATCTTGTTCCTTCACTCCTTTTCAGCTGTGCAGTTCCTGCACGCCCCCCTCCTTGTCTTTTCTCAGCCATGTCTGCGTCCAGATCTCTGGTTTGTATTCCAGGGTCTTTATTTCTGTCTGTCTCGGTCCTGAAACTGCCCTGGAAAGCTCTTAAGTGCTTTTGTTGCTGCAGTTGACGGGAGCAAAGCCTTCCAGGCTGCATTAGTGCTGCTTCAGGCTGGCAGGCAACAGATGGAAAATAAAGTAGTTCAGGAGCTCTGGGGATGGTAACGGTGCTGCAGGCAGTAGAGAATAAACACGGTTAAACAGCAGAATACAGAGTATTTATCCTTGCAGCTTCAGGCTTTTACGGGGGTGGCAGGAGAAGCTGCCCCAGATGATGGGTCACAGGGGATGTGCTGCAGGCTGTGGCTTGTCTGACTTGCTCGATGTCTCTCTCTTCCTCTCACACCAACGTGGAGCTGTCTTCTGCCTCAAAGTTGTCCCCTCCCCTTCAGTGCTGCGGAGTGGAAATGACCAGAAGCATCTAGAGCCTTTCTGGGGCTGCTCCAAGGGAGACATTGCGTTCCAGTGGTGTTTTCCACCGGATGACCTCCGTCTGGGCCTTGCAGAGGGAGAAACTGAGGCTCAGGGTGGCTGGGATCTTGCAGAAGTTTCTGGAGAAGACCCTGGGATTTGTGGCTCCCCGATGCAGGGCCAAACGAGCAAGCAGTGCTCCCCCCCTGCGGAGCACGGGGCCAAAATGTTCCATCCAGTCCTGAGGCTGGAGACTTGGAGGGGAACTTGACCAGAGCAGGGCGGTTGTGTGCAGTAATGCTGGCCTGGATCTCAGCACCGCTGTAAGTTAAGTCGCTTTCTCCAGAGTTACAAGGGCTTGGTTCATTTCCTTTGTGTTTTTGTAATGTGGATAGTCATGTATTTGACAGCCTTTATTTCACTGCGCATCAGTTAATTACAGAAATCATGGTCTCCAGGTGCTCTCTATATCTGCAGGTTTAGGACTAACTATCTGGAAAAAGTTGGAAATTTTTCTGACGAAAGACTTTGAGGCCGACTAAGCAAATGATTCAGTTTGAATTACTCAGCCAGATGTAGTTTTAATATGCTCATGCCAACAGTTCCTGGACACCGATCCCTATTGTAAATAGCACAAAATCCTGCCAAGGGGCATTAATCTTTCAATTTGATGGCTGTGTTTGTGTGCTGGAAAGAATGCAAATAAACTCTGAAGCTGAGAGGGGCTGGAGTGAATTTTGTAAGAGGTTGGAATGAAATCTCACTTGCATCTTCTTCCCGAACTAGGAGCTGGCACTGAAGTCTTTGGGAAGCGAGGGGCTGTTTCTCTTTTCTTCTCTGGACACAAACAACGATCTGTACCTCAGTCCAGAAGAGTTCAAGCCGATAGCTGAGAAGCTGACAGGTAGGTATCTGTGTACCTCACAGAGCGCTCTCTGCACAGACAGAGTAAACACCAAAAATACTACACTCAACAGTTTTTATTCATGTCTTTATTTTTTTCCGAGTGCTGTTTTGGGTCTTACTTACATGAAGAGAGGCTGCTAAGCTTTACATGTTTCTGAAAAGGCTTAAGCACTAGACATCACTTTCACAAAGTAGAGTTTTTATAAGACGGAACATCCCATTGCTGGACTAGCAAAGTACATAAGTTACTTTGTCTAGAGCTTAAAGGGGATTTGGGATGGGTGAATGCAACAAATACAGTTCAGCCCAGGCTAGGCCAAATCTATTAGTGAGTTGCAGCGCTTCGTTGATACCCTCCTCCGGCTGTAGCGGTCTCTCGTAGATAGCAGTTGTGAGAGATCGTGTTTGGAGACTATCGGCATGTAACAAATGTCTCTTGGTGGTGCCAAGCAGGAAGAAGTGTGATGATAATGCGCAGGAGAGCTTACAGTACAGTCGAAATACAGACAGTTGTTTGTTTGTGCGGTAATTAATTGGCTAAAGCATGTGTTCTGATCCCTCCTGGGTGAAATGAGACTGCTTAACTGAGCCATGGGGTTTAGAGAGCCGTCCGCCAAAAGGAGGGCTCCCCTTTAACCCATGCAGCCAAAGCTGGTCTCTGGGGTGGGTCTGTGTTTTGCCACAGCGTAGGGACAGCTGGGAGGCTCCCAGTGCTCCTGGATTTGCCAGGATAAATGTGTAATCACTTCACAATTGCTTAAAAGGGAAGGGAGAGGAAACAGCTGCTTTAATGCCTGTCCCTTTGTCTAGGGGTTGCTCCCATCTCAGAATTTGAAGAGGAGGAAACGCCTGATCCAAGCGGGGAGACGTTGTCCATTGTGGCTAAATTCCAGCCTTTGGTCATGGAAACAATGACGAAGAGCAAAGATGGTTTCTTGGGAGTACGTATAATGCAGGATGTGTATGGCTGGGAATTCTGGTATAAACATGTCCAATGGGCTGGTAACATCACCAGGAATAAGCGCTAGCATGTTCAGAGGGGGAGGTGGTCTTGCTCAAGCCTGTGGGATTTGCTTTGACGATCAAGCTCACCGCTTTCTGCAGCATTTCATTGTTTTCAGTGCACTCGGCAGCGCTGTGCCCCAATTAACACACCTTTCCTGGGAAGCTTGAAGCAGACATTAGAGATGGCTTTCCTGGAGCTAAGTCCAAAAGCAGTGGTGTTACGTGGTGTGTTCCCCTCTCTCCCATTTTCTATTACTCACATCATTGAAAGTTGACAGAACTATTTGGTGGTGTTTGGGGTGGTAGGAAGAATTTAAAACGTGTTTAGTTGGGGTTTTTTCACCCTTCTCCAGAGCCTAGTTACATCCATCAGCATTACTGCACGTTTGAAGAGTCTGGTCTAGGCTCTGATAGTGTCTTTTGTTCACAGATTTCTCACGTCGCTCTGTCTGGGCTGAGGAATTGGACTGCCCCAGCAGCCCCCATGAGCGTGATGCTTGCCAGGCAGTTTAAAGCTTTTCTTCCTCCGAAGAATAAACTGGATCTTGGGGATCCGTGGTGGATAATTCCTAGTGAATTGAACATCTTCACTGGGTATCTTTCCAACAACAGATTTTACCCTCCTCCTCCCAAGGGCAAAGAGGTGAGATATGAAAGTCAGTTTCTGTGTACCTGAGAGGTAGTTTGTATAAACGTTCTGCCGTATAGCCCAGATGAATCAGGAATCCCTAGAGCGACGAGGCTATTGCATTATGTCTCCCTGGACTTTCTAAGGGAGCAAAAAGGCTGCAGTGTACAGCCAGGAGCACCATCTCCTAAATTGGAGGTAAAACTGAGAGCAGGCAAAAGCTTTGGGTGTCTGAGGCTACCCTGAGCATCTTCATCTTGTTTAAGCTTTTGGGTTTTTAGGCTAGTCTTTCCCAGACAGGGAGGGGAGAGGGTTATTCAGAAAGCACTTGTATGAAGTGATGGTGCCTTGTGGAACAGTTGCTAGGTGCCATCCCAGAGGTGAGCGTTTCATTGACAAGTGAAACGACGTGTATACATAGTTTGTAAAGCTAAGCATGTATATCACTCTCCCCTGGGGTGCCTGGGTAGGTGTTAGTGATCGCATAGTTGATATCCTTTCCCAGCCTGGTGTGTTTATTGATTGCATACCCACTCTTTCAAAGTCTTTAAGTAGTATTGATGGAGGCAGCCTCGTAGATCAGTTTACTGTACTTAGACATTCAACCGACTGGGATGATGGAAACTTGCAAACAATGAGAGTAGCATAAAAAGCGCGGAAGATGGATTTATTTTTAAAAGTACTCTCTTGCTTTATCTCCTTGTTTTGTCATTAGGTAGGTCTCTGAGCTAATTTTTAAGTCATAGCAATTCACTTGCCTTCCTGATCTGGTGGAGAGAGTTACTCTGGAGCTGCAGCTGACCTGCAGTGGAGGAACTGTTCTCATTTTTGCTCTCTTACAATTATTTCTCTAGATCATAATCCACAGGCTTTTGAGCATGTTCCACCCACGCCCCTTCGTAAAAACCCGCTTTGCTCCCCAAGGAGCTGTGGCCTGCATCCAAGCCATCAGCGCCTTCTACTACACCATAGCATTCAGGTAAGGCCATGGGTCCGGGGTGTTAGAGGAGCGCCTGGGGGCTCCTCTGAGTTTGTTCCATATCTCAGGGGAGTGGGGAAGGCCGCTGTGAGCCCGTGGCAGAGAGCGCACGTGTCATTGCATGTGCTGTCGTGTTCCCAAGCAAGATCAGATGTGTCCTCGCTGGGAGGGAGGCGAAGCAGTTGGAGGAAGAGGGTGATTCACAGCCCGCTCTTGCCCGGGTGTGATGCTTTGCTGGTGCCCGAAGAGGGCACCCGTGTTCCCAGTGTCGCCCAGTCCCTGCTGAGGCAGGGACTGCTGCCCAGATGCAGGACAGCAGCCGTTCTCTATCACCCTTGGTTTGGAGCTGTTCCTGGCTGAAAGGGGCGAGTCTGATTAGCGAGAAATTCCTTAGATTTTGGTTAATCGGGGGGTGGAGTGCATTTCCAAGGGGGATAGTCTGGGGAATTGTTCTCTTGTTTTACTGGGAGTGTTGCACGCAGCTTTTATTTGCCTGATCAAGCTGGAAGGGAGGCTGAAAGGGTCTTAGTCTGTTCCTGCAGTTCAAGGAACGATAATGTAATTCATCCTTCCTGGATGGACACTTATTGCCCAGTTCCAAAAGGCATTGATCGTGGAGATGATCCTGACCCAGGGGATCTGCTCCAGTCTTTTACTCTCTTCATTGTGTGAAATGAAAAGCTTTTTGAACTGAACCTCTCTGCCCCAATTTAGCTTCATAATTTCTGGTGCCTGGAGATAACTTTTCCCTGCTGTCATCTGCAGCGCGTGATCCATTCTCTCGTCCCGACACTGCAGCTGATGGCTCCTTTCTCATTTCAGGATCCATGCTGAGTTCCAGCTGAATGAGCCACCAGACTTCCCCTTCTGGTTTTCCCCAGGCCAGTTCACAGGTCACATCATCCTCTCCAAGGATTCTTCCCATGTCCGAGAGTTCAAGCTCTTTGTCCCTAACAGCAGGTACAGCCCTTTCTTTCTCTTCCTGGGGGCTAAAGAGACTTGAGGGTTGTTATAAATGAGGCCCGGTGGAACCCAGGAGCTTCGGGATCCTGTCCTGTGCTGCACTCGGGGCTGTGCGTGGGGGGGGGCTAGTGGGCTCTTTTTATATGAAGATATGAGTGCAGCAACAGCCCTGTCCCCTGTGGTACGTGGGTGCCCAGGCCTGTGCAGGGAAGGCAGATCTGCAGTCTGAGCTTTGGGCAGGCTAGTTCTGTTGTTTGCTTATCTGTTTTCCCCATACGTCCTTCTCTGCCAGCGGTCATCACGGTCATCGTGTCCTCAATTCTCTAGTTACAGTTGCTCCCTAAACTGGTTCTGATGCAATTTTTCAGGAATAGCTCTGTTTATCAACAGGTCTGGGGGGCGTCTGGCTTAGAGGAGGCAGGGAAGGACAAGGGCAGAGGAAGGACAGGGGAGAAGCAGGGCAGAGGTTGCTGGGGACATGGAGCATGGGGTTGGGGACGGATGTCCTTGCACAACCTGGCTGCAACTGGCACATGCTTCAACTGAGCATCCAAGCCTGAGCTGTCCTGTGCCAAACCACTGTAGAGGGAGGTACCTGCAGGCACGTGGGAGGACACACGGGGATGGGGAATCTAAGTTGTCCTGATATCACCCTAGAGACAGGCAGTAGCCTCTTCTGCAAGCACTGCTGCAAGCACTGCTCCCCCTGACCTGTCCCAGCAGCCCTGGCTGTGGCAGGGGCTCTTGCAGATGTCAGATACCTGTTGCAAGCTGCAGAAGGCTCCTTGGGTGTCTGTGATGGATGAGCTCATGCTTTTCAGCCAAGTCCCTGGAAAATCTGAGTGAATTGAGCTCTGCAGTTGCCTGTAAAACTGGCAAATGCATCTCTAACAAGTCGCTGAGGATCCCTGACCCATTTCAGGGTCTGATTCACTCACCAGTAGCTGTCCCTTTGTACTTGGAGGATGGGGAGGGATGGGAAGGGTGTGGAGAGTGGCCCCTGGCAATCCCAGTGCCTGGCTTAAAGCACCGACGTTCATCAAAGCCTGATGCTCTTGCTTCAATATATTCTTTGCTTGGTGTTTTGCAAGTTAAGGCTTTGTGTGCATAGCTTTGCACTAGCTCATTCCAGCTCTCTGGCAAGCAGCTGGAAGCGTTTCAGGGGAAAGACGTTCCAAATCTCTTTGCCCATGACGCCTGGAGTGAAAATTCTATTATAACATTACCCTGGCGACTCAATCCCTATGGCTCTGTCAGCACATTTGTTACAGCAAGCATACACTTACCGCTCTGCCAGCAACTCCTTACAAAAGCCTTTTGGTTCCAAAGAAACACTTTTAAAAGTTCAGCAGGATCAGAATGTGCAAGTTAAGTGCTGGAAGTGAAGGGGGAGCAAAGACACCTCTCTCTTCCGTACTTTGACAGTACTCAAAGGTGTGAGCGCGTTTGCCTTAAGTGTTGGGTGGGTGCCTGGGCCCTGATCCACCAGGGATACTGGTGTTGCTGGTCTTGTGCAGGGAGAACGCTGATCTCCAAGGAGCCAGAGGCTCTGGGCTTCAGCACTGACCTTGCAAGAGGAGCATTGGGTGTTCTCATTTGTTTGGGGTTTCCCATACAGAGTTTTAGCCTTGGATGACTTTGAACATACCGGGTTTGTCTTGCAGGTCTCTGAACGTTGATATGGAGTGGCTGTACGGGGCAAGTGAAAGCAGCAACATGGAAGTGGATATCGGTTACCTGCCTCAGGTCTATAGTCACTCTCAGTCCTCTGTGTGCGTGCAGCATCCCAGCAGGGATTTATGCTGCCATGCCCCTAAGCTGTATAACCTCACTTTTCCCTGTTCTTTAGAGCTTTCTCTTGAACATTTCAATATAACAATATAATCTCTGTTGATCTGTGTATGTCCTCTGCAGCAATATGGCTCCCTATTGCCAGTTCTTGTGATATTTTATTTTTTCCCTCTGTGTGGGTTTTATCCTAAGCTTCTGGACTCATGTGACTTCTTCCATTTCTGAGAAGTTGTCTGACAAGCAAGGGGGGAAGATTAGGAGCTGAACCCAGGCCCTGAGCCCAGATGGGTGTATGAACAACAGTGTGTCTGAATTTAGAAACTGCATGAGGTTATTCCTCTATTCTGTGGTAATCCCAGCTCTTGGGACAGGAAACATAAGGCAGGATTTTGAATGCCTGAATTTTTAACAGTCCCATTTTCTCCTAAACTAGATCCATGTTTCTTTTTAATTGCCAAAAGTCAGGAAAATAGACTTACACAATAATTTCAGATGTACTACAACCCTGAACCGCAGGGAAGCTCCTGAACAGCTTTCCCTGTTGCACCCTCTTGTGGCCAGCCAGGGGTCGCGTAAGGGCTGTGCTGGTGGTAGGAACAAGAGCTTCAAACTAGCCCTGCAGATCCCAGTGATTTTAAGGATGTGGTGTGCCACAGTCAAAAATCCCCATTGGGATGGTGGGAACATGGAGTGAACGGGTCTCATGCGTTCCCAATCTAGCGAGCACAGTCAGACAATAACTGAAGGAAATAAAGTTGCTTTCCTGTTACTCCCCAGTAAAACACGTCTGCAACTGGTAAAGTGCAGCTCCAGGAGACAGTAGATCAAGCTGTATCTTAATTAGAAGCTGCACAATCTTATTTTGCATCTTTATCCTGTCCTGGAGTACAGAAAAACCAAGAGTGGGATATCTGCAATGCTCAACTCTCAGCTGTTCTCCTGCAGATGGAGCTGGAATCGACAGGGCCTTCAATCCCCTCTGTGATCCATGACGAGGACGGGAATGTGATTGACAGCAGGGATCCCTCAGGGGAGCCCATCCAGTTTGTGTTTGAAGAGATAACCTGGCAGCAGGAAATCCCCTGGGAAGAGGCAGCCCAGAAGCTGGAAGTAGCCATGTATCCATTTAAGAAGGTGAGGAAGGGGCCGGGCTCTTCCTTGGCACGTTTATTTGGGGCAGGTCATCTTCCAGTCACCTGGAGGACGAGCAGAAACCAGAGGCCACAACCTGATCAGCATTTAGAATAGTGTGAGGGTGTCCCAGCTCAGCGGGTGCCTCCCAGGCACTGCCTGTGTGGCTTGATGGACTTCCAGTTCCCAGATGAGGGAGGACAGCATCTCTGAAAGGCCGTTTGGGGTTGCACAGCAGCAGGAGCAGGAGCAAAGCCTAGATGTCATGTGTCCCAGGCTTGTATTGTAAATGTAGGCTTATCCTTCCTTCCTCTTATCAGTAGCTGCTGGCGCGATTTCTGAGTGAGGCAGGTAATCGCGCTGCTTACAAATGGTTTTCCTCTGGCGTTACTTTTGCAATGTTCAGCTACCTTTGGTCCAAGCTTTCCTTATCAGCAGAAAACACACAATCCGCCTGTTCCTCTGCATCCCGCAGTGAGACACAAATGTATAGCATTGGGTGACCGAAACTATTTAACATGCCAGCAGCCTGTGGAGCAGATGGCTACTGCCTGTCACCGCTTCCTGGGCTGAAAGGACACGTTTCAATGGCTGCCTCCTTGTGCCTGAGCTTACAAATGTCCCTTTGAGCTGCCAAGATGTTAATAAAGTTCCCTTCATTTGAGTGATTGGAACAATCTCTGCGCAGGGTCCCTCGCAGCCAGTTTTTAGGCTGTTTCAGTGAGGTTTTGTAATAAATATCTCAAGACCAGATTTCCCAGGCTGCTGAGGTGCGTTAGCCTGCCTGCAGTTGTGCAGATGCTTTCTGCAGTGTGTAAAGATGGGGCTCTGCAGGTGCTGGTAACGTCCCACAATGCCGTGATGGGCTCGCTGCGGTCTCACCGGGAGATGAAGTTGTCCCTGGGGAGGGCACCACAGTTGTTGTTTGCCTTAATCTGCAGGATCTAAACTCTGTGTGTCTCAACCTGTGGGGTACAGCAGGTCTGGTTCCTTCAGACCCTGCTCATGTTGGAGATGGGCTGCTCTGTGTCTGTTTCTCAAGCTATCTCTCTGCCTTCAGGTCTCTTATCTTCCCTTCACACAAGCTTTTGAGAGAGCAAAAGCAGAAAAGAAGCTGGTGCACTCGATCCTGCTGTGGGGTGCCCTGGACGACCAGTCCTGCTGAGGTGAGGACAATCCCAGTGTGGCTGGAGGAATGAGGTGTCTCATTGAGGCTGTGAGAATGGCCAGGGGTCAGAGAGCCGGTCAGGAGCCAGCGGTAAATGTTGTGCTACTTGTTCTGGCACTGAAGATGCTGAATAGAAAGGAGCTGGAAGTGGGGAATTACTGATCAGAGCTTAGGCTCCCAGCAGCAGGATCAGATCTATTTGAGACAAGCCCTGCACCAACTCGCTAATTCAGGTGCCTTTGTCGAGGGGGAGGCACGGGTCTGGTCTTTCTCCTTTCTATTCCGCCCTCAGTCTGCTTGGGTAGAGGCAGCATCTGCAGGGTGAAAGGGACACTGCTCTCTGCTTTGTCCCTGACACCTGCGCAGCAGAAGCCAGAGCCAGATGTGGGCTTGGGGTTGTCCTGATATGTAGCTATTTCCGTCCCCGGTGCCAAAGAACTTGTGTGCCACATTGAACAGGAGTGGTGGGTGGGAGAGGAGCAGGTATCTTTAGTCCTGTCTGCCCTTAAAAATTCTCCAGCACATATGGGCTCTGCTTGTCTTGAACAGCAAAGGCACTCAGGGTGGATTCGCAGGGCCTGATCCTTTCCCAAATGCACCAAACCTTGCAAGTGGCTGGGGTCTGCTCTGGTGAGTCTTCTCTGCCAGCAGCACACGTGGGGAAACAGTAAGTGTGGAAAACTGCCAGGAAAGGAGAAAAAAAGACAATGGGGCTGGGCTGGTGGCATCGCAGTGGCATCAAACATGGCAAGAGTCAGCTCTAGAAACACAGCAAACCACTGTCTGCCTCTCGTCCTGTGCCAGGTTCGGGGCGGACTCTCCGGGAGACTGTCCTGGAAAGTTCGCCCATCCTCGCCCTGCTGAACGAGAGCTTCATTAGCAGCTGGTCCCTGGTGAAGGAGCTGGAAGAGCTGCAGGTGAGTGTCGCAGCCACATCTGCCTTCTTTGCTTTTGGCACTGGTGAACGCAGATGGTGGTTGGCACGGGGGAGCTCACACCTGTGCCAGTGGGGGATTTGGGTTCCAGACCCTCCGTGTCCTAGCGGTTGCAGGGGCCAAGCAAACACCAGATGGAGGCAGGCTAAGAAAATGGCACAATGACCCCTTTCACTCTGTCATGGTGCCAATATTAAAAGCTAAACCAGATGCTTCACTGTGAGATAGCCCTGCCCAAGGCCATTTGTGCCATCAACAAACTGACTTGTCTGTAACCCAGGGAGCAACCAAATACTGTCTGAACCCTGAGTCTCCTGATTGCACCTTTCCCCACTTATCAGCCTGTCCCTGGGCCAATGCTGTCAGCTGGGGTCAGTCATGGAGCTGGAGACTCTGGGAAAAGCCGGGATCAGGCTGTTGGTGTGCCTGGGAACTGCCAGTGATGGGGTGATTTTATTGTTCAGGGAGAAATTCTACAGCTGAAAAGTGAGGGGGAGAATGACTGAAGGGGAGTAGTAAAGCAGATGGTGAGAATGGAGCCAGTTACTAGTGGCTGCAGAGTAGCTTTTTGGTGTCCCTCCTCCTCCTGTGTTCAGTGTGCTCTTGCTGCGCCGCTCTGCTAGTTTTGGTGTGTGCAAACATATTTCTTTGGGGTCTTTTTACAGAGCAACAGAGAGAATGAGTTCTACAGCAAGCTGGCTGACCTGCACCTGGAGAAATACAACTTCCCCGTGGAGATGATCATCTGCCTCCCCAATGGCACAGTGGTACGTTCGTTACCCTTTAGCTGGGCTTGGCTCGTCCCATCAGAATGTGCTCTTTTCAGGGTCGTCTGCAGACCCTGAAGCGAGTGTCCGCTCCCCCAGCCGTTCCCTGGCTCCTCGAGCCTTTGTGGGGCCATAGTCCCATACGGTGCTGTGCTCCCAGGGATGCTGTGGCAGACAGACAGCAGCTCTACCAAGAAATCTGAAACAAGTATCTTTTTATTCAGAAACAGAACAGCAGCAGCTCTGGGCAGGGAGGGGGGAAACAGTCAGACTTGAACCAAATGTCTGCCCGTGTTCCCTCATTGTCCCTGGTTGGAGTCAGTGACCTTTGGGAAGACATTGCAGCTTGTTTCCTGTCCCTTGTGCTCATGCTTTGGAGAAAATCTCTCCTTATCAGCACCTTCTGGCACATTTATCTTTCTCTCCATTCCCCAAGTTTGTCACAGCAAATCAGCCATTAGCAAGTCCACACGCTTCAGCTCTGCTGTTCCTCCCAACAACCCCCCCCGCCTTGGATCTGAAGCACAACAGTTCCTGACACTTGACAGTGCGGCTCTTTGCTGTGTGTCACCAGCGGGGCTGTCTGCGGTGGAGGATCCTGCCAGGGCTCATCCGATTGTGCCCCACACTCACAGATATTAGCCAGTAACGCATGCAGTGACTCCTTGCTGGCTCCCCTCCCGATGGGCCTGGGGGCTGGTGGGTGCCTTCAGGCCTGTCGAGGTTGCTGTGGTCAGTGGCCGCGTGTCCCCCTTCCCCACCTCCTCGGGGGAGCAGAAAGCACAGAGACATTTGAAGCTCAGGTGCTGGTTTTGCAGCTGGGCTGGGCTGAGAGCACCCCAGCAGTCGGCGTGGTCGGGCTGCCATCTCCCCAGCCCTGGCTCAGAGCTAGGTTTTATGCCTGTGTGATTTTTCCCAAATCGCCTTCATCTTCTTCTTAACCTAAGCGAAGGGTCAGGACTCTCAGGGAAAGAAAGAGGCCATTGTCTTTCACACATCTTCCTCTGACTGTAAAGTGCAGACCTGAATCCTGGATGCTGAATTAGCATTCACAAAGTGCTAGAGTTCTTTGAGTTGTTACAGTCTTGTCACCTGGGTCCTGGCTGGAGGCCAAGGCAGTGGCTGGGGAATTGTTCTGGCTTTTAAAGTCTCCTCTCCTCATCTGTTTTCCTTCCCAGATTCACCACATCAATGCCAACTACTTCCTGGATATTACTTCTATGAAGCCTGAAGATGTTGAAAGTAGCATCTTTAGTTTCTCCACCAATTTTGAAGACCCTTCAACTGCAACTTACCTCCAGTTCCTGAAGGAAGGACTGCAAAGAGCAAAACCATACCTGCAGACCTAAAAACAAAGGCACCTGAATGCCCCACAGAGATGGCCAAAGACTTCAGAGATCTATTTTGATTACAAAAATTCTTCCTTATCTTCATGCCAGATGTTGATGTTAAGATGCAGACAGCCCCAGCACTGGGGCTCTGCTCTGGATGTTGGTTTGAGGCTAAGTTTCAAGTGATACCAGTTTACAGATTACCAGTTGCCCTTTTGAGTTCAGGCAAATTTTTACAGGAGTGGAAATACTTGAATCTGTAAACACTTTTGGTGCATACGCCTTCGTTTGCCACCCACCCCCCTGTTTTTCCAGCTCCTGTTCAGACTCTGCCGTGAAACTCGTGTAACAGCTATACCAAGCGTCACCTGGAAACCCCAGATCTCAAGGACCGGACTGTGTTGAACCGTGGAGAACAGCATTGCCATTACGACCGAACACTCGTGGTGAGCGCCTGTGCCCTGTGGGCGAAGGCGCAGAATCCAGCGCAGCTGGGAAGCTCCTTCCTGGCAGCCGGTGTCCTCCACATCTCCTCGCTGGCTGCCCTGAGGCTGGGATGCCAGCTCTTCACTGGGGCGTTTATGGACAGCAATGGCATAACGGGACTGTGGCTGGTAACGTGTAGACAGGAAAGTAGGAGCTTCAAACTGGAGGGTTGAGCTCTGGTGTAGCCCCCGCCCAGCACCGGCGTGCCGTGGTGGGAGAGAGGTCTCACCGATTCAGGTTCTTTGCATCTGAGGGAGGTGCTGACGTTGACAGAGTGAAATTAGGAATGGAGACGAGGGCAGCAAGAGGTATGGTGCAGCTCAGAGTCATCAGGCGTGGATTAACTGGGGGGATTTAGGGGCCAGAGCCCCTGTTAGCTCCAGCGGTGCAGTACGTGAACTCCAGGTTACAGGACACGGTAGTGAGCAGTGCCCCCACCCCGTTCAGCCCAGGGCCGCTCCCACCCCTCCGGCTTTGAGAGCTTTGTTCTCCCAGTGTCTCCTCGGAGCTGGTGAAATGATCCGTCCTTGTTTGCTTTGAGCTTCTAAGTCACACTGAACGATGACCCATGACGAGGTTCCCTTTGGGAATGGGAGGTTCAGTGTTGTCCTGAGAGTAGGAACTGGCTGAGAACTGAGCAGTTTTAAAAGCCAGTGGTACTAAAAGAAATTTTCAGGAGATTTTTCCAAAGAAATTGTTCAGACAGAATGCCATTGTCTTACCTGTAACCACCCTGAGCAGTTGCTCCTACTCTGGACCAATGCCTGGCTACAGAGTGAGTGCAATTTGGAGCAGGAAAGGTCAAATGAAACGGGTTTTTAAGCATATTCCTATAGGTAGGTGAGGAGACAAAGCATCTTCAGTAGATGGCTGCAAACAGCCGCGGCTGGTGATGCTTTTTCTGCTCTCTGAAGCACAATTTTGTTGGACCAAATCAAACCGGGGAGAAAAGCTGGTTTTTTTGGAAGGGGTGTTTTCATTCCTGGGTTCCAGGACCTGGGAGGAACCCGGGGGTGGCGATCACCCTGTCCCCACCCTGCCCCAGCACTCCTGTCTGTGTCCATGGCTGGAGCTTAGATGGACCTCTGTGCTGAACCAGCGTAGCTTCACTAATTGCTCTAGTGAGATTAATTACCCCTGGGATGTTTCTCAGTATCGGCTTTCTAACTATGCATTAGCTCTGCACTTTTCTAGCACTCCACGGGGCCTGCAGTAAGGACAGGCTTGGATCTGGCAGCGCTTTCAGCTGCGGAAAGTGCCAAAGCCTCCAGGCAGTGTTTGAGACCCAGCTCCTGTCACACCGGCGGTCTCGTCCCTCCGGGGGACTCTGGTCTTGTCCCTTTGGGGGACTTTGTCCCAAGCAGAGAGCGGCAGAGGAGAGGGAGTGCCTGCCTCCCCACGGCTCCTCGGGAGGCACCACTGCAGCGTACACCGGCCCTTCTGGCTCTTACAAACCTTCACCTGAGGGAATTTTTCTGCACCTTTCCTGAGCCCCTCGGCCGGGTGTTGGAAGCGGTGTCTGTCAGTTGTGCTCGGGTGGAGAGACCATTCCGTTTGTTCCCCTTCCCCCTGGTTTTGCAGCAGAAGGGTCTGGCGAGGGCAGCGTCTGAGCAGGCAGGGATTGCCTTTGTCTTTTCAGGCTTAGAAAAACCAGGCAGTGCAGCGGTTCTGCAGGGCCCGGGGAGCCCCCGAGGGAGGCCGAGCTCAGACAGTGGCTGTGACAGTCCCAGGCACAAGCAGGGCCTGTGCCCAAGCCCGCGGTGAGCCCGGGAGCCCTGGAAGCACCTCGGTTTTCCTCTGCGGGCTCCTGCAGCCCGGCCCAGAGACGCCTCTGGGGGAACGGGGGTACGCGGCTGTGTCCCCGTTAGCCTATTAACTGCCAACCTGCTTAATTGATCTCTCACTGACCCCCCTCTGCCAGCGCTGGGCTCCGGCAGAAGCTGTTGCCTGAGGCTTTTATTAATCCGTGCCAAGCTTTTTTTTTTGTCTCCTGTTTGTAAACATACTAAGGTTTATTTCGATAGGTTTGTGGTACCTCGGGGAGGGGAGGAGGAGCTGCTTTCCCCCACCTCCTGTGCTTCGTGACGCTCTGGCCTGAAACCCGCGGCGGGCCAGGGCCGATGTCTGCCAGCGAGGCCGGGGGGGAGCGGTTCGGTGCCGGTCGGCGGGACGGGCCGCCGGGCCCCGGCTGTAACAGTGCTTGTTAAATCCATCCCACCACCCTCCGCCTCCTGCAGTCCTTGCCTCCTCCGGGGGGGCGGGTTTGGGGCGGCGGGAGCGGCTCGGTGCGAGCGGGGGCGGCCCCTTGCTGGCACCGGCGCCCCGGGCGCCATTGGGGGGGGGGGGGGCGGTGTTTCCGGGTCACGGCGCATGCGCAGGCGGCGCCGGAAGTGCAGGGGGAGGGTTCTGCTTCCGGGTGATGGCGCCGGAGGGGCCGGCAGCGGGCCCGCGCTGCGCCGCCGCCCCTCAGGTACCGGCGGGGCCCCGGGACGGGGGGAGCGGGGCGGGCGCCGGCCGAGGGACGAGGGGTCGCTGCCGCCCGCGGGTAGGGGGGTGCCGGGCTGGGCCCGTCCGCCGGGGTGCTCCGTGCGGGCCGGCGCGGCCCCGGGCAGCGCCCGCAGCCATCGGTTCTGTCCCGCAGTGAGAAGCGCCGGCGCGGCGGGGAGCGGGGAAAGATGAGCCCGGTCCGCGCCCGCGGGAGCCGCAGCACCCAGCGCTGAGTCCGCCCCGGTGACCACCGCCAGAGCCGGAGATGGCAGCGGAGTCGGTAAGCGGAACGGCGGCCGGGCCTCTTCCCTCCCCGGGCCCCTTCTTCCCGTGGCTCTCCCGTGGCCGGTAGCCAGAGGGCCGTCCCAGCAGTCGGTGCAGTCCCAGCTCGGAGATTCAATTTTAAAACACACATCGGGACTCGGGCATTGCAAACCTAATGCTCAGGCATTGCGTGTGCGCAACAAGCTCAGGTGATAAATCCACCACTGAATTTGTGGTGGACTGAGCGAAATAACCTGTTTGGATTCCGGTTTGTCTTTGTGGTATTCGCTGTCCAGTCTTGTGCTGCCTCCTGTCACGAGAGCCTGTGACGGCCATAAAACTGGCAGAGGGGAACGCGGTCAAAGGACAGAACTTCACCTTTTGAATCCGTTTCAGAAGTACCCACAGGTCACTAAAACATTTGCCCTTTCTGAAAGCCCTCTGAGGCTGTTCTCCTTGGCCATGGGCTGGGATGGGCATTGGTACACTTGTCACTTTGCCATCATCCAAGAGATGTTCACAGTCTTATCAACGCTGCTTGTGTTAAAGATCATGTGGAAGTGAGATTGTTTCTACAAATGAGACTTTCTTCTGATTTAATTCTTCTGAGGCCCTTATTTGATGCTGTTTTCCTCCTTTTGGTATGTTTTCATTTGGAGCTCAGTGTCTGTTACTGAGTACTTTTAGTTTTCAGTCCTGAAAGTACTACAGCCATGTTTAAAATGCTCCTTAGTAACTGGCTGACTTTATGTGTGTTCAGCTGAAACACAGTTGTATGCAGTGAGGACCTTAGTTATTAGCAGGTTCTCAATTAAAAGTATCAATCAACAAATAAAAAGTCAGAGATCTGAGCCCTTAAGTAGATTGTATAGGACAGTTTCCAATTTAATAAATGTTAAGAAGGGCGACTGATTTGAAACATTAATTATATCACATGGCTTCTTGTAGACGATCCCCATCTGGCAGAACAAACCCCATGGCTCAGCACGCAGCGTCGTCAGGAGGATCGGGTCAAACCTCCCTCTAAAACCCTGTCCCAGAGCAACCTTTGAGGTAAGCGAACTCATAAGGGGTTTGGTGATCGCCTGTAGGAAGCTGTCGCTCTAGAGAAAGGCAAGACTGTTCTGTCAGCCACGTGTGTCTGCAGAGTTGTATTCACAAAGCTCACGTAGCAATATAGTTAATTTTAAGATTTTTTTTTAAGTCTTTTTTTTTTTTTTTTTTTAATTTCTTGTAAAGTGATCATTGGCAACTGGAGGAAAATACCTCCTTGGGTAGTGTCTGTGGACTGGGTCAGCGAGCCGGAGGAGACAGAAACACGGAGTTGCGGAACCAGCGCTTCATTGCGTGACCTCCAGCAAGCCGCATGCCCTTTGGGCCTGTGTTTCCTAAACAATAAAACAGGGTTTATGGAAACGCTTTCGTCACTGTTGAAGCTCAAGGGCAGCGCTGGGACTTCTAGTGGCAAAGCGTGGCACGTGGCCTTGGCAGCGCCCTAGGCTGTATCAGGTGTCCCTCCGCTCAGAGCACAGCAACGCGCCCAAGGACACGTGCAGAAGCTGACACACAGAAGCGCTATGTTTCCATCAGCCAAATGGTGTCACACATTTGACAGATGCAGCTGCCGGCCTGGTGCTGAGGAGAAAGGCTCTGACAGCCCATGCAGCACATCTGGGGCGGCTTCAGGAGACGGGACCGGCGTCTCCTCAACATAACTTTCTTCTTCTTAGGTTCTACCAAATGTTTCAGACCTCTACTTAAATGACGTCCCTCCAGTCCCCACCTTGGCAGACATCGTGTGGATAGCAGCAGATGATGAAGAAACATATGCCAGAGTCAGGTTTGTTTCCTCTTTTTCTCTGCTGCTCCTTGGTTTTATACACCGGTTTATTTTGCACAGCTTAGACATTGATCAGATGCTCACAGCTTCAGTCCCCGAGGTCTGATCTGGTGCCTGTTGACATTTTTCCCAAGAGACAGGAAAAAAAAAATTGAACAAAGGACCTTGGGAGGAATTCCTGTAGGAAGTGCTAAGAGCCTGTGCCATGATTTATTTTCCTCCCTGAAAGATGTGACCCCCCTGATCCAGGGTGTTTTCTGGTTGAAGAGTTGATTCTCCTGGCATTGAAGTGCTCTGTCCCCAGGAGTTTGGTTCTGGTCAGTTGAACATTTGTCCTTAAGGCAGGGCGATAGTTATAGGTATCTTGTGAAAGATAAAATGGATTTTGCAATCAGAGGCAAAAGTTAATGGGTAAGTGACATTTCCCACGTGCACCCAGCCCGGCATGGAGACACAGTCACTGGGAGAGAAATGACTTGGCACCACGTGAGCACGCCCAGGCTTTTGTCCCTGCGTCCTCTCACCACATCTTGTGCCCTTGGGTCATGGTTTCTGTGACACGTTTTCTGTTCCTTGTCATACAGACAGTGGCACATACAGACAGTGGCACATACAGACAGTGGTGCAGAGGCTTAATTCATGGTGTTAAAGTCTTCTGGTGTCCTGAGGTGGAGGCAGAGCATTGCTGAGTGTTGTTGTCACAGAGGGGTCTGGACCTTGTAAATGACTGACAGGTTTTTGTCCTGTAGAAGTGACACTCGCCCGCTGAAGCACAAGTGGAAGCCGAGTCCCTTCACTGTTATACAGCGAAACGCGTCAGTCCCCAACCTGAGGAAGCAGGAGGAGAAGCTGCTCGCCTTGAAGAAACCTGGTTTACCAGCACTGAGCCGAACGACGGAGCTGCAGGACGAGCTGAGTCACCTTCGGAGTCAGATAGCTAAAATAGTCGCTGCAGAGTCAGGTAGGAATATAACGAGCTTTTTTCTGTTGAACGAGAAGGGCTGAGTTAGTGAACCTGGTTATTTCCTCTGTACAAACCAGACTGGCGTGTTGTTTTTCCAGCAGAGCTGTGGCTCCTGTTGGTGGGATGCCATCTTTGGTGTCAGCTCAGGCTGGTTCTGTGTTTGCGTCTGTTTCGTTGGAGGATTCCAGCTTGTTTCTAAGAAATACCAAGTGCTGCTTTGTGACCGCGTTTGATCTGGAGGCCGACTCATCTCAAGTGCCTTGTTTCATGAAAACATTGGTGAATTATTGCCATTCCTGCTCCAAGTCGACCATGAGCACGAGGGTTATGTCTGGATTTGAGTGAGAGTGAGAAGTTAGTGTCTCTTTCTGGTGTGAAAATGACAGTGTCATTTCTGTAGCAAATGAGGTATTTGGGGAGAAGCCTAGCTGAACCCATTTATTTATTTCCTTTAGTAAATTTGTATGCAACTAAAAGCCATGTTTTATCTGCAAAACTGAACCGTGAGGAGAGACTTCTCCTCTTCCATTCATGGCTTTTCCTGTGTACTCAGCTCTGAAAATATGACAATATTTGGTAGGATCCAAATCCCAGTGGTTCTGCAAGTCTTGCTGCAACAGCGGCTGGTTTAGAGTGTGGAATCTACTAAGACAGAAATACCTTGGTATCTATTTGTGGAGTATTCAGAAGGCAGAGTGGAGAGTGGCTGATCTCCTAACTCAAACACTGACTAGTTTTGCAAACTAAAGGAAAAGCTGCATTTCTTTTATGCAGAATACTTTTGCTAATAACTAAGGCGACAGCTGTGTTATGGCTGCTTTGCAGAGGAAAAGAAGGATCTATAATTCTTCCCATTACTGTAAAAAAAAAAAAACAACCCACACCAAAAAAACACGATTGTGCCACACTTGAGATGGTATCAGGCGGGTTAATTCCTGTCTATGATGGGTAACAGTGGCTGATGAAACCTTCCTTATCCTACATCTGAAAGCAAATCTTTTTTTAATTCCCAAATTGCCACTTGGCGCTGCACTGCGTAGGGTGTGCACGAGACCAAATCTCTTGTCATCTGCGAAAGGTGACGTGGTTGTCTGATAATTGTAGCCCCAAGGGACTTGTGGCTTTAATGACTGCTTGTGTTTAGTCCAGCTGTTTATCTGCGAGCTGTAAATGCATTTGAACATGAAACAGAGTTGAGGTGCTTGATTTAGTTGAAATGCTGGTTTCTGCGTGGGAGACTTGGGTTCTTTTCCAGTTCTGTGTGATGGTCAACGGACTCGTAAGAATCTATTGGATATCAATAGTGTAAATGCCACCATGTGAGAATATATCTGATGGGTTTAGCATGTGAAGTTGTATTTAGGTGAGATGTTTCTTCACTTCCATGGTAAAGGGCTGTTGTGAGACAATGCACGCACGTGCTGGGGGTTCTTGTCACCTTTGGTCCTGTCCCAGTGCAGGGGATCCTGTGTGCCGCCGGCCTCGGCCCCTGCAGCAGCATGGTAAAATTAAGCTTCTCGGGGGGTGAGGGAGCCACGTTACCCTCAACTCTGCAGGGAATAAGCGAAAAACAAGGCATCGCAGATGTCCCCTTCGGAGAGGCTGCATGTGTCCTCTTTCTTCTTTATGCAAGATGAGAGGAACAACCAAATTGGAATAAAGAAAGGGGAATTTCTGTGATTTTTTTTTTTCCTTCTAAGTGTTGTCTCAGCTCTTGAGTTGCTCTAGAAGAGTCCGTTTTAATTCAAGGAGAGTAATAATGAGGAAAATTAGAGATCCAGATGGGAGAAAAATGATTTAATCATTTAATACCTTTTTCTCTCCCTCTCTACTCAGCAGCGTGCCTGGTTGTTATCAGCTGGCATTTGAGAACTGCTCGTATTGACTTCACGGCCTCTGAGTCAATAACGGGGAGCTGTGATTTAGGGCCTGGCTGTAGCTCGGTAATCTGATGGAGGAGATAACTATTTAGCAGGCTTATTTTGGAAAGATTGATGTCAAAAAAGAAATATTGTGCAATCTGCTGTATTATATACTGTTAGAGAAATCCCTTAATTGGAAATTGATAACTATCTACAAGTTTACTCTGGAGGTCAAGGGCATTAGCGCTTTAAGGTACAGTTTGTTTTCAATACAGGAAGATTCTTTCAAGGAGACTTGCACTAAGCATTTTTCTGGATTTTTGGTTGTTTTCCCTTAGTGTTTTACCTTGGAAATATCTAACTCATTTTCACTTAATAACACCCGGAATTTATATAGCGGTTCTTACCCTCACCGCATGTTAAAGCGTGAACAGATAAATCCCATCTTCCCTGTGGAATAGGGGGATGCTATTCTCATTTTACAGACGGTGATGGGAAGCGAAACAGGTCAGGATTCTGCAGTCCCACAGGGAATCGCTGTGACCATCTGGTGTAAAATGCTGGAGCTCCTGAACCAGCTCTGCATTCTCACCAGGCGGGTGGGTAGGGGGGAAGGAGCCCGAAAGGAAAAGAAAGGCAAGCAGGTCTCAAGGCGATGACGAAAAAGAAAAAGTTAAGACAATGAAGACCAACATTCTGACACAGGCTCCCTCTGTCACCCTGAGCAGCAGCTACATCTCTGTTCCTCCCTTTCTTATCTCTAAAAATGGAAAAAATAACCATTGCCTGAGTTCTGCAGGGCCAGGGCGCGGTGTGTGAGGTGGAGGGGTGATACGGTGATGGGCACGACAGGAACAGAGATACATTAGGTGGGATAAAAGGTACTGGAGAAGGTCTTGTGTTGCAGCGTGGTGTCACAGGAAGCAGAGTGGACATGGAGGGTAATGGAGAACATGAGGAACTTGTTTTCTTAGTGCATGGGTGAGACTGGCTGATGATGAGAGAGATATATATGTGTGTATATATATATGTATGTGTATATATATGTGTATGTATATTTTGATTTCTATTCTGTTGTTTTTGGGGAAAAACATACCTACATGGTTTGCTATTAGCTTATCTATCTGCCTGTATTGTTTTCTTTTTCAGCTTCTGCTTCGTTAACACCAGATTTATTATCTCCAGGAAGTTCAAATGCATCTTCTCCTTTACCTTGTTTCGGACCCTCTTTCCAATCTACGACTTCCTTTGTCATTAGCGACATCACAGAGGAGGAGGCAGAACTCGAGAGCCCCGACCTCCCGTCAGTCTCCATGCTTTGTTCCACAACCTCCGAGTGTTGTAAACCGGAACCAAAGGATCCTGACGAGGAAGATTCTGTGTCTCTTTCAAAGGCCAGCAGTTTTGCGGACATGATGGGCATTCTTAAAGACATTCATAGGATGAAGCAGAGCAAAGACTTGTAAGTGCTTCCCAAACTCTCTTCATTTTATTTTATCTCTTTTTTTTGTTGTTGTTGTTCAAATCATTGTAGACACTGGACATTGCGTTCGCTGCTTGTTGATGCTGCTCTATAGTCATGATTCACAGGGGAAAGTACCTATTCATAGCAAAGCTTGCTAACATTTAATGTTTCTGGGTGGGTTTTTTTAACGATGGCTTACCTGCCCAGATAGAATGCAATGGAGGGGCACTTAAACCAATTAGCACCACGTTTGGCTGCTTCAAATTGTTCATCGGGAAAAAAAAAAAAAAAGCTTGTGTTTGCCCAGATGAAAACCAAAACCGTATGTATTGGCAACCATCAGTAAGGGCCGCGCTGCTTGCAGTGGTTCCAGGTGCTGGTGCGTAGACTGTCCTGCAGAGCCAAGTGGCCAGGAAGCTCAGGAGATTTTTCCGCATGGCACGTGCAGGAATTAACACACGGAGCTTTTCAGCTTCTCGGCTTTTGCATCTGGCCCGGCTCTGAGCGTGGGCAGAGTGAGTTTTCACTTGTCTCGTGACAAGTTTACACATTGATCATGAGCGGGCCTCGAGCTGCTGCCATGCCAGCTGCTGCCTGCCTGAGGCAGGGTTCTGCCCAGCTGATAAAATAGTTTCTTTAATTTTAGCTGTACTGCCTTAATTTTAGGTGTGAAATCACAGTGATAGAGTTCAGTTTCCACATTTTTCAATCCGGAGATCTCCCCAGCCATTATGTTGTGTGAGGAAGATTCCTGGCCAAAAAATAACATGTTGTGTGATGGCTGTTCACAATTTCTATGCCTAATTCAATTTAAAAGAAATTAAATTCTCAGCACTGAAAAAATTATATAGTCAAATGAGAGAAATATGTTCAGCTTCCATCCAGAATGTCAGTATGGTATTACACATCCAGAATTCGCACAGCATACCCTTTGCTCTTGTTTTCCTAAGTGTTAAATATTACTCAAAGCTTAAACACTTGCTTTGTGTAAATGCCTGGACTCTTTCTTGAGGGTGAGTAGAATTCACACACCACAGAAATGCCTGCTCCTCTTCTTTTTCCCTGTCTCTTGCAAAGCAGTGCTTTGGGCATCCAAAAATAATTCCCAATTATTGGTTAACGTGAGGGAGAATTCTCCATAAAAATACCTGCTGCTGGGTGCGCCTCTTCTGTGTCGGCTCAACAGAGGTTTGGGTTAGGCTTTAGGTAACCTCTCTGCGCCTTTCTAATGCTCGTTTGGCGGCTCTGTTAAATGCAGAAGAGCCTGCAGATGCTGCGCGTTGTGACATGGAACGTTTTATCAGAAACACGTGTACCTCTAGGACTAAGCACTCACATGTAACAGTGTAATTATGAATCTCCTAATTAGTGCAGACTGGTGTGGCAGCCTCCTCTGGAAGCAGACTTCTCAGGGTAAGAAAACTCCCACCGTCTCTGCCAGATGAAGACAGCGAAATGCACGTTATTCAGGGGGAAAAAAAAAACTTGTACAAATACAGATTCTGGTAGGGAAAGCCGAGGCATTTCTCATCCACGCCTGGATACGCCAACAAGGCTCCTGCCAGCCCGGGCAGAGCCTCGAGGAGCCAGGTGCTGACGGGGGGGAGGCTGTTTGCAAAGTCCTTGAGGAGGCCTGGAGCAAATCCATCAGGCAGAAGCGAAAACGTGACTTGTAGCCGCAGCCCGGTTCGCGTGTGGTTGTTATGCCAAAGTCGGTGTTACCCCTCTGCGTGTGGCAGTTGTGGGGCGCACGAGTGTGTCTTCAGCAACCTGGGTGAAAAGCAGCGTGTGGGTGACAGGGAATGTTGCGATGTAATGGGTCGCAGTTTGACTTCGGTTTCCTTGACGGAATGTGTGAGAACAGCTAAGGAGGGATGAAGGTGTCTGATCTTGCGGTTACCCGGGAGAGAAGCTGTGAGTGAGTGGGAGGGAGGGATGTGCACAAAAGTGGGATTTACTAACAGCGCTGGTTTGTAACATCATAGAAGATGGAGGAAAAGGATTTTGTACTGGGGAATACTGGGGCGGGGGGGGGGATAGGGAATAGCTGCTGAATCCCTCCTCGCTGGGGTGCAGCGGGCAAAGGAACTCTATCACCCGGACCCTTTTCTCCCCTTGTGACAGCGCGACTGATTAGCCGGGAGCTGGGTCACACTCACTGCTGCTTCCATCAAGGCCGGGAACACTCACATTGAAAAGCTGGAGACTGTTCTTTTCCGGAGCTGAACCATTTTCCTTTCATCTCTTTCTCTATCTCAGCCTCTAACTTGCCTCCCACATGCAACAGTGACGTTTTAGGATACAGTTATTACAGCTTAATTAAGTGACAGGTAGTCGAAAGATCGCATTAAGTACATCACTGTGCATTACTTGATGAGCTTTTAATTCCTAGACACAATCCTCCAGCGTCGCTGCAGGTTCGTGAGCAGCCCCGTGCTCTAAGCTGTGCTCGCCTTGTGGGCGGGCTGTTGGGTTACGCGGAGCGGATTGTCTGGTGTAGGTGTTGCAGCACTTGTAACGCTTAAAAGGATCGTGTACTCTTTTAAGTGGATGAAGGTACCAAATGGCGCTTAACGAGATAACTACATAGATGCTTCTCTGATGCTCTTATTTAGGACTTGGTGCTTAAACACAGCCTTGGAAGCTTCAGGAATGCATGAGAAACGCTTGCAGAAATGTGCATGTTTCACCAAATGTGAGTTAGAGCTGGTGGCAGTGCCTGTGGTGGCCTCTGCGCGGGGAGTGGCCGAGTGCTGGGCCTGTGGCGCTCAGCAGGGGGGGACGGGTAGCGTGAGGAGCTGCTTGGACTGTGAGTACTCTTTTATTTGTAAGTACTACTGGTGTGGGACGGAACAGCTTGCTTTTTCCATGATTATTTCCTTGGCCCTCAGAGCGGCTGTAAAGGGCTGAGACACTCCAGTGAGTGCTGGCGCCCCGCGGTCTGCTGCTGGCTGTAGGACGTTGTACCCTCTGGTAGGAGAGGTGGCTTTTCTCACCCCGGTGTGGGTTATCTGTCTCTTCATTCAGCCCGGGAGGGCTTTTCCCTGTGATCGGCACAGCTCGAGGCTATGTCAGGGCTGTCTCTCTTCCTGCTGTCACTGTCACCTCCTCCTCTGGCTGCCTCGGCTCCCCCCGTCCCTCTCCGGAGGCAGCTGATGGATACAGGGGTGACGCTGAATTCTCAGGTCGGCCCGTGTGGCAGGAAGGGTCTGGGGAGGGCTCCAGCCCCCGTGCTCTGCTCTTTCACTGCACCCTTTTCTGGAGGGACGGTTCTGTCTGGATGAAATCAAAGGCATGATTCCGGCTGCAAAGGCAGCTTTTCGTGATGCGTTTACGCAACTGGACATTAAGAACTTGCATCAGACAAATGTGGCAGCGCTAAGGGTTACCCGTGGGCAGCTCAATGGCATCTTCCACAGCTTACTAAAAGCCTTCGCTGTTCATTGAGAACGAGCCCCTCCTAAACGCACAGGGAAATACTTCAGGGGGATTTTTTCATTTAGGAATGTTTAAAACACCCGTAATGTTTTCTGACCAAGGGAGGACTTCAGCTATTAAAAAAAAAAGAAAAATTTAATCATCTCTGAAATTATTATTGCAGGTTCTAAACAAAACCTTAACTAAGCAATTCATGAGACCTGAGGAAAAAGAACTGGGTTTTGGCTTCTTGTAAAATAAGCTCACTAACACTTCTAAAGTGAACTGCTTGTCTGAACTTGTGGAAGGAGACAGGGCGCTTTGATAACAGCAGTAGCTGAGCAGAGGGAAAAAGCCTTCCTTTAAACCACCTGTAATTCCCTGTATTTAAATATGAAAGCATATATCCATTGTACAGCAAAATTAATGAAAAAATAGTTCTAGGACTTCAACTCGGACACCACAGCGCTTGGAGATTGATACTGAGGGGACGTAGGCTGTAAATAACTTGTGAAGTTGTATTTTACTTACCTGTTATTAACGCAGTTGAATAAAAATTATAAAGAGCTTTGATGCTGAGCTTTTCAGGATGCCCCTTGATGCACCAAATGAGCTCCAGGTTTTCTAAGCCAACATGAAAGAGGTGACTTTTTAGCTAGTTTGTGTTGTTCTCGTACCTCCTCCACTTGCGACAAAAGCCAATTATGAAGGCTTCAGAAAGAACACTTAGAATGTCACCATGCTGTAAGCCATCCACTGTGGCACGTCCCTGTACTAATTCCCTGTGCTTTTGTCTTCCATGTAGAAACCGAACGTCAATGAAGGAGGAAGACCCCGCCGTTCTTATAGCGGAAGTTCTGAGAAGAAAATTTGCCCTAAAGGACGAAGATCTGGCCATCAAGGAGAAATGATGTTACTGTCGTTAAACTCTGTAAGCAAAAGTGTTACGCTCCCAAAATTTCCTCCACAGTAGCTGCCTTCCTAAGGATTGAGCCTTTTGCCTCTTTTAATTAGAAATGGTTTCTGCACTGGACACTTACTTAGCAAAGACCCTATGGATTTGATGTGTTTTCCATGTATTGTTATATTTAAGGAAAAAAAAAAACCCCACAACTTTTTAAGAAGATGGAAATTGTTTTCCACCTGTATTTTGATGTTGATTATTGATAAGGATCTTCTGAAGAGTGCAATGAGTGTTGCTGGATGACGTTCTTTCTACCTACAATTTTCCTTAAGTTCAAATTAAGCATTAACTTATAACAGCCTTGTTACAATATAACTAGTTACCATTTCCAGTATAAACGGATGTCGGAACATCCAGTTCGTTCTCTGTTCCGAGTATGGTACAGAGCTACTGAGAATAAGCTAATTAATGCTTCCACATCGTCAGTATTTGGGAGGTTGTTGAATCACAGTGGTAAAAGGCGTCTTCCCGATAATTCTGTCAGACCCGATGGGGGATGAAACTGCAGTCGATGATCAAAGCCCTCAGTCACGTCTGCGGGATGCTGGCTGCTTTTAGGATGCCCTGGGCATTTCTTAACTCACAAATTATCCCCACAGTTGCATGACACAATGGCCCTAATTTCTTGCCAGTAATTCAATGTTTCATTAATAGTCCTCGTATTCAGATAATGTATTTTATTTAGCATTCAAAAGGTCTATTTATTGAACCACCAATGCTAGGAACCGAGCACCCGCCACAAGAGCCACCATCTGAGAAAAGGGAAGAAGGACCTTGGCATGGGCTGTGGCTGCAGTTCTCATGACTGAAGAGGTTTCCTTCAGCTACACGTTCTCTGCAATGTTCCTCATGGCTGTATTTAAAGTATGATTTTTTCCTTTATATAAAATGGAGCCTTAATAAGATGGTGATCGTTCTTGATATTATTAACGTGCAGATGTCCAAACATGTCAGCAGCGGTGCTTGTGTCTTGGGGCGGGGGGTGGCACATGTGGCATTTCAGCTGCTGCAGCCGAGTGTGCTCCAATGCTAAGGATTTTCTTAATCCTCCGGGCCCTCAGCCCTTGAAAAATTAAACCGTCATCCCCACCTTAGAAGTGAGAGAAGAGGCTCATACTGCCTCTGGCCACCCAGTAAGGGGGAGCAGAAACAGCATTCACGACTTCATCAGCTTTACAGGGAGTTGCTGCAGCTCTTCCCCCCCTCAGATGCACACCAAGAGCCACTGGACGATGTGATCATTCTCTCTGTCCCAGTAAGGCTCCTCTGCATCACGATTTGTCAGGAATCCACCTGCCTGTGGAAAAGATGGAGCTGTAACCAGGAGTCCCTGTTGCTGGGAATGTGCTCCATGTGCAGCCTGGGTGTAAGAGCGTACCAGCAGTTCACCTCTGGACTACGACTTAACTCCAGTTTGGGCTATGGTACTGAAATTCTGGCCCAGTGGGAAAGTAAGAGAGCTTAAATGGCAACACCTGCACTGTTAAAGACATACTTAAAGTGAAAAACAGGGCAGTTGCTGCTGACAAAGCAGGCTGTTGTTCTGGACTGTGAGCGTGGTCACAGATGGACTCTGCTGAGCGTGACCCCGGTGTTTTTGAGCAGCTGGTCCCCACGCTTCAGGGACAGATCCAAGCTGAAGCACGCCCAGCCCAAACGCTGCGTATCCCAAAGCAGGGGATTATGTTGAACGAGCCGTACCAGCAGCATGCAAGAAGCTCCACTGCTGTTAGACGCGGCAGTTGCCACACGCAGATAAACCAATACTGACCAGTCCTTACTGGGGCCCGCAGCGCCCACTGCTCCGCTCTTCACCTCACCAGGGACAGACTGACGGACTCAGCCTGTGGCTGTGACCCCCCCCCCAGGCACACCCGGCTCTAGCCAGGTGCCTCCGCGCCTGTGAGAGAGCTGCAAGTCCGGTGTAAGGATGGCAGTTCAAACTTACCCAGAACAGGTGCGCTGTGACAATTCCTCCTCTTTGTCACAGTCTTCCTCGCTTCAAACCTCTGGTAGGTCTGGCAACAGCCGTTAAGTGCTGTGATCCCACCTGCACCCAGCAGAGACGCAGCTTTCACAGTTACAGACGCACAAGCCGAAAAACATGAACCTCCCCTTACGGCCACACAGGCCAGCTGTCACCTACAGGGGCTGGCACACCTGCAGCCCTGAACTAAGCAGAATGCAGCTGAGCCTGGAGCTTCCTCGAGGCAGTTGATGTGAAGTAGATGGTGCAGTTCCTGAGCCGAGCCTAGAAAACCTTTAAATTTGGACTTCCAGGATGGTAAGAAACACAGACACGTCAGCAGTGGGCTTTAAGGCTGAACACCAGGCAGTACCAAAGCCAGGCCTTAGCCACAGGGGCTGTAATCATCACTGAAACACTCAAACCATTATGAACATTCCTTCAAAATTTTATTTTTATTAAAATCAACATTTCAGAGAACAAAGAGGTCCTATGTGGACCACACATATAGAAACAATGGGTACACTTACCTAACTCCGAGCGCTTTCTTACAAAAAAGTGCTTTCCTGAGACTTCACAGGACATCGTTATGTGACCCATTCAAGGCCACTTACCAGTGTTTAATCACTTTGTTCCCTTCCGAATCCTGCGTGAACAGTAAATCGTAGCACACATCCAACTGCTGCTCCCCCGCTTTGCTCAAGCTCCCGTTTGCAGCGTCGCTGGAACAGCCCTTGCAGGGAGAGTCGGGCAGGTGCCTGCGAGAGCTGCCGCTGTCCTTGCAAGGAGACGGGAGGTTCCGGTGGTGGTGAGCAATCACCCTGTTCCCCTGGGAGTCCTGGGTGAAGAGCTGTCGGCAGGGACTGCCCCATCCCTCCTCGGCTGCACCAGCCCTGGTGTTCTGGCTGCGCTCTCTCAGGGGCTGCGCTCCAGCTGGTCTTTGGGGAGATGGATAAAAGCCAGCAGCCCAGGCACTGTGTCTCGTTAGAGGAGGATTTATATTCTCAGTGAAATCAATTAAAGAATTAACACTACTCAACGGGTGTGGTTTCTTACTCTGGTTTGCACCAAGTCTGGGTTGGAAATCAAGTCCGGTCTTTGACACCTCTGGGAGCAGCTGGCCCTGTCCTTTGTTCGTCCCGTGGTCTGAAGTTACGCTGCCGCTCGCTGAAACCATTTCTCCAGCAAATAAATCGGAGACATTTCTGTGAGCGATGATCCGGTTGCCTTCCGAATCCTGGGTGAAGCTGAAGAAGCACAAATCCTCTCCCGCCCCACAGGAGGCCTCGCTCGTGCTGTGGGACTCCACTTGTAACACCGAAGAGTCCTGTGAAGGCGTCAGGGAGGCCGGTGCTGTCTCTGCACGATGCTGGGGTGTAGCCTGCGCCGTCCCCACCTCGGCACCGAGGGATTCTTCCTGGGCTTCCTCCATCTGCGGCAAAGCCAAGATCTTCACAGGGGAAGCAGCCAAAGAAATACCTGCTTCTTTACATTTTGGGATGAAAGGAGATGGCCTGGAGTTTTCTTTGTCTTTTTCATCTGAAAACAACACGGAATTGGTTAAAGCCAGAGCTGGCACACACAGTTCTCAGGGTTAATCACTACCCACAGCACCACTCCTTGGTGCTTGACTCAGAACTGCCCTTTCGCTGCTCCTTAGAGGAACAACCGACAGCCCGTTCTACACCAGACTGTGCTGCCGCTGCCTCAAAAATCTGTATGATTTTTGCCTCTGCTGCGGCCGCGATGGAATGGCAGCCTAAACCGTTGGAGCAGTTCAAAAGTACATTTCCCTCAAGGGAGGTGCAAGAGCTGCACCTTCAGCTGCGCCACTCTTCGGCTCCTCTCAGCTTTCCAGGCAGCTCACCCATGACATTTCCTTTAAAAGCAGCAGCTCAAGAGTTGCCAAAAAAAACCCACAAAATCCCACAGTGAAACTTCTACAGCTTCTACAACTTCATCAGGCGATGAAGGCAGCAAGTCCCACATTTGCTTCTGAAACCATTTAATATAAAAGCTAGTATAATTTCTCAATATAAGACTCATCCTCCATTCCGGATATGCTAAAAGAAAAAAATACAAATAAGAAATACTCCAGCATCTTAAATCCTACAGACAAACAGCAGCAGCATTCAGTGAATCCAAACACACACACTGACTAAGTGAATGCAATCAATCGAGGGAATCAAATGAAGAAAAGGAGAAAGCACACAATGCATTCAAAAGGAGGAGAAATAAGAAATCCACAGCAAAAACCATCAATGGCCCTGTCACAGCACTAAAATTGTCAAATTAAATTGTACAATTTATGTAATGCTTCCTCTCATCTGCTTATTGCTAAACTAGGTTAATGTTGATGAATTAGCCATTACACAACTCACAATATACAAACAAACAACTACACAATCCTACACTGCTGGTTCCTGCATTCATCTAATTTCTCTCCGTATTTGTTGAGACTCACAGACAAATCCCAGTTTCTTGTATTCCAGAGCACAAAAGCAGCCTCAGAAGCACAGAGATTCTGAGCTGACTTAAACAGCTTAAATATTCCAGTTCCCTTCATAGGTCCAGTGCGGATTAAACACTGCGTTCTTTAGAAAAGGCTTTGTCCAACCCTTCATAAAAAGCTTTGCTCGCACACCTCCCGCTGACTCCCCTTACAGGGAGGTTGTTTGAACCAAGTGACATTAATTTTCACTTCCAGCTATAATTCCAAAGGACATTTAACTGACAAGTTAGGGCTGCTACTGTTTGGAACAAACCTGGCACACAACGCCCTGGATGCTGCCCCTTCCCCGGGCAGGGGGAGCTGCCCGCAGGACACAGCTGGGCTTGGTGCTCCTGCCCAGACCCACCCTGTCCCGGCCCAAGCGGCGTTCCCAACTAGATTGTCCTTTATGTGATGCCATCGGGCAACCCAGAACTGGACATTTTGCCACCTGGACAGTTTGTATCAGTGCTTGGGCTGAGCCAGGCTTTCCAACGTCCCTCTGAAAACTCCAGTTTTGTAGGGAGTAAAGCCTGCTGTGTTATTTAGAGTTCAGATTGCTGCCCAGTGAAGCCTGGCTGCGACTGCTGTTACTTACGCTTTAGTCCAACACTGTAAACAGTACCTGCATTTAGAGTAACCATCACAATAAAATTATTTCTGGGACTTGAAGCCTTTAACCTTCACCCTCTTCACTAGAAAATATATTTTTCCACCTAGTAAAGCTGCCAAGAACTAAAGCAAGAAGATTTCCTATTAGAGCCCAAAACTACTTTCCTACAGGACATAGGCTGGTCCACAGTACCTGTCTGCGGGCTGAAGAAGGCGGAGATGGTGGTTTGCTTGGTGCGTGGCTGAGGGGCTCGTGTCTGCGTGAAAGTGACTGAGGCGTACTTCCTCTCCAGAACTCGACGAGATGCTTTTGACTTGGCTATGAGAGACTGGGTAGGGAAAGAAACAAGAAGAAAGTGAACATACACCATTAAAAACAATACTACCCTTCTTCCAGGGTCATGGCATAGTTCCCACCTTCGTTAAATGCTTCAACCCTCCCCGTGACACCACCACCGAATGGCCAAGGTGGGAAGGGGCCCATGGAGGTCACCTCGTCCGACCCCTGCTCCGGCAGGGTGACCCAGAGCAGGACGCTCAGGACCAAGGCCACAGGCTGTCCCTGCCATGCTGCGGCCTCTGAGCTTTGCCACCCCCACCCCACTCCTCTTGAAACACTCCTGCATCGCATCCAGCCATAGAACCAGAGAATCGTCCAGGCTGGAAGGGACCTTTCAGATCACCGAGTCCAACCATCAACCCAACACTGCCCACCACTAAACCACGTCCCTCAGTAGCATGTCTGCCCGGCTTTTGAATACCCCGACGAACGGGGATCCCACCCCTTCCCTGGGCAGCCCGTTCCAATGCTTGACAACCCTTTCAAGGAAGAATTTTTTCCCAATATCCCTCCTAAACTTCCCAACCCACCGCCCTGCTCTGCCGACCCCTCCTGGCCCACACCACCACGCTATCTCCCACCCCGGGGAGCCATAAGGCTACGGGGGCCTGGGCACACACACCCCCCGCCGGCGCCAGGCCCCACCTCCACCGCGTTTTGCTTCAGCTTGGCGGTGTCCAGCCACACATCGCAGACTCCGTCCGGCCGGGACGCGCCGCCTCCGCGCCTGCGCTTCATCCCCGGCACCGGGCGGGCTCCAGGGCCGAGCGGGGCTGCCTCGCGGGGCAGGGGCCGCCGGCGGAGCGGCGCCCGGGGGGAACCGGAGCCTGGCCGTGCGCTCCCTCAGCCGGCGCCGCTCCCTCTTCCCGCCTCTCGCTCGCGCCGCCCCCGCCCAAACGGCCGCCAACGGCCAACGCGCGCGCTCGCGGCGGGGAGGGACCAATGGGAGCGGCGGGGCGGGATGAGCGGCAGGCGGAGACCCGCCCACCTCGAGCACTGCGCTATATAAGGCACCAGGGCCGCGGGCCGCTGAGGCGAGGGCATGGCGGCGGGCGGGGGACTGGCAGCGGGTGGGCCCCGCCGTTAGGACCGGCTGCCTTGACCAGCGCAGGAGAGGGGCGCCCGGTGCCGGAGGCCCTCGGCAGTTGAGGGCTGAGCGCTGGCGGAGATGCCAACGCGGGGCAGGTGGGAGTGGGAGCAGCACAATGCTCTTTCCCTCTCTCCTGCCCCCAGCCCTGCTCTTTGCTGAACACAGCCCAGCCCCATCCTCCCCCAGCCCTTCTCGTCTTGTCTTTACAAGCCACAGCTGCAGACCCGTCAGTCCCCTGCCCTGTGTTTGCCCCCTCTCTTCAGGTCAGGGTTGTGTGCTTCAAAGCAGCAGAGCTGTGCCTGGGTGCAGGGCCTCATCCACCACGGAGGGGGCCCTGGGGCTCCATCTCCATCAAAATCAACCCCCACCATGCCCTCTCTGCCTCCCACAGCACTCTTAAGGACAGGGTCCCTGCCTTTCTCACCAGGTAAGGGACAGGGCCCTGCCACTGCCTGGATAGCTCTGTACAACTCCCTTGTCCATATAAGAGGGGCCTGAAATTATATTAAATAAATTTCCTACCCTTGTTTGTGGTTTATATAAGCTCACCTTGGTCTATTTCCATGGGTTGTATTCTGTCACGGCTACCAGGGGGACAGATGGCATCTCCTTACCTTGTGCTGTGAGACCTGGTAGCTTCCAAGAACCTTTCCCAGCCCACAGGGCTGCCGTGCTAACAACATTTTGTTCCAACTGTTTATTCAGACACATGAATTAGTGTACCATTTTAAGAGCAAGCTGGAACTAATTCTGAATTTAAAAAGCATATAAAGCAGCTCTTACTTTCCCCTCCCTACAGAGAGTACCGCCGAGCAACAGTTTGCGAAGCATTTCATTCCTCTCCTCGAAGTTTGTGGCCGGATTCATGCCAGCATCACCACAGCTGGGGTCAGATCAACCCTTGGGGTGATCTCACCTGTTTCTCCTGGATGGCTCTTACTCTTCTTTGAAGCTCAGCTTGTTCTTCACCTTGCGGGCCATGTAAGCAGCTGTGAGGACGGAGCAGGTGACAGTGAAAAGGCACAGGGCAGAGAAGTTGTGCGCCAAATCACCCTGAAGAGTGGAATAGATGTGTCTCCTGGACTCATAGTCCAACACCACCGCCTCGATCTGCGCCAGCGTGCAGAGAAACAAGCACACGTGAAAAATCTGATGGCTCTGCCCAAAGAAGTGACATTTCCCCGGGAACCACTTCTCAGGGTAAGGGTGTGAGAAAAAAAAGGCACCGATGAGGAAAAACAGCACCTGGCATTTGTGATACAGAAGGGCCGGGTCCTCCCGCTCGGAGGGCGGCGCGGTGGAGATGCGGTGGATCACGGGGCTGATGTCCAGCATGTACGCCAGGCCGGAGGGCAGCTCCTGGCAGAGCCGGCTCAGAAGGCGAGCGGACTGGTGGTACCGGTACTTGGCGTAGCAGGAACCAGCGCAGGACAGCCACGCTAACAGGACAGCCACCGGCATGTAAAACCCCTTGATCTTCTCGTGCCAGCTTGGCTCGATGGCGTAGTAGTAGTGCCCCAGAGCGCTGCCGTACTGGTAAACGGCAACCCCCACGTAGTCCATGAAGAAGAAGCTGTAGTGCCAGAACTCGGATTTGGCCTGCAGAAGGTGAGCGAGGGTGCTGAACGTCAGGTAGGTGATGGATGCCACGATGATGATGAGGAGGGGTTGGGCGTGCAGGTCCTGCCCAAAATCCACCCTCTGCGAGAGCTGCTGGAACCGCAGCAGCAGGATCAGCGCTGCCACCAGATGGGTCCAGACGTTGATGGCCTCGTTGTGCTGCTGGAAGAGCGTCGAGAAGTAATAACGCCAGGTCTGCTGCACTGGCCGGTAGCCGGCGTGGATGTAGGGCTTCCAGAAGACCTTTGGCACCTCCGAACTGCTGACAGTGGAGGGAGAGAGGGGGGCCAGCAGCTGCGGGACCTGCCGCATGTTAATGAAGAGGCGGCTGAGCTTTTCAGTGACGACCGTTGCCATGATGCAGCCGAACTCTGTGTCCCTGCCACACAAAACAACCTTTGGGATGGAAAGAAAGTTTTGCTGCAGGGTTTAATAGTGACTTTACTGAAGAAAAAAGAAAAACCTAAATAAAAAAAAAAATCAACATGCAGGAGCTGTTTGAACGCTTTGGGTTTTTTTTCCAAAGATATGTAAAATCATGTGTGACTGGAGAATGGCCTCGTTATAGCTGAAATAAAAGAATCACCAAAAATAGTAATAGGAAGGAGACTGAAGGGAGATTTAAGATCCCCTGGAGTGCCCCGTGCTGCACAGACGACAGACCATCTAGAGGAGTACAGAGGTAGAGGACACGAGTATGGGGTTAATCGACACAATAATTAACACACCAGGATGCCTCAGTTCCTAGCTCACCCCTTCCCAGCAGAGTTTGGGAACGGCTAAACAAATGAAACATCCTAAACAAACTCCCCGCTGCAGGAGCTGCCCAGATCCCCCCCCTTGTAAACTGTTTGCGGGATCATCTTCACAAACAAGCCGCGTTCCCCCCCCAGGCGCGAGATGACCTGCTCTGCCTCAGGAGGGGCACGTTTGAGAACAAAAATAACTGTAATGCCACCAACAGAAGGTATAACTTCTGAGTTTAGGGTTTTTACCGTCTTTTTTCAACTCCCGATTTTCCACACGGCTTTGCACAAAAACAAGGCAGCTCAAGTGAGTTGATCCTGTTGCATCACCGCGGTCCAGCAGTGTAATCTTTGCGAGCAAGCGTTTCCATATTTACATTTTTAAGGCTGCTGTCCTTACCGAGATAAAGGCGGCCTCACTGGCTTGTTCTGCCTTTTTATGGCAGCCTTAGAAATGTATTGAACAGAAACATGCTCAAAACGAGATTCCCTCCCCCTTTACCTGCTCAGACAAGCTCCGAACAAAACAGCCCGACTCCCGTCCAGCTCCGGTGCCGATTTATGCCTCAACTCCTGGCAAGTACAGTCATTGCAGGGACAGCTCAGACAGGAAAAGCTCTTCAAAGTTTGGGAACAGGAGGAGGAGGAGGGGATGAGACTGTTTATTTTCAAAGTCTCTGTAATTTCCCCATAAAAATGGAGTAGATGGGTCTGTAACTCATGCCTGCCTGAAGCAGGGGAGCACGGATGCAGATAAAACCAGGCTGTTTGCTGCTCAGCTTCCCTCTCGAATGCTCTTTTCCCACCTCGCCTGGTTGAAGAGGCCCCAGGTCGAAGGCAGAGCAGTCCTGACCCTGACTCGGCCTCCTAAACCCTCCTGTAACACCCACAGGCTGCCAGTGAAAAATTAACTTCATAAAACCTCTTCCGGACTTGCAGCTACTGCGCTGAACTGAAACAGCCTCGAGTCCTGCCGGGGAGATGCAGGCAAAAGCAGAACTTCCCAGGCTAAGCTATTTTCACCAAAAAGCTGATGGGTAGTTTGGAAGAAAACGCTGCCCTTTCTGTCACCGGAGAACTTGCCTCTGCACCAGGGCTGCCCAGGAGGATGCCTGGGGAGAGGGCTCAGCTCCAGACCGTGTCCGACCCCATCACAGCTGCCAGAAGACAAATTCCTACGGGAAAGGCTCAGGTTCTGCTCAGGGAAAAGCAGCGGAGAAAAGCTGCATCCAGGCACGAGGCAGGAAAGGGAGGATGTTTATTTCAAGTCCTCCAAAACTTGTTGGAGCAGGACTTAATTTGCAAAGCTCTTCCGAGCTATGAAGCCTTGAGCAACGCTCAGTTACAGAGGGAGCACATCCTGCGCGGCGCTGCAAATCAGTAATCTGCCTTGCGCTGGGAATAACCACCTCCACGTACCTACGAGATGTCAATAACGTCGCCTCAAACGCCTGTTATTTCCTACGGAGCATTTCCTTTCTCCAGCAGCATCCACCCATCCTGCTGATTTTTTTTTCCTCAGTGGTACAGACCCAGCCCCCAGCTGTTTACGCGCCTATCTGCTCCCCGCACATACACCCATCTTTAGCCTTCTAAAGCACAAATATGGGGGGGGGTTAAGTTATTGTCTGTTTCTTCCCAGCACAGACTCACCCAGCCCCCCTGGAACGTACAAGCCAAGGGTGTTTTTGGTGGCTGGGCTCCAGGCCCCGTGCCCCGGCAGCCTGTCCTTCCTCCCGACACAGCCGCCCTGCCAAACCCCCTCTGGGGCTGCCAGGGATCGATCACCCCCCCCCCTCACCGAGCCCCGGGAATATTATTTCAGTATTTCAGGCCACGGCCGCAGCTGGAGGTCAGGGTCGGGGGGGGGGGGGGGGGGGCCTGGACCCTGCCCTCCCCTCCCGGAGCCCCGGCAGGACCCGCTGCCCCCCGGTGACCCCTCCACCCGACCCCGGGGACAACCCCCCCCCCCCTCCCCAGTCCCTCCCGGAGGCACCTGCCGAGCCAGCGGCAGCTCCGATCCCCGCCGCAGGACGCCGAGCCCCGCCGGGGCCGCCCCCCTCCGCCCGAACCCGCCCCGCATCCATACCGGGCACGCCGCCCCGGCTTCCTCCTCCCGCCGCCGGAGCCCCCCCCGTGCCCGCTCACCCCCGCGGCTCCCCGGTTCGCCCCGGCGCTGCCCGCGGGCTCCTCTCCTTACTGATTTACCTGGCACGGATCGGGAGATAAACAAACAAAGCTGCGGGTTCTCCGGCCCCCGGCCCGGCCCCCGCCATCGACGAGCGGGTTGGGATTGTCACTTCCCCAATTTCCCCACCCACGACACGGCCCGCAGCCGCTTTTGTGACTTGCTGCCGCACGGGGGGTGTCAGCCTGGGAAATACAGCTGCCCGGCTTTTGTCTTAGTTGTGTCTTTTTTTGTTGGGTTTTTTCTTTTTTTTTTTTTTTAAAGCAGCCTATAGTCCAGCCATTATTTGTTTTCCTGCCTGAGCATCTCCTTTCATGCTAGGTTTTCCCCCCTCCCATTAACTCCCTTCTCAGATCACCACCATCCTCTCACTATTTGCAGCCCCCCCATCTCATTCCCACCCCTCAAAACTTCCATTTTCCTCCAGCAGCTCCCGGAAGCCCAGGGTCTGAGCGCAGCTCATAAAGCTCTACTTCAGTGTGAAGCAGAACTCAGACAAGGGAACAGAAGGCCCTAAGCTGAGAGATCTGACAGCTCTGTCAAGTCAAAAAAAAATTTAAAAAAAAAAAATCACATTGAACATCTCTTCATGCTCTTAACACCATTCGGGGCTTGGCAGTGCTGTCATCGTCCTCCCCCACTCCTTGAAAAGCTGGGGGGAAAACCCACACAATTTGGGATGCTTGGTTTTGTCTCAGCAGGTAAAGAAATACATTAAAATGAATACCTGATTTTTCTGATTGCTAGTTATGCCTGATCTCATATACGGGATTAAGCCAGGGACCACTTAAACCTCCATTACGTAGTACTAGATATTCAGCTTTTCATAAGCACATTAATGGAGGGGCTCAAGCCTTTGTCTCCAAGTTCAGCTCCCTGCGCCCCGTCCTCCTCCCTGCGCCCCGTCCTCCTCCCAGCTTACACAACATCGATGTGTGTCACTAACCCCCAAACCTGCACTCTGCCCCCACTGCAGAGGGGTGGTTGCTCCCCAACACGTACAAGTACAGTCTCTCTTACCTTAAATTATGAAGTATCACAACACTTCTGAAATTCCTCCAGGGACAGGGTCTGATCCCAGCCTTCCAGCGCAGCAAACCTGGCTTTATCTCACTGTTCTTCTTCCATTCAGACAGTATAATATCAGCTTTTGGTCAAGTACAATTCTGGTGCAAAAGTGGTGTGACACACAAAAGCTTTCTAAACCAAGGTTTGTCCTTTAGCAAGCCCCAGAAGATAGGTCAAGTGGTCCAGGACTCAATTAGCCCCTTAGAAAATAACTCCCTACCAGCTTTTCCATCCTCAGAACATGTAAGCCTGTCCCCTGGGCAGTGCCGGATGCTCCAGGTGTGGAGTTAATCTGAAAACAAACCTGGCAGCCCAGCCCCAAAAATATCAAGGGCACAACTAGGGGAAGGCAGGACCGAGCGTGCCTCACCGAGACCAGTGCCACCAAGCGTTTGGCATTAACAGCAGCTTCCCGCTCGGAGGGATCGTGCTTACTACAGCGGGTACTTCAGAACACGGTGTTCATACTGAAGTTCACACACACCGACTGCAACCTCGTCTTTACCACAGAGCAGCACGAGTACCTGTGGATGTCCTTAGAAGAAGGGGCTGGGGTTTTTTAAGGCACCTATACAATAGCACAACTCTGTACCCAATCCACCTAAAAACCATCTTTCCCCAGAGCACAAGCACCATTTCTCACAGGCCAGAAAAAAACCAAAGACAATGCACGTCTCTTTGTGGGCAGGAGTTAATCTTCGGACCAGCCCTGCGGCACCATGTACTATCCCAACACATCTGCAGCAGACACCAAAACACAAGAAATTCTTATCCCCAACAGCATTTTCAATTGGGGCAGGCTGAGGAGCCCAGCACAGAACAGGTTTCTGACTTTTATGCTCTGACACCGCACAAAACAGTACACAAATCACCATTCAACAGCACAAGTCATCTTCTAGAAACCCTTACCAAAAATAAAGGCTCAGATCAGTCATGTGGTAACAAGGGCTCATTTGTTGAAGCGTCAGCATCCAAAGGGAGGTGGCTCTGAACTCTTTTTAACAAAAACACACAACAGCTGACAACTGCTGAGGTGTCAAAACAAAGCTCCAATTGTAAAATTAAGACAATGAGAGTGCTCTAAGGGGAAAGGCAGCCACGCAGCCCGCCCAGGGACGCAAGGAAAGTGCTGCTGCAGCCCTTTCCACCCAGCACGGGGCAACAACGCCTGTCGCAGCCCTTTGCCAACCCATTCCATTTCTCACATCATTTTTGAAGTAATTCTCATGATAACAGCACTGTGCAGCTTTATTTAGTCACTCAGTTACAGCAGTATTTTAGCAGAGTGGGACAGTCAGATTTTTGCAGTGTAACAGATATTCAGCATGGAACAGTATACTACAGATTCCTTTCACAAACGTCTTACAGAGCTGATACAGTACTAGCCATCAACCCAGTAGCAAGCGCACTGGAGTAGAAAAGGATGCAACAAGAAGATAGCTACACTGGAAAGACAACACTTTAGAAAAAAGTGAAACATGTAAGGTCTCCCCTCTAGCCCCCAAAGAAAAGTGTACAGTTTGGATCTAATTTTACAGTTCTACATCAGTTTCTAGAAACTTAAAAAAAAACAAACAAAACCAAAGATAAAACCACTGGCCAGTACAGTCTTTGGATATTTAGAGGTGGGGGAGAGAGTCAGTTTCCAGAATGAAATCAGTCGGTTTCAGCCTCACCAGGGTCTTTGCCTTCTTTGTTCTTTCGAACCTCTTCAATATGCTTGTCCTGAAAGACAGCAGCGGGAAGCAGTCAGCTGTGCGGGCCCCCGGCCGGCGGAGCCAGCCCCCCCTCGCTTCCCACCCCCAGGGACAGCAGGAACCCACGAGCGTGGGTTACTGGGGGGGGCTACAGGATGAAGCTTTACAAGAGAAAGCGAGATGCTGCTCTAAATCCATCCATCCCCCCCTCCCCCTAGAGGAGGATTTCTGTAAAGTCTTCTGCAGATTTAATACTCTCAGTAATTTCAGATTAGACCACCACAGAACTCCAAGGATATCTGTCTGTTCATACCCCCTCCACGCTTGGCCAGTTACTGGGCTTTATTTAGTCAATTTTTAAAGTAAGGAGCATGGATAATCTCTCTCCCAGGGGGCAACTGGGACTCTACACCCACCTTCTCCCTCAAGCGTTCCAGTTTAGCAGCCATTTGTGCCTCGCGGTTTTCTTTGTTAGCTTCCATTTTGTGGGTCAGCTTCTCCTCTGCCATTTTGCTGAAGTTGTTGTTTTCTTCAATTGCTTTCTGAAGCACCTCTTTTTCATGCTCCCGCTTCTCAGCGAGCTGCTTCAAGACTTCTGCTTCATGAGACTAACAAAACAGAGGACACACGCTTTGAACGCAAACCAGGTGAGCTACACAGACGAACACAGTCCAGTTGCTCACGACTCCTGAGAGACAAGATTTTTCTGCTATTTTACTGGAGAACAGCATAATTCCACGATGCAGGACAGAGCTCCCTGGTGCTTCCCCCACCCACACAACCCAAATGTCACCATAACAAGCTACCAGGAAAGCTAAGTTTCTGTCATCACCTGCAAGTCTTGTTAAACGGGATTTTTCTGGAAAAAAGAACGTGGATTTTTTATGTTAACATTGATAAAACTTTCCTAGAGGATTCTTGGCTCTCAGAATGGTGAATCACTGAGATTCACATCACACAGGAGGCTGCACGTAAGTTAGAAACCCTCTGCACAGTCCAGGGTTCCAAGCTACACCTCAACAGCAAGAGCTTACATCGAGCCGTATGGGTAAACCTTCTCATTACAGATACACCGCTACATTTTCGAACAGAAAAATGAATCTGCTATTATGTTAGAGACAAGAAAAACAGCTGCTTCATGGAAGAGCATCCCTTCTCAACTAAACATTTTCTCCCAGTTTTTCAAGTGGCCATTCCAGATCACTTTGGGAGCAAAGCTATGGCCTTGCAGACCACAAGGTTCACAAGAGCCCCACCAATTCCAGAGTAGTTCAATTAATATTTGATTTACCATAATACAAACTGCTAATCACTTGTCCCTAGCGACAACTTAAAAAAAAACCCCAAAACACCACAACTTGCACAGACTAGTTGAGCTGAGCTCACTTAACCTGTTTCAAATTTACCTTGCGTCTCTCTTCTGCTGCTTCCAACTTCTTTTGAATCTCTTCCAATGACACATCCTTCTTCTTTGGGGGAGAAAGAGGGAATTCTGGGACTGCTTCTTTTGAGCGAGGACTGAGTATCAGCTCAAAGGCCTGCCCAGAGGCACGCTTTTCCAGTTCCTTCACTTGAATATCTAGGAACACGGGAAAAAACACACAAACAGTATTTTAAGCCAGGAATGGGCTTAGGTAACTTGAATATTCAAAAAATTCAATGCCACAAAGCTCACTTCAGGACACAGCATCTGAGCTGATAGTTTTGATTTAAGCAGCAGCACCACCATTCAAATACATGGCAGGCAATTTAATTTGCAATTCTTCCTTGATGGGACAGTACACAAGCACCTGACATTTTATTTTAGCCTTTAATATCCAGGATCATGAAAAAAAGCTATCAGCACTTCGAGTGAAAAAAAAAAAAATCACCCTTTCTCCAATGACAAGTCTGAGGAAGAGTTCAAGGCGTTTGCCTAAGACCTGACATAGCCAAGAAGTGAAACCAGTTTTCAAAGAAATATGTAAGCCAGTGTTCTCTCTTCAAACACCTCTGAACAGGCACGTCAGCCCTGCACGGTGTCAGCTGTACCAGCACACCAGTTTTGATCACCAAGACGTCTGGATGATAGTCAGTTCTGTTAACGGAGCAGATGGCATGCAGATGAGCTGAAGCCCATCTGCTAACAGCCTCGGCTGAGAGCGCTTTTGGTATGTTTTCACAAGCACCCAGTTTTAACAGCTTCTCCAAAGCAGCCTAGAGATGGGAGAAAAGCATGGTGGTGACAGTTTATTTTACTATATTAGATTTTTAGATTATTTCTGAGGAAGTTAAGAGGAAAGACCCGAGAGCATTTAGTACATAATACTACATACCAGAAGTAGCCATGACCAAGAAAATACAGCTCCAGAAGCCAACTCTAGGAAATTTTCAATCGGTTGGATTCCTAGATAACAAAGAGACATGCCTTTGAACAGGAAGTACATTAGTTTTATTTCTTCTAGCTCCTAATAAAAACTGCTATGTGTAATTAGACCTGCTGAACAAAAGACAGTCGGGTGGGTTCCTGCAGTCAGTAATTCCAGTCAGTCTGTGGGGCTGAGGCTGATGTACATTGTTAGGAACAGCAGAGATGCTCTCAATTATCGGTGTTGCAGGATCTCTATGTAGGACTGTACAGCCGGTCATTTTCAGTCCTGGTTTTACTCCACCGTCATTAAGGTATGCAAACAAAGAGGCCAGTTTTGCCATTAAGCAAATACAGTGCTGTGGATATTTCATATTGGCAGATATAGCTCTCTGAATTAAAATACGGCACACAACAGGACAGTACAGCCAGGACACCTGCTGCTACCAAAGGATCTTAAATATGTGTATCGAGTTCATTTAAAATTCGATTTTATTTGTGCAGCTGAAGCCAGATGCCGCACATCACGACGGACAGGAAGCACACACGCTGCCCAGCATGCTTCGTTATGAAGGGACGCAATTAAAAAAGCCATAAAAGGCTCAAAAAACCCCCAAAGGAGGCTGTTTTTCCCAGGTTTTAAGCTGACGATGAAGCGGGGTCCGGGTGGGCGCGGCTCCCGGACGGGCGCTAGGACCGCGCACCCACCCGGTCCCCAGCGGCACCGCCCCTTCCCGCCGACGACCAATAGGCGCCGAGGCGGAGGCCCCGCCCCCTTTCCAACCGCACCGAATTCAAACCGCCGGGGAGAGCGCGAGCGGGAGCGCGCGCGCGCCCGCCCGGCGGCGCGCGCGGGGGGCTCGAGGGAGGGCGGGGCCAACGGTAACATCCGGGCACCTGCCGCCCCCCGCCGCAGGTGCGGGCCCCCGCCTCCACCCCGGGGTGAAGGGGAACGGGGGGGATCGGGGCGGGGGGGGACGACACCCCTCGCCCCGCCACCGCACGGGGCTCAACGGCGGGTCCCCCCAGCTCGATGGCGGCGGGGCGCGGCCGGGCGGGCGCCGCCCCTTCCCCACTAACAATGGCGGGGTCCTGTCAGGGAGGGGAGGGGGCGCCGTCGCCGCCAGAAGGGCGTCGCCCCTCGCAGCGCGGCTCCGGGGGACAATAGACACCCCCTTCCCCACCGGCAGACACCCCCCACCCCCCCACCCATTGTCTCCCGACGCCCCTTCCCTTTGTCACCGCGACGCCCCAGAAGCGGGCGGCGACGCGACGAACCCCACCGTGCGGAAAAGGGACAAAAGGGGCCACCTCCCCCCCACCCCTCGCTCTGACACCCATCCTCGGGCCACCGCCCCCCCGCCTTCCCCACACCCGCGGGGTCCACCCCAGCCCACGGGAAGCCGGCGGGACGTTGGTGTTGGGGGGGGCCCGCCAGCCCGGCGCCGCCGCGCACCCACCTGCCCGCTCGGCCGCTCCGGTCACACTCCGCTCGCGCCCGCCCCGCCGCGCACAAAAGCGCCAAACAATGGCACGTGACCCGCCCCGCCCCGCCCCTATTGGCCGAGCGCGGCGGCACGTGCCGCCCGCCGCGGGGGGGGGGGGGGTGGGAGGAAGGGAGAGCGAGGCGAGGGGCGCGCGACCACCCCTCCCGCACCCGCCGCCCGCTGCATGCCGGGAAACGTAGTCCGCCAAGGGCGGGCGGGGCGGAGGGGGGTGGCGGCCCCCGCGGCCCGGCGGCCACCGGGCGGAGGGTGCGGGACCCTGCCGCGACGGCTGTCGTCTCCGCGGGACGTCCCCCGGCCGGCCGGGCCCCCCGCCGCTCTCTCTGCCCGCGCCACGGCGGGCGGTGGGACTCCCTTTGTCTCCGACCCCCGTGGCGGTGGGGGGGGAGCGCTGCCCCCGGGCGGCCTCGTTTGGTCAGGGCCACCCGTCCCCCTCAGGGGCATTTGGCAGGAGCAGAGCCGTGGCGTGGATAGTCACCGTTGGGCTGGCCCCTGACCTCAGGGCTACAGTCACCTCAGAGCTGTGGTCACCTACCTCAGGGCCACCATCGCCTGCCTCTCGCCTTTGGTCACCTCAGGACTATGGTCACCTCGGGGCCATGGTCACCTGCCTCAGGGCCCTTGGTCATCTCACGGCCACGGTCACCTCACGGCCACGGCTACTCACCTCAGGGCTTTCAGTCACTTCAGGACTTTCAGTCACCTCACGGCCATGGCCACCTCATGGCCACGGCCACTTACCTCAGGGCTACAGTCACCTACTTCAGGGCCCTTGATCAGCTCAGGGCCATGGTCAGCTCAGGGCCATGGTCATCTGCCTCAGGACCACAGTCACCTCAGCATCATCGCCACTTACCTTTGGGCCATGGTCACCTCGGGGCCATGATCACCTACCTGAGGGCATGGTTACCTCAAGGCCAGTCAGTGATCTCAGGGCCATGATAACCTCAGGGCTCTTGGTCATCATCAAGAGGACCACCATGTTCCTTTGGTCACCTCAGGGTCACAGCCACCACGGGCCATCCCCAAAGAGGACCTGTGTGTCTGACAGTTCGTTGGCCCTGCAGCCCTTGGCAGTGTGTTTTGGGGGACAGCCACATGGCCTCCTTTGTGGGGGATTCTGGTTCCCAATGGAGGGTTCTCCTTTGGGGTGACACCAGCAAGTCAAAGCATGTCCAGAAAAGCCATCGTTCCTGCAGATTCCATAGCATGTACATAACGGCCGTGTAAAGACCATCTGTCCTTGTCCTACGGGCTGCACTGGGAGCAGTTCCTTCCCAAGATAACGCTATTGCCAAGTGTAGAGAAACGGTTTGCTCGCGAATGTGCTTTAAATGAACTGGCCGCGTTTTCACACGTTCCATACAAATGACTCCTGTACAATTCCCGGGGTAATTTCCACGCTACAGTCGCCGGAGCTACACCAAGAGTCAATACGCACAAAAGGCAGATGGCCGGAGAACAGCACAAATCTTCTGCTACAACGCAAGCCCAGCAGAGCAGTCTCCCTACCCTAAATACCGAAAAAAGGACTTTTCTGAGGGGATCCACCCTTGTTGCACACACTCTTAAAACCAAGGATTTTTGCACCAAAAAAAAAATATATAAAAAATCCTACCTTGAGGAAGGTTAATATTGTGACAGAAACGCACAAAGCTTTCAAAACAGAGATTATTTTAAACACTTGCCCTGTTTTTTTGCTGATCTGACGTCTATTTCCATGGAAACCACATCCAGCCGCCGAGCTGCTAGAATTGGGAGAGGTTTCTGCCGGAGTGGCTCGCTGGGCATGGGAAGAGCCATTTTCCAGCAGCACAGTAGAGCCTTTTTGTGGGACCGAAGGGATTTCCGATTCAAAATGGTTTGGCTGCTTGGCCCTTCAGGGTCACGCCCGGTACGTTCACGGGGTTCCTGGCTCGATACCAGCGGGATATGCACAGCTATCGCATACAACACACGTGTCTTTAAATGGAACATCTTGAGTGCTTGGATTAAATGGCATCAAATGTTGCTGGAAGACAAAGCAGCCAAGAGACCATGCCACCAGCCTGTGTTTTACTTTATCATTTATTAATTATCATCCGTGTAGATCAACAGTGTGTTGGATGCTTTAATATTAATGCTTTTTAGTAAAATCAATGAGCTTATCCTGGGATAATCTCAGGATTTCCCAGAGGAAACAAGGCTTCCTGGGCTCGGGGCTTTCTGTTTGGTACCTGTGTGACTGCCTTTAGTCCATCCTCACCCCCTGGAGAGATGATGATGAAATATCATTTACTGCCTCCGAAGAAGGGATGCAGGCTGAGATAAAACTACAAGTCATGCAGGGGCTGTTCTCAGCGCTTTCCATCTTATTTCCTGGGCTTCTCACAGGTAAAAAAAAGAGAGAGAGAGAAAAAAAAAAAAAAGACCCGAATGTAACTTACCTTCCTTTGCAGATTGGTTTTAAAGGCAAAATTATTTATTTCAGGTAAGAACTCTCCTGTGTAAGAGGCAACGGGGTTTATTGACGAGAGGCACTGAGCTGGGAATCAGATTCGGGATCTGTTCTCAGCTCTGACGTTTTCCATGTCGTGTCACTGAGGTTGAGACTCTTCAGCAACCCCTTTGCAGCACCTGCCACAACTGGTTTCCGTTTAAACCAAAATCCTTGAGTATTATTGTGATACAAAGGGAAATAACAGCTCTTAGCAGCTGGAAAGGCACGCAGACGATCTCATTTTTGGCCTCGTTGCAAGAGTGGTTTTATTTTTGGAACATTTCATAAAACTCATTTGTTTATGCGGCATTTATTTTTGCCTGATCTCAAGGAGAATGGAGTATATGAAAAGCTTTTATTTAATTTGCATTTGATTTGTGTTTATCGACACATTTACTGCGATTCTAAGCAGACTCTTCTTTCGTCAAGCCCGGCCGCGTGTGGCTGCAGTAGTTTTTGTCTCCTGGATTCCTCATCACCAAGAAGAGCTTTTCGCTATAATTCCAGGTTTTTCCAAAAAAAAAAGGGCAAGCCCAAGCGGGCTCGTTCTCAGCACAGAAAAAACACGAGGCCCCTCGACGGCGGTTCAACGCTCTCAGTGAAACACGTAAGTCAAGGTCTCATCAGGAGGACTCCTTGTACGTGTGAATTTAGGACGTGACGTGATCAGATTTAGCATAAAGATTAAAGCGCCTCCTCTGATGTGCTTATCAAAATATCCCACAAAGAGACTGACATAATTAGGTGACAACTCAGCCCACGGCAGCTCTTTTAACTTGCAAAAATATTTAATCTCCAACAAGAAAATGTGCTTTCTGAGTATTAAATTGCCCCCCTTAAGCATCCACGGTGGATGGACTGACGGCTTATTTGTTAATCGGAGAATGTTTTAAGGCACCTTGGTAAGTAATATTAGCAAGCATTTGCTGAGACCGGTGACAGTCACTGCATTAGCAAAGTTCATTTTAAAACTAGAAATCCAATATACTATTAGACTTAAGTCAATCAGTTTAACCGATTTAATAAATAACCTGCTAGAGGAGATGGTAATTTAAAAGAAACTTGCACTCGGAGGTGGAAGGGCTAAAAGATTTCTTTCTACCCGTGTTTCTCAGTCTTCGTATTAACCTTCGGCAAATTTTTCTCCGCGCCGCAGCTTGCCCATCTTCACGCCGGCTGTACTGACGTGCTGCTGCCCGACAAAAGGTCTCGCAAGGAAAATTAGCGTCTGCAAAGGTCTTGCTCGTCTTCAGATAGAAATATGTTCTGACCTAAATGCAGCCGAGGAGCCCACGGAAATGAAGCCTAAACCAAGACTTTGAGGGAGTGTCTCCCTCACAATGAAAGCTCTTCCACAGGCAAGAAATGTTTAAGGTAACTGATATTTGCCTACTGGAGGTGTTTAGGCTGATGCTGTACTTATGCTGAAAAATGCCATTAAGAAAATGTTCCCTTCGGAGCAAATTTACACTTGGCGACGTGCTGTTGGAAACGATTCCGTTTTTTCGGATCAGGCAGGGCGCCTGGCTTCTATTTGCTAGTTTGGTTTTTTTTGGAAATTCGCTCAAACTCACTTTCCTCCATCAAATGAGACGAGGGAAAGCACTCACCACAGATGGCGATTGCGCCTGCAGCAAGAGAGGTGAAAATATAAATTAATTGCTTCGTTATTGGGGCAAGATAACCCTGAAATGCCATATCACCTCTTCAAATGCAGTCGTAGGACTGTATTGCATGATATCCAAACACCATGATGATGCGGGCTCTAAATAGAGTAGAAGAATAATGTAAGCTTCTAGCGAACTAAAGGCAAGCTCTCCGCTGTCCTTGCAAACAATTCTCCAACGCACTGACATGGCGACGGAGCCTAAAGTCACGGCAGCGGCTGTGGTACCTACACACGAGCACCTTTGTCCCGGCTGCAACCAGGATGCTGAACGAGAGCCGGTCTTTCTCCTAAATAGAGAGCTCTGACTTCCATCCAGGGCAAAGGAAGAGCAGAATTCCCTTCCTAGCCTGCTGGTAGATCTGCCGGCATGTTTTTCATTCTTTGTTTCCTAAGAAAATGAGGTTTTACACGATCAAACTGCTTCTGTATCTCTTACTGTTCTTCTCCCCCAGCTTTTGGCTTTGTGAGCCAGTCTCTGCCCCTCCGATAAATATGGATAAGAGCTCGGTGACATGAATTCCACAAGTTTCTTGAAAACAGATGGCCGGGGAGAGGGAAGAGTGAGCAAAAGGCTTCAGCACAAGCCCGACTATTATTAGAGACCAGAGACTTCGCACCGAGGAGAGCCACCGCAGACACTCCCAACAGCGGGTACAGTTTCAGGGCTGGTTGTTTTCTTCACGGCACCAGCAGATCCTCTAAGACACTAATGCAGAGCTGTGCTCTCCTGGCAGCTACCTGCCGAATATAAGGTCGGATCTATGTGGATGCTGCCTCCCACCTCCCCTATGTCCAGAAACACGCGGTGACAGCTGGCCTGGAGATCTCCTCGCATCTCTTTCCCCCCTCTCCTTGCTCCCAACTGAGCCGGGAGCCTCGACCCATTTCTCTGCATCCTCGCTGCTTTTCCCTTTCTGCTCCCAACCGGAGTCTGCGAATTTGCATTTCCCATATGGAGCACCAAGAGCTTTGCTATTCAAGGAAGCCCGTAAACAAGTCGCTGCCGAGGGTTCAAAAATAACTGCGCTGCACAGGGCTGCATCACCCAGCGACAGCGAGCGGCTGGGAGAAAAGCACGAAGAAAGGGTTTATGGGGTTGGATTTTTTTTTTTTTTTTTGCATGTGAGCCAACAGGAGATGCACTAATTAGATTTCCAAAGTGTCAGAGTCAGCCATTTCAGCTGGGATAGAGCAAAGGAGACTGCGTGATTTTGACAACCGTATGGAATAGCAATGCATAGGGAAGCCATCAAATATTCAACAGCCGTAGAAGATTCCAGTAAAGACATTTGCTTTGGCTCTTTGAAAATGAAGTGGGGGGGCGGGGAAGAAGAAAAGCTGGGTATAGCACTAGTTATTCCCCAGTTCCTAATTAGTTCCTTTAATTTAAAATATGGATTCAGCTCTACCAGCAGCTCAGCAAGCCTATTGTGCTATTAATACTTGCCTGGCATGATATAGTTAAAAATACTCCCACCCTTTCAAGACAAAATGTAGCTTGGAAGTGTCACGATGGGAGGAGTTCAGGGATGGAAATCCTCTTAAAGGAATATGACTTCCCCCATGTCAAATAAACAATACGAATGAGCTTGTAACAGCCCCCAGGCTGAGCCTGTTCCCACTAAGAGCAAATTTGAAAATAACGCTGAATGCGGGGCCCTCGGGCCGCTTGCTGTCGGAGCTGTTTCACTGACAAAATCGGTGCCCAGCCAAATGGTAACAGGTTTTGCTGATTTTTCGCAGAGATCTGCCGCCCGGGGAGCAGGTGGGTTTGCAATTCTCAAGTGCCTGCCTTGCTCCAGACAGGCAGCGCGAGGTCGAATTCAGATCAAAAGGCAGGATTCTGAAGCGTCCCCCGAGTCCTTGCGTCCAACCCCTCTCCTCGGGTGACGCAGGAGATCCCGACCTGCCCAGTGCAACAGCCACGGCTAATTTTTCCGTGGCAGTATCTACAGGGGCTGTTTATGGACGAGGTCCTCAAGACACCACGGGCAGAACAAAACGTGCCTCTTCCCACAGGATTTGTGAGCCAAGGAAACAAGTCTGGGTTGGTTTTTTTTTTTATGGCACCTTTCGACTTCAGTCCGACGAGGAGGTCCAGGTCTATGCTTTGGGACTTTAGATCCTCTCAGGATAATAAGCAGTTCCCCTCCCATCTCCACCGACAATTCTGCTTCAAAACGGGTTAATTCCTGCTCCTTCCCGCTGGCTCTTCGCTCGCTGCCTGTAATCGCTCAGCGATACCAGCCTGGAGACAATACCTGCACTTAACGTTTGCTCAGTGCTCTTTGATCCCTTTTTTTTCCCCACTAATGTGAGTTCATAATAGATCAATATATATGTTAAAAGAAAAAAAGACCAGACGCATCCACTGCAGCTGTGAGAAGAGGGAAACAAAGCCAGCCTTTCTGGAGGAAAAACACATCTCTCTCTTTTATGCAATAAACCCACAAACTGCTGCCGTACGCTAAAATCAATACCCGGAGAGACACGCTTATGTTGCGATTGCCAACATAAGGGCTTCATTTTAATTAAAAAAAAGAAAACCACCCACAAAAAAAAAAGCCCCAATCCAGGCCCCGTGTGACACGTTGTCGGAGAGCTGCTGTCAGCACGAGGAGACGAAGGCGTCCCGGTGGGTTGGGGGGGTCCAGTGCCACCGTGTCACTCGGGGAGGGGTACTGACAGCCTCAGCACGTCCCCGCACCCCGCTCCGGGGTGAAGATGTCAGCCAAGGGGTTAAAAAAAAAGGATGGGACATTTGGGGTCCCTGCCTTGTGCAGCCCCCAGCTCTCCCCCCGCACACTCGGGTGCAAAGCAGGAGCCGGCATCCACGGGGCTGAGCTCAGCCTGTCCTTCCTAAATGGGGGAAATCCAGATATTGACCAAAACCGACCCCTCCAAGCTGTTTCAGGGGCTTTTTTAGAGAAGCCTGGAAGTACAGAGACCTCACGCAGCCCCTTCTCTCCTCCAGCACCTCACTTTCCCTTCTCGCTCCTTTTTTCCCCCCTGTTTATCCAAGAATCATCTCAGCAAGAGACCACTCCAGCCTGAAATGGGGCTTCTGCTGCAGAGTGAAAACTGTCGAAAAACCAGTTGTGCCCTCAAAATACCCTCGATGCTGCTGGCTGAGGGAACAGGAGTGCCCTTGGCCCGCGGCATTGCATTTTGAAGGCCAGGGAACTCAGCAAGCATCATTCCCGCAGCCCAGCCCTGCAGCATCGCACCTCGAAGCCGACAAACACGTGCCCTGTGCCAGATCCCAAGGGTCTGCCCGCCCGGCACAGCCCCGATCCCGCCCTGTAACCCAGCGCCGGAGGAACTGGTGCTTGGGAAGATGGCAAAGTTGAGCTGAATCCCTCGTGACTGTGAGCATCCGGGGTTTCCAGCTCAAAGCAGCCTGGAAGCCGACGCGTTAGATGATAACAATTCGCTTCGGAGATTAAGAACCTCGATTTTTCTTCGGAACTTCGCCCAGAGCAAAGTTTTGATTTGTCAATAGGAGAATCAACATGAAAACAAGCCCATACTCACCAATCAAAGGGATCTAAGGAATTCTGCTCAAGAGGGCGCTGCCCGGGTTTGGGTTGGGAGCGGGGTCAGTACTGTACCTGCATCCGCGCTGGTCTTCGGGGCTGGTATCGCAGCCCACGGCCGGACACCGAGCTCCTCTACCAGCGCTTGTGCCATTCTCATGGCACGCCCTGGGCTCAGCTTGCAGGGCCGCGGACCTTCATAAGCTATTGTGAATCCAGGCCTTACTATTTTCCTTAAAAACACAAGAAAAAGGAAAAAAAAAACCAAACCCCAGCCCCACAACAGCAAGTGTTAGGGTAATTACAAGGAGGTTTTAACACGTCTCAATTTGCATTAATTAAATCAACGGGGAAGCTTCAATGGAGTAAAGGAGGGTTGTTTTTTTTTTTTCTCCTAAGCGGCAGCAAATGCTGCGGCAGGCTGGAGCTGGGAACTCCAGTTTGCTGCATGTGCGGTGGGATGGGGAGGGATCCGCCGGCTGGAAGGGGCTTCCCAAGAGGGAGGGAGCCGCAGGCAGGACGGGCTGGGGGTGGGGAGGATGAGGGGAAGACTCTCAGCTCGAAGATCCCAGGGGCTCCAAGCTGGGTCTGTGCTGACACCGTCGGATTCCAGCCCGGAGAGCGGAAAGCTTTGAAGCCGGAGCCGGTCGGCGAGCGGAGGTTGCTCTGCGGAGATAAGCCGTGGGTAAGAGGAATGCGTCCATTCATACCCCAGCCATGCTGCAAGCACAGCTGTGAGGGGAATATAAATGGGCAACATTTTTATTTATTTATTTATTTATTTATTTTTAAAGCCACCGGTTTGAATATTAAAGCAGCTCAGACACATCGACATGCCTGGCTGGAAGCGAACCCTCTCCAAGGCACAACCCTCCGGGGCAGGGGAGGGCTGCGCTGCCGACCCGCAGGTGGGTGCCCCGGTTGCCAACCCCCCGAGGTAACGGAGCCCGTGTTTCCTTCCCACGTCCCTGAGAAGCAAAAATCCCTCCGTGGATAAAACACAGGGGATTTGCGGATAGAAAACCTGCCTAGTTCACGTTCAAACCCGCACCCCTGCGTTGTAAGGACATGGGGACCAGGAGCTGGTGCCGGCGGGCGGCGGTGGCGGATCGCAAACCAGGCTAACCCTTAACTCCTGCTTTTTGCCAGAAAATCTCCCAGTTTTCCAGGAAGCCTGGAGCACCCTGGGCCACCTCAAAGACCGGAGGGCTCTCCCCCTTGGTTGCTGGCCCGGGCGGATGGCTGGGAAGGATGCTCTGTCCCTGCCCATGGCCTGGGGAATGCTGGCTCAGGCTGAGCTCTCCCAGCCCCTTTCTTTCCGACCTTTTGTGCCCACCGGAGCAATCCAGGCAAGCTGGGAAATGGGGAAAACACCTTCCTCATGTGCTACGCCGGGGATTTGTGCCGCATCTTTCATGCACGCTGCCTGCGGCCTCCAGGCTGGAGCACGTAACGGGGATCTGGAGGAGAGCGCCGCTCGCAAGGGGAGCCCGGCTGAGGAGATGGCTCCGGGCTGGATTTTAAAGCAGACACAGCGAGTCAGTGAAGTAGGAAAATACTCGGAAAATGCACGACCACATCCCACAGAGAGCAGAGAGGGGCTGATGGAGCGGAGGAAAGAGGGTATTTGCTCTGCTCCAGTGACCCTGGGGGCTTTTCTGAACTCTCCTTTTCTTCTGGTGGGGTTTTCCTTCCAGAGGCACAAGGACAATTGGGAATGGGGTGCTCAGGCCGGCTCTGGAGCGGGGAGCAAAGGGCTGCAGGGTCAGGCAGAAGGACATCTGCCCGCTTCCCCGCTCCCCCAGCCCCACGGGCTCTGGGGATGGGAATTAGCTGCTTTCTGTGAACCGAAGGGTTAACCAATATCACAGTCACTCTCCCGGCAGGGTTGGTTTCTGCCACCCCCTTCCCGAAAGCCTTTACATAAGAGTCTTGCAGAATTTATAGCCTGCCTCAGCTGTGCCCCCCCCGGGCTGCTGCCAGCGCAGATCCCCGGCCGTGCTAATTCGGGGAGGAAAATGGGATTTGATTCCTGCACCAGTCACTGTCTCTCACTGTTAAAACGGGACCTGACGGGCTCTGCCTGCCCGCCCCCCCCCCCGCCCCGTCTCCCACACACAATTCATCACATACATCGACCTTGAATGTCCCCATCAGCGTCTCAGCAGAGCTGTCCTGAGGCTCCCTGGGTTGTCACACCCCAGCCTGCTCCCAGGGCTAGAAATGGTGGTTTAAGTGTAAAACAATTAAAATATATATATATATCTGGAAGCCTCAAAAGCACCGGGGGCTTGTGGTGCTGTTCACAGCAGTCCTTTGTGTCACTGGAGAGTAGAGAAGACATTGAGAGATGTCCTCCCCGCCGCTGCACAGCCCTGCGCCTTCCCCCCGAGGCCATCCTGGAGCATCCGCGGCCCTAGGACTCGCCCTCCACTAAGAGGGGCCGGGGGCCACCGGCGAGGCGAGGACGTGGCCGTCACGGTGACACAAATAACTCAGACACCGGAGGAGCGAGATGCTGCTTTTCCACTCCTCCTTCCCCGCCCTGGGAGAAGGGCTTTGCCGGCCCCCGTGTCACCTGCCGTCACTGGGTGAGGAATGGCAAGTGCCACCCAAACCCCGTCTCCTCCAGCCTCCGCACCCCGGGAAATCCTGTCGTCTGCAGCAGCTTCTCTCTGCGACGGCAGGAGGCGAAGCAAAGCCAGGGCTGCCGTCCCCCTGCCTGTCCCCCAGCAGGAATGCCGTGCCGGTGGCGGCGGGGACAATGCAAAAGCAGATGGTGTGGGCCAGGAGCCCGGACGTCCCCCGCAGCTGCCCGGGCGCCGTGTCCAGGATTGCCTGTCGCTTCTCCGGCCGCAGTGCCAGCGAGGACCCTGGGGAGGGTCTCCGGTGGGGTAAATCCGTGCTGCTCCGCTGGCTTCAGCCCTGCTGCGGGATGGCTGAGGATCAGACCCCTCCTTTAAAAGCGCCCCTTGGTCTGTTGTTACCCAGGAATGTGCCGTAGCTTCTTCCGAAGTGGCTCATTCCCACCTCCGGCAGGTGCCTGTTTGCAGCAGCGTTGCTCTTCGTGCTGCAGAACCAGGCTGGGCTCTTTTCCCTCCGTCCCCGGGGCTGATCTCAGTCCCCGTCTCACATCCCTGCGCTGCTGGGGTGCTCAGCGATGCTTCCAGCCAGCCCCTTGTTTAAAACTTTCCCCTTTCTTTCCCCCCCCGCCCCAGATTTCAGGTGTGGAGTCAGCAAGCTGGCCGGCTTTCCAGGATGACGGTAAGATTTTCGTTACTTTTGTGCTTGGAGCCCTGATGCCGCATCAATTTGGGCTCATCCTTTTGGCCGTGGTTGAACTACCCCCAGCCCACAGAGACCCCCCCGCCTGCTCCTGCCAGATGTGCCCCAGCTGCAGCAGATCCGGCCAGGCCCAGCGAGGGATCGACGCCCACCTACCCCCTGTGTGCAAGAAGGGTGTTACCTAGGGCCCAAGTGACAGCCAACTCAGTCATTGTCCCCAGGGATTTTATTCCCTTAGCCCCACAGCCCTCACTGCAGGCGGTGGTGGGTTCTCCTGGAACACTTGCTGAGCACCCTGGCCACCAGACGCCCTCCAAGCATGGTCCCCAGGCCCTGCTCTCCCCGTGCGTCCTCCTGCCCTTGTTGTCTCCTGATTTTGGACAAGAAGCAGCCGCTTTCCCGGTGGCCGGCTCCCACCAGCGACCTCGGAGCCGGCTACAGGTTGGGGCGGCAGAATGGGGCTTCTGGAACAACCGAATCTCCGATGCCTTCGAGGAGGTCGTCCCATTGATGGAACTCCTCTTCCAGGTCTGCATGGGGCAGAGATGGTGAGGAGGTTACTACAGCGATGATCAGCCCGGCTCCAGGCGTGAAGGAGGAGCAGCCACCGGACCCCTTTGCTTTGTGCAACGGGATGGGATGCCCCAAACCCAAGCCCAGAGAGGCAGCGACCGCCCCGCAGCCCCCTGAAATCGGGGGACCTCTCATGCCCTCCCGAGCCCCCGGCCAATGCACCCCCAACCCCACGCCGTACTGAGATGCCTTTGCAGGAAGGCCAGAGCCGCCCGGCTGGTGATGTCCAGACCCTTGTAGGGGTCGAGGGTCCCCCTCGCGCCAAAGATGCGGCTGAGGAGCTTCCCGGTGAGAAAGGTGAAGTCGGTCTGGCTCTGGTGCACGGATCCCCTGGGACAGAGAAGGGATCTGCTTCGGTGGGAGCTGGGGAGAGGTCCCTCCTGCTGGGACACAGCTCATCAGTGCTCCCAGGAGTGTGCCGGTGGGTGGGTGGGTGTCCCCAGCCCCTGACTCACAGGACGGTGATAATCTTTGTCTGGCTGTTTCTGGAGCTCAGCCTCTTCATTTTGGCAACGCTTTCCGGCGTCTGGAACTTCTCGGTGTTGATGAAGAGCACGGGCTTGGGCACCTCCGGGTACAGCGCGTTCTCCAGGGGGAACATCCAGGCGTCGAGAGCCACCGCGCACCTGCAGCAGGACGGACATCCCGCGCTGCCGCCCGCGCCACGGCTTCCCTTCCCACCGGGATGAGCCACGTGTCCCCGGAGCTCCCCACGGCTCCTCGTCCCTGCTGCAGCTTACCTGAAGCTGGGCTCTTTCACCAAGGCCAGCACTGCCGTCACCCCGCCGAAGGAATGGCCCATGACGGCGACTTTGGTCAGATCGATGCTGTCCTGCAAAGAGGAGAGGGATGAGGAGCCTGTGCCCAAACCTCGCTGCAGAAGGCCCCTAATTAGGGAAGAAAAAGCCAAGGGAAGATCAGCAAAGCCCTCTGCAAGGGACGCTGTATCCCATTTTCACCGCCGGTGCAATGGGACCCGGCTTCCCCAGCATGCACGGGGGAGAAAAAGGAGGAGAGAGGCACCAAGAGGCCGAGATGGGGGAGGCTGTGGCTCTGCACAGACCCTGCTTGTCCCAGGAGGAAAAGTCTGACTCAAGAAGGACTGATCCTGCCAGCAAAGGGCACCCGGACCACCCCCCCATCAGCCAAACGATCCCCCCGGCTGGTCCTTCAGCACAGACAGACCCGGGTACCTTCAGCACGGAGAGATCGAAGTCCTGGTGAAGGACGTTCGGGACAGATTTACCGCTGTCGATGTCCTCGAAGAGCCGGAGCGCTCGCACGCATTCCTCCGCTCTCTGATGAACCTGGGAGCAAGAGTTGCCCCTTCCCCGGTTAACCCAGCCCCTCCACCCCACAAGTCTGGGGTCGGGTCCATCCCCCCCAACCCCCGACCTTCACCCACGGCCATCCCTCCAAAACCGCGGCGCTCAGACCCGACGGGGCTTTCCCCTGGATTACAGCAAATGTAAAAGCAAGCAAGAGGCTGCACCGCAGCGGCTCCCGCGGGGACGCAGTGAATTTATTGGAAGCGTTTCTCGTTTGGTTTGGTTTTAATTCAGTTAATCCGATAGCACAGACGGCTGGAGATGAGCAAAAGGACGGAGCGGGGCGTGCAGGGGAGGGAGAGCCCGGGTTCCTCGCCACCTGCCCCCGCCGGCCAAGCCTGCCGATGACATCCACCGGTGCAAGCCCCCGCGGAGAGCCCAGACCGCCCGTCCCACCCCAAAAAGTGACAAAAAAACTCCGACGAAAACCTCTCCCTGCTCCCTCTAACACAGAAGACGCCGTAACTGAGGCTGACCTGCCAGCCATTTCCCTCTATTTAAAATTTATTTCTCATTCACCCTCAACTTTTATGCTCACGGGTTCGTCTTTATAGGAAAACTGTTTCCCTTGTTTGTGCAATGCGCCACGAGACAGAGCGTACACAAAAATAAGAGGCTGGGAGGTGACTTAGGACTGCCAAAAGCACCTCCAACCGCTAAGTTTCCTAGAGAGCTTTTCTACGACAAATCCCGACTCGCCGTTGTCCTTTTAAACGAAGCAGAAACGAGCAGGGGGGGCACTCGGCTCGGCGGGAAACCTTCCCGCTCCCCAGCAAGCAGCTGTCCCGGGTAATCCCGGAGAGACAAAAATCAGAGCGTGAACAAAACCCAGCAGCCGGTCCGGAGCCTCGCCAGCCGGCGGCGCTGGGCCGGGCACAAAGCCCGTCTCTCCCCGGGCTGCGGGTGACATTAAGCATCCGGAGGGGGGGGACATGGCAAAGCCCAACCCGGCTCCTGCCACGGTCAGCTGGAGCCAGGCAGAGAGACCCCATGAAACAGAGATAAACAGGGTGAACAGATCTTTTGCAGCTCGCATGGAGAAAGCTCAGCCCCGGCACCACGGCGGTACGGGTTTGGGAAGGGCAGGAGACAAAGACCCCAGGGATGCGGGAGCCAGCTCGGCTTGCAGGAGGGATTTCATGCCTCCTGGGTCGCCCACCCTTAGCCCCCCACCCTGGTACCTGCTTGTTTCGGAAATAAAACTCCTTCTGTCCTTGAGGCACGCGTTGGTAGGGAATCCACTCCTCGCTCCCGGCCTCCGCCGGGCAGAAATACGTCGCGGAGGCAGAATGGTCCCTGCAGCGGCAGAAGGGTGGGCAGCCACGTCGCCGGGGCACCGGCAGCTCCTCAGTGTCCCGTCAGCCCCGTCACCGCTGCCGAATTCGGCGGGGACCGAGGACACCCACCTGTGCTCCAGCGCTGCCACCGCAAAGCCCCAGGACGCCAGCTCCGAGCAGACCGAGGAGTAGAGGGTCCTGCAGGGAACCGGGGTGGGGGAGTGGGGTCAGGGCTGCCCCACCGACGCAAGGCAGGTCTGAGAGGGGACACGGGGGGGTCCAGGACACCCGCGTCCCCCTCCCGGCTCTGCCCCTGAGCTCAGGACCCCCAGCCCCGCTCGGGGCTCATCCTACCGAAAGGCTCCCAGGCCGTGGGAGAAGATGATCAGTGGGTACCTCCTGCTGCAGGGCTTGAAAGGTCCATTCCAGCTCACCGGCACCCTGCAGGAGCCTGCGGGGGGAGAAACCCCCCCAGAAAAAGGGGGGGGACATGGAAAACAGGGTGCTGCTGCTGCTGCTGCAGGGGGTCCCTGCTCAGCTCCATCCCTGCCTGCAGCACAGAAGATGGGCTTGGTGTCCTTGAACCCCGCTAAGGAAGCGCGTCCCCAGGGGACAGGGGGGGCACCCGGGATGGGGGACGGGGTGCTGGCCGCCCCCTTTACCGATGGCGGCGTTGAGCAGGGGCGCGCACCAGCACCGGCTGCGGTGGGCGAAGTCGGCCAGGCCACCGCAGTACTCGTAGCGCGGGATCCAGAGCGGCCGCTCGGCCCCTTCCTGGGGCAGGCAGGGGTAGAAGAGGCGGAGGAAGAGCCCCTGGGGGACAGAGGGGAAGGGGGGGACGCGGTGGGGACAGCACAGAGCGTCGGTGGCCCACGTCCTTGGCGAGCTCGGCTCTTGCAAAACCCGGCTGGCTGCGGCCACCCCTGCTGTGCATGGAACCCTGTCCCCGTCCCGTACCTGCCGCGTGTGGCCCACCATGACATCCGCGCAGCCCACCTGGTGGGGGCCCTTCCCCAGGGGCAGCGCCAGCGACTGCATCCCCCCCATGCTGCCACGGCCGAGCCTAGGTAAAGGCATGGGGTCAGGGTCTGTCCCCCACCCAGGGGACCCCGACTCGGTCCCTCCTCCTTCCTGCACCCCTCTCCCATTGCCGGGACCCCAGGAATCCCCCCAACACCCACCAGTAAACGCCCTGGTAGCCAAAGGAGAAAGGAGGCTCCCGATTCCCTCCCCTCCGAATTCCCACGAGGCAGGTGGGGCTCAGCAGAACCTGTCCCACGGCCACCCTGCTACGGGGTCCCTGTCCCGGTCCCTGTCCCCATCCTTGTCCCCATCCCCATCCCCATCCCCGTCCCCCCCTGCGCCTGGGCATGCTGAGGGCTGGGGGGAGGCAGCGTGGCCAGACACTGCGGCGCTGGGGTGGCCCAGGGGATGTGTGAGCGAGGGGCCAGTGTGGGGCTGACATGGCTGATAGCCCTGAGCACCCACGGGAGCCATGAGGACACGGGGGGACGGAGCCCTGCACACCCCCCCCCCGGCCCAGTGCGGAACTACAGCTCCCAGCAGCTCCCGGGGCTGGGGAACCACAACTCCCAGTATAGCCCTGGGCTGGGACTACACCTCCCAGTATGCGCTGGGTCCCCGGACTGCACCTCCCAGTGTCCCTGAACTACAGATCCCAGTGCTTCCCAGTGCCCGTCTCCCAGAGCCCTCCCCGCAGCCCCCAGTGCTCCCCCCAGCGCCCCCAGTTGCCATCGCAGCTCCCAGTACTCCCCCCAGCTCCCAGTACTCCCCCCAGCTCCAGCCACAGCTCCCAGTGCCCCCCCCACCCAGCTCCCAGTGCCCTCATTTACCCCTGCAGCTCCCAGTGTCGTCCCCCTGCGACTCCCAGTGCCCCTCCCAAGGTCCCAGGGCTCCGCCAGCTCCCAGTTTCCCTCTGTGCCCCCCAGCTCCCAGCACACCCCCCCTCACCACCCAGTATCCCCCAGTTCGCCCCCACCCCCCCCGCACTCACCAGTGCGCTGGGTCACAGCTCCCAGCACGCACCAGTGCGCCCTGCACTACAGCTCCCAGTGTCACCCCTGACCGTGGACTACAGCTCCCAGTAGCCACCAGGACAGGACACAGCTCCCAGTGCCACCAGTGCAAAATCACAGCTCCCAGTAGCCCCCAGTGCAAAACCACAGCTCCCAGTAGCCACCAGGACAGGACACAGTTCCCAGTGCCACCAGGACAGGACACAGCTCCCAGTAGCCCCCAGTGCAAAACCACAGCTCCCAGTAGCCACCAGGACAGGACACAGTTCCCAGTGCCACCAGGACAGGACACAGCTCCCAGTGCCACCAGTGCAAAATCACAGCTCCCAGTAGCCATCAGGACAGGACACAGCTCCCAGTGCCACCAGTGCAAAATCACAGCTCCCAGTAGCCACCAGGACAGGACACAGCTCCCAGTAGCCCCCAGTGCAAAACCACAGCTCCCAGTAGCCACCAGGACAGGACACAGCTCCCAGTGCCACCAGTGCAAAATCACAGCTCCCAGTAGCCACCAGTGCAAAGTCACAGCTCCCAGTAGCCACCAGGACAGGACACAGCTCCCAGTGCCACCAGTGCAAAGTCACAGCTCCCAGTAGCCACCAGTGCAAAACCACAGCTCCCAGTAGCCACCAGGACAGGACACAGTTCCCAGTGCCACCAGGACAGGACACAGCTCCCAGTGCCACCAGTGCAAAATCACAGCTCCCAGTAGCCATCAGGACAGGACACAGCTCCCAGTAGCCCCCAGTGCAAAACCACAGCTCCCAGTAGCCACCAGGACAGGACACAGTTCCCAGTGCCACCAGGACAGGACACAGCTCCCAGTAGCCACCAGGACAGGACACAGTTCCCAGTGCCACCAGGACAGGACACAGCTCCCAGTAGCCCCCAGTGCAAAACCACAGCTCCCAGTAGCCACCAGGACAGGACACAGCTCCCAGTGCCACCAGTGCAAAATCACAGCTCCCAGTAGCCACCAGTGCAAAGTCACAGCTCCCAGTAGCCACCAGGACAGGACACAGCTCCCAGTGCCACCAGGACAGGACACAGCTCCCAGTAGCCACCAGGACAGGACACAGCTCCCAGTAGCCCCCAGTGCAAAACCACAGCTCCCAGTAGCCACCAGGACAGGACACAGCTCCCAGTGCCACCAGTGCAAAATCTCAGGTCCCAGTGCCCCCAGTGCAGAACACAACCCCGGTCCCCCCACCGTGTCCCCTCCGCGGGGTGCTGTGGGGGGGCCATGCCCATCCACAGCACCCCAGCCTCGGGGCTGCCCTGTCCCTGTCCGCACCCCAGCCGGGTTCCTGCCCCTCCGGGGCTGGGGAGTGGGGACTGTCCCCACGTGTCACCCCCCCTCCCCGAGTTCCTTAGAGCCCCCAGAGGTGCCCTGGGGCTCCCGCTGTCCGTCCCCACGTTCCCTGTCCTTTGGTTAATCCGCTTTCTGCAGCTAAAGCGGCCCCAGGCCCGTGGTAATCCCCTCGGCGGCCGGGGATTAACTCCCCCCAGGGCCACGCCATCCCCTCACCCGGGCCCGGCAAATAAATATCCCCGGATTTGGTAAAAAACGTCCCTACCGAGCTGCTGTGCATGTGACCCCACGGCGGGCTCCCCAGCGTGGTCCCCTGGGTGCACGGGGAAACTGAGGCACGGGATGGGCACCAAATGGGGCGCTGGGGGCTGTTCTAGCGTCACTGTGTGTATGTCCCCCAGGTCCCAGCCTGGAGCAGGGAGAGGGGACCGCAGCCCAAACCCACCGGCACAGCCACCCCGGGGTGCCGAGCACCCCCGTGCCGAGCACCCGTCCTGCCCAGAGGCTGGTCTCCCTGCAGGCTGAGGCCGGCCAGGTTGTTACACCCCTGGACGGGATCCAGCATGGCATCACGTCCCGGCTTGCCCGGCCGGCGGGGCCGGGGATGCCGGGGCAGGGTGGGAGAGGCGAGCCCCGACCTGCCGGTGCTGCCCGCTCCAGCCCACGCCTGGCTCCCCACGGCAGGGCTCAGCCCCCCCCCGCACCCCCCACATCGCAGAAGGAATGGGATGGAGACGGGGAGGCTGCTCCAGTTCGGCTGCTCGGGGCCATCCCGCTCTCACCTCCGATCCAGCCCTGCGGGACCGGGATGCGGGGATCCCGCTGGTGACCCCCTGGGTTCCTGGTTAGGCGGGTGACACTGGGGGAGCGCTGGGGGCCGGCTGGGTTTGCTGCTGACCACGACCCCCCCACGCTGGGCTCACGCGGGGTTTACAGGGGTTTTCTTTAAAGGGATTAACTTGGCCCACGCTGCCGCCCGGCTCCCATTCCAGCCACCCCATCGAGAGCTTTCACAGCCGTGAGCTGTGGATTTGTGACCTGGGGGGGGGGGGGGGTCAGGCCAGTCTGGGACCCCCATCTCTGCCCCGTGGGGGGGTGAACCCCCCAGTCCACCACTGGCTCTGCGCCGTGGCCCCGGCTGCCGTGCGTGGATGGGTTTGGAGCTGGATTTGATTTAGGGAAGAGCTGTCAGGGTGCAGAAGGGCTTGTCCTCGCCACCCTATGCTGGGAGTCCGGGGGTGTCACTGAAGCCCGGGGGTCGCTGGAGCCTGGGGGTGCCATTGGAGCCCAGGGGTGTCGCTGGTGGAGGTGGCCCCAGCTGTTTTTCTGTCCCTGCTCCCTATCGCTGCCCTATAACTGTTCCTTTGGGGGTTCCCAGGGGGTCTCCGGTGCGCAGAGGGGCTGGGGGGGGTGAAGCCAGCCCCACCCGGCGGGACGGGCCGGTCCCCTCGGGGGTCCCCGAGCGGGGACGCGGGGCGGGGGACGGCCCTCGCCTGGGGTCCCGCCGCGGGCGGGCGGCGCAGGGACCCCGCGGAGCCCCCCCGGGGCCCCCACCGCCGGCGCGCGGGGAACCCCCGTCCCACGTGGGCGTTCTGCGGGCGGCGGGGCGCGGCCAATGGGAAGGCGCCGCGGGGGGCGGGGGGTGTTCCGCGGCCGGCGGTGGCCACGCCCACGGGGGCGCGGACGGCCAATGGGAGGGCTGGTGGGCGGGGCCAAGGGGGAATGTTGTGACGGTGGGAATAGGACGCGGTGTAACAGATGAGGGGGGGGGACCGGAGTGGGGGGGACCGGAGCCGGGGGGGGGACGGACCGGGGGGGTGATGGACCACGGCGGGGGGTGATGGTGGACCACGGCGGGGTCCTGCCGGGCAGCGGGGCCGGGCACTGACCGGGGAAGAGACGGGCAGGCGAGGGGACAGGGGGACAGCCAGCCCCGGGGTGGAGGGACACACGGACAGGGGACAGCCAGCCCCGGGGGGGACGCGGACAGACGGACAGGGGACAGCCCGCCCCGGGGGTGGGGGGGACAGGCGGCCTGACACGGGGGCAGGAGGACAGGCAGCCACCGGGGGCGCAGGCAGCCGGGGACACACGGACACACGGGGACAGACAGCCCAACGCGGGGACAGACGGACAAGGTGACAAGGCGCGGGGGGGAGCATCTCCAGCCCCCCCCATCCTCAGCCAGGCGCACCCCGCCGGGGGCACCCCCGGGGCAGGCGAGCGGAGGGGGAGACCCCCCCAGTGTCCCCCCCTCCCCGGCACCGGGAGCGGGGCTGCGTGGAGCCTCCCGCAGCGGCTCCTCCGTGCGGCCGCGCACCGGGAACGGCGGGCGGGGAGAGCCCGGCACGGCGGCTGCTCCGCCGCCTTCCCTGGCCGGGGATGCAGCCCGGAGCCGCGGGGAGCCGTGTACCGACACTTCAGGGCACAGCGACCCGAAACCCAGCCGGGGCCGCGTGTCCCCAAAGGTAACGGGGGGACCGGGCTCGGAGACGGGGAAGGAGCAGGTTGGCGAGAGCCGAGGGCTCCGGAGGGAGCGGGAGGTTTTATTCCCAGGAGGGGTCTGGGAAAAGGGGGGGTGTCCCATCACGGGGAGCCGTTTCTGGTGACACGGTTGGCGGCAGCAGGACGGCGACGGCGCGACCTCTCCCCTTCTCCAGGGATTTGAAGCTGGGCCAAGCGGCGATGGGAATGTCATTGTCGTGGCACGGGGGCCCGGCGAAGTGAAGGCTGCGCCGCAGGGACGGGAGTGGGACGCTGCTGCGCCCGGCTTTGCCCCGCAGCCGGAGAGGGGGACAGCCCCAAAAAACCAGCGCAGCCCTGGTCGGAGGGGACAGCGAGAGGACGGTGGGGTTCATCCACGCTCACACGGGCTGTGAGGGCCACGGGACAATAATTCCTGGGGACCGGGAGCCGTCCCACCGCGTGCTTGGGGTTCAGGACATCGGCCTTTCGACCGGACTCTGGTGCCCATCCAAGCCCGATGAGGAGCCGGGGCTGCACATGAACCTATGCAGACCAGGAAGAAATACATTTTCCTGACTTTCCTTGCCTCTTGGCTCCTGCTTTTCTTCTTTGGAGGAGACCAGCTGCGCCGTTTCGCTTTCTTTTCCGGGAGGAAAGCCGAAGCCCGGAGGAACTGGCCCCACTGGACGGATCGGTCCCTCCTCAAAAGCTTTGCAGACCCCGAGGAGCTCCAGAGCGATGGGGACCCCTCGCTGCCATCACCCCGGGAGCGGCGGGCGGCACGGCTGAGCGTCTACAAGAACAGCGGATGCCGGATGGAAACCTGCTTCGACTTCTCCAGGTGCGAGAAGAACGGCTTCAAAGTCTTCACCTACCCCCGGGAGAGGGACCAGCCCCTCTCGGAGAGTTACAGCAAAATCCTCACCTCCATCGAGCGCTCTCGCTACTACACCCCGAACCCCGCGGAAGCCTGCCTCTTCATCCTCAGCATCGACACGCTGGACCGTGACCATCTCTCGGGTCAATACGTCCGTAACGTCGATGAGAAAATCCGTGGTTTCCCGCTCTGGAATGGCGGCCGTAACCACCTCATCTTCAACCTCTACTCGGGCACCTGGCCCAATTACACCGAGGACCTGGGTTTTGACATCGGCCAGGCCATCCTGGCCAAAGCCAGCTTCTACACTGAGAACTTCAGGCCCGGCTTTGACATCTCCATCCCTCTCTTCTCCAAGGACCACCCACAGCGCGGCGGGGAGAGGGGGTGGTTGTACCAGGACTCCATCCCCCCAAAAAAGAAATACTTGTTGGTGTTCAAGGGGAAGCGGTACCTGACCGGCATCGGCTCCGGCACCAGGAACGCGCTGCACCACATCCACAATGGAAAGGACATCGTCTCCCTCACCACCTGCAAGCATGGCAAGGACTGGGAGAAGCACAAGGACACGCGCTGCGACAAGGATAACGTCGACTACGAAAAGTGAGTCAGAGACGGGGTGGGAAAGGGGGGTCTGGCAGCAGGGGGACACCCCACAAATGTTCCTGCCCCTCTGCAGGTCGCAGCCGTGCCCGCCTGCGGTGGCTGGACCTCCAGAGGTGGGGAGAGAGGAAGGTTTTGGGCTCTGCCGGAATGGATGAGGGTTTCATTTCCCTAGTGGGGAGCGAGGCACTGGTTGTTCAGGGCTTTCCTGTTCTGTATTAAAGTTCGAGTAATCTGGCGAGAGCGGCTCTTATCTGCAATCACCGCGGCCGCCTCTAATACGATTTCCCTTTTTCCTAACGCTGATGAATGATGCTTTTCTTCTCCCCCCTCCTGCCCTCCCCTAACATAAACGTTTCTCTTGGAGATGAGCCCAAAAAACACCCCCCGCCCTTGCTGGCTCTGCTAAAAGTCCCGCAAAACTGGCGGGTCCTTGGGCATCCCAGTGTGGGCGGCCCCGAGCTCACCCAGACGTGCTGGGGTGGGGGGTGTCCCCCTGCGTCCCCCCCTCGCAAACAGGGATGGCGGCAGCAGTGTGTGATGGACCTGGGTGGAAAAACCGGGGGGACAAAGTTCCGTGGGTTTGGGGGGCTCTGTGCTGCGGGGACACACGCCAGCTCCTCGCCCCCCCCCCCCACATCCAGCTGCTTGGAACCCGTCACCAGCTCCAGGGCTGAAAAGCACACTCTGTCCCGCCGGTGATGGGCAGGTCCCCGTCCTGCTGCTTGGGGACGTCCCGCAGCCGGCCGGCCGGAGAGCAGATGGGGAGAGGCCACGTTGGGCATCATCCTCAAAGCGTCTTAGGAGGTGCCGGGAGGTAAAAGTGGAGCTGGGGTGCCGCAGGCACCGGGATTAGCCGGGGCTTCGGGGTGGCTCGGCCACCGCGTGACCCCATCCGGTGAGTGCCACCAGCCTGGCAGGGTCAGCCCCTGTGGCGGAGCCTTTTTTGGGGACCGGGCATGGCAGGACAGTGAGAGATGTCACAGGCTGGTGGGACAGGGGGCCCAAGGTCAGCCCCAAGGGGTGGTGGGATGGGAAATCCCCCTTCCCCCTGGGCCCAGGTAATCCCCTAATGCTGTTTGCAAGTACAGGGAGATTTACACCTCGCCCGGGACGGCTTTAGGCAGCAGAGAGACGGGGGACACGTGGCGCAGGGCAGCATGCTTGCGCGTGACCGCGAGCCTGCTTGTGCCCATGGGACACCCGGGCAAAAAGTCATCGGCGTCTCCATCGCTCTGCCGTCCCCTTCCCGGGGATTTGTGACCTCCTGCCCCAGGAGAAGGTGTCCCTAGACCCCGGGATGGTGACCAGATGATGGGGACAGGCTGGTGGGGAGGGGACACGCCACGGTTGACAAAGTGAGACCCCAGCTTCCCCCTTTGCCTGGTGCGCTGGGGACATCCCCATTTGCTTGGGGTGGTGGTGGGCAGCACCGGGAGCAGAGGAAGGCCTTGCTGGGGGCTCCATCACCCTCCTCGCTCCCCGTGGAGGCGGGGGCTGTCTAAAACAAACCAGTTCTGTGCCCAGATAAAGGGTGGCTTGTAGCAGCGCTGCGGTCCGGCCCCGCCACGGGCTGCCCCAGGTTTAACGCAATCAAAGCGGATTGGGAAAGGCTCTCTGGAGCCGATGGGTCCCACTGGCGGCACCGTGCCCGGCCGGAGCCATGGAGGGGCCAGGCGGAGGGAGCGCGGCGGGCTCCCGTCCCGGCTCCTAACAAAACAAGGAAGCCCTGACGGCGTGATTACCCGGAAACCGCAGCGCGTCAGGAGCGAAGTATTTCCATCAGGAGGTTTTGGCCCCGCAGCCCGGCCGGCGCCAGCCTCCCCACGACGGCTGCCTGCGAGGGGAGGCTGCCTGCGGCCGCTCTGCCCCCCAGGACCCGTCCTGCTGCCAGCGGGAACAGCCCCACAGAGGTGCTGGGGGTCACGGACGGGCTGGGGTCCCCCAGAAGCGGGTGACAGTGGCGTTGCCATCAGGGCGAGCGCTGGTAGCATCCAGCTCTGGGGATGTGGCCGTCACTGCTGCAGTGTCACGGTGGGGGGGGTCTGGGCTCTGTTTGAGCCACCCTCGTCCCTCTGGCAGGACGCTCAGCCAGGAGCTGGGGTGTTAACGGAGCAGGGTGCACCCATGGGGCTTGCAGCATCCATTGGAGATGTCGGGATGGTTCCTCCGGAGCTGGGTCTTAGTCATAAAACTTTGTGCCTTGGCACTGGCGACAGTTTCCCACGTCCCAGGTTGCCGGGATGCTCCAGGGTGCTCCAGCACCCATGGAGGGGGCATGTCCTCAACCCCCACGTTGTTACCATCTCCACGTCCCTGTCCCCTTTGGGGACCAGCACATTTCAAGCAGCCCTTTGGCCTCATGCCCCCCCCTCCGCTGGACGACGTGTGTCCCCCCTGGGCCATCCAGGACTCGGCTGCCCCGTCCCTCCCTCATTGCGGGCAGGAACAGACGGGGTCTGTCCCGACCTAATGTCAATATTGGATTTTCCGGCGCGGTCGCAGGGACCCGGCAGTGGACGCACCTCTCCCCACCGGCCGCACAGAAGGGGCTTTCATAGCCCCACAGCGCAAGCCCTGCCTGGGAGGGGGGGGGGGGACAGGCAGGCAGCCGGCCCTCTGCCCCCGCCAAAACGCTGCCAGGGCAGGCAGAGCCCGTCCTGCCCAGCAAGTCTGGGCACGGCAGAGGAGTCGCCACAGTTTCGGGCTCGGGGGTTTGGGCGCTGGCTTTACACAGGGTTTCATTACAGGCAGGAGGCGGGAGCTGGGTAACGCCTTTGAAGGGTCCTATCCTTACCCCCCCCTCTTTAAGTGATGCCCGGGCACATCCTTCCATCCCCCAGGGTGTCCCTGCTCCACCGGCCCCATGGAGCTGGAGCTATTCAGGGCCAAAATCAGCCCAACGCTGCCCTGGGCTGGCCCTGTGCCCCGCGGGAGGGATGCTCAGCTTTGCCATGTGCCAGTGAGACCCCCCCCAGGATGTTCATTGGGCTGGGGGGGGCTGTGCCTGACCCCCACCCCATCTCCCATCCCAGGTTCGACTACCAGGAGCTGCTGCACAATTCCACCTTCTGCATCGTGCCCCGGGGCAGGCGCTTGGGCTCCTTCCGCTTCCTGGAAGCACTGCAGGTACAAGGCGGGTGGGGGGGATGGGGGACCCCCATCCCGGAGTCTGGGGGCTCTGTCCCAGCCTGTGTGGGGTCCCACCGCAGGCCGCCTGCATCCCGGTGCTGCTGAGCGACGGCTGGGAGCTGCCCTTCGCCGAAGCCATCGACTGGAGCAAAGCTGCCGTCGTGGGCAATGAGCGGCTGCTGCTGCAGGTACCGCGGCCGGATCCTGCCCCACACAAGGGACCCCCCCCAAGATGTTGATGCCAGTGGTGGCGGAGCCCCCCAGTCAAGCTTGGGGGTGAAACCTCCACAGCTGAGCATGGTTACTCTGCCACGGCTGGATGCAGGGGGGTCTCATCCAGCCCGGAGTGGGGGTCCCATCCCAGCTGCAGTCCTGGGGCATCAATTATCTCACTGGGGGGGCTGTTGAGCATCTCCCCAAACCTCAAGCCCTTGGGGGTCCTGGGCCGGATCCTGCTCCGGGGAGGGGAGGTGACAGAGCCGCGGTGGGACGGTGGCACAGCATCCTTGGCCACGGGGTGTCCCTCGGGATGGTGTGGAGGTGGCAGAGGCAAGGCAGCCCTGCCGGGGGGCTGGGGGGAGGACGGTGAGAAGCCAGCTCCCCCCCTGCTGCCGCAGATCCCCTCCGCTGTCCGCTGCATCCACCCGGAGCGGGTGCTGGCTTTCCAGCAGCAGACCCAGTTCCTCTGGGACGCGTACTTCTCCTCCGTCGACAAGATCGTGCACACCACGCTGGAGGTGAGCCCCCCCTCAACCTCAGCTGCCCCCCCGCCCCGGACCCCGGGGTCACAACCGGGGTACTGAGAGCGTCTCCCCGGCCTCTGGCAGATCATCAAGGACCGGCTGCTCCCACACCATTCCCGCTCCCGCTTCCTCTGGAACACGCTGCCCGGGGGGCTCCTGGCCCTGCCCGACTTCTCCACCCACCTCGGGGACTTTCCCTTCTACTACTTGCAGCACGGTAGGACCCCGCCTGCCCCCGCTGAGCACGGCCAACTCAGTGCATGCCACAACACCTCTCCTCTCCCCCTCCTTTTTCAGGCTCAAGCCCCTCGGAGAAATTCACAGCTTTCATCCGGGCCGTCTCGCCAGCCGACTCCCTCTCCCAGCCCATCCTCAGGCTCATCCAGGCCGTCTCCGGATCCCAGTACTGCGCCCAGGTCGGGGGAGCTGAGCCCCGCGCCACTCGGTGCAGCTCCCGGGGATGCAGCGGGAGGGACGGGGCAGGGTCCTGTGTGCTGGGAAGGGCGAGGGTGGGGTTGGGGTGGGACGGGGTGGCTGGTGGTGTCACCCCTGGGTGGGCAGAGCTGTCTCCCCAGCCCGCCGGGGTGGAGGTGGGACCCACCTGTGGGTTTATTGTAGTCCAAACCGCCGTGAGATGGTTTTGGGGTGAGCTGGGTTAAAGCAGGTCCCGCTGCGGGGCTGGGGAGGGTTCAGCTCTGGCCACCCTGCAAACACCCATCTGCCAATGCACCCCAACGGGTCAGCCCGGCCAAACGCCCCCGGACACGCTGGTCCTCCCCCGCTGCAGATCCTGGTGCTGTGGAGCTGCGAGAAGCCACCGCCGCCCAGCGGGAAATGGCCCCAGACCACCGTGCCTCTGACCATCATCCAGGGCAGGGGGAAGGTGAGAGGAGCCAGGACGTGGGCAGGGAGCCGGGATGCGGGCAGGGAGCTGGAGCATCCACCCCATGGCACATCCCAACCCAATTTTTTCCCCCCTCCCATAGCTCAGCGACCGCTTCTTCCCCTACGCGGCCATCCAGACGGACGCCGTGCTCAGCTTGGATGAGCACACCAGCCTCTCGACCAGCGAGGTGAGGCCATGGATGCCACGGTCCCCAGCCCCGTGGAGCTGGGGCAAGTCCCGTGCTGAGCCAGGAAGGATGCTCAGTGGTCACCGTGGGGCTGGCAGGGAGCAGTGCCCGCTGTCCCCATGTCACCCACGCCCAGTGGCGACGGCGAGCCCCTTCCTGCAGGTCCCCGCAGACGGGTGACACCGTCCCCCGTCCCGTGCTAGGTGGACTTTGCCTTTGTGGTGTGGCGCAGCTTCCCTGAGCGCATCGTGGGCTTCCCCACGCGCAGCCACTTCTGGGACCCCGAGCAGAGGCGCTGGGGCTACACCTCCAAGTGGACCAACGAGATCTCCATCGTCCTCACCGCTGCCGCCTTCTACCACAGGTACCCAGCCGGGGAGAGGCTGGTGGGGTGGGGTCTCAGACGCATCCTGCATCCCCCATCGGTCCCTCCCCAGGTATTATCACAGCCTCTTCACGGAGTTCCTGCCGGCGGGGCTGCGGGAGCTGGTGGATGGCCTGGCCACCTGCGAGGACATCCTGATGAACGTCCTCGTGGCCGCTGTCACCAAGCTGCCGCCCATCAAGGTCACCCAGCGGAAGCAGCACAAGGAGACGGTGTCCCAGCAGGTAGGGTGCAAGGATGGGGATGCGGGGACCCCCCCGGTTGGGGAGCGGAGCCCCTCACCCCCGCGCTCCCCTCCTGCCAAGGTGAAGGGCACGGCGGGGACGGCCGGCGGCCGGCGTTTCTCCCAGCAGCAGGACTGCCTCAACCAGCTGGCGGACTGGTTCGGCTACATGCCCCTCGTGTCCTCCCAGTTGCGCCTCGACCCCGTCCTCTTCAAGGACCAGGTCTCCGTCCTGCGCAAAAAATACCCGCGCTTGGAGAAACCCTGAGGGCTGCCGGGGAGCGGGGTCGGGGCCGGCTCCGGGTGCCCTATTCCCGGTGCACGGAGCCCTCCCGGAGCAGACGGTCGCTGCTGACGGGGTTTTACTCGTTATTGGGTTTTACTTGTTATTGGGTTTTACCAGTTATTGGGTTTTACCAGTGCAATAAAGGTGGGTGGAGAGGCAGAGTCTGGCCAGCGGATGTAGGATGCGGGGAGCGGGATGTGCCCGGCAGGGAGCACCGGGAGCACCAGCGGTTTGGTACACCGGTGCTTCTGCCATCGGCGGCCACCCGGGCACCCTTGGGAATAACCCGTGCAGCACCCGGCCGCACACGCAGCCCCCCCCAGCCCCCAGCCCCGCAGGGAGGGCGAGTCCTTTGGCTTCCCAAGGGCAAACAGAGGAGCGATAAGCGGTGAGAGCGTGTCTTCCCGGCCCCCAACTGGGATGGGTCCCCCTGCAGCCCCCGGGCACCCCAGCACTCCCTTGCTTCTCAGCGCTCCCTGAAGAAGGGAAATGGGTTGTTTCAGCTGTTTTTTCCCCAGCTGAATAGAAATAGTGGCAATTAAGGCAATCGCTGGCCTCCAGCAGCCGTGCTCCTCTGGCTGCCACGGCCATGGGTCCGTCCTTGCTGCCTTCGCTCCCAGCCGACACCCGAGATAACGCCCCGGCGCCAGCAGACCCAACATCCCCCCCGCACGCAACCAGCCCTTTGCTCCGCTTTATTTTCCACGTATGAAAAGTCCCCCCTTGGGATGCAAGGGGGCTGTTGGGGGGGGGTGTGTCTCAGTCGCGGGGGGGCTGGCATTCCCGGCAGTCCCGCATCTCCTCGGAGTAGCTCTCCACCTGGATGGTGGTGGTGTGGAAGCGGAAGGTGCCCTGCAGCCGGGAGCTGGCCTCCTCCAGCACCTCCTGCGCGCTGGCGCCCGCGTCTGCAAGGAGCAAGGGAGGGGACATCGGGGTGCGGGTGAACCCCGAATCCCACCCCCACCCCTTCCATCGCTTCCCGGGGAGTGACACTCACTGATGGCGATGTGCACCGAGAGCAGGGGCTGCGCCGCCGTCAGCGCCCAGATGTGGAGGCTGTGCACGGCCTCCACCCCCCGCACCGCCAGCAGCGTCTCCCGCACGGCGTTGAAGTCCATCCCTTTGGGAGTGCCTGGGGAGGGAGAGCCGCAGGCGCTGGAGGGACGGGGGCCGCGGCACCCATGGGTGGCCCAGACACCCCCCCCCGGTGAGTCCCTACCCTCCATGAGGACGAGGAGGACGTCGCGGAGGATGGTCAGCGTCGTCCCCAGCACCAGCGCGGAGAAGAGGAAGGTGCAGATGGGATCCACGTATTTGTACTCGGGCTGGGGGGGGGTGGGAGAGGGTGACGTCCCTCCGGCGCTGTCACCTCACCCCAAATCCCCATCGGCACCAGCAGAGAGGGGACATGATCCCCTCCATCTCCCGCCAGTGCCTGGCCAGGGCTGGCTGAAGCCGCTGTCCCTGTGTCCGCAGCATCCCTTTTGCCCCCGTGACCCCCCCAGACCTTAAAGAAGATGATGTAGGAAGCAACGAGGACGCCGACGCTCTGCAGCAGGTCCCCCACGACATGGACGAAGGCGGCGCGGACGCTGGCGTTGGGCTGCTCGCCGCCTGCCCCGTGGCTGTGCCCGTGCCCCGTCTGGTGCAGGGCCACCCCCATCCTGCAGAGCAGGGCAGCGGTGACATCCCTGGGGCCAGCGGGCACAGGGTGGGGGACACTCAGTGGGGTGGGGGAGTGGCGAGAGCCGGCTGTACGTACACGATGTTGACGGCCACGGCGCAGGCGGAGGTGATGAGCATGACGCTGCCCTCGATGTCGTAGTCGGCCGAGATCAGGCGCTGGGCAGCCAGGTAGACCAGGACGCCCGTCACCACCCAGATGGAGAGCACGGACAGCAGGGCCCCCAGAATCTCTGCGGAGAGCCACCCCCCCCCCCCCGAGCCCCACATTGCTGTTTCACTGCTGCACCAAGCCTGAGCACCCCCCCCGGCAGCACCGGGGCGCGGCGTGGGCACCCAGCACCCATCCGCTCGGTGCCTCTGCCCAGCCCGTGGACACGGTGCTGGGGCTTTTTCAGGGCTCCCCATGCCCCCCCATGCTCCCCGAGGCTCCTGGTCCCCGTGGGGAGGGGACCCTGGGATGCTCCGAGTCCTCCCTGGGGACCCCGGTACCCGGACGGCAGCCCCGGGGGTGAAACCACCCCGTTACCTGCCCGGTGCCAGCCGAAGTTCATGGTTTTGGTGGGGGGACGTGAGGACACCCAGAGCGCAAAGAGGCTGATCATGATGCTGGCAAAATCCGTCAGGAGGTGGGCTGCGTCCGTCAGGATGGCCAGGCTGTGCGCCAGGTACCCGCCTGCGGAGAGGGGACATCGGGGACATCGGGGTGGCATCGGGAAGGCGGGGGGTCACCCTCAAGCCAGGCATAGACCAGGTCACCCCGTGCCGCAGTGGGGGTTCCGCTGGGTGCTTTGACCCCACTGAAAAGCGACGGGGAGCCCTGCCTGCACCCTGTGGGCAGCCACTTGGGGTGTCCCACCCGTCCCCGCCGGACCCTGTCCCACCACTCACCCACAGCTTCCCCCACCATGAAGACAAGGCAGATGCTGGCGGCCAGGTAGAGCTTCCTGCGTGCCCGCTGCTGCTGGCCGGGGTGGCCGTCGCCCCCCCGCGTGTGGCAGTGCCGGCTGCTCCGTGCCCCCAGCTCCAGGGCGGGCGCCTGTCCCTGCACCGAGTTGTGCCCGTTCTTTTGCACAGTCCCCAGGTAGGACCTGTCGGGGAGAGGGGACGTAGCGGGGGTCCTGGGAGGATTACAGGGAGCAGATCAGACCCTGAGCGCTCCCCCCCCTCCAGCCCCTTCCCTGGCCGGGTGCCTCCAGGGGACCCCACCTGGGAGGAAGAGGGGACACCACGTCCCCAGCCCCCCCGGGCACCCCCCTACCCGCCTGCGCCCTCGCTCAGCAGGTGCCGTTTCTCCTCGACGGGTGCCATCCTCCTCCAGGGCCGGGGGCTGGGGCTGGTGACCCGGGTGTGTGGCCGGTGCGGTGACCCCGGTGCGTGGCCGGCGCTGGTGGCAGCCAGTGGCCTCGTCCCGTGTGAAGCTCCGGGGACTCGTGTGCAAAGCCCGGCCGGGGAGGGGGGGCCAGGCCGGCTGCAAAGCACCCACGGCCGCCTGCCCCACTCACCCGGCACCCGGGGGGCTGCTGATGCTGGGGTGGTGGTGGGGGTTGCTCTGGGAGGACCCCCCCATGGGCACCCCCCAGGAACCGCGCACCAGGGCACGGACTCAGCCCCCCGAGGCGGGGGGAGGATGGAGCCCTGTCCCCCGCATAAAGGCACCCGGTGACCCCCCCTAAAGGCACCCAGTGACCCCCCTCGCCACCTTGGGGACCCGTCGCCCTCCCTCCCCCCCCCAGTTTAGGTGCAGCCACGGAGCAGCCATGTGACAGATAAGCCTGGGGCCGGATCCCCACCACGGCAGTGACCCCTGCCCACCCCCCTGGGAGAGCAGTGCTAATTGCCCTGGGGCTAATTGCAATCACAGCCCAGCCCAGAGCACTGCTGCGGGTGCTGCCTCAGTTTCCCCTCAGCCAGGCACCGAGCTGGGCTTACATTTTTGCAGGAGAAAAGCATCAGTGGTATATTTTTGCAGTCCTGGTATATTTTTGCAGTCGTGTGAGCTCAGCCAGCAGCAAACCGGCAGCTTGATGCCGAATCTGTCCCTGTCTCAGGGACTGGCATAGCCCGGAGCATCCTCTCCCGCCGCATTCCCAAGCCCAGGCGAACACTGTCCCCGGGCTCCCCATAGCCAGGAGATAAATCCTGATGGGTGCCAATCTGTTACACCCCCGGGCAGGTGGCCAGGCACAGGGTGCCAGCGCTGCCGGAGGTGCTAATGAGGCCAAAAATTAAGTGTTGTGCCAGGAGGCATCTCTCTGCCGCGCTGGCCACCGAGCCAGGACACTGGTGACGGCACCGGCCTGGCAAAGCCACTTGCATCCCCACCGCCCATCACGGGGCTGGCGAGCTGAAACCGAGAAGCGAGGGAAAAAAAACCACTCAAAACACCAGTTTTCTTTACAAAATACACAAAATTCAAATCTGTGACAATTATATACAAAAGAAGGCAGAATACAAAACGTGCGGAATTGTCCTGTTTGCACCCGTATAGAAAAGTGTCCCATGCTGGAGCAGGCGCTGGCTCGCGAGGCCACCGGCCCCCACGACGTGTGTGTTTGTCGCCCACCCTATCCCGAGTCCCGTCGCCGGACATCCTGCGCCCGCGGCGTTTCTCCTGCGCCGGCAACGTCGCTGCGGCTACTGGGGAGCTGCCGGGGGGAGAGGATGGAGGGGTTGAGGGGGGCGTCCAAACCCCCAAAGCTCCCCCAAAGGTTGAGGGTCCCGGAGAGGTGGGGTTGGCCGTGCCGCCCCTCTTACCCGTCACTGCCCTCTCGCGCGCCACATCCTCCTCCGCCTCTTCTTCCTCCCCATCAAAGTACTCCTCATCTTCCTCGGCTGCAAACAGGCAACCAAACATCACCGCGGGGCCACCGGGAAAGGCGGCGGGGGCCACCGGGTGAGTGGGAGTTGGTAAAGAGGCATGGGGGGGATGTTGGGGGCTGAATTACCAGGGTCGAAGTCCAAGGCACGGACCGCCTCGGCGAGGTGCTCCAGGCTCACCGAGAAGGCGTCCATGTTCTCGTAGCCGTGCTCGATCTTCTCCAGCCTGCCACCCTTGGAGGCCTCCACGATCCTGGGCAAGGAGACAGCCATGTCCCCTCCCTGTCCCCTCGCTGGGCTGGGGGACCATGGGGCGCGGGGGTGGGGGGTTTGGGCACCCCCACGCTCACCGCCTGGGCACCCCATGGCTATCTGCAGGGCAGGGGCTGGGGGTCACCGAATTTTCCGCAATTTGTGCACTTACGTTTTAATGAGCTGCTTGGCGTTCTGTGGGGAGGAATAGGAGAGGTGAGTGAAGCCAGGCGGCAGCCACCGGGATGTCCCCGAGCTGGTGGGACCCCACGTGGGCACCGGTGGGGAAGGGTGGAGGTTTGGGGGTCTCACCATGAGGAAGGCGGCCCCCCCGGTCTCCTCCATGGCTTGGATGGCCGTCTCCACCAGCCGACTTGACTTCTCCAGCTGCTCCTTGTAGCGGCAGATGAGGCCCTGGACGAAGCTCGTCTTGTCGCCCTGCTCATGGGTGATGCGCTCCAGCAGCTCCGACTTCTTCTCCTCCAGCACCGCTGCCAAGGCGTCGAAGCGAGCGCACAGCTCCCGCTTGGCCGCCTCGCTGTTCTCCTGCGGGGACCAAGGGCAAGGGATGCCACCTGCGTGTCCCCCAGCACCAGCAGCATCCCTCCTGGCCATCCCAAATGCCCCCCCGGCCGAGCTTTCACTCCTCCGGGTTTCAATGGGCTCCTTTTCCCCCTTTCCTCACCTCGGTGCTCCGGCACGAGTCCTCCAGCTGGGAGATGATGGTCTGGATCCGGTCGTTTCCCGCCACCAGCATGGAGATGCAGTTGTTCAGCTCGGTCTGGGCAGGGGGCATGGATGGAAACAGCTTGAACCCCAGCGGGGAACGGGATGGGGACGTATCCCATCCCGACACGGGGACAGACTGGGCATTGCCCGGCCCCAGGTCCGCTCCCCCCACGTCCCCCTGAGCCACGGCCACTCTAAATATAGGCTGTCTCCTGGGCGATGTCACCCGGGGGCTATTAATACCCTGTGAGCGGGTCCCTGTGCTATTTGAGGCCGTCACAGCTCAGCGCATCGCCCGAGACTGGTTGTGTCACCCGCGGCATCCCCCACCCCCCCACCCCCCATTCCTCCTGCACGGCACCTTCTGGCCCTGGAAGATGGTTTGCAGGGGGGCGACCTCGCAGTCCTTGTGGGCACCAAAGACTTTGCACATGGAGCAGGTGGGGACCTCGCAGGTGACGCAGTAGATGTTGATCCGCTCGTCCTCGTGCTCCTTGCACATGGGGTGGTCCCCCTTCTTCAGTGGCCTGCTGGAGAGAGCGGCACGGCCGCAGAGACGTCCCCGTCAGGGTGACATCCCCATCGGGGTGACGTCCCCATCGCGGTGACATCCCTGCCGCCATGATGTCCCCATTGCAGCATCATCCCCACCGTGGCAACATCCCCCTCGCAGTGCCATCCCCACTGCGGTGACATCCCCACTGATGCTGCACAGCCACCCCAAAATCAGGTCCCCAGGAAAGAGGCCAGATCCTGGCGTAACCTCACACTTGCTCCTTCGGGAGCCACGAACCCCTGTGCTTCCCTAAGCCCCAAGCCCAGTAAGCACCAGTTTAAACCAGTGCAGCACTGGACGCGGCAGGTGGGCGAGTGGCCCCCGGGGCCGCGCTCCAGGGACACTGCACAAGCGCCTAATTTTAGCCTTGGTCTGTCGGGATTTATTGTTGTCACCCAACGCGTGACTGGGGCGGGAGCACCCAGAAACCCCTGAGGGGTCCCAGCCAGGGGCTGCAGCTGAATCATCCCCTCTGCAGCCAGGGGGGACATGGGGACAAGCCAACCCACTGAGGCGAAGACAGGGCTGGCCCCCCCAAGGCCCCCCCGCAGCGGCCGCAGACACCTGCCACGTGCCATCGTCTCCGTCCCCATGGCTCTCAAACAATATTTACAGCGCTTCGGGGAATTTGGCCAGGGCCACCGCTCTGCCTCGAGAACCTGTGACCCCTCGGTCCCCCCCCACCAGCTGAATGCTTTTACAGAGCAATGTCCTGCCCAAACTGTCCCCCTGCCCCTTATCAGCCAGCAGTGCCACTGTCACAGGCAGAGCCTGGATTTGTCCCCCACACCTCTTATCTCCCACCCAACGTTCCAGCTGCGGAGCGTAGGGGGGACAGGACCTGCCTTGCTGCCACCACCCCCCAGGGACCCATCATCCCCTTAAGCCACCCAGAGACCCAAACTGCTGTGGGTGGGGGGGATTTGGGTTTGGGGAGGAGGTTTTGGGCTTGGGGAGGAAGTTTTGGGTCAGGGGAGGAAGATTTGGGTCAGGGACCGTTAAGGCAGAGAAGCCCCCCAGTTTCTCGCCCAACCACAGTCTCCTGTGGTCTCAATGATGGTGCTGGGGCTCGAGAGATGGGCATCCCCACATCGCCGCATCCTGTGTCCCCGCCGGGGACAAGGCACAAGCAATCAGCCACGGCCCTCCGAGCCTACCTGGAGCACTCCTGCTTGTAGATGTCGATGATGTTCTCCACCAGCAGGTTCCTCTGCAGCCCGTAGACGCCGTGACGGTCCAGCAGCACCTCATGGCGACACGATGGGCACCGGAACCGGCCCCCCGAAATCATGCTGCCCCGGCTCTGCCAGTAGGGGTTGGCGGCCTGGGAGGAGGAGATGAACATCAGGGGGGGTCCATGAGCATTCCCACAGCACCATGAGCATCCCGGTGACCTCCAGCCAGGGCAAGGGAGGGGAACAGGCGTGGGGACCCCCCCCTCTTACCTGGAAGACGTCGTTGGCACACTTGCGGCAGAGGTTGTGTTGGCAGGGCAGGATCACCACCGGCTTGCTGAACATCTCCAAGCAGATGGGACAGATGAGCTGCTTCTCCAGGCTCTCCATGGGGCTGCCATCCTGCAGGATGCCGGCTTGGAAATCCATCGGAACAACAGCGCACTCCTCTCACCCGCTCTCGGCTGCCGGCAGCACCCCTCATCCCGCTATTTATAAGTCGCTCCCTGGTCACGAGGAGCCAAATCCTGAGCAGGGTCGGGTGTCCTGGTGTCCTGTCACACGGGACTGAGCCATCGGGATGCCGCCGGCGGCGGTAAACAAGCCAGGGACAGGCTGTCCGGGAGGCCCTGCCCGCTCGTGCTGCGGCTGCTGGCACGCCGAAAATGGAGCTGGGGGGTAAACAGGGCCGGAGTTTCACCCCAGGGCCAAATGGCTGCTCACCCCCGGGGGCAGTGTGGCCAGATTCTGGGGCTGGACCCCACAACGCCATCGCGCTGGGGGCATGGAGGGGCAAATAAACAGCCCCGCCGTCATTTGGACAGTGTGGCGGTGCCAGGAATGGGGCAGAACTGGGCTAGCAGCAGCAGGGGGTGGCTTACACAGAGCATCTCCCTTTCCACCCTCAAAATGTGGCCACTGCTGGGGTGCAAATACATGCCGCACCAGTGGGTCCCCAGGCCGTGCTTGGAGAACTGGGGAGGTACAGCCACCAGACCTGGCACGTGTACCAGGGTCCCCCCCTTCCCTCGCCAGGCAGGGGCTGGGGGGCTCTTCTGTACCCTCAGCCACAGGGAGGGTGGCGAGGGCTGCTCCCCATGCTGGCGTGCACGGCCATGACCCGGCCAGCCCCTCCGCTCGCTTGCAAAACCTGACCCAGAAACATCCTGGGGGGGAAGCAACCGAGCATGGCCCCTCAGGACCCGCACCCGCCGGGGAAAACAGCCCCGGCACACGGTGCCCAGCTGGTGCGGCGATAAACAGGGTGTTGTGCCAAATGCCAGCACCCATCCACAGCCGGAGCTGCAAATACTGGCAGCGGCACAAGGAGAGAGGGGTAATTATAGCGCGGCCGCCTGTGGGTCACGCTAGCGGGGGGACAGGGTGGGGTGGGGTGGTGGCTGCTGCTGCGGCCACAGCAACTGCAGGCAGGAGGGGATGGATGGCGATGGGGTGCAGGGGTGCATGGGGTGCACAAATACAGGGGTACGTGGGTGCAGGGGTACACAGGTGGATGGGTGCCTGGGCGCAGGGATGCATGGGTGCGGGGATGCATGTGTACAGGGATACACAGGTGCAGGGGTACATGGGTGCAGGGATGCAGGAGTACATGGGTACAGGGATACAGGAGTGCAGGGGTACATGGGTGCAGGGATACAGGAGTACATGGGTGCAGGGATACAGGAGTGCAGGGGTACATGGGTGTAGGGATATAGGAGTACATGGGTGCAGGGATACAGGAGTACATGGGTACAGGGATACACGGGTGCAGGGGTACATGGGTGCAGGGGTACATGGGTGCAGGGATACAGGAGTGCAGGGGTACATGGGTGCAGGGATACAGGAGTACATGGGTGCAGGGATACAGAGGTGCAGGGGTACATGGGTGCAGGGATACAGGAGTACATGGGTACAGGGATATACGGGTGCAGGGGTACATGGGTGCAGGGATACAGGAGTACATGGGTACAGGGATACACGGGTGCAGGGGTACATGGGTGCAGGGATACAGGAGTACATGGGTACAGGGATACACGGGTGCAGGGGTACATGGGTGCAGGGATACAGGAGTACATGGGTACAGGGATACACGGGTGCAGGGGTACATGGGTGCAGGGGTGCAGGGATACATGGGTACAGGGGTAGACGGGTACAGGGGTACATGGGTGCAGGGATGCTGGAGTACATGGGTGCAGGCGTACACAGGTGCAGGGGTACATGGGTGCAGGGATGCATGTGTACATGGGTGCAGGGATACAGGAGTACATGGGTGCAGGGATACAGAGGTGCAGGGGTACATGGGTGCAGGGATACAGGAGTACATGGGTACAGGGATACACGGGTGCAGGGGTACATGGGTGCAGGGATACACGGGTGCAGGGGTAGATGGGTGCAGGGATACAGGAGTGCAGGGGTACAGGGATACACAGGTGCAGGGGTACATGGGTGCAGGGATACAGGAGTACATGGGTGCAGGGATACAGGAGTGCAGGGGTACATGGGTGCAGGGGTACATGGGTGCAGGGATACAGGAGTACATGGGTGCAGGGATACAGAGGTGCAGGGGTACATGGGTGCAGGGATACACAGGTGCAGGGGTACATGGGTGCAGGGATACAGGAGTACATGGGTACAGGGATACACGGGTGCAGGGGTACATGGGTGCAGGGATGCAGGGATACATGGGTACAGGGGTAGACGGGTACAGGGGTACATGGGTGCAGGGATGCAGGAGTACATGGGTGCAGGCGTACACAGGTGCAGGGGTACATGGGTGCAGGGATTCATGTGTACATGGGTGCAGGGATACAGGAGTACATGGGTGCAGGGGTACACAGGTGGATAGGTACATGGGTGCATGTGTGCACAAGTACATGAGTACATGGGTGCAGGGACGCATGGTCCACGAGTACATGGATGTAAGGGTACACGGGTGAACGGGTACCAGGGGTACATGGGTGCATGTGTGAAGAAGTGCAGGGGTAGATGGGTGCAGGGGTAGGTGGATGCAAGGGTACATGGATGCAGGGATGCATGGGTACAGGGGTACACAGATTCATTGGTACATGGGTGCAGGGATGCATGGGTGCAGGGGTACACAGGTGGATAGGTAGATGGGTGCATGTGTGCACGAGTATATGGGTACATGGCTGCAGGGGTACACGGGTCCGTGAGTCCATGTGTTTAAGGGTACATGGGTGCATGTGTGTAGAAGTGCAGGGGTAGATGGGTGCAGGGGTAAGCGGGTGCATGGGTACATGGGTGGATAGGCACAGGGGTGCAGGGGTACACGGGTGCACAATTTCGGGGGTACATGCGTGCATGGATAAATGGGTGCACAAGTGCAGGGGTACATGGTTGCAGGGATATGCAGGTGGATAGGTACAGGGGTGCAGGGGTCCATGAGTACATGGGCACAAGGGTGCAGGGATGTATGGGTACAGGGGTACATGGATGTATGGATAGAGAGGTACACAGGTGCATGGGTACATGGGTGTAAGGGTGCAGGGGTACATGGGTAGAGGGGCACAGGGGTGCATGGGTATAAAGGCGCAGGGGTACAGGGGTACACAGCTCCATGAATACATGAGTACAGGGGTGCATGGGTCCATGAATACATGGGTATAAGGGTGCAAGGGGGCGTGGGTAGAGGGGTACAGGGGTGCCTGGGTACATGGGTGCAGGGGTACATGGGTATAAGGGTGCAGAGACACACAGGTCCACAGGTACATGGGTCCATGAATACATGCGTATAAGGGTGCAGGGGTCCACGGGTAGAGGGGTACATGGGCGCAGGGTTGCACAGGCCCCGTTTTTGCCACAGCCAGCCCCTGCCAGGGCAGGGCAGCCCCACAGCTGTTTGGAGTGCTCCTTCCAGGCCGGCTCACATGTCGACCAAATGACTGCGCTGGGACCGGCCAAGCACATCTTGCAAAATTGTCCCCATTTCAGCACTTGGGGCTCTGCCAGGGAGGTGTTGGCAGGGAAGCAGGGCTGTCCGGGCACTTGGGAGGGCAGTGCAGGGGTCAGCCGCCTACCGGAGCCAGAACTGGGGCACCCAGATGGGCACCCATCCCCACACCCATGAGCTGGCCCTGCCTGGGAGGGTGGCATTGATTAACTAATTGCTTCTGGACTCGATTAAGGGGATTCGTGGGAACAGGCAGGCTGTAATGCCCTAATCAGCTTTCAAACCCGCAGGGGGCTCGTTGGTCCCTAATTCGCTTGGGGTAGCTTAGGCACGGCCCTGGGGTGCTAATCACCATCGAGCTCATTCCAATTAATGGGGGAGACGTGTGAGAGCACGTTGCTCTGGCGGGAGCGTGCCTGAACGGCCTCTGCAGGGCTCTGAGAAGCAGCAGGCCCTGGCTTCTCCCAAAATGGCTGTGCCGGCCCTATGGGTGGAGGGAACAGCGGGGACCATGGCGGGAGCCCCGCGCCCCCCAGCTCCTGTGCAGGGGGCACCGCCTGCCCTGCAGCGTGCAGGGGGGAAGGGGGCAACAGTGGAGAGCAGGACGTGGGGGGGGGGGGGGGGACAGCTCTGTGCTGCCGTGACACAATGCCAGAGCGCAACCAAAGGCATGAAGGACTCCACTTAATGGCGTTTCCTACTGCCAAGAAATAAAATTTAAAAAAAAACAAACACCAAAAACAACACAAAACACCCCATAAAAAGGAGGAGGGCCGTGATTGCAAAGCGAGGTGAGCACAGCGCTGGGGGGGTGAAGGCACAGGGAGCACCCGGGGGGCGGAAGGAGAAGAGGATGCACCGGGGGATGCTCCGAGCCCCGGGGGATGCTCCGAGCCCCGGGGCACCGGCCGGGCGCGCCGCCGCGGAGCGGTGCGCGCTCCCGGCTCCACCCCCTTCGCCGTCGGCCAATCAGAGGGCTCAGCGGATGGGGGGGGGCGTGTCCCCGACGGGGGAGTGGCCGCGGCGGCGCAGGGGAAGGGGGGGGCAGCACTATAATGGCGGCCGGGCGGAGGCAGCGCGGTGGCGGCGGTGCTGAGGTAACGCAGCGCCCGGCCCGGCCTGGCCTGGCCTGGTCCGGCTCGGGGGCGGCGGCGGGCAGCGGGTCCGGGCGGGCAGCCAGCCAGCCAGCCGCCCGGGCTCGTCATAGTGGGGGGGGGGGGGAGGAGGGAGCCGCGCCATAGTGGGGGCCCTACACGGGCAGGGGCCTCCGCCTCAGGCGTGAGGGCGCCGGGTACCCGCTGAGGCGGGCAGGGCCCGGCCGGCCGCGCTTCCCCCTCAGGCCGCGGCTGACGGGGTGAGGCCCCGCTCCTGGCCTCGGTGCCTGATTTCCCTCTGGAGTGACGCCCCCCCATCGGCGCAGGTGGTGTCCCGGTGCGACAGCTGCTTGTCGGGCTCCGTGGAGGAGGAGGGCGAAGAGGAGGGGGGGGGTAATTTATTTTATTCCCTAATTATCGCCGCTAACGAGGCGGCCGGGGAGGGAAGGTGATTTCCCTGTGAGGCTGCAGGTCCCCAGACCTTTGGGGGGGGGGGGGGGGGGAGCGGGGAGCAGGCCCAGCCTGTTTGCTTTGCACTGCCGGGCCTGTGCCCGTCCCCGCGGCCTCTTGGCATGGGCTGCCCCGGGGAGCAGGTGACACTGCTCGGCGGGTTGGGCAATAAACCCGGGTGGCATTCCCGGACCAGACCAGCCTCCTCTGGGCGCGCAGGAAGGCAGGTAACAGCCCTGAGGCTCGGCAGAATGGCAGCCTCTCTGGTGACAGCCCCCAGCTGAGTGTCCCTCAGCACAGGGCGGGCACGTTTTCTGCTCGTTTTGAACTTGATGTGTCAGTAACGCGGTCTTTTCCCCAGGGGTTACTTGGCCGCCAGCGAGGTTACAGGCCCTGCTCTTCTCCCCCCTGCCTGGGAGGGGCTGTTGGCCCATCAGATATCAATGTCCGGGCTGTAATCTTAATTTATTCCTCACAGTCCCGCTACAGGTGTGGGCTCAATGCATCTTGTGAGCAGAACTTCATGATAACGCGTTGCTTGGGCGCATCGTGTTTCAGTTCAAAACGTTCACATAAACGTGCATCACAAACTTTGCTGAAAGGTTAAAATGCCTGTGCAGTATTGCCCTGAGACTGATGATACCTTTTTTCTCTCTCTTTTTCTTTTTTTTTTTTCCCTTTTTTCTAAAAAAAAAAAAAAGTACCTAAAGCAGTGGATATACTTGAAAGCTTCCTACTAATAACAGGCTGTTTCAATGTGGTCCTTATTGCCTGGTTTACTGACAAAGAGAATTACATTTATTTACACTGGCAATCTTACAAACTATTTTAGTTCTGATACACTAGCTGTGACTTTTATTTAATTTTTTAATTTTGTTTTTGTGTTTCGTTGTGTTTGATCAGTGATAATTGGCTAGCCAAGCTTTTTTTTTTTTTTTTCCCTTTCTATAGTCAGTGTCCCATTTTTGGTTTGGTTGTGTGAAGGTGGTGCTGGTGTGTTTTGGTTTGTAATCTTGCAGGGAAGCGTGCAGGGAGGTTCATGAATATGTAGCAGTGTTTGGTGGCTTTTTTTTTTTTGTGTGTGTGTGTCCCTTGTTTTAGTTATAGAGCAATATTTTAACTTTTGTCCTTACCCTGTTGAGCAAAAGTGAAAGTCAGATACTGGGTACAAGCTTCTGCCATCAGTTGCCCTTTTTAACTTTTTGTTACCGTAGACTTCTTGTTCAGAGGGGACTAGCTGAAAAATCATACTAACATTAAAAAACAAATTGGAAGCGATCAAAGCATCCTCTTGTCTTAGTATCAATAAAAGAATTTCATGATTAAATTATAGCAGAAACATTTACTTCTGCAGTCACCTCCATAAAAGGCAGTGTTAATTAAATCTGGTGCTGCCCAACCACAGGCTTCAACTAGAACCTGCCCTCTGCTATCCCAGGCGTGGATGGAGAGCATGATGCCATACTATTATTCCCACAGATGTTCACGGAAGACGCTGAGAGAAAGGAGCAGGAGCATACGTGATAGTCCTGTCTCGGCACAGTACAAGTCTAGGTTTGAATTGTTGCCACCTTGAAAAACTGGGCTGTATTTGAAATCTTAATAGTCCCATCAAAATGGTGTAATTTCACTTTTAACTAGTCCGTGGCAACAGGTACAGGTTTACGGAATAGCTTCTGGAATATTCTAGCACTCAAATGCAGCGTTGCATTCAGTGTAACGCTCGGAGGCACTGCCCTGTTAATTGCAGGGTATTGGTAGGCCTAATATTGCCGCACCAAGCCCTATGGGGGAAAATACAGCCCAGTTCTTGCTCATGAGTTTTAGTTCTGTGGGTTTTTCCCCCTTCCCCAGAACCCTTGATCTTGAAGATGGTGAGTAGCCAGCCTAAGTACGATCTAATACGAGAGGTTGGTCGTGGCAGTTATGGTGTGGTGTACGAAGCAGTCGTCAGGAAGACTTCTGCACGGGTCGCGGTGAAAAAGATTCGGTGCCATGCTCCAGAGAACGTGGAACTAGCTCTGCGTGAGTTCTGGGCACTTAGCAGTATCAAGAGCCAGCATCCCAACGTCATTCACCTGGAGGAGTGCATCTTGCAGAAAGATGGTATGGTGCAGAAGATGTCTCATGGCTCCAGTTCCTCCCTTTATTTACAGGTACATGAAGCTGAGGTAATGGGGTGGAAGTAATTAATATGGATGTGTAGCTGGGAGGGGAGGAGGTGGGTAGCTAAATCACTTTTTTTGAGGTACGCTTAGTTAGGAGAGGGTGTTGTTCGCATTGTTGACACCCAAAAATTATTTGATATCTTTAAAAGAGCATATCTGTCGAACAGTCACCTGCATCTTGTAATTTGAAGCCATGCCACTGTAAAGGACTCTAGGATTTTTTAAATGCGAATCCGCTTTGATGATTAGAGGAAGCAGCAGAGGTAAAGCAGAAGGGAGGTGCAGGCCCTTGTATTGGTTGGTAGAAGCTCTACTGCAGGGTTAATGAGCAGACATGTACTAATGTCTTGGGGCAGAGCTCTGAAGAATTTCTTAATCTCGGATGTCCTTAGAAGAGGAAGTAACCGTCTTGATTTAGGAAGCCAGCACTTAAAATTCTTTGAGAAATAATAAGTAATTGGTAGCATGTGGTAAGCTGTTTTCTTTTTTGATAAATAACTATTAGTCCCTTCAAAGAGAGGTAAAGGTATGATAAATAAGGGAATAAATATCACTCCCCCATGTGGCTACTGAAAGCATCCTTTAAGCTGCCTTTTAGTTTGAAGAGGCATATTTTTGAAGAATAAGTGTTTCTGGAAAGACCTTGAAAGATAATCTGATTCGTTCCCTTGTCGAGAAGCTGCCCCAGCTATGAATCATCCCCTGGCAGAAATTTGTGTCTCTGGTTTAAAAAGTCAGTAGCCTGCTCCATGTTTGTTGTGTTATCCCTAGTCAGCTTTTAACATTTCAGGTTTTATTGTTGTCATTCTTGCATGTCTAATGTCGGACCTCTTGTTACTTGAACATTCATTTGACAGCCCTTCGCCCCTGTGCTGTGTGCTGTACGAGCCTGGGAAAGAGGATTCGTGCCTTTGTAAACTTGCTGTAGCTTGGTAGTTGTTACTGATCTGCTTTCATGAAGGGATTAGGGTAAAATAGTACTGGCCAGCTTGTGTGGGAGAAATGAGTGCTTTACCTTCCTAGTTGTTAGTGGATCTGTGAGATATTGCATCAAACTTGTGGAAAGCTGTACAGGGAGGAGTTCATAAAAATAACCAGGGTGGAACTGCAAGGTGGGGGAGAGCTTCCAGACGACGTGCAGGATTGGTTTTTCATGGTAGTGTCTGTTAAACAACACAGATCTCACCCGTGTCAGGCGCAAGCACTACAAATTGTCTTCCTGCTCCAGAGAGCAGAGAAGAGCAAAGGGCAGAGCTGAGCTGACTCTGGGGAGGCTGGGATCACTTTATAAATGTGTACATACGCTAAAATAGAGGAAAATCAGATCTCCCTTGGCTTGCCCTCTCCTCTCCCCAGCCCAGGCAATATTACGTTACAGAGCTGAACTGGTGCAGTGTGAGCGGGCTGGCCGGGGAGGGGGGTGTTAGTGTCTCCTGAAAGGTTTTGGGGCAGATGGTTAACTGGTGTCAGCCGAACTAAGTCAGTAGCGTCCTAAAGTAGCCTGGTCCTGTGGGGCTTTGCCACTGTCACAGACAGGGTAGTGGATTTTGTTGCCTTCAGGCTGTGAACTGGGATGCAAGTACAGCTTCTGGAGAGCCGTGTGGTGGTGCTCACTTGGCAAAGGAGACTCCCCTGCTGTCCTCAGATACCTTAATCTCACTGTTACTGACTGTAAACCCTAAATATGTAGTTTTATAGTTCTAACATGGATTTACTGTTTTAAGTTGGTCTGTTTTGACTACTAGTTGGGCTCACAATGAAAGATAGCTATAAATCGCTAGTAATTTTGCTCTTGCATGGAAAAGGTCACTTTTTAAAAGCATTTTAAAATGCCTCTTTAAATATTAATAGCTACCTTCATTTTTGAAAGCCTGTAGGAGCTACATTTGGTTTAGTATATGATGGTTTACTACTAACAATTAATTGTGAGACTTACCTTCCAGAGCATAACAGCAGCCTCAGAGGAGCTGAAGAGGCAAATGTGTAGTTGTGTAAGCATGATTAGTAAAACTGATTGCTGGTTTTACTTTGCTTTTGGTATGAAGCAGCTATTAGAACCAGCTGCTCGAGCTACTCACTGCTTATATTGTAGAAAATAGCTGGTGGATCATGATGGTGGGAAAGGTGTTAGGTGCAGCAGCTGTTCGTAAATTAGCATTCTCCTGAGCTAAGGGATCCTGTGTTAACACTTGCTGGAAGACATTCAGGCGTAAGGAATGGAGAATAGGCTTTAAAAATACTGTGGCGCCGCTTCATCAGCGGAGGACAAATACATCCCCCCCCCCCGGCACTGTACTGAGTTACTTGTTGGGACTTTGTTTGTACGTGGAAGTTGTTAGTAAAATGGGTGGGACAGGCTTTGTTGGGGTGGGACACTGTCCAGCTGAACCAGATGGGAGTGCAATGGCCACTTACTATCTCTCAAAATGCTGTTATCTGGGTCTAGCTCTACCTTCTGGGGAGGAGTGTGAGCTTGATACGCTTCTCACGCACGAAAACAAGGAGGCTGTCAAACACATTGTGATTTTTATTTATTTTTATTTTTTATTTTGGCATCAGAAATTTTGCATAATTTTCACCGGTTGCAACATCTTGCTCTCTGGATTGTCGAGAGGAAGATCAAAACTTCATGCGTTTTTCCATCATGTCATTATATACTTATGATTGTCAGGTAGTTATGACATTTCTTTTCCTTGTTGCAGCTTGTAGAGACCTCATTAAAAGGAGAAATAGTCTTTGACCCCAGAAGTGCTTATTACCTCTGGTTTGTAATGGATTTCTGTGATGGCGGAGATATGAATGAGTATCTGCTGTCCCGAAAGCCAAACCGCAAGACCAACACCAGTTTCATGCTCCAGCTCAGCAGCGCACTGGCATTCCTGCACAAAAATCAGATTATTCATCGTGATCTCAAACCTGACAATATCCTGATATCTCGGAGCAGGATGGATGCTAGTGACTTGGAGCCTACCCTGAAAGTAGCTGATTTTGGGCTGAGTAAAGTATGTTCGGCCTCAGGACAGAATCCTGAGGAACCAGTTAATGTCAATAAGTGTTTTCTATCGACTGCGTGTGGGACTGACTTCTACATGGCCCCTGAAGTCTGGGAAGGACACTACACTGCCAAAGCAGACATCTTTGCCTTGGGGATTATAATCTGGGCGATGTTGGAAAGAATGACATTCATAGATACGGAAACAAAGAAAGAACTTCTGGGGAGTTATGTCAAGCAGGGAACGGCAATCGTGCCCGTTGGAGAGGCGCTTCTAGAAAACCCTAAAATGGAACTGCTCATCCCCGTAAAGAAAAAATCCATGAATGCTCGAATGAAACAGCTGATCAAGGAAATGCTGGCTGCCAACCCGCAGGACCGACCCGATGCTTTTGAGCTGGAACTGCGATTAGTCAACATAGCTTTTAAAGACAGCAGCTGGGACACGTGATCTGCCGAGCCGGGTCTCCCCATAGAGCTGCTTCTCACCTAACTGATGCTGCAACTTAATGGCAGTAAAAGAAACGAGCCTAAACTCCAACCTGCAGGGTGTGGTTTCTCCCAAACGAATCTCTTTGGAGTTTCATAAACGATACGAATGTTGAGTTGGCCGTTGTGTTAACGGTGGTGTTGATGTGTATAATACCGGGATGTTACATGCAGGTGTAAGATGTGACGATGTTCGTTTGTGTATGCTGGCAGCGGGGTGTCTTAAGAGCTGAGACTTGATTTCCAGCGCTATGACATGGAGTATTTCTTACATTCCAGTTTCCTATGTCAGTATTAGGAACTCTCATGGGAGGGGGGAAGATTTGCATGCTGGTAGTGCAGATCTTCAGGCTTTGTAAAGTAATTATGTGTATATATTTATGTATACGAGTGACTGGGAGTGTATGCCACTTTTAAATTGTTTGCTATGGGTCTGAATGATTGGGGTCTGCTAGAAAACTCGGTGAAGAAGATAAATGAGAAGCATTCCTTCTTCTCCAGGCCTGAATAACTTCGTTATTTATTTTTGTTATCTAATGTCAAAGATAGGGTCTGAGACTTGACTTTGTAGACAAAAAAAAAAAAAAAAATGCAATGCAAGCGGATCAGCAGTTTTTAAAGTGCTGTTGTGACCAAGCTTAGCACTTACAGCTTAGTGATCTCATCACCGAGGGAGTCAAATTCCAAATGTATGCAATCAGGTGCTAGCATGTTGGCTAGTTCATTAATAATCCGATTTTGCTTTCTTCTAGTAATCCAGTACTTTATTAATCAGTTAACCTACAGTTTCACAACATGCTCTCTACCCTTGTATCTATAATCCGGTAGCACCGTGAGGATTTATAAGCGCAGAGTACTGTGGGCTTAGTTTATGGAAGCGTGGGTGAGGGAATCCAGCAGGATAGAGCGTTATTTTTAAGATTCTTCAAAATATGGTTGCAGCACAGTTTCCCTGTTAACTGAATCTAATCATACTGGTTGTGGTCTCTCCCTTTCTGGCACTGACTCTAACCTGGTAGTGATGAGGAGATAAAGGGGTGGCTGTTTGCCTTGTAGGACACACCTATTCTCAAATATGGGAGAAAACTCAGTAACCGGTACGAGAAAGGTATCTCCGATCTGTGTGGCAACCTTGGCCAATCTTTTTTTTATTTGTTTTTCTCCTTTTAAAGAAGTAATATTTATTTAAAAGCACGGATGGTAGGATGGAAAACTTTGAAGTCGTCGAAAGGCTGCTTCTCCCCAGCTCTTATTCCACAGAAGCAGGTTGATATGCTGAGAGAGGTTTCGCGGAGGTCACCCGATGCTGCACAGCAGACAACCTGCTTTGTAATAGTATAATGCTGTGTTCCTTTGGGTGCAGGACCATGACCTTTCTCATCAATTTGACCTTTTGGAAAAAGCAGAGTCTTAAAAAATTGCCTTTAAAGCTGCAACAAGGGCCAGTTTTCTTAGTAAAATCAATTTATTGGGTTTTTTTTCCTCTCAAACCTTACCTGAAACTGCTGTAGGTGTTTCCTTGTATAATTTGCTTCTGGGATATTCTTCACTCTTAGTGCTGTGAGAGCAGTTCTGATCAGACAGTGTTTATTCTGCCCGAGCGTGAATAAACAGCACAACAAAAATGTAATTTTTTGTTCTTCCAAAAGCGAAGGATTCGGTTTCTTCCAAACTGCTGGTTCTTACTTGGTGCTGTGCAGAGCAGGTGGCAGTTACCCACAGGGCCTTAGTCCGTAATTCTTGTTGGTTTACTTCACTTTACTGTTTAAGGCAAGTTGTCTAAACAGTGATATTTTTTTTTTCAGACAAATACACTTTGATGCCTCTAAATAATGTTTATTGTTTAGAAGACACTATAGTGTTCCTGACTAGAGCAGAGCAGCCTTCGCTTCAGTGTAAATTGGCAGGGACAGAGGTGACTGCATCGTTCCGAGGACGCAGCCTGTTGGCTGCGTAGATGTCCCGTTGTTGTCCCGTCGTTGCCCCTTCCCTGCAGGGAGCTCAGTCTATAAAAGAAGACTTGGAGCCTGTGAGTAAAGACAAGGAGAGATCTATTTATCCTTACGTTCTGGCAGTGATCTGCCTGTTCTCGTGTTTTAACTGAGTTCGGTACAACTGGAGCCTCAGCTTGTTACTGAAAGGAGGAAAACAAACCTCTCGCTGTTTCACAGTACTTGCGTTTCAGCGTGGTCATTCCATGAGTAACGTTTTAAGAGGGCATATAATTTTTCCGTGTTAAACTTGAGAGCGTTTCAAAATACCTTGCTAACTTCCTCTTATCTCTTGCCTGCCTAAAAGTCAGAGTCAGTTATGTTAGCTTCAAGTAGGAATCTACTACAGAATAATACTAATTACCTTTAAGGCGCTTTGCAAATCATCTGATTCTCCTCTGAAGTATATTTGAAAGGATGAACACCGAACGTGCCGCCGGCCTGCCCTGCTAGTGAATGGCACAGGAAAGGTGGATTTTGGATATTTTTTTTTTGACTCCCTAAGCGTTTCTTTGCACTGATTTGCCACTTTAAAGGGTGGGGGGTACCTGAAATCCCTCTCATGGTGCTTAGCCTTGCTGTTGGGTGACACTGAGTGTTTCCTCGGTTAACACTGAATGGTAGTCCTTGATGTCTGTGTTCTGTTTGATTTTTTTTTTTTTTTGTTGTCCGAGGTCTTTGTTTTAAAGCCTTTGATAAATCAAATTGTTGTAGCAGCTACAGAGTTATTCACCAGCGTGACACAAAGTCAAGATACTTTTCAACACTCAGAAAAGACTTTTTTTTTTTTCTTTCGAATCTTTCTTTAAAAACTGTAAAATATATTTTATGGAGGATTTATATTGAGGAAAATTATTGTGTAATTTATTAAGTTGATGACTGTTTTTGAAATAAAATCTGAATTTCGATGAAGCTTTTGAACTTTCTACAGAGAACTGCTTTCTTCTCTGTCAGCGCGATGTCTTCTAGCTGTCAGCAAAGCTGCGGCAGGGGGGGTTTATTTGCTGTGCTAGGACAGAAGTAAGCTGTAGTAGTTCATCACAGTCACATTGCAGGTGATCCTGGGCTTGTAAAAGACGCTGGGCTGGCTAATAGCTGTGCCGCGCATCTTCTGTGGGTAGCAGCCGTCCTGGCCCTCCACGGATGTGTAACGTGCTGCTGGGGGACTCGGCAGAGCGAGGCCACGCTGGGTGTGACAGAGCTGTCCCTTGGACCGGTCGAGGTGAGCCGTGACTGTGCGGACCCTGCGGCTCCTGCCCAGCCCTTTAGGAATGAAAACAGCGCTCTTCTGGGCGTACTTCATTTTCAAAGAAGGGATTAAAGGCTAAAAAAAAAAAAAACCCTAAAAACATTCTTGCATCCAGTACGTACGTGAAGTTGCTACTACAAGCAGAGTGAGTACCACCCTGGGCTGCAAGGAAATCTCTGCCTACCCTGCTACTGGTACTACTGGATTTTTGAGGCTGTAAATAGCTGCTCCTCTTGCTGAAGCGAGCCTTTCCCCTCTAGTTCTTGCGTCTGCTGGAATAAGATTTCACCCAGAAAGCTGCCAGCCCTCCTTCTGCGGCTGAGCCTTGCGTCCCCGCTGGGCAGAGGGCTGAAGGCAGCCCAGTGAACCCAGCCTCCGCTGCGTTTGGCTCATCGGGGCGCTGCTGGTTTATCGGGAGCTGGAGCGGGGCACAGGCTCTGGGGGCAGCTCCGGGGGCTCAACCAGCTGTAAACGCTCCGGAGGTTTGTGAGAAACAGTGTCCTGCTGGTCTCGCATTCCCCGAGAAACCTTAGAAATAAAGGTGAGGAAACACCATTACTTATACATGATGCCAAAGTCTAGCAGTCATTTGCATGTTTTAATTAACAGTGCTCCAGAACAAAGGGCTGTGCAGGCTGGGAGCGGGAATAGCGTGAACTGGAAATGCCGTAGATTGTTTTTCCTGCCATTTCTTACCCCCGCAACAAACCCAAGCCCAGTTATCTCCCGTGTGCCGTGTCCTTCCATCGTTGCCTGTGGATTCCTGTGTATCCTGGCGCCGGAGACGGGCGGACTCCCGCCCCCGCCAGGAGCTGTGTGGTTAAATCAGTAAGTCAATGCAGCCGTTGCAAGAGAGAAAGGGATTGAAATGTAATTATTTTTTATTAAAGGATCCAAGCACCTTAATTAAAGAGAAAGTCACACCTCTTGGATTACTTGTAAGGGTGGTGATTTTAAATATAGACACAGGCGAAGGTTCCTCCCCCACAAAACGAAGCAAACTAAGCCTACATACTTGAAATATATCTAGTCCATGGCGGGGGGTGGGAAATCTCCAAGGAAATGCCCTGGTGCAGGAATTAGGTGTAATTAAGGCTGCATCTCGGCTCAAATAACCCAACCCCTGCTCTGTTTCCCTTGTTTTGCAGAATGCCGAGGCCTCGGGCTCCAGCGTGCCCGTCCCCTTGGCTCGGGATCCTGGCTCTGCAGCGTTGGGTTTGGGGGGAACTCGCCTTGTTTGTATTTGGGTTCTGCTTTGGTTTAAACGGAGTTTTTTGTTGGGTTTTTTTTTGTTTTGGTTTGGTGTTTTTTTTTCCCTTCCCGCTGCCCAATCGCGGCCCCTGCGCAAACTGCAGCGTAATGGCGGGCGTTGCTTTGCGGTGGAGATAAAGTCCTGGCTCGGGGAGCTGGCAGCCGCCTGCCCCCCTCCTTGGCAGGGTGCCCTCGCTTCAGAGAAACAACTTTTTTGCCCCCCTCCCAACCCCGCGCGGTGGCTGGCCAGCAGACGCCTTCTGGTGGCCTTTGGACCGCGGGCAGCGCAAAGGGCCGGCTTTTTTGCATTGTTTTTTCCCTTTGCTCCACCGATGTCCCGCGAATCCTCCCGCGGGCTATCGATCGTCGAGAGGTTTTTACCTTTACGGGTGGTTTGCGTGGTGAACGCAAGGAGTTGTCCCACGGGGAACTCGGTAGGAGTATTTAAACACAAAACTCTTATTCAATTGGGCACTGCTGAGCACTGGCTGTTTCGTTTCCCTTTCGGTCCGAGGAGCCGGGCAGCCGTTGATGCAAAGTGCAATTTCTATTCTTAAGTGCAATGGAGAAAGAGGGACGTATCTGAGCTGCTGCAAACCGCCCAGAGTGACCGCGTTGTTCGGGGAGGTGGAAATCCAAGACTGAGCCGCTGCGGATCTCTGTTCACTAGCTCCATAAGCATTTTTGGGGAGTCTGAGACCCCACACTCTCATAAGCCGAGCAGTTGAGTGACCCGAAAGATGAGCTGGCACCACCTCTGCGTCCCTGCCAGAGGCCGCGTTCCTGTTAAATCCCTTTGTTCCCAGAAGAATTTCCAGGTTATTCGGGTGCCTGAAGCAGAAAGCAATTGCCTAAGGGCTGGGGTTTGCAAGGAGCGGCTCAGGCTGAGCCGGCAGGCGGTGGTTGGAGCTGTGGCCACTGTCTTTGGGGCAGCCCCACGTCCCCAGCTCCCATCCCGCTCGCCACCAGGTCCAGCGTGCCGGAGGACGCAGTGACTTGCTTTGGGTTTCCCCAAAGAGGACGAAGGACTGAGAGCACTGCAGGTGCTCGGAGGCCTCTTTAAATCTCTGGGGTTTGAGATGAAAATAGACGCAACTCAAAAACCTTTGCTGGTCCCTCGCGGCAGGTGGGGGGTTCAGCTCAGACGCTCGACTTTGACGCTGGGGAGGCTTCCCCCAATCCCAGCAGCTCCTTCCACCTCTCCGTATGGTCCCAGTGCTGCCCTGTTTTGCTTTGCAGACACTGGGCAGCTGTCGGCAAGGCCAGACGTCGCCTGCCATGGCTTTTGCAGCCCCTGCTGGGGGGTATGACCACCCACGGGAGCCGCGGTGTCTTCTCCTGGGCCCACCAGCCGTCTCGTTCCTACTTGCACCGACTTGTGGGCGGCTGCCCCAGATTAGGTGGCGGTTTCAGATTTATTCATGCCCATTTTGAGCCCTTGGTATTTTTAAACTCGTACAACGAGCCTTCCAACGCCTGCCCTCTCCCGAAGGAAGGCGGCTGCACCCTGGGGCCCTTCTCTGGCTTGCAGCCGCCCAGCTCCCGCGGGCACCTCTCCAGGCGGTGGCATTTGCATGGACCTCAGACCAGAAGGAGCTTTTTGCGGGTTGTGAAAGTGAACCAGCGAGTAGAAACAGATGGCTGTGTTATCAGGAGCTGCAGGACTGGCCGCATCTGGCCGTGGCGGAGTTAAAGTGATATTTATGTTTGTGTTTTTTGGTTTTTTTGTTTTTTTGTTTTTTTTTTTAATTTTTAAAGGGCTGCAAAGGGCTCGGTGGGACGTGGCTGGCTTCAGTCCTGCTGCGTGTGGGCATGGCAGCCTTGGGCTTCCCCTGCCCGCTCGCCGCGATCCGTGGGAGCCCTGCGCCGCTGTGCTGCTCCTCCTCCAGCCCGGCGTGGGGGCTGTGGGGGTGCGGGTGCAATTAGCATCCCTCCCCCTTACCGCGGGCTGGGAGGGAGGAGGGCTGGCGGGGAGCGGTTTGATCGGGAGCTGGACGCGCTTCGAAAAAATGGTGTTGGAAAAGAGGATCTGCGCCCTGGGACTCGTGAGCTTCGAGGACTTGTCGCAGACTTTTCTCGCCCGCCGCAAAGGCTGGAAGTTTCCCTACCTGGCCCCAGCCGTGGTTGGGTTTTACCCCGGGGTTGCTTTGCTTGCCTGGCACCGCGCTCGCTTCCCGCTGAGCCGGGCGGGGGGAGGGAGGCAGAGCCCCGTGGAAGAACAGGGAGCGCCTTGTGAGAGCCCTGAGTAACCTGAAATAAAACCAAGGGACTTTGAGCATCCACCCGACTAGGAAAAGCCGCCCGGTGCATTCACAGGAGGCTGATTAATTGGGCAAATCCCTTCCTAGAAGTCGATGTGACAAATCCCCCGTCGCCTCCCCAGGGGAAGCGGAAGCTGCCTGGGATGCTGGTGCCAGGAAGGGCTCCTCACGCCATCCCTTTTTGTATCCCGGAGGGAATCTGCCTTGTCCAAACATAACGGTTCAACGGTAAGTGCCTGGCGGGTGCTCCGAGGAGGAGCCGGAGAGGAGGACAGCCGCTCCGTCTGCCCCGCTCCGGGGTAGGAGCATCCCCTGGGAACACCCCGCATCAGCCGGAAAAAGGTGAACCCAAGGCTGCTCTTACTCACTTGTGGCTTTACCGGAATGGCTGCCGGGATTCCAGCTTGGAAAATAAAACCTGTCCTAATAAACAGTGATTCACGTTGCCTGGAATTAAAAATAAGGTCCTGTCAGCTCCCGCGTGGGAGCGCAGGCACTCTCTTCCCCGGGGCGGATCCCAGGGCTGCCGTGGGTTTCACCATCGCTCATCCCCATCTTTTTCCCCATCTTCCTCTGGAGACGGTGGCGTTTGCTCCGGCGCGGCCGCATCCTGCACACAGAGCCCGAGCGCTGCTGCGAGCATCGCTGCGTGCGCCACTCACTCCTCTCCAGGTTTATTAGAACGAAATAGGTGGTTTGTCCCTTCCTTGCTTTCACTGGGGATTTTTTCCGGTGCCGGCAGAGCTCGGACAAGCCCTGGCCGCTCTCATCCTGCTCAGCCTCCGTTTTTGTCAGCCCAGGAGTCCTGGCTCCGGCCCCTTCCCGGCACTGGTGCCATCGTGCCGGGACGTGCTGGATGCCGACCCGGCTCCGGTTCCCGGCACTGGCTGCCCATCAGCGGCACCATAGGAAAGAACCGGGGTGGGAGCCAGCAGCGCTCGTGGATGGGCCCCCTCTTGTCTAGAGACAGAGTGGCCTGGCCTGGGCATCCCGGACCAAATGCCACAACTTTGTCCCCGTTGGAGTCCCCTGAGTCCCCGCAGGCAGCCTGGGCTGGGCTGTACCCCCACTCTCCATCCATACCCGCTGCCAGAGGGATGGAGGGAGCTGGCGGGCTCTCCGACCCGGCTCCAAGGGGCTGGGAGACGAATTAGGCTGCAGCATGTCCTTCTCCCACCTTTGCAGCCCCCCCAGGCAGGCACTGGGGATAGAGGGGGGCCGGGGGCTGCCCCTGCGGGAGGGCTCAGCCCTCAGGAAGGGCAGAGGGCAGGGATAAAAATAACCCCTGGACCATCTCCAGCCCATTGTGGCTTCCTGCGATTTACAGCCCTTCCCGGGGGGAAGAGGAGGCAGGAACCGTCCTGGCTCCGGGCTGGCTTTGACCCTTTCACCGCCAGCGGAGAAGGTGCCAGAAGGACGCTTCCTCCCTCCTTCTCCCTCGTCGGCCGGGGCAGGATCCTGGGGAAGGGGGTCGGGGTGGGCTCCTGCTCCTGAGCTGCGCCCAGCGTCCTGGGGGGGATGTAGAAGGAGAAGCTGATGGAGCGGACGTGGTTTTCCCGTCCCATTCCTGGTGCGCCTTGTGCTGGGGGGACAGAGAGACTCAGTCCTGCCTGGGAGGAGGCAGAGATCTCTGCTGTGGATCCCGAAATGTCAGCCAGGCTCCCGTAAGGAGGAGGAGGAGGAGGAGGAGGAGAGCTGGCAGAGGTGAGCTGGAGCTGCTGGAGAAGGAGGGTTAATTCTGGCTGGGCAGGGGCAGGGCTCCGGGGTGTGAAGGCTGCGGCTGGGGCAGGGGGGTCGTGCTGGGGCAAAGGGCGGGCTCCTGCTGACGGAGCTGGGCTGGCAGGGGTTAATGGGGTGGCTCTTCCTCTTCCTCACCCTCTATATGAGGCTCCTACCGGCTCTGGGCTCAGTTTGCTGCTGGCGGCCAGAGGGGCAGGAGCTGAGTGAGACCAGAGCATCCCTGCATCCCATCCCTGCATCCCTGTGTGGGCTCAGGTGAGCAAGAGCATCCTTGGCAGGGATCCTGGGAGCGGGGCTGGGCTGGGGAGCGTGCAGGCACACCGGCGTGGGCAGTCGCATCCCGGGCACACTGGCTCTGCCAGGGCAAAGCCAGCAGGTGATGGGACCGTGTGTCGGGGCCACCTTCCCTTGGACCACCGCGAAGCTCTGCCCTGCACTGGGGAGGCTGGGGGGCTCAGCCCTTGGGAGCGCAGGACGAGACAAACCGCGTGCCTCAGTTTCCCCATCACACCAGGGGTGGATGCGGGGGGTGGATGCGGTGCAGGAGCCCACGGGCTGTGTGTGTGGAGGTGTGTGGGCAGAGGGCTCCTGCGCTGTTTGCTCTCTAGCAAGCCCTGCTCTGCCCGGCCCCATGCCCCTGCTGTCACCTGGGGAGGCCGCGGGGCTGGGTCAGCCGCTGGTGATGGGATGGCTCTTCACAGCCGTTCGGGCCTCTCCTGCTCAGTGAAACCATCTGCTTTGGGCATTTGCAGCCCCCGGGTCAGGCTCCAGACCCCCTTTCCCCGGCACCCACCTCCACCACTGGTCCCACACGGATGCTCGGGTGCAGCTGGGCAAGAGCCATCGCAGCCCAGGGCTAATAAAAGCCCCGTTGCTCCATGCCCTGCACGCATTTGGCGGGAGAGGAACCTTGAGCCCCTGGCCCAGGTTGCCCAGAGAAGCTGTGGCTGCCCCATCCCTGGAGGGGTTCAAGGCCAGGTTGGACGGGGCTTGGAGCAACCTGGGCTGGTGGGAGGTGTCCCTGCCCAGGGCAGGGGGTTGGCACTGGGTGAGCTTTAATGTCCCTTCCAACCCAAACCATTCTGTGGTTCTATGATTCCCCCCCCAGGCAGCCGAGCTCAGCCTGGCTGCGGGGAACACAGCACGGAGACCCCAAAACCTCCCCCTGCCCCGCTGCCACCACGCGTGGTCCCAGCCGGGGCAGCTCGCCAGCTCTCCTGCGCACGGGCTTTGTTCTGCCCTCCCTGCGCTCGGAAAGATAAGGCGGCCGACTCCGGTATTTTTTCCTGTTGGAAGCCACTCCTGGGATGCGGGTGAAGCCGGCGGATGCTCGGCGCTTCTCTCTTCCTGCCCATGGCTTGTTCCTGCCGGGGCTGGCAGCGCTCGCTGCCTGCTGCCTGCCTGCTTGTCCGAGGGATCGAGGGGACCCCCCCGGCCCCGCTTCACCCCCATCCTCCTTTTGCTGATGCCTCGCCCTCGGTGCTAACCCCGGCTCTCCTCTCCCCCCCAGGGCCAAATCTAGGAGCTGAGAAGAGATTCGGGACCCTCCCCAGCCACAGCATTTGACCCGCCCAGGGGGGAGCAGAGCGACTAAGGGTGCCATTTTGGGGCTGGGGGGTGATGGTGCCCCTGGGCAGCCCCTCTCTCACCGTCTGCACCTCCAGCAACCTGCGCCTCGTGGCCCCTGGCCGCGGCTCCCCCCTGGCCTGGCTGAATCGGGGCCCCGAGTGCCCACGGGAGCCGGGGGGCAGCGGGGGCCGGGTGCCCAGTGCCGTGGAGCGGTTGGAAGCCGACAAGGCCAAATACGTCAAATCGCAGCAGGTCATCAACAGCCGGCAGGAGCCGGCGCTGCGGGGCTGCTCCCCCCGGTTCTCCCCCCGCGGCCGGCGCCTCCTGGCCCGCCAGCAGTGTAATGAGTTGTGTCAGGGCTCGGAGGTGAGCCGGGAGGGTCCCAGGAAGCTGCCATGCCCCCAGTCCCCTGTGTCACGCCGGACCGGTGGCAGGCGCCTGCTGAGACCCGACTCGCTCATCATCTACCGGCAGAAACGGGACTGCCCGGGGGGGCACAAGGAGAACGCCAAGGGCTCCGGGCTGGTGCGACGCCTCTTCCAGGGACCCCTCAGAGACAAGCCCCCCAGCTCCCCCCCAGCCAGGGGGCTAGGCGAGGGGTCACCGGCCCCCCCGAGCCCTGAGACCCCCATGCTGTGGGTGCCGACGGAGAAGGAGGAGGTGAGGACGCCGGGTGCCAGCAGTGGCGGTGGCAGCAGCAGCAAGCAGGTGCTGGCTCTGCGTGTCTCCCTGCCACTCTCGGAGCAGGAGCGGTTCTTCAACTACTGCGGGCTGGACCGGGCGCTGGTGGAGCTGCTGGGGCAGGAGCGGTTCGGGCCGGCGGGCTGGGACAACGCCTCGGCTCGGCTCCCCGCATCCTGCGAGTCGGAGTCCGGGCAGGCCTCGGGGGCCAGTGAGGGGGATGCGGGGCTGGGCGAGGAAGAGCCGGACGCCCGGCTGGGCTCTGCCGTCTCGGTGGTGGAGCGCAACGCCCGCGTCATCAAGTGGCTCTATGGCTGCCAGAGAGCCTGGGCGGCCACCAAGGAGTCCACCGTCTGAGTGGAGGCAGCCCGGCTGGGGATGAGGACGGTGGTGTGGGTCTCACTGGCTGGATGTGGCCCTTCACCCTCGCTGGATGTGGCCGATGGGCTGGTGGCATCCACGGTTCTGGTGCCACAGGGTTGCTGCTGGCCGGGAGGGCCACCGGGTCTACCCTACCCACCCCCAGAGCCACCAGGTCTACCTGCAGTGGGGGCACCCAAGGGACAGATGGGGAAGGGGCTCCCCTGGGTGAGTTTCTCCCTGTCCCCAGGCTCTAACTGCCTGCAGTCCCCTTCCTGTGACCCATCTTCATCCTCCCTGTCTCCAGCCCTGCAACATCTGCAGGCTGGGGGGGTGGGTAGAGCCTGAGCCCCACATCGCGAGCAGTGCCCACCCTACAGCCCCCTCCTCCCCAGAAAAGGGGCTGCTGGGGCCAGAGCTGCGTTCAATAAACCTGCTATTTGTTTTTCTAGCCTGGCAGCGTGTGTGGTTTGTGCGGGCAAAGCCCAGGCTGGGCCGGGGGATGCTTTGGGGCTGGGGGGTGGCAGCTCCCCACCATGGCAGCCATGCGATGGGGCTGCTGGGTGGGTGGGGGGGGGCAAGGGCGAAGAAAGCAGCAGGCAAGGCTCAGGGAAAAGGGGCACCTGGGGGTCTTTAGTGCAGACAAGTTGCCAAAACCCACCGCAGAGCCCTCGGGCGCAGGCAGGGGCTGCCCACACTGCTGGAGAGTCCGACCAGCGCGTCCTCCTCTAGTTACCCTTGGGGGCACTTTTATTCCGGATTTCAGCCAGTTTGCCGGCCAGGAAGCCCCAGTGGAAGGCCCCTTCCTCCGGCTCCCGCAGGTCGCTGCCATCGTCGCCCGGCGGCTCCCCGGGGCTCTCGTCTGGCTCTGCGGGGGACACCCCCTTGTCCAGCCCTGACGCCTGCTGCCACTTCGTAGCAAAGAGATCCCAAAAGCCGGGCGATTTCTCCGAGGGGGGTGGCTCAGGCGGCGAGGCAGCCAGTGGGCTGGGGAGAGAGCGGGGTTGCGGACATTGGTGTGGGGACACTTCTTGCTGGGACTGCCCCCCACCGAGTCCCCCGTGTCCCCCTGCCAGCCCCATGGGTATAGGCAGGGGAGAGGGATGTGGGTGATGGGGTGGGGGGGATGAGGGGGCTCGGACAGATCCAGGCTTCGGGGTCCCCCCTCCACTGAGCTGCAACTTACTGGTCTGCGCAGGGCTCTGGGCTGAGCAGCTGGTGCTCGTCCTCGCGGGTGAAGAGGGACGAAAGCGTCCGCCAGCCCCGGGCACCCACCCCCTGCACCTGCGGGGGAGGCAGCACCGGGTTCACCAGGGATATCCAGGTCCCAGCAGGCCCCCCCAGCCCCCCGCTTCCCCCAGCCTCCTCCTCACCTTCCTCGCCAGCTGGGACACGGGGCTGGGTCCCTCCTCCATCAGTGTGGGGGGCTCGGCCGTCTCCATCAGCTCAGGGGGGTCTCCCTGCAACGAAGCCTCCAAGTGAGGGGGGGGGTGCAGGCAGGGGGAGGGCAGGGAGGTTCGTCACCCCGCTGCGGGGGTACCCAGGTGTGACAGTACCCCCTACCCTACCTCCTCCTGCAGCACCCCATCCTCCCGTGCCCCCCCCAGGGTCTGCAGCACTTTGGCCTTGTAGAGCCGCCAGAAGCCCTGGGTCATGGTGAGGGGCTCCGTGGGGCCAGGAGGCAGGAGCCGTGGGGAACGAGAGGGGTGCGGGGCTGGGCCCCGCCGCGCTGCCCCGGCGATCCTGTGGCTTCATTAAAGTTTCAGGGGCTGCTTTTTATGCACAAAGGGGAACCTGAGCCCGGGCTGAGCCGGGGGCAGCGCGGGGGCGGCTGCTCTGGTCACCCACAACCCCCCCTTGCCCCCCGCCCCAACACCCCAGTGCCCTCGCCTACAGGGGACCCGCAGGGCTGGGGTTGCCCCAAGCCCACAGTACGGAGCGGGCGCTGGGGCTCGGCGCTGCCCCCGCCATGGGTCCCCATGTGTAATTGATCACCCAGAGGGGAAGGAAACACGATCAGTGCCGGGACGCGCTGCTCTGAGCCCTCCCCAGCTCATCGCAGCAGTTGACCGGGGCAGCACGGGCCACTGTCACCCCCTTCCCGGAGGCCAGGCCCTGTGCTCCACCGCGGGGGCAGCCTGGGGACGGTTGCCACCGGGTGCTAGGGACCCTTGGGGACGCGGTGGTCCCCCGGTGCCGTTCACGGCCGCGGGGCAGAGGGAGGGGGCCGGGCCGGGGGGCGTGGCCTGACGCGGCGGGGGCGTGGCCTATCGCGGTGTGGGCGTGGTCTGTCATTGACGGGACACGGTATGCTGCGGTGTGGGCGTGACCTCGCGCCTCGTGGGCGGAGCCTGTAGTTTCGTGGGCGGGGCGTAGCGGGGCGGGGCGGGGCCTGCGTCCGGCCGCGCCTGCGCAGTCGGGGTGCGCGGTGCCGGCGTGCGTCCGCCATGTCGCCGCGCAATGGCCGCCGCACCGGCGCCCACCGGGCGCACTCGCTGGCCCGGCAGTTGAAGACGAAGCGGCGCCGCCGCGACCTGGACGAGATCCACGGCGACCTGCAGCCCGAGAACGCCGCCCGGCTGCTGCGCCAGGAGCCCGACCCCGACCTGCCGGGCTGTGCCCAGTTCTACTGCCTGCACTGCGCGTGCGTGGGCCGGGGGGGGGCCTGACAGGCCCGGGGGTGGGGGTCCGGGGGGGCCTGGTCGTGGGGGGGGCTGGGGGGGGCTGGGGAGGGAGGGCTTTAACCCTTGGGGGCTTGCCCTGGGGTTGGGGGTTGCCGTGGTCCTGTGGGGGTGGTGGTCGGGGTTGTTTTTCCTGATCCTGGGGGGGTCCCGGGCGGGGGGGGGGGGGGGGGGTTGTCCTGGTTCTGAGGGGTCCGTGGAACCTGGGAGGGGGTTGTCCCGATCCTGGGGGGGCCCTGGTTCCCTGGGTGGGGGTGCTAGTCCCGGCGAGGAGGGCTGTGATGCTTGGGGGAGGCTTGCCCTGATGCTGGGGAGTTTCCTGGTCCTGGGGGGTCCCTGGAACCTCGGAGGGGGTTGCCCTGGTCCTGGGGGGGGGGGGGGGGGTCCCTGGAACCTCGGAGGGGGTTGCCCTGGTCCTGGGGGGGGGTCCCTGGAACCTGGGAAAGAGCTTGTCCTGGTCCTGGGGGGAGGTGCCTGGCTCCTAGGGGGGCGTTGTCCTGGTCCAGGGGGGTTGCATGGCCTCTGGGAGGGGATTGTTCTGGTCGGGGGGGGGGGGGGGGGGGGGGGGATGGTCCCGGTGAGGAGGGCTCTAATGTGGGGCAGGATCTTCTCCTGGTCTCGAGAGGGATTCTAGCCCTTGGGGGGAGCTTATTCTGGTCTGAGGGACCCTGGACCCTTGGTAGGGCGCTCCCCAGCCCTGCTGCCCCCTCAGAGCCCCCTGACCCCCAGCCTCTTGTCCCCCCCAGGCGTTACTTCGTGGACCTGAACAGCATGAAGGAGCACTTCAGGTCCAAGGTGCACAAGAAGAGGTAAGGGGGGGGCCTGAGCAGGGCCTTGAGCTGCCCTATGGCTCTGTGTCCTGCCCCAGAGCAGGCTCCGGCCCCCCAGCCCCACGTCGTCAGGGTGAGGCGGCTGATGGTGTCATTTCTGGGCTGCTCTTGTTTCGAGGGGCTGGGGTGGAAGGCTTCAGCCCTCCTCTCTGCCTTCCCCGCAGGCTGAAGCAGCTGCGGGAGGCACCGTACACGCAGGAGGAGGCCGAGCGCGCCGCCGGGATGGGCTCCTACATCCCCCCCAAGAAAGTGGAAGTGCAGACCCAGCCGCTGGAGGAAGTCAGCGAGATGGAGGCGTCCAGCTGAGCTTGGACTCAGGGGCCGGACGGCTCCGTGAGGGCGTCTTTGTCCTCAGCTTTGTGAGAAAAACACGCCCCAGCGCAGCCTGCCAGCAGGCAAACGCACCGCTCCTCCCGACAGCCCTCCCGGCCGGAGCACTAACGAGGAGAAGGAGCCAACGAGACCCTGGGTGCCCTGGCTGTGTGTCCTCCTTTTCGGGAAAGGGGCAAGCCGCTTTGTCCCTGAGCACTGGCGTGACTGTATGCTCGTCTCTTTGCTTTTAGAGCGGTTTTAGGTCTCTTTCCTTGGGTCGGAGGTTCACCCCGGTGAGTCACCCATTAAAATATGTCAACCAACAGGCCGGCGGTGTTGAGAGCTCTCTGTGAGCGTGACCCAGGCCCTCTGGAAGGTGGCAGCTGCCCCTTGGGGTGACAGACAACCTCTCGGTGTTGTGTTCTTCCCAATTACACAAAGGGAAATAAGTGCCAGCCCGGAGGAATGGCCTCATCCCGGTGCTTCTGCCCTGGCAGGGTGATGAAGGTCCCTCTGCATTGCCCTCCTGGCAGGGGGGTCCCAGCCTCCTGGAAGCAGACACGGGGCTGCTTTTTGGGGGGGAATATGTGCTTGGGTGAACTCTTCAGGCACTTGGGTCTGTAGCGAGCAGCTCGTTGTGGTGCTGGCCCTGTCCGAGCCTTGAGGGGGGAGTGATGGTGTCTCCCCCGGCAGGGACCCTTCTAGGCTCCTGTCCCTTAAAACCCAGCGCCTGCAAGTGATTTCATCATCCCGGAGGGCTGGGCCTGCGTGTGCGGCGTGATCAGCCTCCCCCCGCCATGTCCACCAGCCTGATGCTGCTGTGATCCCGCCGGTCACCCTGCCTCCGCCTGCCCGGCTCTCGGGGGACTTGGTGTGACAGTGTCACCACCCGCTGCCGCCTGTTCCCGCAGGGTGGGTCTCTCCGATGCAGCAAAACCCTCAGCCTCGAGGTTCATCCCTCCTGATGAGCTGGGGACGGGGCAGCAGAAAAGGCAGGATGACAACGCAGCTGGTGCTCGGCAGGAAAGGGTTTATTTCCAGGAAAGGGTTTATTTCCATGCAGCCGGCCTGGATTTGTGAGCCCCCCCCGGCCCCGGGGGAATGGAGGAGACTAAATCACTACATCTAGCTGTTGGCATCTCGCTAGCGGCAGCTCCGGGCTGCGGCTCCGTGCGGGTTCGGTGGGTGCGAGGGGACCGGGAAGGTTACAGACGCCATCCCAGCGGGATGCGCCTGCTCGGGGGACACATCGCTGACCCCGTGGCCCCATCTCCACCCCCACCCCCAGCCATCGTTGCAGAGGTCGGTCTGGTCCCAGCCCTCCCCGCCGTTACCTAACGGCGCTCGGCGCTGACCTCCTTTCCGTGGGACCGGGCTGGCTGCGGCCACAGCAGGGTCCCTGTGGGAACGAGGGGGCTGATGCTGCTATTGGGGTGCAAGGGGCCCCCTCGGACCCCTCTGTTAGGGGGGGAGATGGAGGTGGACGCGGCACCGGGCTCCACCGTCCGTCAGTCTGTCCGTTTAGCTTCTGGTTGTCTTGTGGCCAGATCCTGGTGTGTGGCAGCGACTCTGTCAGGGGCTCAGCCGGCAGCTCTGGAGCTGGGAGGTGGCTTCTCCGTTCTCCATCCCGGTCGTTGAACCAGCTCCCGAAAGCGGGGACAGACAAGGAGACAGAGGCGCGTGTCCCCGAGCCCCAGGGTATCACACCGCCCGGGGAACGGAGGGAAGGGCTGGATGTGGCGCAGATCAGCCGGAAAGGATCCGCATCCGGCAGCTCTGCTCAGGGGGGGACCGGCGAGTGGAGGGGGACCCCAGCACCCTGCTGGGGGCCGTCCCCACGGTCCCACCGGCCCCCTCCTCACGCCTCCGGGGGGGCTTTGGTGGGGCCGGCCATCCTCCGGGCGCTGTAGATGGAGAGGCAGAGCCCGGCGGCCGCCAGCAGCAGGGCCAGGGGGGTCAGCAGCCGCCCCCCCGGCTCGGCCCCCCGCCCCGCCGCCAGCTGCATCTGCAGGGGGAGAGAGGAGAGGAGAGGAGAGGGGAGCACTGCGAGACCCGAAACCCCGGGGACAGGGGACCTGAGGCTGTGCCCTGAACGTCCCCATCACACCCAGCTGTAAGAGTGCTGGGGGCAGCTTTGTGGCCCCCCCGGGGCATCCAGGGGTGTTTTTGGGGTGCCCCACGCAGCGTTTGTGGGGTTCCACCGGCAGCACCATCTCTGCCAGCCTGGAGCCGGGATACGGCCGGGCATGGCCCCCGTGGCCAGCAGGCCCGGTGTGCAGCGCAGGCAGGGTCCCAGGGGTCCCCACGGGTTCCCCCCACCCTGCTTGCCCCTTACCTGGAGCAGTCGGAAGTACCCCGGGGTTAAGCGTCGGGGGCGAATGATCATGTTCGCGGTGGCGAGTGGCAGGATCAGGCCCTGTGGGGCAGCAGCAGCGGTGGGGCTGGGTCCCCCTAAAACCCCGGGACCCCCGCCCCAACCACCGCGAGAGGGGTCTGCGTCTGTCGGCCGCCTGCCGTCCCCGCGGCCCCCTCGGGAAGGGCGGCACGCACCCGGCGAGCGCTGAGCAGCTGTCAGCCCCGATCAGCGCCCGCTGCTCCCCCAAGCGCACACGCTGGGGCGGGGGGAGACGGGCGCCGAGGCGCAGGCGGGGGGGGCCAGCGCCAGCCCAGGGCGGATCCGGGGGGGCAGGAGAACTGGTCTTGGTGGGGGCAGCCCCTCTGCAGGCCTGCACGTGGGGTCCACCCTGCCTCAGTTTCCCCACCTGCGAAGGAAAGGGTGGGAATTGTGCCTGGGGGGGAGTGTGTGACCTCCCCCGAAATCCCCCAGCGGTGAGGAGGGGGCTGAGCAGGGGCTTCCCCCAGGCTCGGCCAGGGGGTCTGTGGGGCCAAAGCTGGCTCCGGGGGGGAACATGCATTAGTGTAATGAGTTCCGTTGGGACTCAGCCCTCACTGCCTGCAGTGGTTGGGGGCGAGGGGAAACACCTCTCACAGCTGGGGGGAAACTGAGGCTTGGGGGGGGGTTCCCTGGGTGGGTGCTGTTTCCCCGGGGGGAGGTTTCGGCAGCCACGTGTCATCGTCCGGCCCGTGACTCACTGGGGCGCGTCGTGGGGCCTCGCCCCACGGGGTCGTACTGGGCTGTACTGGGCCGTACTGGGCGGGCGGCCCCGGGGCGCGGCGGAGGCCGCGGTGAGCGGCACACGGTTGCGCCAATGGGGCCGCCCGTCCCTGGCGCAGGTGAGCGGCCGCTCCCGCCGCCGGTTCCGGCCTGGCCGCCATGGAGCCCGTGGGTGCCTGGGGCCCCGCACAGGCGGCCGCCTGGCTCCGAGGTGAGCCCCCCCCCCCCCACCGCCGCGCCCCAGCTGCCCCCCACCCCAGAGGGGGACCCCGCTGCTGTCCCTGGGGTGGGGGTCTGGGGTGGCTTGTCCCTGGGTTGAGGACACACGGGTGGGCTGGTGTGGCTGGGGGGGCGGCAGACATTTCCTGTCCTTCACCCCTTGTCCCTGGGGGTGGTGGTGGGGGGCTTTGTCCCTGGATCTGGGGGGTGGGGGGGGTCCGGCCATCGCTGCCATCTGGGCTGAGACCGGGCGAACTCATTGCATGGAGAGGGCCCTCCCGGCAGCCAGGGGTCACCTGGCCAGGGGCCAGCGGGGACATCAGTGGGGGGGTGCTGTGTGTCCCCCCCCCCCGGTGTCCGGCTGGTGCTAGGGCAGGGCTGTGGCAGGGCTGGACGCGGCGGTGCAGGGGTACCCCTTCGAGGCCTGGGGGCTGTCGGGGCCCGACCTGCTGGGGCTGTCGGCGGGGACCCTGGAGGCGCTGGGCGTGCAGCGCCTGGGGCACCAGGAGCTGCTGCTGGAGGCCGTGGAGCAGCTCCGCGCCCTGGTGAGTGCAGGCGCCCATGGGTGCTGCGGGGCTGCCGTGGCGGAAGGGGGGGACGTGGGGGGTCCCTGGGCTGGGTGGAGGGGGGAGACATGGGGACACCCTGGGCTGGAGGTGGGGGAATGCAGGGGCACCCTGGGCTGGTGGAGGAGGATGTGGGGACCACCTTGGAGTGGGTGAAGGTGGGGACACAGGGACACCCTGGATTGGGTGGAGGGGGGACGTGGGGAAACCCTGGGCTGGGGGGAAGGGGGACATGGGGAAACCTTTGGCTGGAGGTGGGGGGGACACACAGGGGCACTCTGGGCTGGGTGGAGGTGGGAACATGGGGCTGGAGGAGGTGGATGTGGGGGGCACCTTGGGGTGGGTGAAGGTGGGGACGCAGGGACACCCTGGGCTGGGTGGAGGGGGGGACATGGGGACACCTTGGCTGGAGGGGGAGGATGTTGGGGGCATCTTGGGGTGAGTGAAGGTGGGGACAACAGGGACACCCTGGAATGGGTGGAGGGGGGGACACGGGGACACCCTGGGCTGGAGGAGGAGGATGTGGGGGGCATCTTGGGGTGGGTGGAGGTGGGGGCACGGGGGCACCCTGGATTGGGTGGAGGGGGATGCAGGAGGACCCTGGGCTGGGTGAAGGGGGGGGCATGGGGGCACGTTGGGCTGGGTGCAGGTGGGGATGTGGAAGAAGCCTGTAGACCCTCACTGCCCTCCCATCCCCCGGTGTCCCCGTGTCCCCCCCCCCCCCCGCCAAGGACGTGGGGCTGACGAGCACCAGCCTGCGGACGCTGACGGAGAGGCTGCGGGAGCTGGCGCAGGACATCCAGGGCCTGGTTCTGGGGGGGCCGCCAGCGGGGGCTACCCCCCGGCCACCCTCCCTCGTCCTCCTGGCCCGCGTCGTCGACCTGGTCGGGGCCGCCAAGGGGCTTTTCTCCTGGCTCAACAGGTCCGGGGCGAGTGGGGGCACCCATGGGTGCTGGGGGCACCCTGTGCCCAGGGCTGAGCTCTCTGCACTCACCCCCACCCAGGTACCTCTTCTCCACCCTCAACGACTTTTCGGCCAGCCGGGACATCATCCTGCTCTGCGCCCAGCTGGCAGAGACGCTGCAGTCGGTGGGTGTCCGGGGGCGGGGGGTGGGGGGGGGGGGGGGGGGGGCATGGTGCCCCGAGGCCACGGTGATGGGCACCATGACAGGGTTGGGGGGGGGAAACCAGGCATCTACTCTCCTGTCCCCCAGAGCTCTGCCTGCTGGAGCGGGGGGAGAGCTGGGGTGAGGGGGGATGTGGTACAAGGGGGGGTTCCCCGCAAGGCCCCCCCCAGCTGGGATGAAGGTGGAGGGGCCATCCTGAGCCATCCTGTCCCGCTCAGCCCCACGTCTTGTCCCCCCCAGGACCGCCCCGCGGCTGAGAGGGACAGCCAGATCCTGCGGATTGTAAGTGCTGGGTGAAGAGGGGGTGGTGGGCATGGGGGGCCCGGTGCTGCCAGGGCCCCCCCTCAGCCCCCCCCCCTTCCTCTGCTGTCACCCCCAGTGCCAGCACATCGTGGGCATCTGCGAGAGCATCGTGGGCTGCAGCCCCCCGGCGCTGCTGGACCGCAGGGCTGTGCTGCAGCGCGTGGGGCTGGCGCTGCCCCCCGGCCCGTGGGGCAGCCCCCCGCTGTCCCCCGACACCCCGGTGCTGCCCCCTGGCCTGTGGGGGAGCCCCCCAACATCCCCTGACACCCCGACACTGCCCCACAGCCCCTGGGGGAGCCCCCCGATGTCCCCTGACACTCCGACGCTGCCCTCTGATCCCCTGGAGAGCCCCCCACCGCTCCCCACCGCCCCGCTGGTGAGTCCCCAGTGCCCCCCACTGCCCCAGGACCCCCCCGCACCCTACTGACGCTTCCCTCCTGTCCCCCCCAGGGCCTTGAGATCACCTCCACCAGCTCCTGCCTGCACTTCGTGTCTGCGACCACCTCAGAGGTGAGTGAGGGGCCACCCCTCCCAGTCTGTCACCCCCCCCAGGTGCCACCCTGTCCTTCAGTCACCCCCTTTTAGCGCCTGCCCTGGGGAATACCACCCGTCCCAGCTACAACGCATCCGGCCGGATCGTGTGAGACTCTTAGGGCCCTAATCTGCCCCCCCAGCCCCCCCAACCCAGGGCACGGTCTTGGCTGCCTGCAAGCCGAGACCGTGCAACTCATCTCATGAGTGAGCACAGCCTGGGCCATGGTGGGAGCCACCAGCCGCTCCAGCCGGTGCTGTGCAAGGTCAGGCTGACGGTTAATGGTTAACCCCCCCCCGGGATCTCCCCAGCCGGGAGAACTGTGTGGATTAGCTGGGGGGGGCGAGCACCCTGGGGCCGGGTACCCCACTCCCACCCTGCCTCTGCCCCAGGCTGCCCATGGGGGCCGCATCCTGCCCGGAGACGAGATCGTGCAGGTCAATGAGCAGGTCGTGGTGAGTCGGGGAGGGGGACGGGGGCTCGGGCGCTGGCTCCGGCAATGAAGTTGTGGCCGGGGGAGCCCTGGCATGGTGGGGGGCTGCGGGGCTGGGAGGATTCGGGGGACGTGGGACCTGCAGCTGGGGGGGCTTGGGGGGACAACAGGAGGTGTGATGTGCAGAATGCAGGAGCTGTGGCTGGGAAAGGTCCGGGGGACACAGGAGCTGCTGCTTGCGGGGGGGTTGAGGGATGCAGGAGCTGCAGCAGGACAGGACGTGGGGGATGCAGCAGCTGGGGGGGGTGGTTTGGGGGATGCAGGAGCTGCTGCAGAGGAGGATTTGGGGGACGTGGGAGCTGTGGCCGGGGAATTGTGCAGGACGCAGGGACCGTGGCTGGGGAGATCTGTGGGATCTGCAGCCATCTGGGGAGATCTGCAGGATGTGGGGTGCAAAGGAGCGGCAGCTGGGGAGGGTTTGGGGGATGCGGGAGCCGTGGGGCTGGGAGGGTGCACGGGGCTGGGGCTGGGCAGCGTGGGGCCGGGGGCCACGGGTCACCAGAGGGGTGTGCAGGTGGGTTGGACACGCGTCAACCTGGAAAAGAAGCTGCTGGAGAAGACGAGCGGGGTGACACTGGTGCTGAAGAAGATCCCCCTCAACCTGCCCGGCTCGCCCCCCTCTCCCAGGCAGCAGGTGAGCAATCCCAGTGCTCCCAGTACAGCACCAGCGCCGCACTGGGCTGTGCTGGGAACCAGGCAGGGGTGCTCAGAGCTGGGCATCTCCCATCACATTGGTGGTCCCTAAAGCTCTGGGGGACCACGGTGGGATACGGGCTGGTCCTGACGCTCCATCCGCAGCTCCCGGGAACAGTTTCAGACGCTGCGGATCCCCCTGGCACCAGGAACGGCGAGTGCCGGGTCAGCCCCGTGTCCCTGACCTCCAGGTGAGCGCTGTCCCCTGCCACCCCAACGCCCCCAGCCTGGAGGTGTTTGGGTGCCCCTTCCCAGCTCTTTTTTGGGGGGAGAGGTGCCGGCAGCGTGGCAGCTGCCTGTGAGCTGCCAGTAGTCTTAAGGAATGAAAAAAAAAAAAAGTGTCTGTGTTTGTAATTCATTCACTTGGTAACGTTTTAATGGGGTTGCAACTATATTTAGACATGACCCTTCTCCTCTCCCGGAATGGAAAGGCGTGCGCGGAGCCGGCGGCAGGGAAAACCGAGGGTGCCCCAAGGGAGTGTGGGGCCAAACGGAGCCCAACAGTGGGACCCCCGCAGCCATCGAGGGGGTTTTTGGCTCAGGGATCCCTTCTCCCCCCAGCGCTGCTGCTGACTTGGACTCGGGGCCAGACTCGGCGCCGGACCCCGTCACCGACGGAGAGGACGGAGAGGAGGAGTGGGACTCAGGGCTGCCCGGGGGGGCCGTGGGGCAGCTGCTGGGGCTGCCTGGCTGCGGTAGGAGGGGAGCGGAGGGGGCGACTGGGGACGGGGTTGTTTCTTCCCCCAGGACGGGAGGCTGGAGCCCCGCTTGCTGTTTGCAGGTGCTGCAGAGGAGGAGGCGGCGTGGGAGGGGGGCACCCCGCCGGGCACCCCCTGCTCCCTGGGTGTCCTCGCTGCCGCCGAACCCTGCGTGGCAGAGCTCAGCCCCACGGCAGCCGCTGCCACGGGGGCTGGGGGTGCAGAGCCCGGCCAGCTCCACGAGGAGGTGAGAATTGGTGGGAGAGGAGCGCTGAGCTTCAGGGGGGCCCCTGGGGACACATCACAGGGGGACATGCGGGACTTCACATCCTCCCTGAGCTGGGAGGCAAAACACCCATCCCTGGCGGGGGGGGTGTGTCCCCTCTGAGCTCGCTGCCGTGGGGTGTGCGAGTTGGGGGTCCCTAAGGCATTGTGGGTGCTGCTGGGGGGGGCTCAGATAACGCTGTCCTGCCCTCACCCCCCCCGTATGATCCCTAACCCCTCATCTCTGCCTCCCCATCCAGGGCAGTCCCCAGCCGGGACGGAGACCGAAAGGTGAGCGGGATCCTGCCGGGGCTGAGGCGAAAGGGGCTGGGGGCTCTCCTGGGCTTCTCCCCCCTCTCCCCCTTGCCCGCTTTTGACCCCCCCCCCCCACCACCACCGCTGTGGCCGGCAGGAGTGGCGACCAGGCTGAGCCGCCGGCGGGTCTCGTGCCGGGACCTGGGCCGGGTGGACTGCGATGGCTGGCTCCTGAAGAAGAAAGACCACGTGGGCTTCATGGCCCAGAAGTGGAAGCGGTGCTGGTTTGTGCTGAAGGGCCACACGCTCTACTGGTACCACCACCCCAACGTGAGTGGAGATGCTGGGGGTCCTCGCTCCCCGCCTGGGGCCGCCGAGGCGGGCGGTGAACGTGGCTGTGTCTCCCTCGCAGGATGAGAAGGCTGCAGGTCTCATCAACGTGGCCACCTACGACCTGGAGAGCACGAGGGAGCAGAAGAAGAAATAGTGAGTGGGGTCTGTCTCACCCTGGACCTCCCAGCTGGCGGAGGAGGGGAGGATGCTGTCCCAAGGGCACGTGCCGATGAGCCCTGAGCCCTGCTGGCTGCCACCACCTGCATGTCCCTGCGGTGATGGCGGGGGACCCACGGGGATGTGGGGGATCTGGATTGTAAGATCCCATCTTACAATACAGGAGCCCACGCTTTGAGCAAGATGTGCATTGCGTTACTGGTGTTATCCGGGCCATCTCCGATGGCAGGGAAAAGCCCAGACCCCTGCGCTGGATCAGGATGGGGGGGCTGTGGCGTGGGGGAGGCTGGATGGGGGCTCGGGGCTGGCTCGGGTGCCGGGTAGCCCCACCAGCAAGGGCTTGTCCTCCTCCAGCGTGTTCCAGCTCTCCCATCAGAGGTACAAGCCCTTCGTCTTCGCCGCAGAAACGCTGGCTGATTTGAGCATGTGAGTAACGCGCCGGTCGGTGACAGCCCATCCTGGTCCCAACCGCACCGGGCTGGCCATGACCCTCCGTCTGTCTGTCCATCCTTTCCTTCCCCAGGTGGGTCAGTCACCTGGTAACAGCCAAAACGAAGTACACGCTGGCCCAGCAGTCCGTCCCAGACAGGGAGGAAGGTAACGGGCCCTTCCCCGGGGTGGGAGACGGGGTCGGTTCCCCTGTGGGAGTTGGGGACCCCACGGGGAGCTGCGGGCTGGGGGTCCCAGTGGGACAGCTGTGCCCGGCACTATGGCCCCTGCTTGGGACCGCTGGGAGCTTTGCCGGTGATTTGGGGGATATGTGAGAAATTCTCCCTGAGAGGAGGGCGGGGGTGATGCTCAGCCCTGGGGAGGGCGGGGCGGGGGGGCAGCCTGAGGCTTCCCACTCCCACCATCCTCCCCCATGGCCTCCAGACTGCTACAGCGAGACAGAAGCCGAGGACCCCGATGACGAGTCCCCCAGGCAGGGATGTGACTCGGTGAGTGGCCCTAGGGGAGATGCTGGGGAGGGGATGGGAGATCCGTGTCTCAGCTCCTGCCCTGTCTCTCCCCCAGCCAAAGAAGAGGCTGCAAAACGCCCCGGAGAAAGCCCAGCTCTTCCCGGCCAGCGGGGAGCCCAGCAGCGCAGCCAGCAGCCCCCAGGGCAGCCCCCGGCCCTCCTCGCCCTTGGGTAAGTGCTGGGGGGTGACATCTGTCACCCTGTCGCCTTGTGTGCACCCCTTAATCGAAGTTAGGGCCACCCTTCTGCGGGTGAGTGTGCGTGCTGGGGGGTAACTCGAGTTGTGATGTATTTGAGTGAGAACCATGTAGTGCCCTGGGGATGCTCTCGGGGCAGGCTCAGGTGTGGGGGCAGCCCCATGGGGTTTTGGGGCTGCCCCCCAGCTATGGTGCCCCTTCTCCTTGCCCAGAGCCCTCCGGGGAGGATCTCGAGTGCCTGATGCGGTGCCTAAAGCAGGGGGGGGTTTCCCTCATTGGGCGGCAGCGGTTCCTGACACAGGAGCAATGCCGCAAGTCCTTCATCCGGCGCAACAAGAACCCCCACATCAACGAGAAGGTGCATGCGGTGCGGGCCCTGCAGAGCACGCTCAAGGTGGGAACCCACAGCCCCTATGCCCCTTCCCCCAAAACCCCCTGCCGAGGGGCAGCCACCCCAAAACGTGCCCTTTCTTCTGGCAGGCGAAGCTGGAGGAGCTGCAGGCCCTGGAGCAGCTGCTCAGCGACGCTGCACTCACCTCGGAGAAGTTCACGCGCTGGAAAGAAGAGCACCAGGAGCTGTACCAGGAGCTGCGGGAGTGGTGGGCACGGCACGAGGGCCAGGACCCCGACGGGGGGCTCAGAGCTGAGCACAGCCCCCCCGAAGAGGCGGCTGAACCCTGACATAACCTCTCTGGCACAAATCGTTGCTGATAAAAATCACGATGCTGCAGGAGCAAAGCGGGTGCTCTGCTAGGGGCCTGTATGGGGGAATTGGCGACATTTTTGAAGGCTCAGCGCCCAGCATGGACTTGCCGCAGGAGAAGTGCCTTCTGCTACATCCCCCCCTCCCTGGGGCGGGACATCGCAGTGACAGTCTTGCTTTTTTCAAGGACGTTTTGCCTTGGCTGTATGTTGGCAATGAGGGCCTTTTCCTGGAAGAACTTGCCCCCACCGTGCACTCTGGCCCAGCCAGGGTCTTTTCTGCTGTAAATAAAACTGTGTTGACATGGGCTGGTGGTATTTCTTGGCGCTGAAATGTCCCAGACAGTGACACCCATGCCATGAGCCACCATCCTCAAGGGGCAGCGGCATCCCTCTGTGCTCTGCTCCCCTCTCCCCAGCCCAGCTCGGAGGGTGATGGCATCCACCCATGGGTTAGGTGGACAGGGACGGGCTCCAATGGCTCTGTGAGGCCAGGAAGGGTGATGAAGCATGGACGGTGTGCCGGGAAGGGCAGGGGTGCTCTGGGGGAGCTCACAAGGGCCAAGGGGAGAGTGCGGGGCAGGATGGGGAAGGAGATGTGGTCACCCTGGAAATGGCAGAGGGGTCCCACTCCTCCCTGTACCACCCAGCCCCTTATAGACGTGCTACAGCTGTGTATGGGGATGCTCTTTATTTAACAGCAGCTGCAGAGGCTCAAACCTGCATCAGGATTAAAGCACAATCAAGTAACAAGCAAGTGAGTGAAAAATTAAGAGTGAAAAGAGGTAAAGATGGGGAACGGACCAACCTCTTTGCCCAGTGATGGTCCGAGGGGTGTCCAGGGGTGCAGGACGGCCATGGCAGGAGGCTGAGGAGCCACTGTTACCCCACAGCAAGCAGGATCATCCTGTGATGCTCATGGCAGGAACCAGTCTGTCCCAGTGCCTCAATAATCCACCTCGTAAGGCGCAGCGGCCGGCCTCAAGACGAACCCCCTCTTCCTGCAGAAGCTGGTGGCCAGGCAGACACCAGCCAGCACCTCTGCCCCTCCGCCGCTCCAGCCCAGGTAGAGACACGTCCCCAGGTGGAAGCGGTCTGCCGGAGGGGTCTGTGGGCTGGCCAAGTCCTGCAGCACCCGATGAGCCATGTAGGAAGTGGCACCAAGGTACATGCCACCCGCCAGCATCAGCAGGAGCCCGGCAGTGGCTACCAGGTTGGGCCGTGGTGGGGGGGCCCACCACCATGCCCCCAGCATGGCCAGGGCATAAGCCAGGGCCCCCAGCAGCAGCGAGCCCACAGCAGCCGCTCTCAGCACCCACATGGGCCAGAAATGGGCTGTGTCCTCCGGGAGGGCACGACAGGCTGGGCCCAGCTGGGTGAATGCCTCCACGCAGCTCTCCCAGAGGCCGTCGCTGAAGAAGAGGTCGCGGGGGTAGCCGGGCCGCTCGGGCAGCTCCCGCCACCGTGGGGTGGCCGTGGCTGCCAGCAGCAGCACCCAGCCCATGGGGGCCAGCACCAGACCCCACACCAGGGAAAGGGTCCCCATTGCCAGCGAGGCCTCGCTGCTGGCAGTGCCGCTGCTCCAGCCGGGGCCGGCCCTGCCTGGGGAGGGAAGGTGACCCCACCCCGCACGTGAGAAGCCCCAACGTGGCCAGGCATAAAGAAGGGCCCAGCTCCATGGCCTCTCTGCCACCGCCACCCAGAGCAGTGCTGACCTTTCCAGCCGAGTGGGCAGAGAGGACTGAGCTGGGCCTCAGCCTGGCGGCCTGGGATGGCCGGAGGGGCCCTGAGGGGGCGGTGGAGCCCGTACCGTGGGGCTGGGGCCGAGTGGGGAGCGAGCAGGGCAGGCCCCGCTGCCTTATACAAGCCTGGGCTTGGCCTAGGCTGGGGCGGGCGCCGAAGGCCCGCCCGGCCCCGCCGCTATTTATCACTGCGCATGCGCAGAGCAAGCCCCGGGGCTGCTCTTTCAGGCTCCGCCCTACGGGTGTTGGCTGCGGACAATCTTCATCCGCCAGAAGCCGTCGAACCTGCGGGGCGGGGGGGGATCAGCGTCCCGCTGAGCCAATGAGAGCACGGCATGGGCGGGGCCGGCGCGCCCGATAGGCTGCGGGGTGGGGAAGGGCGGGCTGGGCCCTGCCCACTTTTCCTCTGCCACTCCCCCCTCGCGGCTGTAACGGTCGCGGCGCGCGGGGCAGCGCGAGCGCCGCGGCGGAGCCAGGTGAGGGGGTCGGGCCCGCCCCGCCCGGGAGCCGTTCCGCCACCGGGCCCCTCCTGTGCTCCCCCCTCGGTGAAGCCGTCCCTTCTTCTCCGGCCCGGGTTGCTCGGCGCCCCCCTTCCCCTCAGGGACCGGCTTCCCCCGCTCCGCTCCCCTCAGGGACCGCTGCTCCCCTCAGGGGCTAGCCCACACCCGTTCCCCTCACCGGCCCCCCTTCCTCTCAGAGACCGGCCCCCGACGCCCCCCTTCTCCTCAGAGACAGGCTCCCACCGCCTTTCTTTCAGAGACCGGTCCCCCCGTTCCTCTCAGGGACCAGCCCCTCGGGGTCAGGCTGTGCCTTCCAGGCAGTTACCCCCCCCCCCCGCCCCCTCCGGGATCACCGCATTCCCCTTTTCTCACCCAAATCAATCTTCTCCCCATCCCTTTCCGAGGGGCGAGGGGCTGCCCCCTGCACCCAGGCTTGACATCACTCCATGTACGCGCCAAGCTCTCCCCCTCCATCGAGTGAAGCGCTGCTCCCTCTCTCTTCGTGACCCACTGCTCCCCTTCCTCTTTCTCATTCCATTTTTCCTTAGTTTGGAACATGTTCCTTCCCACCACCTCTTCAGGGTCTGCCCTGTCCCCGCTGCTGGAAGGGGGTGGTTTGTAGGGTGGTGTGGGTGCTCTCTGGTGGTGCTGAGTGAGGTGGGAATGCTTTGGTTGCTTTGTCTATTTTATTTCAAGTGAGCATGATTGAATTTCTCGGTTACAACTGTCAGTAGTGATGGAGACTGAGGTTTAAACTCAGGATTCTGAAACATCCCTGAATTAAACATAATAAGCACTATGTTTAGCTAGAAATGTTTTATTTCTTTGCTGAGTAAAATGCTACTTCTCATTCACTATCTATCCTATTACATTCTCAATGTCTCTCTTCTGTTGCAAAATCTGTGTATATACGTTTTCTAAGAATTAATGGTTTCCCTGAGCTCTTTGAATCAGTTAAGCAAAAATCTGTATGAGCTGGTAGTTGAGGATTTAGTATTTTACTGGTGGAGAGGAGAGCGGCCTTGAATTTCCACGTGAAGCCCAAGAGCTGTAAATTATACTCCCGTCATCAGAGGCAGGAAATTCACTGCCTGAAGTACTCAGATAAGCAGATAAATTAAACCAAAGCTCTGGACAGATAATGAACAGCAATGCTAAGTTTTGAATGACTGCATTTCTGCGTGTAGTTGCTCAGTGACCTCTACAGAGGGCAGAAATGAACTGGTTTAGAGTTAAGACTTTTAAAAGGAAATTTTTAGTCTCTGTAGACATAACGCCGCCGTGTAGGGTACCATGGTGACTGATGCTCTATAAATAACTACGATGGGGATAACACATGCCCCAGTTGAAAGGCGCTGCTGAACTGCTGTGTACCTGGAGAATGTTGCAAACAGGAACTCTCCTCATTTTTCAGGCATGAGGAAAGCCTACAATAACTGCAAGGGGTTTTTAAGTATAGCCTCTGTTGCTGCGGGGATGAAACAGAGATACCCTTGGGAGGAGATGCTAATTAAATATTAAGTACTATGTTACTCTGAAAAGTAGCTGATCTACATGTACCCTTCACTTGTTTAGTGAGAACAGGGTTTGATTTATGCTGATTTAAAATATGATTTTTATTTATTGCCCTGTAGCTCACTGGATAGATAAGATGGCTGCTCTTGAGAAACATCCAGACCTGAGGCTCGAGCAGAGCAATCCATCGGGTAAGGACAGTCGTTTCTTTAAAGCCCTGCTGCTGTCGGATCCTGTTTCAGTTTCTCTGAGGAGACATATGGCCCTAAGAAGAGCTCCTTACCAAAAGCTTTTTATTAAAAAAAAAAAAAAAAGTCTCATTGCTTCAAAATAAAACAATTGCACAGGTATGCAATGGTAGAGAATCATTTGGTAATGAACCGATCTCTTGAGTGATAATGGATAAATTGGGAAGTGTTTTTAACAGTTAATGCAAAAATTTATGGGTATTGCTGTGTGCCAACATTGCTGCTCTTCTTTTTAGTTTGAGAGCATCAGCTGGGTGTAATATTACCAAATTTAGCAATGGGAATATAATTTACTGCTTTTGCATTCTGACTTCCATAACAAGATTGATTTTCAGTCTCCTGTTGATATTCTTTGACTTCCCTGTGCTTGCTGTCATTTCCTTTTGCAAAAGAGATTTCTTTAGCAACAATACAGGGAGTCAAGCAAGGATCAGTTTGGGTTTTGGTAGCACAGGTGTTTAGATGTGGCTAATTAGTTGTATTTAAAGGCTTTTCAGTCTGTTGGCTAAAACATAAATATCCCTGGCTTTTTCTCTCCAGATCCAAGCACCAGTCAGAAGAGTCATTTCTTGGAGACTGACTGGAAAACACCTATGTTGTCTGCGAAGTTCCAGAGCCATGTCAGTCGCTGTTCAAGCGTGGCTGACAGCGGGGATGGGGGCATTGGGACCTCCTGCTCAGACAGCACAGAAGGTGATGGCCAGCATGGGATCACACAGTAGCAGCCAAAGACTTCTAAGTTTTCTTAGAAGACCGAGAAGCGTTAAATAGCCCAATATTACTGAAACCTAGAGTGTAAGAGCTGGGGAAGAGCAGTCTGTAACGATGTCTGGAGACTATTTCAAAACCAGTGCCTTAGTACATAGATATGGTGCCTGAAATATAAACAAGTGATTGAGGGACTTGCTGTTTCTCTAAGCTAGTTTGGTTATCTTCTAACTTTAGTAAGGTTTTTTAACTGACCAAAAGAGACACGTTGGTGATTTGCTGGTTCATATTGACCAACAACTGATTTATTAGCAAGTCTGCTGTGTGATTTATCTTTTTTTTTTAAGAAATAATTTGTAGGTGCCTCTAGAGACTTCAGATGAGTGCACCTTTGTGCGTAAGTCTCCTCAGTGTTAGAGCTGTGTACTTCTCACTGAAGAATGCTGCAGCCTTGCCCTCAGCTGAGGCAAGTTCTGTGAAATTGCTTGTCCCAGCAATCCTTTCCACTTTTATTTTCATCTTCATCCATGAAAGTGACATAAACCACTATTGATTCACTGATTTTTCTTTCAGCAGCAAGGAATTTTGCATTTTCTTTTAAAAGAATGCACTTCACACACTCATGTGTTTCACAAGCTGCCCTGAGCCTTTTGAATGAGCCATAGATCTTAATAATGTGCAAGTTGAAATGAAGGCTTTTTAGAAAGTCTGCATTGTGGAAATACTGCTAGAAATATTACCAGAGCACATGTTTAAATGTCCCAACTGGCCTCTCTCAGGATAATAAAACATCCAGTTGCGTGCTGAGGACAGGGGAGATAATGATGGCCTTCTTGGAAATTGCCCTTCTGAACGTTTGTAATGTAGTCTTGTTTGTAAGAGCTGAGGCTGAATTGTGGCACTGACAGCTGGCTGAAGCACACTGACTTTCAGGTCAGTACATTATTCAGAAATGTTGTTGTGACAACCCTTAGCACACTCAAGGAACTGATTGCAGCATCTGCACGTGGCTGGTCAGGGAACTCGAGTTCCTGATAGTGATACTGGGGTGTAAATTTAAGGGCTGTAAAAGGAAACAGTACTGTCTTCTGTTTGCCAAGGTGAACGTGCTTGTGACGGCTTGGTAGCATGGTGTTCTCTGGAGCTCCTAGGCACAGCCAAGTAATGTCTGAGAGATTTTCTCCCCTTCCTGCTCATTTTTGAGGAGAGGGTGTTGTGCCTTTATTGTGGTAGTTTTCCTGCAGTTTGATGGTCTTTGCAGAATCTGGTTTTGGTCATATTCAGATTGTAACCTTTTATTTCTTCTTGTAATAATACTTTGAGGTTCCAAGCAGGTGGAGGGTGACCTCGCAGCCCTGATGTTGGGTTAAAGAAACACCATGTGGGGATGGGCCTTCAGCCAAACCCTTGAAGAAAACAAGTTTGTGTATCTGGGATGAATCTGGAATTACTGCGATACACAACGTATCGGGATGAGGAGTGAGAACAGGCACTTTGCTGTTTGCCTTTCTCAGCTCTTGCTGTTGCTGTATTGAAATCTGAGAGTTGCTAAGAATAACCCTGTATTTCCATGTAGCCAGGTTTGGTGCCCGTCTGACAGGACAGGCTCACGTTGGGGTGCGTGTGCTGAGCTTTATCTCATTTCCTGTGGCAATAAGGTGAGAGCCATTACTCTAGCCTCTAGAAAAAGCTCTTTTGCTGCAGCGTCCTGGAGTAGTTCGAAGGTCAACTGCTTGGTGATCTAGCGTTCAGCTACGTTTGGAGCTCATCATGGGCTTAGTGAAGGCTCCAGTTAGCTTTGGTTACGGTTCAGAGTCGCTGAGCTGTGGGACGGGCAGAACAGAATCAAGGTCTCAGTGTTCAGCTGAGTAAGTTTCAGCCTTTTTATTCAATTTAAAGGACTTGATTTCTAAACCTATAGAAAGATAACCTTATTGATTTAAGATTTTTACTAGAGCAGCTTAAAAGCAAGGGATTAAAAATGTGTACTGAACTAAACTTGAATTCTGCCTGTGGCTTACGGTGGTAGGAAAATGTCATAGGCTCCTGAAAGTTGGTAGTGAGGGGGAACATAGGTGTGCCTTAGTCTTGCTGCTGCTGCTTAGGAGAACGTGTTCAGAGGGAAAAGAACTGGTTTTTAAAATTTGTTCGGAAAGTTCAGCAGAAGAGTGGCTGTTTGTGTCAGAATATTTTCAGCGTTGTAATTAGACCATCACTCTTCTTCTTTCCCTAGACTTTTGCAATTCCAGTAACAGTTCCTCATTCCAGCCCATCAAAACCCAAGTGACCATCCCAACAGCCCATGTTATGCCTTCTACATTGGGTGCCTCACCCTCCAAGCTGTGTGCTGCGGGAGACCAGAGCTATTCACAGAGTACTTCAAAAACTGCTATGCCAGGATCTGCTTCTGAACACACAGGACTTGGAGATTTTAATGCCGGGAAGTCTTCTCAGGTGCCTCCCAGGGATCTCCTGCGTCTCTACGGGACTTCAGGGGAAAAAGATTTTGAGCAATCCTGGCATCCCGTTTCTGATCACATGAGAACAGAAGATACTTGGAAGTTTGACACCCCTGCCATTGAGCGCACCCTTAACCAGTCTCTCTTTCTGGATAGTTTGTGCAATGACCCTCTCCACAGGTTCCAGAAGTTCAATCCAAACGCTGGGGCAGCTGAGGCAGGAAAGGACCAGTATAAGGTGCTGCCAGAGAGTAAGCACGCAGCGGGAGCTGATGGAGTCTGTGAGCCCCAGGATGGAACATGGATGAGCGGAAACAGACTGATGCCAACAGGACTCCAAGCCAACAATTTCTTTTCAAAACCTGTAGCTCCTCCATCTCGAGCATGGATGCAAGAAACCTGCACACTACATCCACATGAGAGAGTCTGCGAGCTCAATGCTTGGAAACAACAGCTGGAGAAAGTGCGATTGCAAGTAGAGCAAATGCAGGTAGGCAGCTGTTTGTGTGAATGTATGAGTCTGAGAGTCATGAATCTTTGACCCATATTTATGAAGCAAGGGGGAAAATGTCTTGTGCTTCTCCCTGTCTTACACTGAAAGTCTCTTAATGATCTGTTTTTACAACATGTAGTGTCACAGGTATCGTTTGACATGCTGCTTATGTAGAGCAGCACTGTATTATGTTACAGCACTGCACAATGGTTCAGATCAAGAGGTGAAATACCCTGTCTGCTAGAAACTGCAAAGAAAAAGCGCGTCAAGAAGTTCTCAAGTTTCTAGAATAATTCTATTCTGTATCTAGAGTTAGAAAACAGACTTTTTAAAAGATGCGTAAAACTAACTGCAGTTCATTAGATGGAGTCACCTCCCACCAGCTGTACCCTAATGGAGACAATTTGTTTCCAGTGAGCTAGCACAGTGATCTAAAATTATTTGTTAATCTCCAGTTGTGCTTGGGCAAAGTTACTTGTTCTTGGACATCGACAGAGACTGAAATAGCTATGTCCTGGCATGCAGATGAGCGCACAGCGTGCAAAATAGCTCTAGCAATGTTGCAATTACCTCTGTGGAGCGCAAACCTCTCCCTCCTCGTTTTGTCTCCTCTTTCAGTTACAAAATGGAGGCGCCTGCCACCATCCCTCAGTGTATTCTCCTTCACTGCCTACACCTGATCCAGCTCAGTGGATCAATATCCTGAACTCCAATGAAAACCTACTCAAAGAGAAAGAGCTCCTCATTGACAGGTGAGAGTTTGGTACTGATGTGCGGCTTAAGGACTCCAGTGCATTTCCTTTTGGAAAGGGAGGGTTTTGAAAGTACCAAGGAACGCTCGTATCTCAGAGTCCCTTTTACCTGACGGAGCTTTTTCGTTGCAAAGAACAATATAATGAACTTCGAGAACAGCCTTTTTTTTTTTTTTTATGAGCTCGCCTTCCTCTTGGTATTAGTATGGTTATCCTGAAGGGTCCAAATAAATGCATTTTGGTTACAGTTTTCTGTCTTTTATAAGGGATACAGATTTCTGTTCACATCATGATTATCTGGAATGTCAAAGCTACTGCCTTTTTGCTCGAGGACTTTCTGGGAGCTCTTTGAGGTCTTTATTTAAAATTTGTTCTTTGTGAGTTTGGGCTGGCAAGCAACATTTCTCATAGCTAATGCTATGGTCCATAAGCTCTTTGAAAACTACCTTCAGCATTTGGACTGTAAATATTTTTTCTGCTTGCTCACTTTGAGTCCTCTGATGTCTGTTCATTTTACTCATAAGCTCCACAGCCAACTTGGATCTTCCAAAGCATGCAAGGCTTGTGAGTTTTATGTATAATCATTGCTGGAGGGGAGAGCCTTTGAAAAGAGGGGAGGGAACAAAAGTTAATACCAATTGCAAAAGGCAGAACGGTTATCTTTCAGATTATTTCTCTGCGGATCAGTTCTGAGTTGCAGAGTTGTCTTTCTGTTCTGCTTGTCACTGTATGGAGCATTAGAGTTGTGGTGGCACTGTTCATGTTGTATTGCTCTCTACTGTATGTTTGAGAACAGTGTATTATTGCTTGTTGGTTATTTTCTTTTTTTTCTACAGACAAAGACAACACATATCCCAGCTGGAGCAGAAGGTCCGGGAAAGTGAACTGCAGGTTCACAGTGCCCTGCTTGGCTGTCAGGCACCCTATGGAGATGTCTACATGCTGAGAATGCAGGTAATTGGGCGCAACAGGGTGTCAGTAAGAAATATGTATTGAATCCAATGGGCCTATTGCTTCTCATGAGGTGTTTCCTGAGGAGAAGGGCCATGCAGAATAAAATTATGCTTTGTATGGGGTCCCAGTTACCTGTCATCTCTGACATCTTTTGTGACTCTTGAGATTTCAAGCCCTCAAGTACCATGGTTTGTTTAGAAGCTGTGCTAGTGATGCAAATGCCTGACACCACTGACAAGTGCCATTTCAGATACTGCAGCATATAAGATGGGCTGAATGATGTTTGGGAATTAAGAGGGCTAAGAACATGGCTCTGAGACAGCGCAGCTGCTTAGTGCCAATTTGTAAGGAAGCGAATTCATTGGCTGTCTCTGTTTGCAGGAGCTGCAGCGGGAGAACACGTTTCTTCGAGCACAGTTCACAGAGAAGACTGAATCCCTCAGTAAGGAAAAGATTGAATTGGAGAGAAAACTGGCTGCTGCAGAGGTGGATGCAAAGCTGATCCGGGAGTCACTGAAGGAAACTATGCAGAAACATGCGGAGGAGTTGAAGAAACAGGAAGAAAGGGTATGATCCCATTGCTCTAGAGATGGGAAGGTGCTTTGTCTTTGAGAAGCCAAAAGTCAATATATTGCCTAGAGGAAAGTTTTCTGTAGCAGTGTGTTATTGCAGGTATTTTCTGATGTCCTTGTAAAGCACTTTGGTTTATAAGCAAAAGCCCTTTCTCTTGCGGTTAGAAGTATTTCAGTACCTCCTCTTTTAACCAGAGAAGGTGCCTATCTTTAAGTGAGCAGAAATGCGGTTGAGTTAAGGTGATACTGTATTTTGGCATTGAGTGCTGTACAAAAAGGTGAATGAGTGGGCTTACAGAGGACTGAAGAATGGACAAGAAATTATATGAACTAAACTTGTATATAACTGTCCCTGCAGGTAAAGGGAAGAGACAAACACATTACTAACCTTAAAAAGAAATGCCAGAAGGAATCTGAACAAAACAGAGAGAGACAACAGAGAATCGAGACTCTGGAACGATACCTGGCTGACCTACCAACCCTTGAGGACCACCAGAAACAGAGTCAGAAGGTAAAACTTCCTCTGATTTGTGATGATGGCTCTTCACGTACTTGCTCAGATAATTTTTCTACAGCTGCAGATAATCATCTGCACAGCTGCCCAAGTAAAATTGTGGTCTGGCCTTTTCAGAGGAGGAATGTTCTGAGCTATAGCTGAGAAATTGCCGCATAGTTAATAAAAATCTGCCTTGCAAATGTGGTTGAAACATGGTGTGTGTGGTGAAACCCCTGGGAGGTCTTTAGCGTCTTGTGATGGTCTTTGTTGCAGCTGAAGGAGTCTGAACTGAAGAGTACTGCTATGCAGGAAACAGTGCTGGCACTGGAAACAGAGCTTGGAGATGTCCGGGCTGCTTTCAGGGAGCAAGAGGTGCAGCTAGAAACCCAAAAGCACAAGGAGCTGGAGCTTCTTTCCACTGTGCGCAGGTAAAAATCGGGAGGATTAGAATAAGCTTCATCTTAGCACAGAAGTAATTGCTGCACAAGAGCAGTGATGATTCAGCAAACCACTGTCCCACCTGTCAGAACCAGGTCACCATGGATTTGTGATGATTATGTGAATTCTCGCTAGAATGCCGTGTTCAAATTCTGTGTGCCAACAGTGGAGCATGGGAGCAGAACCAGATGGCTGAAAGAAAGGGGGCCCCTGTTTTGTCACCTGGGTCTGTCTGTGTCCTCAGTTTATCACTCTCAACTGTAAATCCTTGTGAAATGGACCTACGTAATCTGCAATTGTTGTATCTCTGCAAATGTGCCAATATCACGGGTAGAGCGGTGTCCAGGGAGAGGGACTCCCTCCTTCACAGCCCTTGCAGTTTGCAAGCTGGGATGCAAATAGGGCAACACTGAGACCTGATATGAAAACCATTTGCCTCCTCGTATTGTTTAGTGAGGGAAGCACCTTAAGTAAAAGCTGGCTTTCCCATGGTGTTCTGTTAATTTCAGCTTGCAGGACAAGGTGCAGCAGTGTGTAAAGAATGCAGAGAGAGGACCTCCTGCCCAGGACGGTGAGAGACAGAAAATAGAAAATGACTCTCTGAAGAAAGAATGCGACCGCCTCAGGAAGGTAACAGGCTGTCCCAGCTGAGAATCACACATTTTTCCTTCCACTGAATCACACAGGGCGCTAAAATGAAATCAGGGACTTCTGCAGTCATAGGCAGTCACAATTGTACTGAAGCAGCAGTTCCTGGAATTCCAAATGGAGGGGTTTTAAAAGCCGTTCTTGGTGTGATAACTGTGCACTTCTACAGTAACACTGGAGAGAAGTTGCAGAATGCAGAAGAGGGCAGAGGAAAACCACAAGAATGCAACTTCTCTGGTCTGTTTTAGCTGATAATTCTAATGGTGCCTCTTATCAGGTACCTTTTGTCAGGGAATCTAAGGCCACTACTAAAAGAGGTAGTGCTTAAAGCTGTAAGTGGACAGGGAAGAGAAGGAGAGGGGATGCTGTCCTACTGAAGGAGAAGTGCTGGTGGTATTACTGAGTCTGTGTAGCCAGTTCTGATGCCTCTGCTTGTGATTCCAGATTGTAGACAAGCAGCAGAAGAAGATGGAGCAGTTGTCCTTGCAAGTAAAGGTGAGAGGTGACTGCAGAGGGACCTAGAACTGGGAATCTGCTGTGAAGTGAGTTAGACTTACTGCTTTCCCATGGTCTGTTCCAGAACCTGGAAGAACAGGTGGCCCAGGAAGAGGGGACAAGCCAAGCTGTGAAAGAGGAGGCGATGAGAAGAGAAAATGCGCTGCAGCAGCTCCGCACTGCTGTGAAAGAGGTCAGAGCAAGAGCGTTTAGAGTGCCCAAGCATAGCAGTTGAATGAACAATGGATTGTCTTTTAGCAAGGCCCTTAATTTGCAGTCAGCAGCACAACCTCTCCTGCTTCTTGCTAGTCAGTTGATCTGAAGGGAGCTCTTCTCTGTTCAAAAGCAGGAGGAGAGAGGCAGTTTCTGCCCTGGGAACTTCAGCTGAGGCTGTGGGTTAGTGGTGGAGGACGCTGAGCTTGCCAGCTGGGGGCAGCAAGGTGGTGAGCTGGAGTCCAAACTCGGCTGCAGCCCTGGCTGAAAGGCAGGGCTGAGCCCTATTCTCAAGCCTAAAGGAAGCCAAGCACAATGGCAGACCTTGAGGGAAGGGATGGCCGGTGTTGGGGTGAGTAGCTGGTGCACAACCTCCTGAAAGCTTATTTTGTTGCATCATGCCTCAGCAGGGACAGTGTAGTGTCATGGGGTGCTTCCTGGCTCAGCTTGGAGAAGAGAAGGCTCCAGGGAGACCTTATAGCCCGTTCCAGAACTTAAAGGGGCCTACAGGAAAGATGGAGAGGGACTCTTTATCAGGGAATGGAGGGATAGGACAAGGGGGAACAGTTTTAAACTGAAAGAGGGTCGATTTAGATTAGATATTAGGAATAAAATCTTTACTGTGAGGGTGGTGAGCCCTGGCCCAGGTTGCCCAGAGAAGCTGTGGCTGCCCCATCCCTGGAGGGGTTCAAGGCCAGGTTGGACAGGGCTTGGAGCAGCCTGGGCTGGTGGGAGGTGTCCCTGCCCATGGCAGAGGGTTGGAACTAGATGATCGTTAAGGTCCTTTCTAACTCTAAGCATTCTGTGATTCTTGCCTGAGCCAGGAAAGCCAAATGCTCATACCCTGCAGGACTGACACTCGCTCATCTGGCAAGAGTCTGGAGGACTTGATGTAAACCTGCTGCTCCTGCCCTTGGTGTTCCCATCATCATCGTGGAGGAGCAGTTGTGTTAAGTTGCTTTAAGTGTGCTAGTTCTGACCACTCATCTGCGGTGTCCATTTGTTCAGCTTTCAGTGCAGAACCAGGATCTCATTGAGAAGAACCTGACCCTTCAGGAACGGCTCCGGCAGGCAGAGCTAACAACCCAGCCGCTGCCTGCTGAGACAGCCCACCTGGCCCAGGAATTGCACAGTGAGCTGGCCAGCTGTCTGCAGGATTTGCAGTCTGTCTACAGCATTGTCACTCACAGGGCTCAGGGCAAGGATCCCAACCTCTCTCTGCTCCTGGGCATTCGCTGTAAGTATGCCGAGTGATGGCAGAGCGAACCCTTTGGTTCCTGTGCTGCAACAGAAATAACTCACACATAATGCAGCATGGAAGATTCTCATCTCTCTGGGATTCTGAACCTTCCTTCTGTTTTAGCTAGCTCTAAAGGTGCATGCTGTAATAACTAAATGTTAAGTAGTACCTCTCTCGCAAATGTGCATTGGTTTTTCTGTCTCACTTGCAAATGTCTGTGATCCTTGGTCAGAACTGCACGCACGGTAACACCCTTCTCTGACTCCACAGTTGTGCAGCACTCTGCTAAGGAGAAGGATGACTTGCTGAGCCCTGATGGACTTGCAAAGAAACTGGCGGAGGTGAAACAGCTTCACAAAGAGGTGGAGGACTTAAGGACAGCAATATCTGACAGATATGCTCAGGACATGGGAGACAACTGCATCACCCAGTAAAGAACACTGCCCAAAGTAAGACAGGAAATGAAGACTTGAAAACCTCAGGAGTCTAGCGCTCCTATGACCCAAAACCTATTCAGCACTTTGCCATCCCTTTGCTCGGGTACAAGATGTGTGACTTATCCAATCCATGAGAAACCAGGGGGTTTGTTGCCAGAATTGTTTAGTTGCTGACTGGCTAACTGGAATCGTTCAGGGCTTCGGTGTCGGGCTTTGCCGTAGCTTTGATCTTGTGGAATGTGTTTATGCTGTGTTTGCTGGAGCCGGTGTGGTCTCTGATGCCGGGAGATGAATTCTGAATTGCCTTCCAGGCATGTCAAATGCTGAACACGCAAATGTGACAGTTAAAATCATCACTAAAAGGAAATGTATGCCCTGGTCTTTCTGATAAATTCTCTGTGCAGATCCTGTGTGACTAGTAAGACCAGAGGATTATCAGAGTGTTCAGGGGATATCTGTGGACTTCATAGGTGAGCAGGTGTGCCAGTTATACCAGTGCTAATTACACCAAGGTGCTGCAGGCTCGTCAGATCCTGTGTGCACAGCTCTGGCTTGGATGCTTGTGTAGCTGTTCATGGAGCAGGACCTGCTTTGCCCAGGTAAATCCAGCCAGACTCTTGCAGTCTCCAATGGAGTTGGGGAGTAAAGCAACACTAAAAGAAGGCTCTGAAAACACTCCCCTGGGCACTTTTACCTCAGAAGCCTTAAGCCTTTTATCCCCCCTGAAACAGCACTCTGAGCATGGGTATGATTCAGACTGCAGAGGAAGTGGATTGATGCTGAAGTGCCTTAATGTACTAGAGAAACCTCCTGTCCCCATGCTGCTTCATGCCTAATGCGTCTGCTGGCAGGGTGAGGAACTGCTGTTTCTTGTCGCAGCCTTTAGAGCCATCACGAACAGTTCTGGGGAGCCTCAAATATGTGTAGCCCCTGCCACAGCCGCAGAGAGCTTCTGCGCCCCCAGGGGACCCTGCTGCAGGCCAGCAGGGAGACACCGCTGCCTGGCTCTCTGCTTGCTAGGGTGAAAGCCATTCTGGTCCTAACACGGCAGGATGCATCCGAGGGCTCTCCCTGATGCCTGCAAGGCAGTGACCACTCGGGCTTTGTTGTAGACCTGCTCCTCGTTCTCTGGGAGCTCCCTTTTAAATAATGGGATTTCTAAATAAATCAGTACGGGATGCGGTTCACTTTGTCACAACCCTCCTTAACCTTAGCGGCAACTCGTCCTGGTACTGAGTGCTTGCTTGCAACAGCGCTGTGGTGCTGAGGGTGGAACTTTTTTCATTTTCAGCTTGAATTAAGAGCAAGATAAGTCGGTTATGTCACGGGGGGGAAAATACTGCTGAAGCTTCTGTCTGTTTGGTTGTTCTTGGTTCATGTTGGGGCTGTGAGCCCAGTGTTTGTGAGAAATGCTTTTGTTATTCCTTTGTGTTAAAATTTAAGACCAAATATGTTTTGTTCTTAGTGTTTGGCCACCACGGGTGATGGTGGCAATAAATTGTTTAGCTCGCTGTCCCGAGCTGCCCCCTGCATGGCACGGGGAGGGAGCGCAGCAGCATCTGTGGGGCAGCCAGCTGTCTGCTCCGTTCTTGCCACATCTGGTGTATTATATTTCTGGCTGTTTCTGTTCCCAGGCTGCTGATGCCATGTACTGAGCTAAATGTAGGCCAAGGCTATTTCTTGAACTCACTTGTCCTGGCTGCTGGGAGCTCTCTAAGCATTGGGGTGCAGAGCGTCACCGGCCGTGACAGTTGCGCTCTCCTGCAGGGTGCTGTTTAGCACCATCCCCTTTCTCTGCAACCTTTGGGGTGCAAGATCTAGTTCCCAGGTGCTGTGCGGGGACGCGTTTGCCCTCTGCCCCTGCGGAGCTGGCTGTGAAATGGGATCGTGGCTGAAACCTCATCTTGGCGGATGCCTGGAGCCTCGCGCCTGGCCCGGTACCAGCAGCTGGGCTGCTGGTGCAGAGGGGAGGGAAGAGAAACACCCCCGTGTCATCCCCCTGCAAAACTGGACCCGTCTGGCTCAGATGGTGATCCCATTTGCCATATGTGACTGCTGCTCTCCATGCAGGGGAGATCTTGGGGCTTTCCTTACAGAGCATCCCAGACAGGGGTGGCAGGACCATGTTCTGGCTCTGTCTTTTTGTGCTGCGTGTCCTCGCGTCGCGTTGCGTGTAGCGTATTTATACCAGCCTTTGTCTCACCCGTTTGTTTGTACTGAGTGTTTCGAGTATAAAATAAAGCTGCTCCGCTTCACTCCTGCGAAGCCGCTCGCTACCGGGGCGGGGGGGCCGGGGCCGGGCCCCACCGAGGCCGCATGCCCGGGCCCGCCGGCCCCATTGGTCCCCGCAGTCACATGCCGGGCGGCGGCGGGGCCGCCCGCTCCCTCCCTCCGAGCCTCCCTCCGCCGGGCTGAGCGCAGGGAACGGCCGCGATCGCAGCATGAGCACCCTCAAGGTCTACAGCACCTCGGTGACCGGATCCCGGGAGGTGAGCGGCGGCGGAGGGTGCTCCGGCGGGGCAGGGCTGGGCGCCCCGGTGTCCCTTTTCCCTGGGGTGGGCGTCTCTAATCCGTGGAGTTGCGAAGCCCCCCCGCCCTATCCCAGGTGTCCCCTCCCCTGCTCAGGCTGCACCGTTTCCTTTTTTCCCTTTTTCCCCCGAATTCATCTCGCTGTGTTGGGTGACCCCCCCCTCCCATGCAGGACCGCGCCCGGTGGCCAGGTGGGGACTGGACTGTGGCCCGTAAGGAGCGGTCACTCTGCGAGTGCTGTGCTGAGTGTGGCTAGCACGCTGGGGTGCCTGCCCACCCATCGGGCTCCTCTCCAGCTCCCCATAACCTGCCTTTCCCACCCGGATTCCAGATCAAATCCCAACAGAGCGAAGTAACCAGAATCCTCGATGGGAAAAACATCAAGTATGAGCTGGTGGATATCTCCCAGGACAACGCTCTCCGGGAGGAGATGAGGGCGAAGGCAGGCAACCCCAAAGCCATCCCGCCCCAGATCGTCAACGGAGACCACTACTGTGGGGTAAGGCTTGTGCTCTGCGCTGGGGATAACCACCATGGGGACTGGGTGGTGGGCAATAATTCTGTCCCCTTGGTTTTGGTACAAATGGTGTCAAGAAGCCTTTCAGAAGGCATCATGAGGTGCGCCTTGTCTCTGCTGCCAGGGCTAACGGGTGTTTGGAGCATGGTGGCTTGTGAAAAATGGGACTGAGGCGGGGGGACTCTGGGTGACCATGGGCAGGGGGGGCTGTGTTGTGCGGGGCTGTCCCTGCTTTGCCCTGTCATGCTCCATGTGACTGTCACCCGTGCTGTGAACCAGTTTGTGCTGCGTGCTTAGGGGACCCTGTGCTGCCTGACCTTTGGGAACATGCAGCTCCCTCTTGCCTTGTGAGCGACCGTGTGGCTTTTCCCTGCAGGATTACGAGCTTTTTGTGGAAGCCGTGGAGCAAAACACCCTGCAGGAGTTCCTGAAGCTGGCCTGAGCCCCAGGCTCCTCTCCCGTCCTGGACTCTACCTGCATTCCTGAGCACCCTCATCTCCGACCACCTTCACTTCCAGGTTGTCAGCGCTGTCCTGGCACCATGACCTGTATCCCAGCATAGGGAAACCCATGACCAAAACTACTCATTGCAGCTGCCTACAATTCCCTCCTGCCTAACCCTGATAATCATTTCAGAGGGATCCAAAGAAAGTCTGACGCTCGCTGCGCATGGCCTTTCAACAAAGCTGGGCCTGGCTCACACCGCAGCTTCCAGTGCCTCTGTAAACAGCAAAGCCTCTGGGGCTGTGCGAAGTGCAGCCGTCCGTCAGCCCTCTCCTCTGCAGGGAGAGCTTCTGCTTCAGGAGGGAAGGGCTTAGGGTTGCATGTTACTTTCCACTTCTCCCAGTTGCTGTTAAAATTGTAAATCCTGCTGCCTCACTTCCTTTTTCTTTTTCTTTTTTTTTTTTTTCATCTCAACTGCAGATATTATGGCAACTAAGTTGATTTTTGTTTGTTTTAATTTAATGCAAAAATACTGCACAAAGCTGGGGTCTGACCACCCACCATGGAGAAGGCCGGGGGCGAAGGCTGGTGTCACTCTGCAGCTGCCTGGGGAGGATGGATGGCCCTAGAAGTGGGACCCGCACTGCTCTGTCTGCCTTCCGCTGGGATGCAGTGCCAGGGCTCCCTCGTGAGCGTTAATGGCTCAGGGCTGCTCCAGAACAGCTGATGCTCCAGCTGTCTTACCTTTCCTCTTTGAGTTGGCTTTTTTGCAACCTGGACCAAGTGCATTTTGTTTTCCTGCCAAAAAGCAAGTTTATAACCAGTGTTGTCTTCCGAGATGCTATTAAATGTTACTGTACCTTTCATGTCGGTACTCGTGGGTTTCTTTTCAGTTTGGTTTTATTTTGGCTACAGGTTAAACGTCACCCTACGTAGAGATTGTGAGTCACTTCCAGCTCAGAGAACCTGAGTCAGTTGTACTTGCTGCTGCAGCCTGACACAAAGATCTTAACACCTTAGATTGCTGCCGCTAATCAGAGGCTCACAGGACTTATCTGAATATCCTACAGCACAGTAGTGACAGGTACCTCTCAAGCATTCCTCTGTGTGGTAAGAACAGCAGCCTTGGGGGAGGGACAGCTTCAGCCAGACATGAGAGTGAAAAACGAACCCCTGGTACAAAGACTACCCGGTCGGTTATGGACCAGGATATAGAGGGGCAGTGGAAAAGCTTGCCCTGTAGGAGGGTCCCCTGTACACCCCTATACCTGCTATGGGTGCAGAAAGGAGGAAACTAATGTAGAGTAGTGGGGATTGAGTTACTGGTCATGGAGAGCCTGTGGAAAGGGCTGGTTTGCATGAGTGGTGGTTCCAGTATTTGAGTTGCCCAGGGTCCAGCTCTGGTCAGAGGGGTCTGGGAAGTGCTCTGGGCATCCTGCTCCCTTCCACAGCAACTGCGCCTTTGCAATCTTAATGGAAGTGGAAACTGCAACTTAAAGGCTCCCAATAAAACAATTTAATGAGGGCTGGGTCTCTGCTAAAAGGGAACCTGCCAGAAGGGGCTGCCTCGCACAAGTGGGAGTGTCGTCAGCTGGGAGTCAAGTGGGAGCTTGTCACAGCTCAAACAGGAAGAATGTGCAGGGGGAAGGGGACTGGGGAAAGCACAGCCCCAGCCCACGGGAGAGGGAAGAAGATGCTTTACTCAGGGTTCAGCGGAGAAGCAGCAAAGGGATAATGCTCTTCTCCGATGACATGGTGTCCTGTTGCAGCATCCAGCTCCTGGCTGCAGCAGGCTGCTGAGGAAGGGAGGGGAGGCTGGCAGCTTGGGGCTGTCGCAGGCAGGCTCAGCGTGGCTGTGAGCCTGGGCCCCGTTGGAGCTGGGGGCTGTCCAAGGGAAGGAGTTGTTCACGTACAGGAAACCCAGTAGCAGGATCTCCTGGCTGAGATGGGTCTGGCTCAGTCCCAGCATTGCAATGGCTCAAGGCCTTTAAGTTTAGCTTCACCAGGGACCGTATAACTGAGCCTGTTTCTCTTGTGGTCTAAGTTCAGTTGAAATCTCTGAGGACCAGCTGTGTGTGGAAAGCAAATTGACCCTGGCTGTTTGTCTGTCCTGCTATAGAGAATCCCTGAGCCCACCTAAGCAACTGCCCAGTAACAGTGTAAAGCTGGCGGCCTTCCCTGGGCAGGGATCAGCCTGTGTAACCTTCAGCAGAGGTGAGAAACCAGGGCTGGGGTTTGAGCTGATACAATGCCCCTGTGTTAGAAGCCCACCTGTCTTGGGGAAAAGCATCCACCCACGAGGCAGCAGGGCTGGGCTTGGCACCCGCTGCCAAAGGGAGGCCAAACCCCTGCCTCTGAGCTCTTCTCTGTCCCAGGTAATGGCGCAATGAAACTAAATCTGGAAAGACAACCCTCTCCTCTATTCCCAGCCAGGGTAGGTTATAACACAGCTAACGGTGCAAGGCAGCTCCTTCCTCTTGCAGAGCTTGGGGCAAGCAGCTCTTGCTAGGAGCTGTTAAGCTGTTTTCAGCCCTGTCCCCTCTTGTTGGGAGGGGTCTCTTCTCCGCAGCAGCAAGGAGGCATTGGGGATCAGGCCACATTCCTGCAGGCTCCTGGAGTTGTCTGCGTACACCCTCTGGGGGAAGGTACTGATGATCTCATACGTGTCGGAGTCTCCACCCCTAGGAAAGAACAGCACAATCTTTCCTACATACAGGATCCCCCAAGGTTTTGTTGAGATGCTCTGTCTGATCCAGCTGTGGTTAGGTAAGAGCAGAGGGAGAGACTGTTTCACAAGCACAGGCCAAGCAGAAAAAAAGGGCTTCCTGCCCAAACTGAAGACAGCCAGGCGCAGAGCAGCCATTCCAGGCTGCACAGCTGCGGTGGGGAAGGAGGCTCTTGCATCCCAACAGCAGTGAGCTCATCGTGGGCTCGGACCAAGGCCAGAGCTACGGCCTGCAACAGAAGAGTGGAGAGCAACGGGGTCCCTTCAATCATCTGGAACTGTCCCCAAAGCCCTTGGGCAGCATTGAGTGTGCTGGGACACAGAGCTGGCTGAGCAAAGGGTGGTGTTTGTCCAGCAGCAGCTCCGTCAGCCAAGCTGAAGGCTGCAGCTCAACTTCAGGCTGCACCAATGCCTTGGGAATGGGCGAGTGCTGCTGAGCAGCTGGAAGGAGGCAAAGGCAGTGATGGACCTGGGTCAGATGGCAATCTTGAGAGGACAAAAGAGGCTTATCTCTGCTGCTGCATCAGCTTTTTGGGAAAGGTGGGGATTAAATGCTCTGAGCTAAGTGTCACCCTGGCAGTGCTGCACAGAGAGCGTATCTGGTGGTGGAGCTAAAGCAGCAGAAGGGTGCCCAGCAGCTCCTGGGACTGTCACCCTCAGCCTGCTCAGCTCAGGCTGATCTGTGTGAAGCAGAGCGCCAGGGCCTTCAGCCACCGCTGAGAAACTTTCCCTGGGGCTCTGTGGAGCCGGTGGGGAAGAAGGGGAGGAAGCCCTAGGCCTACCTGGCGTGGGCAAGGTGCTGGCGCAGGTCCCCTATGGTCTCTGTGAACAGCATCTTTACGATGTACGTCTGCTCCCCGCTCTCAGATTTGATGCGGAGGGTGCAGATATCAGGGGCAGAAACTTCATCCATCTTCACCCTGGAGGTTAGAAAACCTCCTCAGCTGAGGAGTGAGGGCTCTGCTGGTGGCAGAGCCCCTGGGCTGATCACCCAGGGTGATCTGAACAGGGGAGAGGTGTTCCACGTTTGGGAACGTCCTTGAGATGAACAAGGCCCTGTCTGGTTGCAGGCGAGCAGACCAACTCATGGACCAAACTGCTGCTTTGTTTTCACTGCTTAAAGGTGCCTCAGAAGGAGGGTTGCTGACCTTTTTTAGCTTTTTCATTTTAGATCAGGGCTGACTGATAAGTACTTCGCCCTACTTTTTTGATTAAAAATAATCTGCATGGGGGTTTTTCATTAGCTATTTGGGTCTTGCCTTGCCAGAAGACTATGAGTGGAAAGTGTTGTTAGTGTGACCTCCCGCTTGGGCATCAGTTTCCTGTAGGAATTCTCCCATTTAACATGACCACAAACAGCTTTTTAGATAGTTTCAAACTCTTAGGCCTTGGCTTGCTGTTGGGAAAAGTATTTCACAGCAATGAGTAAGTAATATTTTGAACAACAGAAGCTTTTGTTAGAGATGTAAAAGATGGCAGGCTTACCATGAACAATTTGGTGGTCTTCCCAAAAGACCAAACTTGGCCTTTTTTTCTAATTGTTTCTAAGGTATCAAAGGGGTGAGTCCATTTACTTCCTCAACTAAACCCCCTGAAATAAACCCTCAGTGAAGAAATAGGAGGAAGATGAGAGCCTGACAGGGCAGGGATGAAGGGGCCTGTACCTCTCCAGGGCAGACAGCCTGGGTGCCTCCACCAGGATCTCTTGGCTGCTCCGCACCCCACCAGCACCCTGAAAGCAAACCAGGTGAGTGTCACCGCTGCCTGCTCTGCACGGAGAGCAACCAGTGCCAGGAAAGCCCAGGAGCAGGTGCCAAAGTGCTACGTGTGCTCTGGTGGAGCCTCTCTGGGAGGAGGAGGTTACACAGAGCCGAGAGGCCCGAGGAGGGGGTGCTGGTGCTGTGCAGGGCGCTGAGCCCAGGGAATTGCTGCCAGCCTCATCCTATGGGTGTTTGGGGGGGTTCACTTGTACCTGCTGTGCTGCTCTGGCTGAGCCTTGGGCACCAGTCACTTCTCCTCCGTGTTTTGAGGACTTTGAAAACTTGTTGAGAAGCTGCTCCAAGGAGACTTTGGGACCTGCCGGAGCAGAGGGGAGATGTGTCCATGTGCGACCTTTTTGACAAACCATTTTCCCCCAGAATAGGGTGATTTGGTGAAACAAAAGAGCACAACAGCCGACAGGGAGAGCTCTAACCTCCCCTAGCTAGGCTGAGATTGTTCTCATCTTCCCCATCGAAGCTTGTCCCACTTTCTGGCCTGGTAAATGTTTGTTTGTCAACATCAACAGTGAGCAACTGTGCAGCCTCTTCAGCACGCAGCTGGGATGCACAACTGGTAGAAACCAGGTCAGCCCTGCGTGGACAGGGAAAACTGAAACTATGACAACTTTAACGGGCTTGGAAAATTTTTCATCTTGTTAGGGTGTATTTGTAGGCGTCCGTTCCTTTTTCTGTGGTGGCACTGGGCAATTATGGTTTTTTACTACTTGGATAAAGGAAACATTTAGCACAACTTCTGTTTGTGAATGGCCTTGAGATGAATGAGCAAGTAGTACAGTTTTATACAAATAGGAAGATGTTGCTGATGGGCAATGCATGTTTGGATTGTTTAGTTATGCATGCACAAACACACTATTTTCTGTCTACGTGACTGCATTTGACTTTCCAACCCTGACAGGTATTTCTTACACAGACTGATAGAGTCTAGAAGCAAAACGAGGAATCTGTGGCCTCACTTTATGTCCCATATTTTCTTAGGAAAGTCTGAAGAGGAATTGTCCCATATTCAGTACAGTTAAGATCAGTCTGGCTTGAAGATGTCTGCCTTTATGGAACGAGCTTGTAGGAGAACCGAAGGTTGTTTGCAAGCTGCCCCAGCCCAGATCTGCAGGGTTCCCCTCCTACCAGCTGGACTGCCCCGGTAAGGTTTTGATTCTCCTCTGTGGGAGTTAGCTGCAGTTTTGAGGCAGGCTTAAGAATTTACCTGGTATCTCCGTGGTTTCCTGCACCTCGCTGGATTTTGAATGGCCAACCACTTGGCCATGGCCAGGAAAACTCCCTGGAAGGTGTCTCTCCTGAAATACCACGTCCCTTCTGTCAGTGACCTGTTGGATTAAGGCCACCTGCCATAAGCAAATCTGACTGTTGTACAAGCGTGTTCTCACTGTATCAGAGCGAAATAAACCACGGCACCAATAACCAAGAGTTGTAAACCCTAAATGAAACCGAGAGAGCTGCTTCGTCAGAAACTGCTCCGGCTGTCCAGACTCTGCTTGCACTTGACCTTTCCTCTGTCTCTGCTTCTGCACTTGAAAACGCTTTCCAGGTGGAAAGTGATGCAAAAGCAGCACGTTGGGGGTGGAGAGGGATTTGGCAGTAAGAAGCTGCAGCGGGGACTGTCAGATGGCTCTGACACACCAAGAATGGCAGAGTGCTACCTTGAGGCCCCCAGCAGTGGGGAAAGCTGTATAAATAGGGGCAGACTTTCTGTCTGGGTTCCACTTATGTTATTCTTACACCTGGCTGGCCATCTCTCAGGCGGATGCGCTCTGTGTCCGTATTTACCCCAGGTTACTGTACTGTCCCGTGGCTTCCATATGTGGCCAGCTGTGCACAGCCACAAGAACCTTGCACGTTTCCTTCCTCTTCCACCTGACTTTCTAACTACCACACCTACCAGCCCGCTCTGGCTGTCCTGACCTCATCCTCACCTGTGCAGTTGTGCCCTGCTTTCTTCATGGCAGTGGGTAGGTGCACCCTTCTGGTTGTGCCTGCTTACGTTTCGGATGCACTCGAAGACCTAGATTAGGGTCCCCTGAGGCTCTCTGCCTGAAAATGTGGCCTTGGCTTTTTGCCAGTTCTGAGAAAACAAAAAGTGGGGCCCAAAAGAACCTCAGGTGGCCAAATCCATTTAAATTGTAGAAAAATAAACTCTCCCGGCATCCTCCTTGAGAGATACTTGTTCAAGCTGTTTTTAAAAGCTTTTCCAGGGGGAACTATTTAAGAACTTTTTTTTTTTTTCTCCTTTTTGTTACACAGCTCTTGAGAGGCTGCACGTACTACTTCTACAAAGCTTGCTATGCTCTTAGAAGTCTTGTTCCCAGCCAAGATTCACTGAGGCAGAGAAACCGTTCAGTCCTGGTGCCAAAATGCTCACTTACTTCCTGTAACGGCTCTAGCAGGTGTGCTCCCAGCCACCCTCTCCCTGAGAGAAACATACACAGAATTAAGCTGCATGTATGCTGTATTCAGAAACCTCAAACTTAATTTGCTGTGGAGAGCATCCAGCAGACTGGTGAAAGAAACGTGAACCATTTTCTTGGGAGGCAAGAGAGCAGTTTCATCCAAAAAGTTGATAAACAGGGTTTTGCGCTGCTTACTTGCAAAGGGACGCCATCTGGGTAGCGCATCTGCAACTCTGAAGGGAAATAGCCATCCATAATATCCTGCAGGCATTGCTGAAACAAAATGAGAGCTCGTGGTCATACCTCAGACTTTCTATTTATCTCATGACAGATACGTTCCTTCTGGGATGTTCCTATTTGAGTTGTTATTGCCATGCAGAAAAGTCTGCAAAAAAAGACCCAGAATCTCCATCTCTAAAAATTATTAGACAATGATATAGAAGTCTTTAAAGGCACCATGGGAATGGCAGGTGAGAAGCTGGGGGTCTCAATAGCTGCTCCTTTTTGTGACTGGGACAAGCTCGCAAGCTCTATTCCTACACATGCCCTTTCCTGAGGCTTAGTGAATGACAGCAGGATGGTTCTAAGTCTCATTCCTGTACAGACCTTTCCATACCTGTGTGGATGGGTCCTCATAGGGCCGAAAGGGTCCGCCGAACATGACGATCCCGTTTTGATACAGCGTAAGAGGGAGAGGTTCTGGCTGTCTCAGCCGAGCACCCCCAGGCATGTGCTCGATTTGAGAAATGCCTTCTCCAGCCAGCACATTCAAATCCTTCACGTTTTCCAAGATTAAATCAAAATCAATCTGGTGTTTGGAAACAACTGCTTCACCTGTGGCAAAGGGATTAGAGTTACATGGGGAAGGGGGTGCCAGCTAAGCAACTTCCACCTCTGTGTGGATGCATTTGAGGTGCATATGAGTCCTAGCGCTTTGGGACTGTCTGTGCTGCCTCTCCACACTTCGCCTTTCGCTCTTTTGCAAAGTGTGGTGCAATACCGTTGCTGTGGTGCGGCGTTGCCAGGTTTACATGGGTGTGTGTGAAACCACAAGGGCAGGGCAGCAGGGAAACAACCCTCTTGCTGCAAGTTCATGTAACTCCAGAGCCAGCTACAGAGCAGCCAGCTCTTTAGAGACCACACTCGGCTCCTTGTTGTTGGTTGTAATTTCAAGAGCATTGTGTCGTCCCTTAATGCGGTGCTGTAAAATGCACAGAGTGAGGAACTCGACTAGTTGGATTAACTAGATTGGATAAATGGATCAGGGCAGGCTCGCTGTAGAAATGCCAGGGTAAACACAGCCGGCTGCTCGCCACCAGCAGATTGCTCGCTCTTGCTGGGGCGCTGCTGAGGATGTTTATCTGGGTGCTTGAGGAGGGTGGTAGGGTGAAGCAGTAAAAGAGGTTGTGATGGGACAGAATGAAATCAGAAGAGGAAATGAAAGAAGAGATGTAGGCAGAGGTAAAGGCTTTGATATCTTCTGTTCTGCTTTTTTATGATTTGATAATGGGGGGCAGGGGAAACCTCCCTTAAAAAGGGTGAGCTGAAAACATTATAAATTATTTCTACTGCTTCCGTCGTCTTCTACCCTCCTGCATCTAAGGGAGGGAAAGATTAGTTAGCCAATACTTGCATGGTGGTTAGGAAGCAGCATTAACCGTACAGGCCAAATATTATTCTTTTTTTTTTCTCCATTACCACTTCCTAAGAAGCCATTGCCAAATATGTTTGGACCCCATACAGCACAATCAGGCCTCAATTAAACCACTCACGTGGTGGTTGGGAGGAAGGGCAAACAATACTCTCTGATGGAGCCAGACAATATGGGTAAGTTACTACAGCTACTATATAAACAAAGCATCTGATTCCATTTTCCACCCATTTTACGTCAATGTTATTAGAGCAATCAAGCTTCAAACATTTAGAGTATGGGAACTCTTCAGGAAGCAGCTGCTGCAAGGGTATCCTTCCAAATGGCTGAGCCACCGGGTTCTTTCCTCTTCCCCTAGATGAGGCTTACAAAATTTAGGTGTATAAAATACCAACGTTCTGCCTGGCTTAGCTCCTGTTAAATTGCTCCATGTCTGTGTCCCTGAGATGGACTGGTGTGAAGACCTCAGTACAGGATCACAGATTCTGAAGACCCAAATTGTGGGTCTTGGATGCCTCTCTACCCTGGGGGAGTATCATACCTTCTCTAAGCATGCAGCAGGAGCTAGGATAGCTGCTTCAGCAAAGAGTGCTGGTGCTTTACCTGGCTTCCAGAGGCTCCTTGCTGGCAGCTCTTCTTCATCCTTGTGCGATTCTAAATCTTCCAGCTGTTCATGTCTCTCTCCAACCCAAATCAGACCATAGTCATTTAAAAACTGCTGTAAGAGGCAAGTAAAAGTCAGTGTTGTAGACCAGAGCTTTAGAAAACTAGAAACAGAAGCGTGAGAGTCGTCAGTTGTGACCATGAGAAGCAGAAGGAGAGGTGAAAGAGAAGGTTTGTCTTGAGTTTTTTTGGCCCTGGCAGACAGACAATGTCACTGGCAGGGTAGTAGTAGCAGCTCTACTAGTAGTAGGCAAAAGGGAGAATGAAAGTATCTGTAGTGACCCAGTAATCTCCCAAGGCTGTAGTAGCTGTAAAGAATATTTCTGCAGTCCTAGAAATCAAAATGAAGAGGCTTGCAGGAGGCACAAATGTTTGTGTATTAAAAAAAAACCTCTAACTGCCCTGTAGCTCACGTCCAACCTGTTCTTTCTTTTCAGAGGTGTGAGGTGAAGAATTGTGATGATCAAAGTGGCAGCTTGAAAAGGACCAAGCAGCTTGGGACTGCAACGATCTCAAACCAAAGCTGCAGATGGCTTAGGGCAAGTGTCTCACCTCCATCTCCCAGACCTGGGTCTGCAGCTGAAGGCACCTACTTTCCAGTTCCTCCACTGTGGATGAGTCAGGAGCATCTGAAATGGAAGACTTGTTTTTTCTATGCACAGCCTTAAAGAAGAGCTATAGATAACCCCTGTACGCAGCGCAGGTGCCCCAGCAGTACCCGCCTGTACCGTTAAGTGAACTCAAGCCCGTACGACACAGGAGCTGAACATGAGCTCTGCGGGCTGGTCCCTGGCAATTCAACCTGCAGCAGTTGGATAAAGATGCTGATAGACTAGAAGATAGTTGCGAGTGATACTGGTGAAGTTTTATGCTGTGGGAAGCTTATGTGAGCAGTGCTGTTTGCAATTATACAATGAGAATTGCTTGGCTTACTCAGTCTTAAGGGACCTATTAAAAAAATGAGCAGGTGTCCACTGAAGCATGATCCAGAAACCTAGGCTGAATGGCTAGAATGATGCACGATGAGGTACAAAACACATGTTTGTGGTTTGACAGGCATGTTCTTGTTATGTGCTCAGGAAATGGAGAACTTGCCACAGCTTTGTGCTAACAAAGTACTTCAGGCATTGTAGGAAACGTGTCAGGGCTCAGCTGGAGAGCTGCTGGATTCCAAGAAACGGAATGGGGGGAAAGACCTTCAGTGACTCACTCAAAGCTGGGTTCAATTTAGAGTTAGGCTGCCTTACAGGACAAGTGAGCCTGGACCTGTAATACCGTTGGAGACTCCGAGTAGATTTTTGGTTGTGCTTAGCTGTGAGTAGCTCTGTTTTTCCAGCCTGTTTGAACTCTGCGGTATTTTTTTTTTTTTTTATGTTCTTTTTTTCTGACCATCCTCAGATATCTGTGGGGTTGGTGTGTGCTCATGGAAACTTAGTAACCCACAGAAAATAGGTCAGGAAATAATTTGCACTGCACCAGAAAAGCTGCCTAAAAGCCACAAGTATATCATGCGGCTCTGCTTTGGCAAACAGTACCACGTGTGTGTAACTGATACCACTCACCGAAGAGGCTCCTGGGCTTTTAAGGCAAGGGTGGCTCAGAGAGGTCTCCAAGCCTGCTCTGTTGCAGTACCAGGAGCTCTGTAGCTCTCCCCCAGGTAGGAGCAAGGTGCCAAGGGTAGAACAATTTTTACCTTCTCCTTTCTGAAGAGTCTTCATCTTTTCTTCAAGTTCAGCAATCCTCTTATCCTTGAGGACCAGAACAGATAATGACCTTGTTTAGTTCCTTGGCCTTCAGAACCTTGAGGCAGTGTTTGCATAATTAGTCCTGGCTTGTTGAGTCAGTGGTGCACGTACTCTCACCCCACTCGGAGACAGGCAAAATAAGGGTCAGAAAGGCTGTATCACCTCACAGGTACCTTAATTAGACTCAAATGAGGGGTGGGATATAAATACACAGCTCCAAGAATAGGAAAGGGATGTGCTGACCTATCTCCCCCTTCTCCATCTGCACAAAAGGTGTAGGCAGCCACGCGGACTTGTGCCCCCTGTGCTTCCTGCTCAGGCACAGCTCGTGCTCTGACCTGCGGTAAGTGGCTGATCTAGAAATGAAACCAGCATCTCTGCAGCTGCCTCTTAAAAAAAAAAAAAAAAAAAGAAGGGTATTTATTCTAAGCTGCAGGACCACAAAGATATCTGCTCCAGGATGACTCTACTGTGTGAGCAGCTGTTGTTTCGGAAAGGAAAAGGAAGAAAAGAAAGGTCTGAAGCCAAACAGCTAATGATATCAGTGAAAGGGTGCTGAGAGTCTTTAAGAAGTCACAGCAGGGACTGTCCACTCTCCCACCCCAAGGACTGATACAGTTGCTCTGTTGCTTTGCAAAGGCTTGTTTGTGTGAGCAGGCTACAGATTCACTTGTTTTAGCCCAAACTAGGTCTGAGCAGGTGTGACGCTCCTGTGGCTTCAATCATTAAAGTAGGGCACAGAGTGGGTTCAGTAAGGGGCAGGATTTTTACCTTCAGTTGAATTTCTTGTGCTTGTTTCTTTATTTTTTGTCCCAACAGAGTGATTTTTTGCATTATGGAGGACATGGGGTCCATGTCAGTGTGATCTGCACCTGAAAGCACAAATACAATGTGTTAGCTCTCTAAAATGGCGATCGGTATTGGAGGCTCATCTGTGCCATAGGGGACCCCACACAAGAATTCCTGTTCTGCCACAGCAGGTAGGAAAAGGGAACCTTTTGGGGGTACTGGGTAGAAATCCCTTGGCTCCTGGCTGGTAGGGACACGGCAGTGTCACCAACAGCACGCTGTGTATGCAAGAGAGGGACCACAGGAATTAGCCCTGGCCTGGGGTATCGAGTCCACCAGGCTGTCACTGAGAAACTGTGATGGCCCAGAATCCCCTAATCATTGAGGGACTTTACCCTGCATGTTCTTTTTCAGTGTTGTCCCCCTTGAGCAGGAGGGGAGGCTGCTTTGCGCTGGATTCTTTGTCCTAGGAGACAGGCTGTCACCTTCTGAGAAGAGGCATGAAGAGCATGAAAGAAAGAAAACAGGTCAGCGTTTTGGATACGACTTCTCCAAAAGCAGGTAAAGAAATACTGGGGTTGTGCTGAGGGAAAGAGAGGGCAGGAGAAAGCAGGGTGGCCCGGTCCATTCACTCCCACAAGCACTCTGACTAATTAATGAGTGTATGTGGGCACTCATTATGAGCCAGGACTCAAGGGAAGGTACAATCTCAGCAGCTGGAAAGCGCAAACACAGCATGGAGCTTGCAGAAAGAGACCATGACGCTAGTACGGAGCATCCTGCGCTGCACAGTGAGGCAAAAAGGGGTAATATTTAGCTATTTTAACAAAAAGCACAACGCTGGGATTAACAGAAGCAGCAAACTTCACTGGGAGTGGAAAGGGAGCTTTTGCTTTAAGATCTAGTAGGAAGGATGTGACCTAAAATGGAACTGTAAAAATAGATGAGGCTCAAACGTGCTCTAGGGTTTGCTGAGGATGTGAAAACCTTTTGTTACTTATCTGATTTTGGATACATGTAGGAGAGAAAGAGCTACAATCATTGCAAAACATGTAGGATGGTAAAAAAAACACCTTAGCAGTGGAGGTAATGAACTTGGACCACTCTGCCCTTTTAGTAAAAATAAGAGGGGATAATATGTAAAAATAAAACCTAGATTCATTAACTTTGGGAGGATTTGCTTGATGGGCAAATTTTTAAAAAAGTAATTGAAAAGGCTGTCCAAAAAAGCTCCAAACTGTACTCTTTTTCTTATCAGCCCGTCTTCTCAGTCCATACACCCTTGCTTTCTGGCTGGAGTGGGTGTTTGTACACCCACAACTTGTAGTAACAATTAAAATCATTGAGTTGCAGCCTGTGGGAGCTGCCTGAGAGCAGAGGGGGGGGGTGGTGTGAAAACTCAGGTGAGTGAGGTGCAGCGGTGCAACTCTTCTCCCCTTGAAACGGAGGAAACACAAACACGATATGAACCATGACTGGCCAACACCGCTGGTACCTGCTGGGGAACGATGCGGGCCAGGAGGCAGCACGTAAGAAATTCGGGGAGTTTTATTCGAGCTGGTGTTGTTGCAGAGCCTGTCGCCCTCACGTGCAGCGCTCTGAGACCCCAGAAGGCCGGTAGAAATCATCTTTTTGAGGGGTCGTTGGCAAAAAGGGATTCAAAATAACGGAGGTAACCGGGTTTACCGCCCGGGGGTGCCTCTGTGTGTGGGCCCTGGGGGGGCCCGACGTGGGAGGCAGTGCCGGGGGCGGCCCAGCGTGTGCTGGGGGGGGCGGGGGGGAGCACCGTGTGTTGGGGGGTCCCTCGCGGTGTGTGGGGGCTCCCCAGTCCGCGGGGAGGTGGGGGGTCCCAAACGGCGGGGGCCTCCCCCCGCTCCCCCCTCGCTGGCGTAGCACTCACCCCGCGCTCAGCGCGCCGCAGCCATCTTGTTTACAGGCCGTTGCCACGGCGACGAAGCGCCGCTGCCCATTGGCTCAGCCCCGGTCACGTGGAGGGCGAGGCAGCCTGAGGACTACACATCCCAGCATGCACCGCTCCGCCGCCCCCCGGGGACACCGGCCATGGCGGGGGGACCCCGGCCGTGGGCGCCGGGCCCGGGGCCTATGGGACCTGCCGCCGTCCCTGCTGCCCCCTCGGGTGCCACCGGGGGTCAGCGCGCCTCGGCGGGCTGCTCCGGGGCTACCAGAGCCTGTGCCAGGGGTCATCCATCCTCCCCGAACCCCGAGGGCCGCTTGAGGAGGGAGGCCCGGGCCACCAGCCAGGCCGAACGGCTCCCTGCCTGTCCTCCGCCCTGCACCGCGGCCCGCAAAATGGTGCGTTTTCGACCTCAGTTTGCTTCAGAGTGCTTCAAACGTTTCCCTGTGCTGGGAGCCAGCCGGAGCACCATATGCCATCACGCTGCCCCTCCTCAGCCACCCTCTGCACACCCGTAGCTCCAGCTGGTAGGCGCGGGCTGTGGCACAGCCTGACCTGAGGCATCACAGCTCCTCCTGATTCCCTCACCTGCCTCTTCTCTATTTTCTAGCAATGCTTTCCCTCACCCCAGTACTACCACACACCCTTTTTTCCTCACTGATTCTCTGGACTCCACCCAGCGCTTGCCGCCATCCAGAGACCTTTCCCTGTGTGTCACCCGTCCTGCCTGTCCCTGCTGTCCTGATCTGGGAGCTCAGAGAACTCGGCCTCGATAGTTGGAGAGGGGCAGAACAGGCCGATTTTTAGCACCTTTTACAGGATGTTGGCTGGCCCCAAGAGACTTGTGTTTTGACACTTCTGTGAAGTGCAAAAATAAAATTTGGTGAAGCTTTGCCACAGAGGAGTCTTCAGCTCCGGGCGGAGGCTGCCAGCAGGCTCACTGTGCTGTGATGTGCTTCACCAACACAAAACCAGACAGCAGGTGTATGGGCTCGTCGCGTTTCAGTAGCTTTACTTATTTCAAACTGTCTCAAAAAAGCCAGATGCCTTTTGTTTCCTCCTGCTGCTGCAGTTGAGTGGGTGAGAGTGCTCAGAGATCTGCTGTGAGGAGATGGATTTCTGGGGGCTGGAAGGAAGCATTTCCCTGATCCATTGCCTGGATCAGACGACCCCAGGCGTGTAACTGAAATTCAGAGGGACAGCTTGGACCCGGCTTCTGCCCTGAGTTGCAGGGAAGGAATTTTTTTACATGGCACAACACGGAGCCCTTGTTGAAACATTGGCCGCGATTTGCAAACCCTTCCAGTAAACCAGGGCAGGTTTTAACCCATAACCACTTCATGGGTGTGGGGTACAGGACAGGCAGCCCCCAGGGAGAAGCAGAGCTCGGCCTGGGGGGGGTTTCATGCTGCAGGTGGTATTTTGTGATGTGGGAAAAGGCAGGGTGAGGGTCTTGCTGCCTTTGCTGGAGATGGTGGCCAGGATATCCCACTCGGGGCTGGCTGTGTGGCCATGCTGGGGAGCAGGAGCTGCTCTCATGCTGGGTGATGTAGATCGATGGCTCCAGAGAATTGAAGCCAAAAGGACTGTGCAGGGTTGTGTCTGTCTGGAGATCCCCATGTCTTGCAATTTCTCCCTTGCAGCATCCGCAGTGGATGTGACTTCCCCAGAGCGCCCCGGGCTCAAACGGGAAGGAAGGTGTGATTGGTGAGACAGGGCCATCGCTGTGCTTAAAGCCTCCGACTGCAATCACTGTGAGCAGATGAGGAAGTGTAACTGCACACCCTGAGCCGAGCCCCGACCATGCAGCCCCTCCAGCGCGCCCACCTGCTCCTCCTGCTCGCCCTGATTCTCCTCTGCATGGTAAGAGAAACCCCACGGCTTGGGGCCCCATGAAGGCTAGGGGGTCCAGCCCGCTCTATCCCATGGGTGTGACAGCAGTTGGGGGGCTGTGGGGTTCAACCGGTGGGAGAATTTCTGCTGAACTTCAGCTGGAAACCTGAGCGTTTGACTTTCTATTTGACTTTAACCCTGGCTGTCTTACCAGGAGCTTTGCACTGTGGTCTGTATGGTCTAAGTACTTCCATGCGTTGCTTTTTTTCAAAGTATTTTTTTTACTTAAGAGCATCATACAGATCTGTAACCTTCACACATAGCTCTCCACCCCATTCTGCAGCCTCTCCTTTGCATGCTGACCCCAACCTGTGCCTGGTGTGGGGACACTGAGGATGGCTGCGGGGCCATTGAGGATGGCTGCAGGGCCATGGGGATGCCAAGCACAGCTGTGGGGATGCCGGGTGGGCGCACAGCTGTCCCATTTCCTCTCCCCTCTCCCCGCTGGAGGTTATTTTTCTTCCTACCAGGAGGCTCCATGGGGGCTCGGCTCCAGCGCCGTGCTGGTGGATGTCAGCTCTCTGTAGGGTGGGGACCGTTGCGTGGGAGGGATGAATGTGGCGGCACTTTCAGGAAGGATAATGCTTTTTGGAGCAGTTCTCGGGATGATTACTTTTTTTCTACAGCCCGATGGTAACGGGGACAGATCAGTATGTGGTTTTCCTCACAAACTCCACACAGCTGCAACCTGCTGCTGGCTCCACAGGGTGTGTTTACCTTTTGGTGGCCAGGCAAACTAGTCAAAAGCCCTCATAGTGTAAGGGTGCCTGCGAGGGGGCAGAGCCGGGCATTGGGGTCACATCCCAGCTCCAGAGGGACCCAAGGAGCGGTGAGAACCAGCGTGGGGGCTGGTTCATGGAGGGAAATGGCATCCCCTTTCCAGCAGTGGTCCCCGTTCACAGGTGTGACGCACAGCCACTTACACCAGCAGTCCCAGGAAAGACAAAAAACCCAGATAAAGTGGCCCTGCACAGCCAGGGCATGAGGGATTCACACGAACACCTTAATTTAGAAGGCGCCGACCTTCAGAGATGGAAGGAAACTGCCCTGAAATCACCATCCCAGCTGTATTACATTTCACACACTGCCTGCAACACCCCTGCTTGCGACAGCTCAGGGGCATGGGTGTCCCTCCTCCTCCTCCTCGCTTCCAGCATGGGTGTTTCCCAGCTCTGCTCCTGCATCTGTGGGCCACCATGTCCCCAACCGCTTCCTCACCACCATCTGAGGGGCAGAGACCACCCCCCTGGCTCCTGCTTCCCCCCCCGCCCCAATTTGTAGAAGCCACTGGCTTAGAAACAGAGCACCGAGGCGAGGGAGAGCTTGGGGAAAACCCCGGAGCCAACTGTGATTTCTGCGTGTGCCGTGAAAGAGAACCTGCCAGGGGCACCGGAGGCCACGTCTACCCCGTGGGAAGGGGCAGTGGGGTGGTCCCAGCTCGTTTCTGTCCCAGATCAGCCAGGCGAGGGCTTTTGGAGGGGGTCGTTTCCACCCTGACTTTCGTGTTTTCTTTTCCAGCGCCTCGGCCAGGCTGCAGAGGTGCCTCCCACCCCCACAGCATCGACAGGTCCCTCCCCGCAAAGCAGCCTGAGCCCCCCCTGCGGCAGCCCAGCCCTCCTGCCCCTCGCCCTGGGGCTGGCCGCAGCCTTCCTCCTGCGCCTGCGCTGACCCCCAGAACGGCGTCCCCCGCCCCGCCACCTCCTTGGAGCCTCGCACGATGGAGGACCAGCATCGCTCCATCGCTCCCCTCCCTGCTCTCTGCTCCCGCTCCCTCCGGCCTCACCGCCCCGGGCTCCAAGCAAGGCCCCGGGGCTGGCTGAGGAGAGCCGCTGCGAGGCACTGAGAAATAAAGCGCTGGTGTAGAAGGCCTTCTGGTTCGTCTCATGTTCGGTAACGGGGCTCAGCCCTGGTTCTTCCCCTCCCCGGCCTCGCTGGAGACTCTGCGGAGCACCGCAGGCCCCGGGCGTGGGCGCGGCCCCGGGCGTAGGCCCGGGGACGGGGCCCAGTGCCGACAGCGCCCCCTTCAGGACAGGCGGTCCCCCACAGCACACCGAGTGCTGGCCAATCCCACCGCAGGAGCTTGTGCTCTCCACCAATCCGCTGCTGCCGAGCTCCCCGCTGTTAGCCAATCCCGGCTTGGCGGGGGCTATATAAGGGAGCCGTGCGCTCCCCGTTAGGCTCAGGCTGCGGAGGCGAAGAGGCGTCTGAGGGGTCGCGTTGAGAGGATTTTACCCTTTAGTAGCGTCCCTGCCTGCCCGGGTGGGCTGAGCTTGTGTGTTTCGACGTCCCTCCGTGGCTTCCAGGTGTCTCAGCGGTCTCCCAGACTGCACAGGGTTGGTAGCGTCCACCTGGGCCCTCACCACCTATGCTGTGGTGGTCTCCTCTGCCTTCCCACCGGCGTTGCTCTCATGAGCAATTACCCCGGCAACTCAATATCCCCCTGCCTGCCAGTTCCGTAGGCTTGGCATTGCCATCTCCGAGCAGCCCTGCCTGTCACCACTGCCTGCAGGCAGGGGTTTGGGCTCTGGCCTGGCAGGAGACCGCATCGGAGCTGGGCGTACCCATGCAACACGCTCCGCAGTCCTGTGGTTACGCGTCCTCCTGCCCGAACAGGTCTTGGGGCAACTAGGGACACGTTTCAGGCTAAAGGTGGAGGTTTGATGACGGCTGTTGCTGAAAGCCAGAGCAGTCGCCAGCCAGCTGGAGACACCTGATGTAAGGACCTTGGTGGACTCGAGTCTGCCGAGGAAACCTCCCGGGGAGGCACTGAGCTGTCTGTCGCCACCAGAACAGCCGGGTTTTGCTGCGGGGTTGATAAGTGATTGCTGCCCAAGTGCGGTGACTCTTCCCCAAACTGCGGCTCAACCTGCTCGGTGAACCGGGCCCTTGCCAGCAGCTGTCTCCTCTCCCCAGCAACGAGGACAGAAGCGCTTGAGGTCTCCGAGTCTGTATTTTTCACCCCGTGTCCCTTCTGGCTCTGAGTCACGTCCCTAGGGAGCTCCTGCCCTCACCCAGGTGGAGGAGACCTCTGTCCCGGGCACCTCGGAGACGAGTGACCTGAGCCACGATGCAGCTCTGCAGCATGGACACTAACTGCTGCTGAAGCAGAGCTCATCGATACGATGAGCACCCCCCAGCCAACAGCAGGAGCGGGCTGGGCTTCCCCCTGAGCTGGAGCTGGTGAGGTCCAGCAGCCCCCAGTGCTCTGGAGGTGTGGGGGGGCACAGCTTGGCCTGCACCTGCCTCCTCGAAACCCAGGGCCCTGGTGCTGCTTGTGGCCCGTGGACACTAGAGGGCACTGGGCTCCCATCCTGGGAGCAGGATTGGGCCACTGGGGGCAAGGTGCCGGGGTGGGGGGCAGCTCCCCAGCATGGGGGCTGTCAGGCTGTGGCCAGGCAAGGACAAGGACACCAACCACCCAGGCAGAGCTGGCCCAGATGAGGAGGGCTGTATCTTACACACGTACATAAATACAGTTCGGAGGGGGGACCTGGTGGGGAGGGGGCTGTGCCGCTCTCCGGAGGGTCCCGCGCTGGTGCTGTCTGTGGGGGTCCTTCATGAGCCATGTACGGGGCTCCCCGGGAGGGAGGTGGGGTGGTTCCCCCTCGTGATGGAGGGGGTGATGGGCATCCTTCATGCCAGCAGCTGGGGCAGGGGGGTGTCTGGAGTAGGAGGCCTCCCGTCCCAGTGCGGGGATGCTGGCAGGGTCTCCCCATCCTGCCCCATGGCACGTCTGGGCACGAGGGCCACATGCCACCCCATCATAGCACCTGAATGTCCCAGATCTGCGTGGGTCTTTCCTCAGCCATGTCCCAAACAATGGCATGGTCCCGGTCGTAGGCTCGGCCGCCTGTGGAACAAGCGGAGGGTTTCAGGAGGGCAGACCATGCTCCTGATGGCGGTGAAGGGGTGGGTGCCCCATCTCAAGGCCAAACATCCTGGTTTTGGGGGTCCCTGGGAAAGCAGCCCCTGCGCCAGCGCTGAGACCTCACCTTTTATATCAAGAATCGTGTCCTCGAACATCTGGCTGTGGATCCGTCCCTGAGAATCGATGCTCCAGGTTTGACGCGGCATCCGAGTTTCGGACCATAGCACGGCTTTTGCGCCCTTCCCGGCTGGCCCAATGACCTGCAGGCTCATGTTGGGGGCCACCTGCAAGGAGCGGCGGTGGCCGGGTCAACCTGCTCCTCTCCATTGCCTCTGCCCGGCGCAAAGGCTTGGAGCTCAGAGGGGTTTCCCTGTAAACGTGGCTGGTTCTGGGGTGGGACATGGGATGAGCAGGAAAACCCCTCAGTGAGAGGTGGGGACGATTAGGGTGACAAAAACTCCTCAGGGAAGACAGGAATGCCTTCACATCTCCAAGGGAGACTTGGGGAGGAGAGAATCAGCCGATCTTTGGGGACGAGGCTGAGGTCGGATGCTGGGAAAGGCTGTTGTAAGCCCTAGAAGATCGCTGTGAGGTGGGGAGTGACCCAGCAGGAGTCTTGCCGGGGGCTCCCCCGTCCCCTCCCCGACGCTGGCTGTCACACGCGAGCCCTGACCTGGTTTTTGATCAGCCCGTCCTCGTAGTACCAGACGGAGCTGCTCTGCTCGCTCAAGCTGGAAACGACCACCCGCCCCGCTTTCATGTCCTCCACGTCATCGGGGACGGAGAGGTAGAGCTCCAGCTCCCTGCTCCTGATGCGGAAATAGATCCGCCTCTGGAAGGAGAGAAACCTTTTTTTGCACCAAAAAGCCCTGCTGCCCGCACCTCCGGCCCCATACTCTGCGGCTGACTGAGGAGGGGCCTCACCCAGCTTGTGGCTTTGGGAAGGGAGGACACTGGTCCCCTGGGGTGGCTGCCCGAGGGTTCTCCTTGTCCCCCCGCTGGCGGCCCCTGCCTCTCCGCAGGGTGACGGCTGTGGCCTGTCTCCCACAGCTGGCACCGGCGCAGCTCTCCCTGCCGGGATGCTGGGGTGTTTTGCAAGGCGCCTGCCCATGGGGAAGGTTTTGCCACCAAGGCAGCCACTCCCAGGGCGGGGGGACAGGGACCTGGGGGGGCTGGTGCCGGGCTGGCGGTGCCTTTCGTGGGCCGGAGCTGTCAGAGCGTTCTGCTGGTTCCCCAGCTCACCCAGAGCCGCCATCACGTCCTCCTCCTGGCCGTGGGGACTTCAGCTCCATGTGAGCTGCCTGCGTCGGGGTTTTGGGGGTTCATCCCCCCGTCCCATCCCAGCGCTCACCTGGCGGATGGGGTAGAGGGACCCCACGTGCTGGAGCCCGCTATACGTCAGCCAGTTGGTGATTTCGGTGCAGTCCAACAGCCACTGGCGCCCACGGAAGTCGCTGTGTTCGCATAGCACCCAGCTGCGGGGGACGGGACGGGATGGGACGGGCAGAGCATGGTTACCCCCGGGCGGGCAGACAGCAGCCCCCGGCTGGGGGAGAGCGGGGCTGGGGCTCACTTACATCCCGCCTTTGACGCGCACCGACAGCACATGGTTGTTGAAACCCTCTGCCTGCAGACTCCGCACTTCGTTGTTCAGCTCGATCTCCTTCCCCTCGAAACACTCCAGCCCGTGCAGGAAGATGGAGGGCTCCGAGAAAAACTGCGGGACAGAGGAAGAGGAGTGAGGGGGACAAGCAGAAGGAGCAAGCACCCGTGGGGGCAGAAGGGCTCCAAGGCTGGAGAGCCAGTGCTGAGGGGAAAAAGGAGGTTCTTGGGAGGCTTCTGCCCCAGTGTTGGTGGCACTCACCACTGGAACCTTCTTCAAGGAGTGGATGGTGGTGGAGGAGAGGCAGCCCATGGCGCTCAGCGTGGGGTACTCGCCCTCGGACAGCACATGCTGGTCCCCGGCGAAGGCCTGCCCATCGAACAGGATCCAGCTGGCAGGGAGGAGTGTGCCCAGGCTGACGCGGCCATTGTGGTAGGCTTCCATCCCTCTTGCAGCACCCTCGTCCTCCCACCCTCCCAGGGAGCCCCCATGGGCACCCCTAGGCTGCCGACCAGGCTGACATCCCTGTTCCCGTCCCCAGTTGGAGGCAACGAGGCCCCAGGACACCCTACCTGCCCCCGCGGACTCTGCAGGAGCGTGGGACGAAGGCAGCGGGCAGGGTGTCCTGGTCCTCCTCAAAGGCGACGTGGTCCCCCAAGAAGTCGGGCTCTGAGAAGAGCAGGATCTGGGGAGGGGGAGCAGAGGAGCTCGGTGAGGGGGGCAAAGCATCACCACCCCCCCGCAAGGGGCCGCATCCCCCAGGGGGGCACGTCCCCCGCCCCATCTGCCACCCCTGACCTTGGAGACGAAGTGGAGGTTGCGTTCCCCAACCTGGAAGCAGACAGAACGGGGCTGGTTGGTGTCTTCTCCCAGCCCGGCCCCCGCCAGCCCCACGCGTGGTGGCACCAGAGGGTCCCGGGGGGGAAGGGGGGGGTGTCTGTCGCTCTCACCTGCAGGATGGGCTGCGCTGAGGCGATGCGGCAATCCGTGGCACCCCAGTCTTCGCAGTTGCGGTACACCCCCTTCTCCAGGATGTACTGCTCGCCCGAGAAGTTGGTGCCCTCGTAGGCCACCCACCTGCCAGGAAAACGTGGGTGCTGGCTCACCCCCCCACCCCCCCCCCATAATCCATCCCCCCTGCCCTCCCTCTTCTCCATCCCGGCACTCACACGCCGCTCAGCACGTGGATGGACTGGGTGACGGTGCCATAGCCGGCCAGCTGCGTGTCCGGCAGCGCCTCGCTCAGCTCCACGCTCGGGCCCTCCTCAAAGTCCATGGCCTCGAAGAGGACCAGCGCCGGGTCGGAGAAGTCCTGCGGGGAGAAGGAGCCCCCCCAGAACCCCTCGGTCTGTGGCAGGGGGAAGGGGCTGCGAGCCGGGTGGTCTCCCCACACGCAGCCCCAGGGACCCCAGGGAGGGTGGGAGCAGCTCTGGGCACCCAGACCTCTGCGTGTGATGAGTTTGGGGGATCTCAGGCCATGTTTCCCTGTCTGTTGCAGGCAGGGAAAGCTCCCTTTGGCTGGGTCTCCCTCCCCACACTGGGTCTGTCCCCAAGCGATGCCACCACCCCTGCCCTCACCGTCCGTATCAGCCGTAAGGACACCAGCTCCTTGCTGTAGCCGCCCCACTGCCTCCAGTCCTGGTACTCCCCTTCCTCCAGCAGGTACTGGTGGCCACGGAAGCCTTCCTTCTCGTAGCCGACCCAGCTGTGGCACAGGCAGATGCAGTCAGTGAGGTCTCCAGAGGATTTCCACATGCCGGGACACGGGGACACCATCCATGGCACTCCAGTGCCACCCTCTCCCCCACGCTGCTTGTGGCCATCCCGCAGCCCCGGGCAGCCCCTCCAGGCCTTTTCCCAGGGGTGACTGTCACCTTCCCAGCCTGCTCCAGCCGGGATTGCCCACCCTGCGCCACTCACCAGCCACCCAGGACGTGGAGGGAGCCCACAGTGGGCAGTGCCGGCGCGGGCAGGCGCTTCAGGTCGTAGATGTCTCGGCTGATGGCAAAGCTGCGTCCCTGGAAACCCGCGGCCTCGTAGATCAGCACCTGGGGACAGGGTGGGGTGAGCGCGGTCCCATGGCCATCCGGGCCCCATGGCCTCTATGGGTGCTGGCCCAGCACTCACCTGCGGCTCGCCAGGTCTCTCCACGGCCGGGCAGCCCTGGAAGGAGAAGGAGCCCCAGTGAGGCTACAGTTGCAAGAGGAAGCAGCACGGGGACATCCAATTCCCCCCCTTTAAAGCCTGAGCTGGTGTTTGGGACATTTTCATTCAAGAACAAGCTCTTTAGGACTTTTTTTTCTTTGCTTTCTTTCACCACTAACCCACTCCTGTGGGCGCATTCCAGAGCCACGCTCGGCACATTTCCACACCGAGCTCTCTCTCACTGATGTGAACCGGGAACCGCCAGGAGATGCTCTCGCCTGTCGTGCCCAGGGCTGGGTACGGCCCCAGCATCCCAGTAACCGTGTTCCAGCACTCACCAGCCTGATGGGGTGCATGGAGCAGATGGATGGGTCCTTTGCTCCCCAAGCCTTTAAATTGGGGTACCCGCCCGGCTCCAAAACGTAGGGGTCATCATCGAAGAAAGGCTTGGAGTAAACCAGCCACCTGGGGAAGAGGGGGAAAGCATCACGCCCTGCTCCAGCCCGTGCTGGAGACCACCCGGCCCCACGGTCCCACTCACAGGCCTGAGTGGACGATGATGGAGGCGGCGGCGAGCGGCTGGCCCTGCGTGCGGGTGTCCTCGGCCGAGTCGGTGAAGGTCAGCCGGGCGCCTTCACCGTTCTCCTCCGCAAACAGGCTGATCTCCGGGGTGCGGTAATCCTGGCGCGGGGCAGAACAGCGTTACTGGGGTCCGGTGCCCCCTGCTTGGAGGGTGCTGGGAGATGTGGGGGAGGAGCAGGAGGCTCGGGGGGGGGTCCCTGTGCTCACCCGCACCACCCTCTTGAAGGAGCCGATGCGGAAGGGCCGGCTGCCGCGGGGCTGCTCGCTCTGCCCGTACGCCGTCCAGGGGTTGTCGATCTCCACGTCCCCCTCGGCCAGGACACACTTGCGCCCGTGGAACCTCGGCTTCTCGTACATCACCCACCTGGGAGCGGGGTGGGAGCAAAGTTGGGGGGCGGAGGGGGGGGGGGAAGAAATTCTGCTCTTACCCGCAGCCCCACAGCCATGGGGAGCCTCAGGGTGGGGTGGAGACATCCTGCCACCACCGCGATGCTGGATCGCAGCCACGGTAATTAGCACTGGTGGGACGGTCACTCCTGAACCCCAGGCTGGGACCCGGACGCCATCCCCGGCATGGGGAGTGCAGGGCTCCCGGCCGAGCCCTCCCTCCTCATCCTCACCGCGTGTCCTCGCCCCGCCGCCGTCCCCTACCCGCCTCGGATGACCCGGATGGAGATGGTGTGCGAGAGCTCCCAGGACGTGGCATCGGGGACGTCGCCCCAGATCTCCCGTTTCTGGCCCGCAAAGCCGGCCTCGGAGAAGAGGATGATCTGGGAGGGGGTGACACAGCAGAGAGATGCTACCATATCGCACCACCCCGTGCTGCGGCCAGCCCAGCACGGCCCCACCACACTCCCCGTACCTTGCCGGGTCTCGTGTTGATCTTCTCGAAGCCCTCCTTGTCCTCCTGCTGCAAACATCCAAAGGGACGGGCGCGTGAGGAGCACGGAGGGATGTCAGTCGCTCCAGCCATCTCCTCGCAGCCCGAGGAAGCCGCAGCCACAGCCACAGCCTCACGTCTGGCGTCTGCCAATCCCTCCCACCGCCCCGAGCAGCCACACCTCGAGCATTCCTGCACTGCTGGGGATCAGCCTCCCCGCCCCGGGACCCTCCCATCATCCGCGGTGGCACCCTCCCATCGCTTGACCTGGTACCCTTCCGTCACCCCTCCTGGTACCCTCCTGTCATCCAGGGTGGTACCCTCCCATCACCCACCCTAGTACCCTTCTATCACCCATGCAAATGCCCTCCATCACCCGCCCTGGTACCCTCCTGTCACTCCTCCCAGTACCCTCCCATCACCCTCCCATCACACCAGGGGCTTTCACCACATGGGAAGCACAAACTGTGTGCTGGGAAAGATGCTCCAGGGTTCAGACCCCACCACCTCCCCACACGCCTGGGAGGGCAGAACATCTCCCCAGGCGCCATGTTGCGGGATTTACTCACCAGGACATCAGTGGGGTACAGGGCCACGGTGTTCTCCAGCTCTCCAGTGACAGGCGGGACGCGGCCAGGACTCGGGGCTTCCAGCATGGCCACGTCAGGGCCAGGGTGGTCACCAGGGCCCAGCCCATTGTTGTCCCCGGGGGTGGGCGAGCTCGTGGCCCTGCCGTCCCTGCCGGGCAGCTCGAGCAGGGCAGTGCCGGGGGAGACAAAGCGGCTGTAGAGCACGCTGTTGTCCAGGCGCGAGTAGGGCTTCCCCTCGTCAGCCACGGCCAGCCGGTGGTCCAAGAAGTGGGAGAGCAGCGCCATGCCCTTGAGGACATTCCCTCGGAAGAGCACGCTCCGCTCGGCCAAGCCCCCGGCTACTGGTTTGGTCTTTTCCTCCGCTCCCACCTGCCCCGGCGTCCCTGGGAGCGAGCCCCCTTCCACCTGGCCATTGCCAGCCATGCTGTCCCCAGGCACCCCCCGGTGGGACCCCACCAGCGCCCGCTCTTCGGGGCTCAGGTAGGGGTTCTCGATCTCCACCTCCTCCTCGGGGGTCTCCTCCTGCCGCCCCACCGGGCCCCGCGCCAGCAGCTCTCTCAGGGCCTCGGGCAGGGAGACAGGGGCGCGGGGGGCCACGTGGTCCTCGTGGATGGGGGGCAGAGCGGCACAGCGGCCCAGTGATGACGGCCGGGGCTGGCGCGGGGTCTTGGGCGCCTTCCGCATCTCTGAGGGCTCCATGTTGCGTAGCGTGTCCACAAAGATCTCCATGTCCACCAGCAGCTCGGGATCCTCCTCGGTCGCATCTGGGGGGCTCTCGGCTGGTGGGTCGTGGGCTGGGGGCTCAGCAGGGGGCTCTGGTTTGCTCTCAGGGTCTTGGGCCGTGCTTTGGGGGTCCCCTGTCTTCTCACCCCCCTCCAACACAACCTCAGCCTTCGGAGATGCTGGTCCTTCGGATGAAGGCTCTGGACCATCGCTTGCCTCTGAGGAGGGGTTTTCGGGGGCGCCACCGGCTCCCGGGGGGCTCTCTGTCCTCGGTGGTGTGGCTGAAATGGTGCTGTCCCCGTCTGCTGCGCTTCCCTCTCCCGCACCAGCCAGATCAGCTTGGCCGCCAGCATCCTCCAAGGGACACTGCGGGGAGCTGGTTATACTGGTTTGTGAGTCCCCGGGACTGTTGCCGTCTCTTGGGGTTGTGTTTGCCGGCGTGGCTTCGGCTTGTGGCAAGCATTTCTCCCCGGGGGATCCCTCATCCAGGAGCCCAGCGGCCTCCTCGGTGCCAGGCGAGCTCTCGCTGCCCGCTGTGTCCCCAGCAGAGCCGCTGCCATCCTGCCCTTGGCTCTCCCGCTGCGGCGGGGCCATCGTGGCACCAGCGGCATCGTGCATCCCGTTTTGGGCTTCCCTTCCCTCTGCCAGCCCCGGCTCGGCACTGACTGCCTCCCTGCCCGTCCGCAGCACAGTGACGTGCCTGGCCCTGGGCAGGGCAGAGACGCAGCCGGGCTCAGCCCCGCATGGGACACCGGGACCCTCGCCGGGACCCCCCGCCGGGCGCTGGGTGGGTCGGGTGGGGAGGAGGGTGCCGTGCACGTAGCTCTCCCTGTGCACAGGCACCTCGCGGGGGGCAGCCACCGGCGGGGGGATGCCACCGCCGCCACTGCCGGCCACCACCTTCCCCCTCTCGTCCTGCCGCCGGGGCTTCTGCGCGGGGGAATACACCTGCGAGAAGATGGGGCCGTGCGCGGTGAAGTCCTTGAGGAGGTTGACGGAGGACGAGCGTTCCCGGTGGGTCAGGGTGGCGGGGCCGGCCGGCGTCTTCTCCACGATCTCCCTCTCCCAGGCCTGCAGCAGGAGGGAGACGCGGGAGGGACTCCCCTCCCGGCCCTGCGTGCTCCCCGCGTTCTCCAGCCGCCGCGACACCAGCGAGACCTTCTGGAAGCGGGACCTGCCCTCGGGACTCGGCGCACTCGGCACCGCTTGCTTCATGCTCAGCTCCGCGCTGGAGACGAAGCCCCTGGCCTTGGCACGCCGCACCGATGAATCCATGCTGGGGGGGCTGGGGACGGGGCTGCCGTGGCCCTGTAACACCCCACGCTGCTGGGCTCGGCCCCTGCGGCTGCTGCGCTGGGGCTGGCGGAGCTGCAGGGAGAGAAGGAGAGCTGAGCAGAAACCACCCTATGGGGACAAGCCCTGGACCCTGAAAACCAACCTGAGGGGACAAGCCAAACCCTAAAACCCCCTAGACCTTCCTTTGATCCTGCAGGACATGTTGGGGGGGGGGTCCTGTGAGCACAAGCGGTGGCTTTGGGGCTCTCTGCAATGCTGGGGGTGCTCGTGTCATCCCTCCTGGCACATGCAGGATGTGGGGGGCACCGTGAGTCCCTCCGCCTGCCCGCCCCGATGCTTCTGCATCCAGCAGAGACGGCGGGGAGCTCCGCCGCGCCGCCAAGGTGGGCTGCGGCAGAGCCCGGCGAGCCGGCACAGCGCGGGTGAGTGTGCAGGATCCGGCCGTGCCATGCCGTGCCCCGAGTCATGCCGTGCCCCGAGCTGCGGGATGAGTCAGGCGGGCGGCAGGGCTGCGCCGAGTCAGCAAACACAGCAAACAAACAAGCCCAAAAAGCAACAGGCAAGCTGCTCCGCGGGGGAAAAGGGCCTGGCTGGCACCAGGACCAGAGCTGCGGTGGCCAGAGGGTTCACGGGAGGAGGTGAGGACCTGAGCATCATCTTCCCTTGCCCTTTCCCTCTTGCTGCTCAGCAAAGGTGGGATGGGCCCGTCCACCTCTGCAGCCCCATTGGCTTGAGAAAACGAGCTGCACTGATCACCTGGTGCTTGCACCCCGGTCCAAGCGGGTGCCCAGCGCTCAGCTCCCGCGCCCTTGTGTTCGGTGCTGCAAAACGGGCATCGCTGCGGTCCCCGGGGCGCAGGGCAGGACACAGGGCCACCAGCGCCGCCTTGGCTCGGGGGGATGCCGGCGGAGGCGTCGCTGTGCCGTGGCTGCGTCCCTGCCCCAGAAGGGTTTTATTGCTGGGTTTGGGAAGCAGCTGACGCAGCAGGTGCTGGGGAGGGAGCCGGGAGCGCGCTGGCATCTCAGCATCTCCCAATTAGAAGCTGCTCCGTGTCACCACCTGGCTACGGGGACAACAGCAGGGATGGGGCTTTGGCTTCAGCCTGAGGACCCTTGGGGTCTCCCCGCCGGGGATGGGGACACCTCCCTGCAGTGCCCCCAGGGCTGGTTTCCCCAAGGGACGCCTTGGGGGAGGGCCTCATCCTGCACCACCTGGGGCTGGGCTCCCTCCGACGGCTGCAGGTTGGGCTTTACCAGTCCCTCAGGGGGGTCGCGGGGGGCCGGGGGCAGGCAGAGAAGTGCCGGGTGCAGGCAGCTGCCTGCCCCTTCCGCCAGCCCGCCACGCGCCCTCCGCGTCTGGCTCTCCCCGGCCCGGCAGGTCTTTCCGGTACAGATAGGAAGAGTTTGTGTCATTTTCCAGCAGGCGATGAGACCTCGTCTGGGACAGCCAGCACCGCTCGGGGCTGGGACCAGCCTGGGCGGGGTGCCACAGCTGCATGGGCAAAGCCACATCTGCGTGGGCAAAACCACATCTGCATGGATTGGCAAAGCCACAGCTGGATCCCCAGGGCCACAGCACCTGCTGGTGGAAGAGGGATGGGTGCACTGGGCGGTGCTGGGGACAAGACAGGGCTCAGAGCAAACAGCCAAGAGCAGGGTCAGGCTGGAGGGACCCCCAGCGCCCCGAGCCAGGGCTCTGCGGTGGCACACGGGGACCCCCACACCGGGGAAGCTCCTGCCAGGGGTGGCGATGCCAGGGCAGTGCGGTTTGGGCAGGGACATGTCCCCTCTCTGCCCTGCAATGTTGCCGTCCCTCCGGAGCCGCCTGGCACCCGGGCTTGCTTCAGCGCTGGTTTCTCAAGCGCTTGCTGGCGGTGCCCAGCTCTGTCATGCCTGTGGCCCCGGGGTGGCACCGGGACAGGGACACCGGCTCCACACGGCACCAGAGCGCGGGGGGGGAGGCAGGAGCTGCTGACTCAGCATCATGGCTGCCTCTCGCCCGGAGCCGGATTTCCGAAGATCACCAGGTCTGTCTTTCCCATCCCACCCCTGCAGCTGGATCCGGCACCCAGTGCCATCCTGGGCCGCCCAGTGCCCCGCCGGCCCTGGAAAGGGAGCTCACCCCAGAGCCCTGCTCTACCCCACCACCTCGTTTTTTTGCTAAAATATTTCCTACTGCAATGGTAGGTCAAGGACATAAGGACGTGAGGACACGAGGACACAAGGATAAGACCCTGCAGCCTCCCAGCTGCTCCATCCCTGCCCGCCAGGACATGTCATGCTGGATCCCAGTGGTATTGCCACACCGGGGCACCCGGCTCGGCTAATTAATCCCCCCTGGCCAAGCCAAGCCAACCTACTCAGCTCGTTTACTGCCTCCTGTCATCCCAAAGGGTCTCCCAGCACCCAGCCCAGGTCTCCCAGCACCCGAGTAAAAGGCGCAAGGTGCCGTTTAATATTCAGAAGAGACGAAGGGGCCGAGGGCAGCGGCTGCGGCTGCCTTTGAGCCGGTGACCACGGATTAAGCCGAGCCTCCAGCCACGTCGGGCTGAGCCCCGTCGCCGCGGGGTGAGAGCGGACCTGCCGCCTTCAGGAAAATCAAGGATTTGGTTTGGGCGGCTGCTGCGCAGGCTGGGGTTCATTACGAGGGCAGGGGAACCGCCGTCTCCCCCCGCCGCCCCCGCCTCCCCACCACCTTGCTGTGTCACTGGCAACTGCATACCTCGAAGGGAGGAAGGGGACAGGGGCGGCAGGGGAGCCCCGCTGTCCCCCCAGCCCAGGCCGCGAGGCCACCAGAGGTGGAGGAGCCCCAGCTCACTCCGGTGGCTCTGGGGACGCGTTTTGGTGGCAGGAGCTGGGGTATAAGCCCAGCAGCCCCCGAAATTCAGGGATTGAAGGTGAGAGGGGCAGAGCTCAGCCCCCACCTCCCAGCCTCGTCCCCCCTCCCTGGCCAGTGCCAATCCCAGGGGAGCAGGGACCCATCCCAGCACCCGCCAAGCCGGGGCATGGGTCCAAGCACTGGGCAACCCCCACGTGTGGCAGCTGGGATGGGAGCCCTCCGGCTCCCAGCACCGTGCAGCCTCCCTCCCCACAAGCACCCGTGCAAGCCGGGCCAGCCCAGGCGGCACCATGTGCCCCCGGGGTGTCCCCCACCCTGCACCCCCGTGTACCTGCCGGCCGAGGGTCCCGCCGTGCCGCCCGGGTGGCGAGCGGGGTGCTGTGCCGAGCGGGGCTGGGGGTGCTGCTCCCTGCACGCCGCGGCTGGGCGGACCGGCAGAGTCACCCGCCGAGCACCCAGCCCTCGCTGAGCACCCAGCCCTGAGCACCCAGCCCTGGCGCAGCGGAGGTTTGGCATTCCTCAGGTGCTGACAGCCGGGGAGCCGGTCAGGCTGGTTCCCCTGCACCCAGCTCCTCCGTTTCCTCCGACTCAGCAGCGCCGGGAGGCAGCCCGGCCGGCCTGGGTGGCTCTGGGCCCCCCCGGACCCCTGCCCGAACACCCCCTCCTCGCCACCCAGCTCGGTGAGGGTGATGGTGACCTCAGAGGGCGTCTTGGTGACCAGTTTGTCACCGCAACTCCAGCCAGCCAGCTGGGCCATCGCGTCAGCCGGCCTTGGCCAGGCCATGGGGCTAGCTGGGTCCCAACACGCTGTGGCTGGGGGTCCCCAGGGCTGTGATCACACCCGGATTCATCGGCTACATGGGGGTCCCACATGGAGCCCCTCACCCTGAAGCGCCTCCCCAGGAGGCTTCCAGTGCTGGAAGGTCTCCCAGGTCTCGCAGAGCTGGGGTTCTCAAGGGGCTTTGCGCTGGCTTGGGGACGGAGCAAGTGTCACAGTAGCCCTGGGCCACCGTGGGAGACCTGACCCCGGGGCGTAGGGCCTTTTCCCAGCAAGGCTTGGAGTGACAGCAGAGCCAGCACCCGCCCTGTATCCTCAACCTGCCCTCCTGCTCCTCCCCAGCACCTGCGGGTGCCCCGCCATGGTACCAGCCTTGCCCTGGGGCCACCACTCCCGGCTACCCACCCAGCCCGGGAGCCTCCTCGGCCACCGCCAGCCCAGCACAAGTGGCCATAGTTCAGTGCTGGTTGGGGTGCCCGGGGCCACCCAGCTCTGGGTGCCACCACTCACATGCTGGGGAAACTGAGGCACAGCCGAGCTCCCTCCACACCTTGGCCAGCAGCGCCGGGATCCGGCCGGGGATGGGGAGCTGGTGGCTCAGCTGTGCTCCGCTCGCCACCGAGGTGGCTTTGCCGTCCTGGAGAAGCACCGGGTCATGCCGGCAGCTGGAGCAGGTCAGATGGACTCTGCCCCATCCCTCCCTGCCGCAGCCATCAGGACACGGTTGTGAAACCCCCCGGGAGGAGCCGCGCGCCAGTGAGGGGGCCGTGTCCCCAACCGCCCCTGCAGAAGGGTCTGTAAATGCCCCCTGTGCCAGTCCCCATTGGGGGCATCAGCTCTATTGACCCCCAGAACCACAGCGGGGGGAGCTCCAGGGAGCCCTGGCAGCCTCTGGCCCAGGGGGCTGTGGTGGCAGGGCACTGAGCTGTGCTGCCCAAAAGCACCAGAGGAAGTGGCTCCATCCCATGTCCCCTTCCAAGGGACATCCACGGACATGTCCCAGGGACCCTCTCCCACCTCCCTGGGGAGCCGCACCGGGCTAGGTGGGCTGCAAAGGCAGAAATATTTATTGAATAAAATCTCGGGAGGGATGCCACTCACCGGCCCCAACCTTGACAGAGGCGAGGACAGCCAGGGCCATTGTGTCCTTCGGGTGTCAGCGAGATGCTCAGGGTGCCGACAGGATGCGGGGAGCAGCACCCAGAGGTATCAGAGATGGAAATATCCACCCTGGCATGGCACCCCCAGACAGAGCCCCAGGAGGGTTTGATCGTGGCACCAAGCTGGGGAAAGCAGTGACGGGCAGAGACGTGTCCCCACGGTGCCACGGTGGTGACACGCTGGGAGCCCGGGGTGTGCCTGAGATTGGAGGGGGCTGCGAAACAAAAGCTTTTTCCATAGAAAGCGGGGTTTGTCGTACCCCAGGTGCAGCCCTGGAGCAGTAATGCTGCGGCGGGGGGGGGGCACGGGCATGGCCTGGGACGTGGGGCTGGCCGGGGGGATGCCCTCCCCGAGAGCTGTGGGGACAGAGGGTCGCTGGATGCTTTGGGGGGACCCTCCTCTGTCCTTGTCCCCAAGGCTGGGGCAGCGCTTATGGAGCTGAGGGGTGCAGCGGATGATGGTGGTGGCTCCTCTTGGCTCTGAGGGTCCTTGGCTGGGGGGCCAGCCCCCACCCACGCAGCCCTCGGGGGCTGTCCCAGCTCAGATAGACTCCACCGAGGGACATGGCTGCTGCCTGGGGACACCATGGTGGGTCCCCACGTCCACCCCTGCCCACCCGGGCAGCCCCTTCCCCACCTCCCCCAGCACGAAGCCCTGCAGCAGCACCGTAGCCCGGCTGGGACGGCTCCCTCCTGCCTCCTCATCTTCCTCCTCCTGCCCTGGCCACCTGGCATCCAGGCTGGAGCACCCACTGGCCTGGCTGAGGCGGTCACAGGGGGCCAGGGGGACAGGAGGTGGGCGGCAGTGCTGGTGCAGGCGCCGGTGGAGCTGGAGGTGGATGCGCTGGGAGAAGCGGCCATGGCACTGGTGGCACTGGAAGGGCTTCTCGCCCGAGTGCAGCCGCAGGTGGGTCTTCAGGTTGCTGTTGCTGCTGAAGCTTTTGTGGCACGTCTGCGGGGGCAAGAGGATGGGGGGCTCAGGGTGGGTGCTGCACCCCGATTTGGGACCCTCCCCCCCACCTTCCCGGCATCCATTGGGCACCTACCGGGCATTGGTGGGGCTTCTCGCCGGTGTGGACCAGGCGATGCTTCTGCAGATGTGCCAGCTGTGTGAAGCGCTTCTTGCAGACGGGGCAATGGAAGGGCCGCTCGCCGCTGTGCACCCGCAAGTGGACCTGCCGGGGGATGGGGGGCACAGAGCTATGGGGGGGGGCACCCAGGGAACACAGGAATTCAGGCTGCCCCGGCCCCCCCACCTCTTGGGAGCATCCCGCACCCCCAGGGGCACGGCTGGAGCACAGGGACCTAAATCCACCGCTCATCTCCAAGCGCTTCATGCACTCAGGGCACTTTGCTGGGGGGAAACTGAGGCATGGGGAGCCCTGCCCGCACAGCTGGGACGAGCCACCACCACCCCTTGTCCCCTAAGGGTGCAGGAGGGGTGTGCGCCAGGCTGGGGTTGGGGAGCATCCCGGGTACCTTGAGGTTGGAGAGCTGCCTGAAGCTCTTGGCACAGATGCTGCACTCGTACTTGCTCCTGCCAACGTCCTTCCCCAGCTTGGGTGGGGGTGGCTTGGCCACGCTGTGGCTGGGCACCTCCGGCTGCGGGACAGAGCAGGGCATCCCCCCCCGCGGCTGCAGGCACCGCCTCGCCCCACAGCCCGGGAAGGGGAAGGGCCCTCGGGGGAGAGGGAGAAATCCCACCCATGGCTTTGGCAGCCCAGGAGCGCCCTGGCCAGAGGGCAGGAGGGTCCCGCATGGCCACAGGCAGGGTGGCAGCTGGAGGAGGACACCTCTGCAGCCCTGCAAAGGTGACACCGCGGTCCCCATGTCAGCCAGCATGGGCTGCGGGGCCAGCAGAAGCGGGGAGCAGTGGGTGGCACAGGGAGGGAGGCAGGGCTGGGGCAGGAGGAGGGGGCACAGGCTGCCCAGGTGGACCCTCAGCTCCCTAGGCAGTGGGGGGGGCAGCAGGGCCCCCGCCAGCACCGGCTCCGCTTGGCCAAAGGGCTCCTTCCTCCAGCCCTCTGTGGCTCCCTGCAGCTCTTCGGCCTCGGCTCTCTCTTCCTCCTCCTCCTCCGTGCTGCAGGTGGGGACACCTTCGGCGCAGAGCGGTCGCGCTGGCGAAGGGGCCATGTCAAGCCCCGCGGGGGTCCTGCAGCTGGCGGCCCTGGTGGCACGGGGGGCTGTGGGCAGGGGAGCAGCCCAGGGGTCAGTGGGAGGGACGGGGAGCTCGGGGACGAGGGGCCGGTCGGGGGGAGCCCGACAGAGGCAGGAGCAAAGCTGTGTCTGCAGGAGAGACAGGAGCACCCGCTGCCGGATTTGTGGAGCCAGGGGTGCAGGCAGCTGCGAGGGGAGGCAGGGGAGGGTCTGCTGCTGGGGTCGGGGGGTGTCTACTGAGACCCCAGCCCCTAGCCAGGAGCCCTTTGGGGGCAGCAGCCCCTGGGGACGAGGGGTGAGAAACTGGCCACATCCCAGGGAAGAGAGGGAAGAGGCAGAGGAGGGCAGGGAGGAAGAGCAGGAGGAGGAAGGAGCGCAGGAGAGCTGGAGCAGAGCGCGCCATCCCCTTCCCAGCCTCACCGTCATGGAGCCACAGGGGCCGCCATGGTGGTGGGTGCCGGGTGGGCTCCTGGCTGCGCCCCGTGGGGAGCTCAGGGTGGGCAGGCAGCGGCCGCAGGCAGCAGAGGCAGACGCCGAGGCCGCTGGGGCAGAGCAGGAGGTCGGGGACCGTGGGACTGGGGTTCACGTAGCACATCCAGGCGCCGCGACAGGGGACGGGGGTGGGGAGGGGGGCCCGGGGGGCCCTTCTGGCCAGGGAGACCTGCAGCGGGGGGGAAACAACGAGCTGGGACCTGGAGCAGAGTTGTGGGGCTGGACCCTGCAGGCACCAGTTCTCGGCGCAGAGGTTCGGGGTGGTGGAAAGGGCAGAGGCGGGAGGGGTGCCCACGCGTGGGGACATCCCCGGGGGACGTGGCAGCGCGGTGGCTCCTACCTGCTCCGCTCTGGTGCTGCGGCCGCCGATGAGCCCCGGTCGCGGCTGCGTTATGGTTCGGTGGCTGCCGGGAGCGTGAACAGGAAACCTGCAGGTTCAAGGGCCTTTGCTAAATTTGGAGAGACGAGGTGAAGCCTCTTTGCAGGGAGGAAGAGGAGGAGGTGGGACTGGGTTGTCTCTGATAGACACGGCCCCATGGCCAGGGACTTGGCCACCTTGCCAGGACACGACCCAGCACTGGGAGCCACCACTGGTGACACCACGAGAGGGTCCCCCCCCGGAGCAGAAAACCCCCAGGAATGCAGAGGGAGGTCACCATGTCCCCGCCGTGCTGAGGGCACTGGGGGCACTGGGAGCTCTGCAGGATGGGATGGGGACGCAACAGGGCGCCAAGCCCCGCACATTTGGGCTTTCCTGCCCCAGCAAAGGGTGGCATACATGCCACTGCTGCCCACCATGGGGACAGCGGGACCTCAGCCACCTGCCAGCCAATGCCACCGGCCCTGGCAGCACGGGGAGCCCGAAAGGAAGTGCCAGGAGCGGCAGCAGCCTCGGCTGGGGCCGGCCAACAGCCTGAGACCACATGAATGGCTCCCCTTAAACAGGGTGTTAACTCTGAAACCTACTGGTGGCTAACACGGTCACCGCTTTGAAGAGAAGCGCTCGGTGAGCGCACACAGCAGCTCCCAGCTGTGACGGCAGCCCCAGCCCCACGTTCCCAAGTAGGGTCCCTGACCCACGGAGGCTGCCCTACTTCAGTGACAGTGGGAAGGGGACGTGTCCCACACCCATTCCAGTACCTCCCAAAATGCTGCCCCACTGGGGAAGACCAGAAGAAGCTGATTTCTCCTTCTCTGTGCGTTACACCGGAGCCTCTGGCCCCGCTCCAGCGCCCTTCGCAGGGAACACGGTGGCTTGAGGAACCACGTGCAAAACACAACCAGGTGGGGAGTAGCAGGGGAAGGTTTGGGGGTAGAAACTTCCTTTCACACCCGTTTGCTTCGGGAGGGGAGGTTCCTGTGTGGGGTCCCAGAGAAGGGGAATGCAGCAGCTCCTGCCCAGCCACCCCAGAGCCACGGCCCTGCCTCCGCGGTGGTACCGGTGGGTACCAACTGAATCGCCTCAGGAACGGCCCCAGAGACAGAGGGGACACAGAGGGGTCCCCAGCAATCCCGGGGAGCCCAAGGGTGGCTGAACACCCACACGGGGCCCAGCATCCCATCCTCCTGGCCCCCCACAGGAGCAGGATCTGTCCCTCGCATCCCTCCAAGCGCTGTGGGCTCCTGTGAGGGGCAGCGATGGGGGGGTTCTGGGAGCCCTGGGGCCAGCTGCAGTGTGTGAGTGAGTGTATATGTGTGTGTGTGTGGGTGTGGGTGTGTGTGTGCATGCGTGTGTAAGCATGTGCAAGCCTGTGTACGTGCCAAACCAGCCGAACCAGCTGGCCATGGCTCTGTGGGAAAACGGGAGCTCCCTGCCGCATCCCCCGGCATAGCCGGGGCTGGCTGGGGAGGATTTAGTCAGCACTGGGGAGGGTCCTCCCTGCGGCAAACCAGTTCCCCCAGCCACTGGGGGAACTGGAGGGACACTGGGGCGAGCCTGGGCCTTGAGTCACTGTGTGCAAAGGGAGGGATGAGGTACAGGGCAGGCATATAGGTGACAGCAAGAAGGGGAAGGGAAAGGAAAAGTCAGAGGAGGCTGAGAGATATCAAGACACAGGACCAAAATAGCACCAGGGTTCAGTGGGGGCGGAGGGCGGGATCAAGGCAGGGCTGGGATGGGGACATGTGTCCTGGGACCTCAGAGCACCCCAGTCCCCTGGGGAAAGCCTCTGGGGGGCTGCAGAGCCTGGAGGGAATGGCGGGGTGCCCGAGGCAGGGATGGCAGGGTGCTAGGGGGGGGTGGCAGCATGCTCAGGAGGGCGGCAGGATGCCCAAGGGATGGATGTCAGGATACTGGGGGGATGGCAGGGTGCCCGAGGCAGGGATGGCAGGGTGCTGGGGGGGGGGTGGCAGCGTGCTCAGGAGGGTGACCAGATGCCCACGGGATGGATGTCAGCCTGCTGGGGGGATGATTGGGTGTCCAGGGGGCAGTTTTGCAGGTCTTTGGGTGTGTTACAAGCACTCAGGTGATGGTTAGCAGCTGGGCAGGAGGGAGGAGGAAGGGGAGTGCCGGGTGCTGGGGACTGGGGACGGGGATATTGAGGCAGCGAGCGCTCGGGGACTGCAGTGAGATGTCACCACTTCCTCCCTGCCAGCACTTCAAAGAGGCAGCGGACACCACCATCACCCCTGCCTGCACCCTGAGCTCGCAGCACCCACTCGGTGCTGCTCGACGCCCGAGCATCCACCCCTACAAAATGTCACACCTTCCCTGCTGCCCGTGATGGCTCAAGATAAGCGTCGCCGGTGGCAGCAGCTCATCAGCACACAGCCGGAACTGAGACCTGACACTCTCATGCTATGTGTGACCTGCGCTATCCCCCCCCCACCTTGACCCCTCCAGCTCCCAGGCATGTTGCTGGCATCCCGGCAGCAGCATCCCACATCAGTCCCTGGACCATCCATGGAGCTGGGATTCCTGGCCGTGTGGGGTAATGGTGGCATCCCTGTCCCCAGGAGCTGGGACTCAGACCCCCCAAACCCCACCGTGCTCGCCCTTAGCCTGCGGTTGCTCTCAGTGTGCGGCAGCCCTGGCAGCGGGTGCTTTTCGGAAATGCTCCCCAGCCCTTCCTGGCCCTTTCTCATTCTGTTCAAGTTGGGTTTTCCTGGAAGGACCTGAGAGCTTAAAACAACACTGGGGTGTTGACAAGAAACAGCTTTGGGACTGGCCGCCCAGCTGGCATCCAGCGGGGAGAGCGGGGGCTTGCCGAGGTGCACTGAGTGCATCAGGTCTCTGCAGTTGCACGCGGGGATGGGGATGCTCCAGGGAGAGGCCTTTGCCCATATGCCCAGGGCTCTCGGGGCACCCGCGGTGGCAGGGACAGAGCCACCCCAGTCCCTGGGCTCCCCCAGGTTACACTGAGCTGGGGACTGTCCCTAAGAAGGGGGCTGGTGTGGCGCGTCTCTCTATGGGTGGTCTCAAAGCACCCAAAAGCTCCTGGGTGTGAAGCCCATTTTATGAGTAGGGAAACTGAGGCACAGCAGGAGCAGGGACATGAGACAGGTCCGTCTGGGCTGACCCAGACCCACGTCACCTCCCCAGGCTGTATTTTGGGTGGGAGGGTTGAACCCTGTGCCCATTTGCACCCATGGGCATACAGGGCTGTATCGCCTGCAGGCAGGGCTCCCCCCCAGGGTGAACACTGGGTGCCCCCACCCTGTCGCCATGGGACAGGCACCTGGAGGGTGCTGCTCCAGCCACACCTGCAACGAGTTTCTGGGTCTCAGCACTGGGGAAGGGGCTGAGGGCAGGGCGGTGTTGGCTGCAGCTGCCGGCATTTGGAGGTGATGGGCTGTGGATGTGCCAGCCTTTGTGTGTGGGGGGGTCTCTAGCACCCTGAGAAGGAGAGAACCCTCTTTGCCAGACCACTGGTGAGAGAAGGAAGCTGCAGAACGGGCCGATGCTTTGGGAGGTGAGATTCAACTGTGGGAGGAGAGGCTCTGCCTCCTCTCCCCAGTGTCCTGCCATGTTCCCCCAAGTCTGGGTCCCTCAAAGCAATTTTCTTGCCTGCTGCCTGGGTTTGCTCTTAGGGAGAGCAAGGCTTGAACCAAGGTGGGGGGATTTAGGGGGCGAGGGAAAGCTTGTGAGCCCTGGTCTGCTGGAGGCTGCTGCCTCAGAGGAATATCTCTTCCAACTATTGATTTCCCTTTATCAGAGAGCAGGAATATGTATGGGCCTGAAATCCTGATCAATCCCCGCTCTGCAGCTGATCGATCAGTTGCTGCCCAAGGGCTTTTATCAAAGGGAGCTGGGGATGCAAAGAGGAGCTGCTGAATTTGGGCACAAGCCATTGCTCCAGGCCAGGCTTGTCTCTACCCGCCTTTACCCCCAACCTGCCTTATCTGAAAGGCAGTGAAGCCATGGGGAAGCCTGGCACCGGGCAGCATCCCGGCGGATCACCCGGCAGGCACACTCCTCGCCCTTCCCTTGTCAAGTGCCGATGCCCTGGGGAGCCCCATTTCTGATGGCAGCAGGATGACCATGGTCCATGCCCACCGGGGGGACCCCAGAGCTCCAAACTCAGAGGTGTGGGGCATCCCCAGAGCTGGAAAGCAGCCCCAGGGGAGCATTTTTGGGGTGTTGGGAAGGGAGTGCCTGGTTAGGGCATGTTTGGGAGCACACCTGTGTCTCTGGTAGGTCAATGCACCCCCAGCCCCGTGTCCCTGGTGCTGAGAGGTACTGGAGCATCCCTGAATCCCGGCCAGGCTCGTTAGAGGCATCGGACGAGCGGAGGGCGCGGGGGGCCAGCGAGGGGGAGGAGCAGCACCATGGCCTCCATTATTGATTGCTTCATAGCCAAAGGTCAGCGGCAAGCGTGCAAGGATGGGGAGGAGGGATGCGGGTGGCGCTGGATGCAAGGGGCTCACTGCCGGCACTGGGGTTGTGCCCTGGGGGGGCAAGTGCCAGCCTTGGAGAGTGCAGGGCACCGAGCTGGTGTGGAGAGCCTGGCATGGATTCCCGTTGCACAGGCACCCACTGGCCACGTAGCCCCATCGTGCCTCAGTTTCTCCACCAGCAGGTCGGGTGGTGGGGCTGCGCGGTGGTCACAGCACCCTGGGCTGTGCAGGTGGGGAAGGAGGCGCTGGGGGCTGCAGGGAAGGGTCTGTGCCCACAGGAGGGAGGTGGAGGTGGGCTCAGTGGGGTTTGGAGGAGGTTTGTTCATGTCTTTGTGCAGCCAGGGGGGTTGTGCCTGTGGGATGGGCAGGGAGAGGGCTCTGTTTTCTCTGGCAAGGGCTCAGAGAGTGCTTTTGATCTGGTCTATGCCTCCCCGATGGGCAGGTGATGATGGTGACTGTGCTGGGAGATGGCACCGGAGCCACAGCCCTAATAACACAATTTTCCAGTGCCCTTCAGCTCCCCAGGACCAGCCCCTGATGGGGTTTGCAGCACATTGAGGACACCAGTCCCCACCTCTGCCAAAGCTGTGCCCCACATGCCAGGGCTTTGCACACACCCGGGGTCTCATCCTGCTGTGCTCAGGACCTGGCCAGAGCCAGGCAGCCCCCAGTGCTGCCTGTGCGGGGGTCCACGATGCCGGACCATGGGCAGCAGCGCCGGTGCTGGGCTCCGGCAGAGCATTGCCTGCCCTCGCCCCGGCCATGCCGCGAGGGGGAAGATTTACAGGCTGTCAGAGCCAGGGCCAGAGGTCAGCAGGGGTCAGAAAGTCCATTTCGGAGAGGTCACTGTCCACTTCTTTCAATCTAATGAAGCCATTATTTGTGAAAGCGGCCGCTTTGCCGGCTATTCCCTTGAAGCCAAGCAGGGCACAGCGACCGGCTCTGAAAGAACAGGAAGGAGTCCCCTTCCCTTTCGCATTTGCCATTCAACAGGCCCCAAAAACAAATACACCACACACAGAAATATGATGCGGGGCTGTCGCCACTGTGGGGCTGTGTCACCAGGGCTGGGGGAGATGAGGTTGAGACGTAAAGGGAAGCTGCTTGGAAGTGCCATTCTCGGGGATGCGGCTGCGTCACTTGGATGGGAAGTCACTGAGGACGGGCAGAAATTGGGGGATGCTGAGGAACTTGCTGCTGAGTTTAAAGAGAGTTACAGGAAAGCATCTCTTGGAGCTGCTGGTCCCTCTCTTGATCAGGAAGGGGTTGGGGGGGAGGAACCTGGTGCACGGTGATGGATTATTTTCTGAAGGATTCATTTTGGAGAAAGCAAGGGCTGATTCCTCACCACATCCTATCCCCACGCCTCTGCCCACCTCCCACCCCGCTGCAGGGTGTCCTGTCTGCCCTGGGGACACCATCCCCAGGTTGTGTGGGCGCTCACATTGGGGTCCCACCCCACGGCAGGGTGTCCTGTCTGCCCTGGGGACACCGTCCCCAGGTTCTGTGGGTGCTCGCATCGGGGTGTCCCCTCTGGGGGCAGAAGAAACAGAGACATTTCTCAGGTCTGCTCTGCAAACCTTGGCCCCCAGCCCAGGGTTGTGTTCAGGTGCCCCTTATCCCCCAGGAGTGGGCAGGTGCTGCTTGTGGGCTTTTTTTACAGCAGCACAGGAGCGAAACGCGCAGGCAGCTGGCTGTGTGTTCCCCAAATCCCAGGCAAAAGGGAGGAAGCAGGGAAGGAGATGGACTGGAAGAAGGCATGAGCCGAGAGGAACGGAGCCACACGGAGGGGTCTCCCGCAAGCTTTTGTTCCCCCTCCCCGCCCCCGACTTCTCTCCTCTCGCTCCAATTATTCTGCAAAAAGAACGAGAATAAACGCAACCCGCGGACCTGGCCCTCGCCGGCCAGGAGAGGGTGCCAGATGCTCCCCGGCTCCCGCAGCCGCCGGGACGGTCCCGCAGCAGATCCCCACCCGGGACAGCCGTGGGTGTCGGCAGGGAGAGAGGGAGCGTGAAGGGGAGAAAATGTGAACACGCACCGTGGTTTCCCTCTGTCCAAGACTGTCCCAGCGCGGCGTCCCCTTCTGCCAGCCCCGTCCCCGGGCAGGGAGCTCTGGAGGCTGCTGGAGCCTGGTCGCGAGTGGGAGCGGTGATCCCGGTCTGTGACCGGGGAGCACCCGGCTGGACTCTGCTCTCCTGATGTCGCAGAAAAGGGGCTGCTCCTTGGCTTTGGGGACTTGAGTCAAGACTGATGTGAACAAGAAACTAGTGGAGTTTCCTCCCCCCGCCCCATCTGTCCCCGTTAAAACCAGCGTAAAGATGAGGTGACAACCTGTGAGCATCATGGAATTGTTAATGCTGCTGTGTGCGGGTCACGGGCACCCCCTGCTCCACCCGTGCTCCGTGGGACCCTGCTTCACCTGCACTGCGGGAGCTCGGCCGGGCTGGGGGCACAGGTTCGGGGGCAGCCTCCTCCCGAAGGCTGACCCGTCTCCCTGCCCTCGGAGTGCCCACGCAGAGAAAAACCATCCTCATCCTCCTCCTCCTCCTCCGCCGTCACCCCAGACCCGCGGGTGGGAGTCCGGCGGGGCTGCTCGGCTCTGCGGAGAAGGGGCAACGCAGACCCCCCGGGTGCGGGTAGCCTGGGTGAGGGGTGTGCGGGGCAGGAGGAGGAGGAGGAAGGGCAGGAGGAGGAAGGCAGCCGCCCAGCACCCTGGACAGCGGCACCGTTCAGCACCATGGCCAGCGGTGGCCCCGAGGGCGGTGGCGGCTTCGCGCGGGGCTTCCCCACGCGGGATTTTACCGGCAGCACCGGGCCGGTCCCGGGGGAGCGGGCCCCCGCGGGTGGCACCGCGGTCCTCGGCGCCCCCAGCCGCCTCACGCTGCCCTCCTGCCCCGCTCGATGGTACCACGCGGAGCGAGTCCTGCGTGGGGCGGCCGCCGTCAGCTCAAACTCCCCAACCCCCCGCAACTCTCCCTGAGGCCGGGGATGGGGTGGGGTCGCTACCGGCTCACCCCGGTTTGGGGCCGGTGGAGAGACCCCCACACACCGCCCGGGAGGGGCGGCGGGCGGCGCTGTGCCCCCACGGGCCGGGGCGGCAGCGGGGCATTGTCCGCCCGCCGGAAATGGAGCCGCTGGTCACTCGCCCTTTGTCCCCGCCCGGCCCGGGGGGCGACCGGCCCCCGCCCCCGCTGCCTCCCCCCTCGCCTTCCCCCTAGCTCGGCACCGCTCACTCGCCGGCGGGAGGGCAGCCTGTGCCGCCGGGCCAGGCCGGGGAGGGGGCACGGCACGGTGGGGAAACACGGCCACGGGGTTTGCACGTCCCCGGGGGGTTGCACGGCCCCGGGGGTGCACGCCCCACTCGCGGGACGCGTAATGGGGCTGGTGGCGCAGGAAAACCCCGGTGAACGCCGGTGTCCCCTAAAACGGATCCTCGCCGCCCCCCCCCACCCCCAGGCGGTGCCTCAGCCCGGCCCGGTCCCGGTTCCCCTGCCCCGCCCCGCCGTGTCCCGTGGATCGCAGGTGGCTCCGCTCGTGGGGGCAGCTGGGGGGGGTGTGAGGAGAAACGACGTGGAAACTCCCCCAGTCTTCGGGGGTCCCACCTCCTCATCCCCCCGGGGGTCACGTCTTCCCCTGACAGGTGGCCTCGCCCCTAAATGGGGAGGGGGTGTGTGTCAACCCATCCACCCCCCCCCCCCAAATCCCTCCCGGAATGTGTCGCTATTACCGGGAGGGGGGTTAATTAGGATCACGTGGGGGCGGGATGGCGGAGCGGGGCCCGGCGCCCCTCGGCCCCGCGGGTGGGTCCGGGGGGGGGGGGGGGCGGGGGCGGCGGGGGCCGCTATTGTCTGCGAGAATTTGGGAGCCTTTGAAAAAACCCTCCCGCTCCCTCCCACCCCTATTGTTGGAGTGAAGATGGAGTCAAACCTCTCCCGGCTCCCTCCCGGCGGGATCTAAGCTGGGGTTTTTTGTTGAGGTTTTTTTTTGGTGGTTTTTTTTTTTTCCCTTTTTCCTTTTTTTTTTTTTTTTTTTTTTTTTTTTGGCTGGGCTGATACCCTCAAAGCTGGCCGAGGAGGAGGAGGGAGGAGGCGGTAACAGCCACAACTCGGAATTTGCAAGCGAGTGTCGGGATGGGGTCTGTTTCCAACCAGCAGTTTGCAGGTTAAGTTATATTATTGTCGCAGCCCGCCTCGGCTCCGCGATTATTAATAACGGCGGCAGAGCCCGGCCGGGGGGCGCAGGGACCCACCCCGACCCCGGCCCACCCAGCCCTGCTGCACCCCAGCAGCGAGGCCGGGCCCGGCGTGGGCTCGCTCCCCCGCTGCAGCTCTAGGGGAGTTCAAAAGGGGGGGATTTTTTTTTTTTATTTATTTTTCCACACAACCCCCCCCCCCCAAGCCCAAGGATGAGCCCAGAAGTTTGGGGCCGGTGGTGGCTGCTGGGGTTGTTTGGGAGCGGGGGGGTCCCCGTGCAGCGGGGGGATGCTGACGGCAGGGGAGAGACTTTCTCCAGCGTGGCTTACCGGGGGCAGGGGGATTTCGGGTTGGTATTTTGAGGGAGTTTTCCCCTTTTTTGTATGTTTTGTATTTTTTTCATTTTTAGCTTGTTTGTTTGTTTGTTTGTGGTGTGGTTTTTTTGGTGGTTTGGTTTTTTTCTAATTATTATTATTATTAACGTTTTTGAGGGGAGAATGGATTTAGGCTCCCCCTAGCCCACGCACCACCCGGGTCGTGCCGGCAGGAGCTGCCTTCGTTTCCCCCCGTTCCTGGGGCGATCCCCACGCACACGTGGAGGCAGAGCTGACTGCTCTGTTTGGGCGGGGGGGCGTTGTTGGATTTTTGCTTTTTATTTATTTTAGATTTTCCAGCCCGGAGAACCCGAGCAGGATTTGGGGCTCCTGCTGTGGGTTGCCCAGCTGGGTGTGGGGCGGCTGGGCCAGGGAGGGGACCCCGCGGGTCCCTCAGCCCCTCGGCTCAGCAGCTCGGTGGGTCTCTCCCCAGGTGCGAAGCCGGGCGAGGAGCCGGCCGGAGACTCACCCAAGGCCGAGAACGAGCCCCAACCGCTGCACGGCTCCGGTATCTGTAAGTGGTTCAATGTCCGCATGGGCTTCGGCTTCCTCTCCATGACCGCCAAGGGCGGCGCGACGCTGGACTCGCCCGTCGATGTCTTCGTGCACCAGGTACGTGGCCGGGATCCCGCGTGGGGCCCTCGGGAGGGAATGGGGTGCAGCCCCTGGCACCGCCCAGCAGGATGTGAGGTGGGATGGGGACCCCCGCGCTGCCTCCACACGAGGCCATGGCTTTTCCCCATCCCAGCCCGGCGTGCCGGGGGTCCCCCGGGTTTGTTTCCCTGGAGCAAGGCGGGTGGCAAAGGGCAGGCAGAGCCGCTTGCCCTGCTGCAGCCCAGGGCTCCTCTCTGGGGACCAGCCCTGTAAGCTGATCCCCCGACGATTTCATTTTCCCATTGTGGTTCCCTGGGGAGCCCCTCGGGGCCGGATCCAGGGGAGCAGGTGCCCGCGGGGCTGAGCGGGATGTGCCGGAGCCGGGATGCTGCTCACCCCATGGTGGGACTGGGGGAAGAGCCGGTTTTTCCCCGGGGACAGGGTTCGGGGAGCCCTGAGCCAGGTAGGGATGCAGGATTGGGCTTTTCCCAGCTGGTGGCTCATCCCTATGTGGGGGTATCTCTGCCTGGGCCCCTTGTTTCAGCTGTGGCTGGCACAAAGGCGTGCAGGGTTGTGTATGTGCCCCTATGGATCCTGTACGATAGTGACAGTCGTGCGTCCGGATTTGACCTACACGCACCTTGCTGAGGGAGAAGCCCCATGCGTGTTGGTGATCCTGCACCGAGGGAAGTCGTGAATTTGGGGCTGTGGCTGCTTGAACCCCCTCAGCTGGCGGGGGAGGATCTGCCGGGGGACCCCATTTAGGGGCTGGGGGAATGGATGTGGAGATAGTGGCCAAACCGGGGCCAGCGCTGGGAGGGGGATGTGGGGCTCAGCGTTGGCTTGCGTGGAAAGGGGTCTGTGTGATGAGCATGGGCCGTGCCCCTTCACCCTGGGAAAGCAGCGGCCCTTGGGGACGGGGAGTACGAGTGAAGGGGCTCGGGTGTCTGGAGCAAACACGAGTGGGTTTGTGGGTATGGCTGGGAGCAGCTGCAGGGGGTTCGGGCCGAGGCAGCATGATGGTGCTGGCTCCAGGGAGCCCCCGGACCAGCCGGCTTCGGTGGCTGCTGCTCTTCATCAGCCCAAAATTCCTCCAAATTATGGTGCGTCCTGCAGTCTGCTGACAGGCTGGAGGTGCAGGACTGAGCCCCTGGGCTGTGCTCCTGGGAGCGGGGGCTCCTGGTGGTCTCTCACCCCCTGCCAACGAGGCAGCGGCTGCTCCATGCAGGGCTACGGCGGTTTGGCCAGGGAATGATGACCGGGGGAGAAGCAAATCGCTTCTCCTTCGGATGCAGCATGGTGAAAGCGCCTTGGAAGGAGCTTCCGTCCTGGGCCAGAGCCAGAAACACAGCTGGGTTTGGAAGCGAGGGCTCCCTATCAGCTGGGGAAAACTGAAATCCTGGTGCTCGGAGAGAGCAAATGGGTTTTTGCATCTCAATGTAGCACAGCGGGACCCAGTGCCCATGGGGGGAAGCCTCCCGCCCTCCCTCCCTTCTCCCCGGGGTTTATTGCCCCCAGACAGTCTGGTTTCCTGATTGCTTTTGCTCACATTCCTGCAGGAAAAGAGAACTAGCCGGGGTGTCTCTGCCGGGAGCATCCCACTGCCCCGGGAGAGGTGAAGCTTCCCGGCGCCCCGCATTTGCTGGAGCGGCCGTGGGGTGCACAGGGTTTGTTGTATTCAGGAAATATAGTGAGCGCTGGGTAAAAGCGGGTTATTTGGGGTAGCAGAGGGGCAGCGTGTGTGTTTGTCGTTCCTTACTGCAGCCAAAGGCAGGGTGCTCCCGGCGCCGGGGTTTTACTGGCAGAATCAGGGTGGCTTTGGGCTGATGCTGAGTTTTTCTCCCCCAGGCCGGGCTTTGCCTCCTGCCCTGCTCGCCGGTGGCACAATGTCACTGTCGCCTGCAGCAAAACAGCTGGGGCTGATGCTCTCCCACTGCAGAGCATCCCGGCCCCTCCTCGGAGAGGGACCAAACTCACGCTCCCACCCTGGCCTCGCTGCTTTTGGGTGGTTCGCAGGGAAAAGGGCCTTTCTACCCATGCTCTCCCCATCCCAGCATCCAGACGCTTCCCGAGAGCCAGTGCTGGCTCCGCTCCCCGGGGAGAGAGTCAGGCCTGGGAGGGCAAAAGCCAGCACGATCCCAGGGGGGACGACACACAGGGCTGGGGGTCCTGTGCCCAGCACCCACTGCCCGCACCACACGCCGTGCCCCAACCCGGCCATTGGGGTTTAACACCCCAGAGCCCCCCATAACCCGCTCCTTCCCCACTTCATTTACATATGTGAATGATGACCCACAGGAAGTAATTGTGGGAGAAAGAAGGGAATTGGCCTCTTTAGATCTATTAAATCACTTTATTACAGGAACCAGGTCTGAATGGCCCTTCTCTGCAGGGAGCGCGTCTCCATCTCCCTCTCCCTTTATCTGATCACAAAGAGATTAAAATCTCGGCAGGACAGGAGACTAACAGGGCTCCTCGGGGCTGCCTTTCCCTCGCATTGTGAGCTAAAAATGAGGCATTTGGGTTCAAATGCCTCCCCTGGACACTGGAGATGGATTCATTTGGGGGCTGTGAGGAGACAGGGGGGATGAAGGACAGAGGAGCGGAGCAGGTCGTCCCCGGGGAGGCGAAGGGCTGAGCAGCACCCGTCAAAGGGTGGGGGGTCTCGAGGCGGCGGAAATCAGGCTGGTGCTGGGGAAGACCCCAAAGCTGCGGTGGTCCCCCGGGCATGCGGCTCCCAGGCTCGCACTGCGGCTCTGGGCATCACTTACAGGGATGGGGGGCTGCCAGGGAAGGCAACATGGGAAAAGGGAGAGGAGCTAATTGGGGCCCCCCGTGCCCCCAAGGCTCTACCGCTGGCCTGGAGCAGGAGGAGTGAGCGCAGCCCAGCAGGGCTGGGGTTTGCGGCCCATCCCCAAAACTGGTCCCGGTGTCGCTGACTGAGAGTGGAGGGGAAGGGGCTGCCCATGCCCTGGGAACTGCTGCTCCACACCACTCGGCTCTATGTCTCCAAGCGTTTCTCCAAGCCAACAGGTCTAAACCCTTGATAAAGGCAATGTTAGTTGGCGGGTTTTTGTTCCTTCTGGTGATTTTTGGCAAGGAGAGCTTCTGGGCACCGCTGGGACCCCGCGGCCACGGTGACTGCAGGGCGGTCGGTGGCATCTCGGTGAGGTGGGCCCCATGTGTCCTTGTGGGGACATAAGGCTGTGCCGATGGTTAGACCCGCTGGAGCTGGGATGTGGCACTGTCTGAGTGTCCCCTGGGTCAGTCCCCCCACGGTCCCCTGGGTGCTGCTGTCCCCGGGAGCCTCACGGGGGTTGTGGTTCGTGGAGGGGCTCCATCCCTGCTCGGCCGGGCAGGGGTCGGGGTGGAGGGGGATGACGGCTGCCATTCGGCCATGGGTTTTGGCTGAGACAACCTGGACTGCTGCTGACCTGCGCTCGTGCCTGTGCGGAGGCAAGACGCGAGCATGACGTGAGGTCTTAAAAAAAAAAAAAATACCAAAAAGACAGCACGTGTTTGGAGGCAGCTCCATCCCTGAGCGTGCAGGAGAGCACAAGGGAGGATTCCTCTATCGGGGAGCAGAGCCCAGCCTGCACATGGGGGTCCCCTGCTGTCTTTCCCCTCCCAGGCTGGGGTGCAGGGCAGGATCCGGCCAGGGGGATTTGGTTTGTGCGGAGCTGGGGTGGCAGCGAGGGGAAGGGGGAACCCGTTAGTCAGTGCGTTGGACCCATGATACTCATAGAGGCACGGGACACATTTAGTATCTCACTTTTTCCTGTTTTCTCATGTGCATCGCTCCTGTGTTTGCTCTCTGGGACCAGGGTCACCCCACAGCGCTGGGTGGGCACCCAGGGGTGCTGGGTGGGCACCCAGGGGTGCGGTAGCTGCAGGACCCGGGAGCACCAGGGTTACGCTTGTCCCTTGGGGAAGGGATACCCTGGGTTGGAAACGCGGGTCGGCATCTCTGCTTTTGGGGGGAGAGAGGTAGGAGCAATTTCTTTGTTGGGTTGTTTGTTTTTTTTTCGTGTGTGTGTGTGTGCGTTGGGTTTTTTATAATGACCACTGGAATAAAATTGTATCGCGCTGCTTGTGCGCCATGTCCTGGTGGCAAATAGTGAAAGAGAGCGGCTTTATTCCACCCCTGAAACTCCCTCAAGACTCGCACACAAAAAAAGCCTCCTGTCTCTGTCTAAAGATTAACTGATGGCTGCAGGCACATCCCTTCCCCCAGCTCCCCCTCTCAGCCCCAGGGCCAGGGGCAGGGAGAGAAAACACCCTTAAATGGTCTCCCAGATAAAATGGCCCAAATGAATGGGATTGCTCCTGTTGGAGCCGGGAAGGGCTGGGATGGAGCTTGTCGACCCCCCTTTCCCCTGCTGCCCTCAGCTCCGGTGTTTCCTTTTCCCTGTTTACTTGGTCCTGAGAATAAGTGGGATGAAGCTGAAATCACCGATGGAGGGTGCGCTGCTGCTCCCGGCCAGGCCCGTGCTTTAATATGGGAGTATGAAATTAATATGTGGCAGCTAATCCTAATTAGCTGCCCCCTGGGGTGCGCGGGAGGGTTTGGCGCGCTCAGAGTGGGGAAAAAAAAATATAACTGAAGGAGATGAAGTTGTGGTTTTAGGGCAGGTAGCTGATGGATTGGTTAAACTCGCTGGTGGATGCTTTTTTCCCCCAGAATTAGTACCTAGCGTTTAATTTTGCTGGCTTATGGTGGAAAATGTAGAGCAGGCAGAGTTACTTTGGCAGGAAAGGGGCTTTATTTTGGTTTTGCTTGAATTGGGGGGAAAAAATCCTTGGGGGTATTGCTGCGGATGACAGTAGGGAGACACTGGAAAGCCCTGGCAATGTTTCGTTAGACTCCCCGTGCTCTCCCCGAGGGGCTCCCGCAGTCAGCACCCCCTTTATCTCTGCGCCAAGCCCCTGGTGCTGAGGGAGGACCCTCTTCCCCGAGCAGCATCCAACAGCCGCCTGCTCGGGGGCCGAGCCGCAGGAGGGGACCACGGGGCAATTCCTGCTCCGAGCCGAACGCGCACGAGCCCGAAAATAGCAGCAGCGCGGTCCCCGGCGCTTGAACTGCCAGCAGCGGGAAAAGATTTACTGTGTGATTTGGGGAAAGGGAAGGGCTTTCCTCGGGGACGGATCCAGGCGCAAAGGGACGTTTCCCTGCTGCCTCGTGGCTGGCGGTGGGGAGCTGAGCTGGCCCCGCTGCGGCGCGGGGGCTTGGGCCACTGCTCCGTGTTGGCGGAGCCTGACCCTGCCGAAATCTGCTTTGGGGGCTGTTTGCAAGAGGAGACCTGCTCTGCTGGAACAGGGCTCAGCGCTGGGCTGAGGCTGCGGTGTCCCAGTGGGATGGTGATGGCATCGCCCGATGGCAAACGGAGCCCTGCCCAAAAAAACTGGGCGAGCATCAGCCACTGGTTTATTCTTAGTGCAGGAGCCGAGGAGGGGGCTGCTCTGCACCGGCTGTGCCCAGCCTGAGCCTCAGGGGGCCAGGGGTGGCTGAGGGCTGGGGCTACTCCCCCCGGGACATGCATCCCCCCTTGGGATGGGTCCTTGGGGGTCGTGGTGGTGCGAACGTGGCCGGGACACCCAGGGCTCTGCGGGCTGCCCTGCATCCCAGCCAGGCCACCTGGTGTTTGGGGCTGGCTGGCACAAAACAAGGGATCTGGGGGGACGGGGACGCTGCGGCTCGGGGGGACAGAGGGGTGCAGCAGTGAACGGGGCAGCACAGTGACTGGGGTGCCCTGGGCACTGCTGTGGGTGCAGGCTGAGCAGAGGGGACCACAGCCGGGGTACCCCCAGCTTGCAGAAGGTGGGGTGCAGTGATGGGGGCACAGACCCCCTGGGGGCTCAGCATTCCCTGTGCCTAATTCTAGGACCTGCCGGGGAGGGTCCATCTTCCCTGGCCCCCGTGGGTGCTTGGGCTCCACAGGGTGGGGGAAACTGAGGCACGGGCACTGCCTGCAGTGGGGTTGGGCTGCCCGAAACACCCTGAGCATGGTCCAGCCGTACCCTGGCACAGCTCAGTGTTGCCACGTGTGTTCCCGCAACCGCTCGTAACCCGCCTTCCCAACCCGGCTTGTTTTCCGAGGGATTTAAGTTTAAACGGCTGCAACGCTCCCGCACTGGGAAGAGGCGAGGTGCAGCGGCCGCTCCGCCCCAGGCCCCTCCGGACACAAAGATGGTTTGATTGAGTGGCCAAGGCTGACTGGGAATAAACGTCCCCTTGTGTCACGCTGGGGAGGCCGCAGGGACAATGGTGACCCCGGAGCCGGCCGAGCCCCTCCGGAGCCGGCCGAGCCCCTCCGGAGCCGGGTGGGGGTGAACCAGAACCCAGCAGTTTGGGGAGAAGTGGCTGGATTTTGGGATGCTCCACGGTGTCACCCCTCCAGGAGGGGAATCGGGTCTAACGCTGGGATCTGTGATGGGAGATTTGCTGGGTGGGAGGAAGAAGAGGGATGAAGGCACCCACATGCCGGAGGGGAAGGGGTGAGGGTGGGGGACACCCAGAGCCGAGGGAAGGTGGGCAGCGCTCGGCTGCTCATGTGCTGCGTCTTTGTCTGCTGTAAATAACCGCGGAGCTGCCGGTGTGCGGGATGGGTGGAAAAGCGGAGAGGTGCCCCTGGTGTCTCCTGGCGAGGGGGTGCCTGGGGGGCCGCAGGAAACTCGGGAGAAGTGGTGCCGGGTCTGCTTCTGCTCCTTGTCCCACTGGTTAACTCTGGACCCTAATGATGACAAGATAAATCCTTGCGTCAGGATATGCTTTAAAACAGTTTTATTATGAGGATGGCAATGCTTTGTGATCCCAAGCCCAGAGGGACCCCAGGGTCACCCTACACCCCCCCTGTACCAAAACAATTCTGCCCCCCCCGCCCTGCCCCGGACCGACCCCTCGTGGGACTGAGACCCGGCTCTCCCGCAGTGGGCAAGCTGGGCACAGGGCTGATGCGCGGAGGGGCTGCGGGGGGTCAGAGGTGCCGCGGCCATGCCGGCCACCCTTCCTCCCCCCACCGTGGCCTGGAACTCCTGGAATTTGGGCAGCGGGAGCGCGGCCGCCGCCGGCCCTTTGTTCTCGCTGGCCGGTGGCTCCCGGCCCTGGCCCTCCCCTGCGCTCCCCCTCATCCCCAGCATCCCCGGCTCGCTCCAATCCCCCCCTTCCTCTCTTTATTTTTTTGGGGGGTGTGTGTGTGTGTGTGTGTGGAGGCCTGGGAAGGCTCCGGCTTTGTGTGTGGTGTGGGACAGGGGCTCTGGGCCCCTTCCTTTCAGATGCAGGAGGTATGCAGCTAATTCAATGGGCTGCAGTTTGATTACCTATCTGATAACAGAGGAATGCCAGCAATGTGTGTGTTTTGGGAAGGGGGCAGGGGGGATGCGCAGGGACCACCAGCTACTCTGCAGCTCACATCAAAAGGCTGCAGCGGTGGAGAGAGGGGGGGAGAGCTGGGGCTCCCCGGCCGCTGCCCCCCCACCTCCTTCCCCGGGGAGAGGGCGTTTCCTTTGGCCTTTTGGTGGAGGGGGCCTGGGGGGGGGGGCGGGGGGGGGTGGTGGTGGTGGTTGTCATTCTCACCCGCTCCTGGAAAATAAATCGTTTCCCTCCCCCGTCATGTTGCAGCAGCTTCTGCCCCAGCCCTCCTCTTCCTCGAAACGGGGTAACGGATGGCTCACAGGGGGAAGGAGCTGGACCCCCAGAGATGTATTTAGCAGTTTGGCTGCCCACGGGTGATGGTGCTCAAGGTCTGGGCTGAGCTTGGGGCGGGGGGGGGGGGGCAAGAGTGTGTGCTGGTGTGTCCCTTGCCACGGCTCGGCTTTGTCCTGAAGCTTGGAGCCTGCGAGTTTTCATCTCCGCAATATAAACACAGCTGGATCGGCTGGGGCTGTAAACACCCCGAGAAGGATCTCTGGCTCTCGTCCCCCAGCCTCCGGAGCTGCCTCCTGCGCTGTGGAGTGATGCTCTCCACGGAGTGATGCTCAGCTCCTCCTCACCCCTGAAATGCCACGGCTGGTGCTGGAGTGGGGCAAAAAATGCCAGTGGGGTGTCACGTTGGGGATGGGGCAGGGTTGGTGGCCAACTCTGAGGTGCCAAGGCTGAGCCAGGCACTCCTGTGTTGTGCTTCGAGCTGCTTCAGACACATTGCTCCTGCTTGGGCGATGCTCAGCATCCTCCTCGTGGTGGTCAGCACGAGGGGAAAGCCGAGCTGGGGTCGGGGAGCGGTGTCTGGCCGTTGAGCTGAGCGTGACAGGGTGTTTGCTAGTTGTAGGTGGTGATGGGACTGCCCAGACCAGCCCCCGATGGGCAGAGGTTGCTGTGAGACCCTGTCACATCCTTGTTGTCATCTGGGACCTCATAGCTCACGGTGTGGCTCTCCCTTTTGGGAGCAGGAGTGGGTCAGAGAGCAAAGGTTTCTGAGGATCCCATCTGGCCCACCCTGGACTCCATCCCAGCAGGCAAGGGACTGGGTGGATGTGGGTGACTGGGTGGATGTGGGTGATTTGGCCCAGGCCATGGGGTCTGTCCCACCTGGATCTGGGACACAGAAGGGGGAGGAAAAGCAGCAGAAAAAGGGGCCTCAAGGATTGCTCCTCAAGCTCTGCTGCGTTCCCACTTCCCTCATGTGCCTATGGACACATACACCCCCTGCAAGACCCCGCCGAAAAACATTCACTCCTAAAACTCAACAATTCCATTTTTTCCCTCCCTACTTTATGTGGGGTGTTTCCACGTGGGTCCTGGCGAGATTTGGGGTGGAAGAGGGGAACCGACCGTGCCTGGCTGTCCCTGGGCAGCGTGCGCCGGGAGGCTCGATGCGGGAAGAATGGGTGGCCACAGCCCACGTGACGGGAACTCGCCGGGCCATGAATGGGGGAGATGCTCCATTCATAAATGCAGGGTCCTGCTGCAGCCGCGCAGGCGTTGGCGCCGGCTCTGCCGGGAATCCCCTGTTTGCTGGGGCTGCTCCTCCCTCTGCCAGCAAATCCGCCTTAACTCTTTGCTCACGCTCGTTTGGGCTCTACTAACGAAGCTGAGCGAAAGCCCTGCTCAAATCACTGGCCGGGATGCAGTGGTCCTCCGGCAGAGCAGGCAGCGATGCTCACAGCAGCGCTTGCTGGCACAGGGGGGGCAAGAGATGTCGGCTGCGTCGCCTGTCTCAGCTCCTTAGCGGTTTGTTCTGCTAAAATGGACAGAGTTCATGAAAGTGGAGTGGATTTTTCTGTCATCTCGCAACGCCCCTCCCCAGCCTGGGCCTTTCTGAACTCCTGAATTTGATTGCATGGGGATGACCGATGTGGCAATCCTGTGAGGGACGGCAGATGGTCCCAGCAGTGATGATCCAGGGCCAAACGGCTACTTAATTAATTATTGGAGGCAATTAAAGGGCTTGAACCGACATGAGGGGGCTGGCAAGACCCTGGGCTGGCAGTGCCAGCCCCCAACCTCCTGGACTTGCCGCGAGTGCCAGGGGTTTGGCCCATGTCCCATGGGTCCTGCTCCTCCGCAGGGAAGCGAGTGGGATTGCACGTGCCTGTGCAAAGCCATGAGATCCTTTTGTCTTTTAAAAATGACATTCTTGGATCTCATCATGAGCATCCCCAGCCCGGGGTGTTGGGAGGTGTGGGAGCTCTTGCTTCCCAGCCTGGGGTGTCGGTGGGAGAAAGGGGCTGTTTTGCAGAGCTGAGAGACAGCGTTTTGCAGCAAATACTGTTGAAATTTGGGTTAGAGCTGGCTCTGCTGGCCCTTGCTTGCCAAATCAGTGAGCCCTACTTGACCGGGTGTCTCAGCTCACTGAAGGCTCTGCTCCAGGGATTTTAGGCAGATGAAGGTGCCCGGTTGAGCTCGGTCCCCGATATCCATCCCCTCACAAGGGGCAGGCACGGGGGCATGGTTGCAGCTCTCTTGCCACAGGAGGTGTTTGCTGGGCTTGTCATGTGCCTGGCGGACACCCCGGCTCCGAGCTGACCCCCACCTTTCCCTGTGCCCCCCCCAGAGCAAGCTCCACATGGAGGGTTTCCGCAGTCTGAAGGAGGGCGAAGCTGTCGAGTTCACCTTCAAGAAATCATCCAAAGGTTTGGAGTCCATCCGGGTGACCGGCCCGGGGGGTGTCTTCTGCATCGGCAGCGAGAGGAGACCCAAAGGCAAGAGCCTCCAGAAACGCAGATCGAAAGGAGACCGGTAAGGGACTCTATGGGCACCAGGAGCTGCCTGGCACCCTGCTCACAGCGTGGGGACAGGCTCGGATCCGGCGGGGCGGGCAGCGACCCTTCCTTTGGGAAAGCGGCTTCCTTGGGCGGTTAATGAGTGGCAGATGCAGCTTGGTGGGGAAAGGGCAGCAAAGCAGCAGCGAAAGGGCAGAGGTCAGGGACACCCCGGGCGGCCGCTCCCCTCGTCTGGGGGAGCCGCGCTGGGCAGGGGTAATTTTCTCGAAGAGAAACCCTTCCTTGTGGGAAGAAAATGGCCGGACGTCCTGGCAGCGTCTCCCACGGTGAGGCTGGGAGCCCCAGGGCGAGTTTCTGGCCAGCTCTTCATCCCCCCTCTCCTCTCCCATCCTCTCCCTCCCGACTGCCCGGGGATGCCTCGTCCCAGCTTTCCCAGCAGATGCTGCCCTCCCCACCCAGCCGCTCTCACAAGTGGGTTTTAAAATTAGTCACAAAGGAACTGGGAAGTAAAAAGAAAGAGGAAAGGGTTGCAGCCATCCTAGACAGATGCAGGATTTAAAATGGACACAAGGCAGCTCCCTCTGCCCACACTGCTCTGGTGCGAAGGTGGCACCTGAGGGACGAGCGCCACAAGGGTATACAGCCATGCGAGAAGCCACGTTTGGGGTTGTCCCCACACCGATGGCCACAGTCCCTGCAACCGTTCTCCTGGCTGGGGCTGTCAGTCATCCGATGGCCTGTTCCTGCTCTGCCACAGGCTCTTGTTCCGTAGCGTGCCATCCTTGGTGCAGGGACTGTAGACACAGGAGCCAGCAGCACCATGATGGAGCCAGAGGGGCAGAAGCCCCCTGACATCCCCCATTTTTGTCCCTTGGTTTCGGTGCGGGGGTTTGCTGCCATCTCCTGGGTACCAGCAGCAGCACTGAGCCAGCTCCAAACTGGCCGTGCTGGAGCTGGAGCTTTGCAGGGACCAAACCCAGGGCCACCATCCGCCCCCAAATATCTGACCCCACATCCCCGCAGTGGCCGGGCCATTTTAAGCCCAACTCTGGCTGCAAAAACAGGTGGGTCCCAGGCTTGGCCACTTCAGCATCCCACCTTATTTTGTTTCTCCTCCTCAAATCTCTTTCCTTTCCCCCCTCACCCCTCGCCTCCTCCCGGCAGATGCTACAACTGCGGCGGGCTGGACCACCATGCCAAAGAGTGCAAGCTCCCGCCGCAGCCCAAGAAATGCCACTTCTGCCAGAGCATCAGCCACATGGTCGCCAACTGCCCCGCGAAAGCACAGCAGTCCCCCAGCTCCCAGGGAAAACCTGCCTACTTCCGAGAGGAGGAGGACATGCACAGCTCAGCCCTCCTCCCCGAAACCCGGGAATGATGGTGGGTGGCGGGGAGGGGGGGGCTTCCACCAGCATGAAAAGGCTTTGGCAAGGCAACGGGCAGCTGCGGGGGCTCAGAGGAGGGAGGGCAGGGTGAAGGACTGGGGAGGGAAGATGGCAGCGCTAATGGCGGGGACCCGGTGTCACTGCACAGATTTTTTTCCCCCTTTTCCCAGCCCGGGGGAAGCCTGGCTTTAATCAGAATGGCTCGTTTCAAAAACAGGGGGAGGCAGCACCCAACATATCTCTTCCAGCTAAAAAAACCCAACATATTTGATTCACCTTTATTCTTTTCCTAAACGAAGCCAGGCAGTGGTGTCTCTGGGCGGAGGAGCAGAGAAGCAACACCTTGAAGAGGAGCTCATGGCTCCTTGTTCTCCTGAGCTTCAATCAGGGTCCAGCACAGCCTGGACGAGCCGTGAGGGACCAGCTCCTGCACCTACCCCATCCCTTTCTGCTCCAAGGAAGGGAGGTCAAGCAGGGAAGGCTGGCTGCAAAGCACCAGGGAGATGCCCGTGGGCCGGCCCCGCGGGTCCCTCTGCTCCTCCCGGCTTCTCACTTGCAGGT